>NC_080176.1:43476982-44140899 GCF_950295315.1 Erinaceus europaeus | reverse complement strand
TCTCTCTCTCTCTCTCTCTCTCTCTCTCTCTTTCTCTCTCTCTCCCTCCATCTCTCTCAATAATAAAATATTTTAAAAAACAGTCCAGGTTTTACCTAGTGTTTTCCTGTTCTCTCTTGTTCCTTAAGTTCTATTTGTGTGTTTTCTTCTTCTCTCTTGTTCCTTAAGTTCTGTCTATTTGTGAGAACATTCAGTATTCACCCTTTTCTTTTTGGTTTATCTCACTTAAAATAATCCCTTCAAACTCCATCCAAGATGAGGCAAAATAAATGACCTCATCATTCTTAACAGCTGTGTATTATTACATTTTCATTACTATTTGTCCATATCTACCACTTGTTTCAGTCACTCATCTGTTGTTGGGCACCTAGGCTGCGTCCAAATTTGGATTATTACACATTGTGTTGTAATAGACACATAAATAGAATTCTTTGGTTGGTTGTATTTGCTTCCTTTGATGTATCCCCAGAGAGGAATCACTGGGTCATAGTGTAGGTCCATTTCTAGCATTCTCCAGACTGCTCGTCTCAGGGGTTAGACCAATTTGCATTCTCATCAGCAGGGTAGAAGAAAGGATTCCTTTACTCCCACAACCTCTCCAAACTTTATTGTTACTGTCCAATTTATAGCATTCTCACATGTGTTAAGTTGTATGTCGTTGTCTTTATTTGCACTTTTTCCGATTACCAGTGACTAATATTTCTTTTTTTAATTTTTATTTATTATAATTATTTATTTATTTAAGAAAGGAGACATTAACAAAATCATAGGAAGGGGGGGTACAACTCCACACAATTCCCGCCACCCAATTTCCATATCCCATCCCATCACCAATAGCTTTCCCATTCTTTATCCCTGTGGGAGCATGGACCCAAGGTCTTTGTGGGTTGCAGAAGGTGGGAGGTCTGGCTTCTGTAATTGCTTCCCCGCTGATCATGGACATTGACTGGTCGATCCATACTCCCAGTCTGCCTCTCTCTTTCCCTAGTAGGGTGAGTCTCTGGGGAAGTGGAGCTCCAGGATGCATTGTTGGGGTCTTCAGTCCAGGGAAGCCTGGCCAGCATCCTGATGGCATCTGGAACCTGGGGGCTGAAAAGAGAGTTAACATACAAAGCCAAACAAATTGTTGAGCAGTCATGGACCCACAGGTTGGAATAGTGGAGATGAAGTGTTGGGGGGGTACTCACTGCAAACTCTAGTGTACTACTGCTTTCAGGTATATATTTGCCCTAGTTTATGGATACCTGTGAACATATGCTCTGTCTCCTGGGACCTGGTCTATATCTAGGTTTTGGGACTTTGTTAGGAAGTGAACCACCTGGGATGAAATTAGAGAATACTATGAAAGGAAAGGTCTCACGCGAGTGATGAAGCTGAAGGGTTGTTGTTTCACACCTGAAGTCTCTGGACAGAGTCTGAAGTGAAGCATGCTGGGGTGGCACTCGTTGCGTTGATTAGGTTGTGATCAATTTCTTTATCAGGGGAATTAGTGGTTTACAGTCAACAGTAAAATAAAATACAGTAGTTTGTAAATGTGTAATATTTCTCAGTTTTTCACTTAATAATTCAAACCCTAATAGGTTCTCCTTTGTGTTCCAGGACCTGAACCTGCCCCCCAGCCCCAGAGTCTTTTACTTTGGTGCAATACACCAACTCCAGTCTAAGTTCTGCTTTGCATTTTCCTTCTGTTCTTGTTTTTCAACTTCTGCTTATGAGTGAGATCATCCCATATTCATCCTTCTCTTTCTGGCTGATCTCACTTAACATGCTTCCTTCAAGCTCCATCTAAGACCTACCATTTTCAGTTTGATGTAGTTGTGCTACTAGATTTAAAAAAATATATTTATAAAATGGAAATATTGACAATATAGGGTAAGAGGAGTACATTCCCACACATTGTCCACCCACAGAACATTATATCCAATCCCCTCCTTTGATAACTTTCTTATTCTTTATCCCTCTGGGAGTATGGACCCAGGACCATTGTGGGGTGCAGAAGGTGGAAGGTCTGGCTTCTGTAACTGCTTCTCTGATGCACATGGGCATTGGCAGGAATCTGGGGAGGAGGGGCTTCAAGACACATTGTGGGTTGTCTGCCCAGGGAAGTCAGGTTGGCATGTTACTAGATTTAATGAGAAAACACTGTTAAGTATTTTTATTTAATCAATCATCTTAAATGGGGATACATTTCCTTTATATTTTTGTTTCACTTTCTTTTTTGGAAAAATGATGATAGACACATAAAAATTTAAAAAACATTACAACTTGTAAATATATAAAGCTTATTTGTTAAAACTTCATTATTCATGGCATGTGCACTTAATATATTAGTGAATGGAGTTATGAATCAGTATGGGGCTGTAAAGGAATGCAAAAGGCATGCTATGGAGTGTCTTACATGCATGTTAAAAGGACTATATATAGGACACATAAGACTGAAGGGGAAAAAATAGCCTCCAGGAGCAGTGGCTTTTTGGTACAGGCACTGAGCCCCAGCAATAATCCCGGAGGCAAAATAAATAAATAAATCGCATCGTTTAAAAGTCTAATATATTTCAATATATATGTATGACAAATCTAAGTCTATAACCTTAATGGATTACTCACTCTTAGTTGTTCACACATGGCTATAATTATCTATAGTTTATTTGGGTATATTATAATTTTCTACTATTTTTCACATGGACAGCTTATGTAAACCATGTAGAAAGGGTCTTCATATATTAAAATCTACTGAAACGGGAGTCGGGCTATAGTGCAGCACAGGGGGTTAAGTGCACATGGTGCGAAGCACAAGGACTGGCTTAACAATCCCGGTTGGAGCCCCAGGCTCCCCACCTGCAGAGGAGTTGCTTCATGAGTGGTGAAGCAGATCTGCAGGTGTCTATCTTTCTCTCCCCTTCTCTGTCTTCCTCTCCTCTCTCCATTTCTCTCTGTCCTATCTAACAACGATATCAATAATAACTACAACAACAATAAAAAAAAACAAGGGCAACAAAAGGGTAAATAAATAAAATATTTTAAAAAATTTAAAAATCTGATGAAACATTACATTGGTACACAGGATTATTTTATTTTGTAAATCTCCTAAATATATTTAATTACTTGTGAGGTTTGGGTTACATAGAACAGGCTGTATATAATCTAGAAAGACATCTCTGTGACAGTTCCCACTTTTGTCCTCTTCAACTTGGTATCAGCAAGGCCTTTCACATTTCCAGGGAGCGTGAGGTTACATGCATTTGAGAATTAACATATGATAATAACAGTACCTTGTGATTAACAAAAATATTGATATTAATCAATGTGCATTGAGTGCCTTCTCTGTGATAGACATAAGGTGAAATACTCATACATTCTTCCCTAATTTAATCCTCACAACTAACTGATGAGGTTACCATTTCACTGATGAACACACTCAGCCTTCACATATTTAAGGTCATGTATGTAGACTGGAGTTCAGCTCTGTCAGATGCTAAATAATGTAACAAAACTTAAGGTTAATGAAATAACTGGTACCCTACTACACCAAAAGAACTCATGTATTCAGAGGATGTAATTTAGACCCTGAAAAGGATGTAATATGCCCAATTACTATTAACATTAACACGAGAGAAGCAGTTTCTTTGTTAAAATATTCTATTAATCATTTAAAATTCAATCTACAGAGACATTTTTAAAACAAAGTATACAAAGAGAATCATTTGGATTCAAATGTTAAGTGCTTTTAATTCTAGTGGAAGCTTTAGAAGTTGTTTGGAACTCTTGTATGAATATCTATAAATTAGGCATTTACATAAAAGAGGTTTTATTTTTGAAGACATCATTTTGAATAGGCAGAGTGTGTGTCTGTGTGTATGACTTTGTATAATGAGTTAAATTAGAATGCTGTTACCTGTAATAATAGGAACTGTCATAGATAAGACTTTAATGTAACTCATGGACCAATTATTTAATTGAAAAAGAAAGTAGTAATAGTGTGTTACTCCTTTTATATGCTTCCTGTGAAATAAAATGTCAGATGATAAAGAAAGGCATTAGCCACTGTAGGTTTAATGACTATAAAGATAGAAGCCAGGATAAATCCCATGCAGCATCATGACAATTTTAATGTGTATATAGTGCCAATATCGTTTTATTGAGTGAGTTCCTTTTTATAGGATTTTTTTGTTATCACAAGAGTACATATACACATTTTCCCAAGATAGGTATCAGTTCATTTAGCCCTCAATTAAACCATCATCTTATTCGGTTATAGGGATGTAGGTCTCCAGTCTTTCCTTCCACCTTCTAAATGTTTAAATCTTCTGTGATAAACTATAGTACATCCAATTCTCATCTATTTCTTGGGATTTATTTTTATATTAAAAGACCAATGATGTTGGTAATTTAATATTTAAGTGTCATTTTGAAGACTGGTCCTCTGAAGTTGTAAATCACTCAGTGGGCTTCAATAGTAATATTTGCAGAAATTACAAAATAAGTATCTTCCATGAAAATCTACAAATAAACAGAATTAATGAACTTATTTTCACTCTTTACTATACCTTTGTTATTTTTCATATATTATTCTTTCCTTTATAACCTGCTGTGTGTTTCTCAGCCTTCATAAAGACAAGATTCCAGCGATAGCCTTTTTTTAAAAAAAAAATTTATTTATTCATAAGAAAGATAGGAGAAGAGAAAGAACCAGATATCACTCTGGTACATGTGCTGCCAGGGATCGAACCCAGGATCTCATGGTTGAGAATCCAATGCATTATCCACTGTGCCACCTCCCAGACCACACGATAGACTTTTAAGAATGATGTAAAAGGAGAAAACAGATCTCTGTAGTCATTCCCCATGAGAACAGTTTGCTGCGAATCGGCAACATACATGCATCTAGAGGAGCCCAGACTAAATTGTCAAATGAAAGTCAGGAACTCAATGAATACTTATTAACTTGAGATACTGAGCTTTGGGATGATTAACTGATCATAATCATAGCAACAGATGATTGAGTCACAATGTTTTCTGTTGAGTTTAATTGAAGACATCTGAAAGAAATATATCATTTAACAGAGTTGTATCCCATTTAAAGGTTTAAGATTTCAACTTCCTAGTTTTCCATATGTTCCACCTAAATTATATACACTCACCTTCAGGAATGTGTGGTTTTATGAACTGAGCTTATTTAATGAGAATGCTATAACCTCACCAACAGTGATGTAAAAGGTCCTATATTGCCTCCTGCCAACTTCTTACCCTTCAGTAAAAGGAATATATTTTATGTACATTTCCATTTTCAGATCAGTTTCTAATTCTTCTAATTTAGTTACTGTTTATTTGGCACATTTTATTGTTAATTTTAAAGTAGCAAGGCTTGAGTAATCTCAACTGAAGAAATATTTTTATAGTTAGTAGTTTTTTAAAGTAGCTTTAGACTTTACAGTACTTTCAAGACTTATAATACTTAATAACTCTGGTGTTCCAAGAATGCAATTTTTTTTTCCACCAGAGTTATCACTGGGTCTTGGTGCCTGCACTATAAATCCACTGTTTCTGGAGGCCATTTTTTTCCATTTTGTTGCCCTTGTTGTTATTACTGGATAGGACAGAGAGAAATCGAGAGAGAAGGGAAAGATAGAGAGGGGGAGAGAAAGATAGACACCTGCAGACCTGCTTCACTGCTTGAGAGGCAATCCTCCTGGAGGTGAGGAGTCGGGGGCTCTAACCGAGATCCTTGAGCGGGTCCTTAAACTTGGCGCCATGTGCACTACCACCTCACCCCTAAGATGTCTTTCTTTCTTTCTTTCTTTCTTTCTTTCTTTCTTTCTTTCTTTCTTTCTTTCTTTCTTTCTTTCTTTCCTTTCTTTCTTCCTTCCTTCCTTCCTTCCTTCCTTCCTTCCTTTTCTTTTTCTTCTTCTATTTCTTCTTCTCCTTCTCCTCCTCCTCCTCCTCCTCCTCCTCCTCCTTCTTCTTCTTCTTCTTCTTCTTCTTCTTCTTTTGCTTATAAGATGTAGAAAAAAAGGGAATGAGAGAGAGAACAGAACCAGATCATCATCACTCTGGTATGCAAAATCTTTTTACCTACAGTAAATAAAACCAAACCTTCTTGATCACCTTGTTATATTTATTTGCTTAAAACAAATCTATTAGGTCAATGTTATCTATTTAGTTTACATAAGGCTATGGCTATACTTGTCCTAGAGTTGAAGAGTTGAATAATGAGATAGTAATCTACAAATAGGACAACATAGAATTTAGAGACAGAGACCACAGCACTGAATCTTCCTTCAAGGTGGTTTGATATCAGCTCAAACCTGAGTCAGTTACATGGCAAAACAACATACTAGTCATGCAAACTATTTCACAGGTCTAAAATTGTAATATTTTCTCTATTTTTATTGCTGTTGTTACTGATGTCATTGTTGTTGGATAGGACAGAGAGAAATGGAGAGAGGAGGGGAAGATAGAGAGGGGGAGAGCCAGGGGCTCAAACCCTTAAGTTGGTCCTTGTGCTTTGCACCACACCACATGCGCTTAGCCAGCTGTGCAACTCCCAATCAAGGCCCCACCTCCCCACCTGCAGGGGAGTGGCTTCATAAGCAGTGAAGCAGGTCTGCAGGTGTCTGTCTTTCTCTCCCCCTCTCTATCTTCCCTTTCTCTCTCCATTTCTCTCACTCCTATCCAACAACAATAACTACAACAATAAAACAAGGGCAACAAAAGGGAATAAATAAATAATAATTAAAAAATCTTAAAAAGAAAAATAAAAATTTTATTCTTTTTTTTTTTTTTATTTAAATTTTTAATTTAAGAAAGGATTAGTGAACAAAAGCATAAGGTAGGAGGGGTACAACTCCACACAATTCCCACCACCCAATCCCCATAACCCACCCTCTCCCATGATAGCCTTACCTAGCCTATGACAGCAAGTATTTCTTTAGTTTTTCTTTTGCTTAATCTTTTAAAAAAATATTTATTTATTTATTTATTTTCCCTTTAGTTGTCCTTGTTGTTTTATTGTTGTAGTTATTGTTGTTGTCATCGTTGTTGGATAGGAGTGAGAGAAATGGAGAGAGGAGAGGAAGAAAAACAGAGATGGGGAGAGAAAGAGAGACACCTGCAGACCTGCTTCACAGGCTGTGAAGCTACTCCCATGCAGGTGGGGAGCATGGGACTCCAACCAGGATCCTTACACAGGTCCTTGTACTTGGCGCCAATGTGCTTAACCCGCTGCACTACAGCCTGACTCCCCTCTTTTGCTTAATCTTAAGCATCAATGCAATTACTCATTTACCTGATTTTCCGTGAATTAAGCCGCTCCATTAGTTATTTTCATATACTTTGCTAAAAAATTAAAGCACCCTATAAGTAGATAAAAGGAAAAAGTTCTGTCTACTTTAAGAACACTTGCACCAAATAAAAACTCAAATCCAAGTAATTCATTTACTTGTTCACATTTTTGATAGCTTGATCTGTCACTGTACTTCAGTTTAATCATCATTATCATTTTAATCTACTATTATTGAAAATCTTCCATTAATTTTCTATCTCATCTTCTTTGCATCTCACCTTTAATATCTACTTTTTATTTCATAAAATTCTAGAGGCAATATTTGTGAACATCATTTTCTTGCTAATTTTACTGGAAAACTTAAACCTTCAAATTCTGATTATATATTGATCTTTACAATGCTATATCATCAATTATACTTCATTCTAGTGTCATATTTTAAGCATAAAACTGATTTTTCAAGAAAGCTGACAATTAAACCAAATTTAATGTTTTATGAATTTTGCGTTTTCTGTGAATGAATCAATTACTGGCTTCAAAGTGATTATAAACTTCTAAAAATGTTTGTTTAAAGAGTTTAATGTACTCTGTGAGCTTGGATTATAATAAAACACTTTCATTAAAATAGTTGAAGACATTGTACTTAAAAACAGAAATGGAAATTTTATCAAAGAAGTATTTATAAAACTTTGTGAATGGGGCCAGATGGTAGCACATCTGGTTGAATGCATGTTACCATGCACAAGGACCTGAGTTCAGGACCCAGCCCCCAGCCCCTGGGGGGGGGGGTTACTAGTGGTTTAGCAGTGTTGCAGGTGTCTCTTTTTCCTCTCCCTATACCCCCACCACCTCTAAATTTCTCTCTTTCAGCCATCAAGTTGCAAATGCTATCATGATTCTATTCTGACTTTCCTGGGCAGATGACCTTATCTATGTATCCAGGAACCTCACCTCTCCAGAACCCTACCCTACTAGGGAAAGATAGAAACAGGCTAGGGGCATAGATTGACCTGCCAACACCTATGTCCAGTGGTGAAGCAATTACAGAAATCAGAACTCCCACTTGCTCCCCAAACGTTCATACTCTCAGTGGGGAAGAAATGATACGGTAAAGGTGACCATACACCTCTGACTAAAACTTCAGCAGGACCCAAGAGAGAAGAGGAAAAAGTGAAGGACACTTGAATGTAGTGAAAAGTGTAGGTGTAATTTGGGAAGGAAGAGAAGACGGGACAATAGAAAAAGAATGGGCAAATATATACAAATATAGACATATGGTTGTAGAAATCATAGTTAACCCATATTTGCAACCTTAAGAGAACTGTTGGAGCTTACAGTGGAGGGACTGGTGATTAAGAACTCTGGTGGTAAGAACAGTCTGGCACTTTACTTCTATTATCTTATAATTTTGTAAATCAATATGAGATCACTAGTAAAATTAATAAAAATATATGAAAATTAAAAAATGACTAACTTAAAAATACATCATTAATTTATCCTCTCTACTGGATGTATCTTTAGCATTAATAGTAATAACAGGATTACTCTGGTATCAATATTTTCATTCTCTAGTATAATAAACACTGCCTCAACTGTTCTCTATTCTTTTGAGTCTTGGTCACCAAAACAAAATATTGATCTTTCTACCAGAAATTTCTTCAAGCAATTTAATTTTCAATGTCTTAAAGTGGTTGCAGTTGCTATTTATCATTCAATTTAAAGTCATTTCTAAATGTTGGGGAATTCTTAGAATAACATCCCATTTTGATATGGAAATATGGATTAGTTTTAGTAGGTTACTACAAAAAAAAGACAAAACAAAAAAACAAATCTGGATTATTTAACAATTATAAGCATTAACTGTCTCAGTGGTTCTGGACTCTAAAAATCTGACATCAATTTACCGGTAGAACTATCTATTTCCTATGAACTGCAAGAGAAACCCTTATTAATTCCTAGCTGTAATTGGAGCCCATTACATTGGGATGTCTTTCCCACTTACAAAACTTAGTAACCTCCAATTTAAATTTATAAAACAAGCACTTATTTACACATCATTATGTTTTTCCCCTGCTTGTTTTGTAGGGTCTTCCAAAATGTATTCATCTTAATTTGATTTTATCTACAAAGTCTTTCCAAGAAAAACTGAATCACTGGAGCTGTGAGATAGGATGTGAACATATCTTATTTGGTTAATCATTGAACAAAATTCTAAAAAAAAGATTACAGTGAGATAATAAGACAAAAAGAAAGGGGTGGATATCTTTAGATATACCCAAGTTCTAGATAAATTACCTCTCTGTTTTCAATTGATATGTGCCTTGGTTTACCATCATGAAGGAATTGTGGAGACAGAGTAAATACTTTCTAAAGATCCTAAATTTTATAATTTTATCAGTATCTATACATTCAAAAATATCTTAAAATTAAACATGTTTTACTTCAACATTGTACACTGAATATATTATAATTATGACAAATATATTTACAGTTGTATGATGCATTTGACCCAATCATTCCCAACCACGAAATAGAAAAGTTTTTTTGCCGAGGTGGGGCTATGGAGCAGCAGCAGCTATGTTTCTGTCCTTTCCTTTCCCTGGTCAACTAGGAATACCAAAGTAGATCACCTGGGACCGCAAGACAAGACTACAATGACTTTGGGAACCCACCAAACCACAGGTGAGTGCAAACACCTATGGCTCATGTTCAGAGAGGAAGCTAAGTAGAGATTCCTGGGTCTAAAGCCCATATTTAATCCTGAGCAGCTGGTAACAATTCTACAGTTTACCAGTTGAGGCACCATCTCCAGTCTGTTTTACCAACAAAAAAGACTGCTGAAGGGAGGAGAGGTTTCCCCTAAAACTCACCAAATGCAAATGGGAGTCTCCATTGCTACTGCCCTCAGAAGCTGGAGAAGCAGGAAGGAGGCCCTGTGCTGATATCTGGAAGCAGAGAACTGACCAGGAGACTCAGGAGAAAATCTATACCCTGGTGGCCTAGTGTTGTGGCTATATTAGGAGCCTTCCCACATTGTTCTTCTGATGAACACATGGTGAATAATTGCCTCAGACTATAAATGGGACTTGTGTAGAAACTCACAGGGCCCAGAACTGCTGCCCAGCTTGGCAGAGAAGTTGAATTGAGCCTAGAGTTTTGGGTCCTTGGGGTGTGGGAATCTCTTTGCATAACCACTGTATTATTTCTCCCCCACCCTGACTTCTCTCTTGGTCAGGACTGAATAAGTAAGCTAAGAAGCCTACTTATAATTTAAAAGCACAGAGGTTCCCATAGACTACAGGGAAGAAAAAGAACAAAAGAGGCTTTAATAGTCACTGTGCTCCAACTCAGGGATTATAATAATATTGAAACAAATGTTCATTTACACAACTGTGAACTCTTTAAGTACCTTACTTAAGCACAAATCAATCCAGGCAAGAGTGATCAGTAATTTGAAAAGTATTGAGAGATGGACCTCATAACATAATATATAGAATGGTTAAACCAACAAGAAGAAATATTGGAGAAATTAAACAGGACAAAAATTCTAGCTAAAGTCATGCAAAGGTTGAAGCACAGAATAATTAGGTCAACATCCAAACACTAGTTAAGGGAATAGATTAAGGAGTGAGTAAAGAGTTTAAAAAAATTGTCATCAGAAATGCAGAAACAACAAATGAGATTCTGGAAGAAAACACTAATTATCTCAAGGTTATTAGAGAGCTGAAAGCTGAAATAGCTGAGCTAAGAACACAACTAGCTGAACAAGCTAAAAAAGTGTCAGAACAGGGTAACAAAATAAATGAACTCCAGAAAAAAGTAGAGGTGAGAGAGAATATAAAAAATGAGGCTGAATACAGAATCAGCAAGATCAAGGACTAATTAGAGACAACTGAAAAAGAAGTAAGAGATCTCAAAAAGAGATTAAGGATGACAGAGGACCTAGTGGAGACTGTATTGTTTCGTGGGAAACTGCGAAATGTTATGCATGTACAAATTATTGTATTTAATGTCAAACATAAAATATTAATTCCCCAATAAAGAAATTTAAAAAATAAAAATATGAAGAGGAGGATAAGGGGAGGAAGAAGAAGATGATGAAGAAGAAGAAGAAGAAGAGGAAGAAGAAGAAGAAGAAGAAGAAGAAGAAGAAGAAGGAGAAGGAGAAGGAGAAGGAGAAGGAGAAGAAGAAGAAAAAGAAGAACAAATCTTCATAATTAACAAACAGGGAAAAGTAGATACACACACCTATTACATAGTATGTCTACTTGAACAGATGTGTATGTATCAACATACAGTTTATGGTTTGTTGAATATATACTCATTAGATAAATTTATTTAAACTCATTATATAATATTTTTAGAATAATACACATCACTAGACTCCACTTTTCTGACAGTTTCATCTTTCTCAAATTTAGTTTGATCTTTTGAGGTTGAAACTTTATCTCTGGCTGAAGGGAATCCAGCTGATGTCTCCTGCTTATTCTCCACTGTCAGAATAAAGGTGAAAATTGATAAACTTGGATGGTGAAAACTCTGTATTAATAATGTAAACTATTAGTTTTTTTTGTTTGTTTTTGTAGCAACTTAAGAAAATAAACAACTAATCAATCACACACACACACACACACACACACACACACACATATGCACACATACACACACACACTTTCCAAAAATTGAAGAGTGTACAAAATCAAACACGTTCTATGGGCACCATCACTTGGTCCCCAAAGCAGGAAAGGTCTCAACCAATAAATAAATAAAAAAATCCCCTGATCCTCTGATTATTCTAGATGCCACGATACTGAGCAGAATTCTAGCAAACCAGACACAGCATTACATCAAAAAGACTGTGCACTAATGAAGTAGGATTTATCCCAGAGATGCTTCAAATGTGGTGAAGCAGGTCTGCAGGTGTCTATCTTCCTCTCTCCCTCTCTATCTCCTCTTCCTATTTCAATAAAAAAAAAAAATAGTGATTTCACTGTTTTCAGTCCCTCTTGGATTGAGCTTGAAGAAATCATGTTAAGTGAAAAAAGTCAGAAGCATGAATATGAGATGATCTCACTCTCAGGCAGAAGTTGAAAAACAAGATCAGAAAACACAAGTAGAACCTGAACTGGAATTGGCATATTTCACCAAATTAAAAGACTCTAGCGTGGGTGGGGAGAGAGTACAGGTCCTGGAAAAGGATGACAGAGGACCTAGTGGGGGTTGTATTGTTATGTGGAAAACTGAGAAATGCTGTGCATGTACGAACTATTGTATTCACTATCAAATGTAAAACAATCTCACAATAAAGGAAAAAATTCTTTTTGCTTTTATGTTACTGAATTTAATTTTATTAATGAAATCTAGAATAATCTCTCCACCTTTTAGAAGCTTTATAAGACTTTTCTTTTGTCTTCCTGGCAGAAACATTAATAAAGTGCGTAAATCAAAGTTTTATAGATTAGAAATAGGGCAGCAGATATCTGGTCTCTCTTTAAACAACACCATCTATTAACTTCTTCTGAACTGAAAAAAAAAAAAAAGATTAGAATTGAGAAGGGAGAGGGATGTACAGAGGAAGGAAGGGATAGAGGCCAAGAGGTGGTGAAGCAGGTCTGCAGGTATCTTTCTCTCCCCATCTCTGTCTTCCCTTCCTCTTTCCATTTCTCTTTGTCCTAACAATGACAACAACAATAATAACTACAACAACAATGAAAAACAACAAGGACAACAAAAGAGAAAATAAATAAAATAGAAAAAGAAAATTAAAAAAATATTAAAAAAAAAAAGAACTCACTTCTGTAGTAAGGAAGTATTAAATGATTTCGTGGTAGGATGAGAATAGCTTCCTCTGAATAGCTGCTACTTTCACATACATTTTTTTTCTTAATTGTCCTTTTGTGTCAGTTTAAATTACTCTTACATACTTTATCATTTAAGCCATATTTGTTAGAACCTCTTGATTTTAAAAATAATAATAATTAATCCTAAATAAATGTTATGTGGAATATGAATTTGAAGTTAATAAAGAATTCCTGAAATTTGAGAACTGTAACAAGGCAGTGCTTAGCAGAATCTATTGCTCAAGCAACAGTTTCAGTTTAATGAGCAAACTAACATTTCAGCAACCATTACACCCTGAAAAAAAGTTTCCAATAATTAAGGATAATTGGCAATAGAAATAAGATGAGCAAATGAAAATGGCTCTGTATTAGACACTGGCAGCCTGCTGTCAAAAAGTAGGGAGGGTGGGAATTTAAAGTAGCAAATCAAACTGCTCAACTGGATCTTTATTATTTTATACCTTTTGAAGCTTCTAGTTTAAAGTTAGTTAATAAGATTTCCCACAAATGCTATTCAGGGGACACAAAACCATCAAATTATGTCTAGATTTAATTGTTATGCAGTGTCATTTTCCAAATTATCATTAATTTGTAATGCTGTGACACTCATGGTTTTCTGAACACCACACCTAATATAGGATACAACCTAATATTAAATTTTTCACAAGGCTAGAATTTCCAACATGATTTTATATGAGATTTTTATTGCTTACACCAACTTCAAAATTATGTATTTATTATTTTTATAGTGGTAACTTTAATAAAAAATATATCTGTGTCCTTAAAATGCATGAAATTATAGTTTACTTTGTGTTATTTGATATATAGTTAACTTGTCTACATTAAATTTATTTCCGAACGTTGTATATAATTCATTAGAAATATTTGCTTACTCAAATTAAAATTCCATCTTTAGTATTCTTTATCAAGTGTTCACGAAAATATCTGCAAATGCAAAGCATACATACATACACACACTCACTGAAATAGGCATACAAGAACATATGTATACATGTACACATACTTAGAACATACTTAAATGTACTTACACATGTGAATGTCCTTATACAAATACAAACATACTAAGAAATCATAACATGGCCACCACCAAAGGCTAAACATAAGGATTTTTTTTTAATTTAGGTGGAATCATATAACTATAAATCAGGAAGCATGAAAGAATATGGCTAGTAAAGCTTTTGAAAAGTATAGAGCTGTTCATACTTTTGGGACTTCTGTCAGCTGGCAGCTAGTAATATAGAAGCAAACCTCTGAATATCAGAATTTCTTGGAAGTATTTGACTAAATTCAAATTCACAGACAATGTTGAGACCTCTTCAATCTCCTTTGTGACAAAATTTACTAACATACATTTTTGTCAAAAAATTTCTTTATTGGGTATTAATGTTCTACAGTCAACAGTATGATAGTTTGTACATACATAACATACAATCCCTACTAGGTCCTCTTTCGTCTAACATAGAACTTTCTCATGAATCAGAGCTCTTTATTTGCCCAGGAAACATAAAGTGTGGGATGTAGGTACTGTACCTTGAGCAGACACTGTACTGGTCTTAATATTCTTTAATTTTGTAAAAATCTTTGATGAGACAGTAGTAAAGGAAGAAGAGCAGATGGTAAGTAATACCTTTCATTTCATGATATGAAAAGTTCTTGTTTTTACTTATTTATTTTTATTTGATAAGACAGAGAGAAATTGAGAGGGGAAGGGTAGATAGAGTGGAAGCGAGATATGTGTAGCTTTGCTACACTGTTCATGAAGTTTTCCTCTTGCAGGTGGGGACCTGGGACTTGAACCCAGGTCCTTGCACTTGATAATGTTTATTATTAATTAGGTATGCCACTGCCACCTCAACACCAAGTTCTCTAATGAAGCATTATGTGGGTATTCTAAGTGAATTGGAGAAGAAATATAAATGGACTAATTATATGATTGAACTTTTGTGTTACATATATTTCCAACATGGAATAATGAAGAGGCAGCAGAAGGTTTAGGGAGCTATTCTGGATCATTATAAGATCCAGCTAAACAGATAAGTATTAAGGAAGATAATGAAAATTGTTCTTATAAATATTAAACCATGTCTCAAATTCAGGAAAAAGAGGTAACTATATGAACAAATACCAAACATACATAAGCAAACAGATCTTTTTAAAAAAGATCCCAGATATTTTTTAAATTTTATTTATAAAATGTAAAGATTGACAAGACTATAGGATAAGAGGGGTACATTTCCACACATTGCCCACCCCCAGAACTCCATATCCAATCCCCTCCCTTGATACCTTCCCTATTCTTTATCCTTCTGGGATTATGGACCGAGGATCATTGTGGGATGCAGAAAGTGGAAAGTCTGGCTTCTGTTAGTTGCTTCCCCACTGAGCATGGCATTGGCAGGTCTATCCATAATCCCAGCCTGCCTCTCTCTTTCCCTAGTGGGGCAGGAATCTGGGAAGGCAGGGCTCTAGGACAAATGGTACAGTTATCTGCCTAGGGAAGTCAGGTTGACATCATGGTAGCATCTGGAACCTGGTAGCTGAAAAAAAGTTAAGATATAAAGCAGAACAAATTGTTGACTAATCATGAACTTAAAGGCAAGAATATTGCAGATGAAGATTTGGGGTCTACATTTTTGAAACAGCTAGTAGGTCCATTTTAGGTATATTTCTAAGGGGCCCATGACTTTACTAGTTTTTGCCTGAGCATGATATCTGATATTCAGGTGGACCTAGCTTTTTGTCTAGGGAGATGGTGTCATAGTTGAAAAAGGTACTAGAAAGCTGGATCAGGGAAGAGAGTAGCTCCCAAATATGGGGAAAGTATAAACATATTGTTAACTGTAAACCCCATCGATTTGATATGGGGCCCATACTCAGCACAGGAGCCTAAGTAACCTCTGCATCCTTGTAGATCTGAGCTCACATTCTGTGGTCACAGCTAGGAACATTCCAGGCTGCATTAATTTCAGGACCCATCTTTCTCAGGTGATAGGCAGAGTATGTTGTCCAACTACCCTTCAGAGAATGGAACATTCCCTACTATTGTTGATTCATGTTGAAGGAAAGGTCCTATAGGGGCCCACAAAGGGGCCCATTATGTTGTTCCTGATGGGGATGAGCAGTGATAGTTAACAGAGGGATCTATTAGACATCTAGGCCCATCATGTCTGTGTGGGAATCCCAGGACTCCCTGACTAAGGCCCCAGGTGACAGGATGTTCTGGTAGTGACTAAAGAGTCATCATCTCCCAGATCTTATACTCATTTAACAAATATTTTATGTGCTCCATTTATATACCAATAACTGAAGATATAACAACAACAACAACAAATACCATACTTTAATAAAGACTGCATTTTAGTAGAGAGCTAAAATGACAAAAAATTAACACAAAGTTGTGTCATAATAAAATAATAAATCTTGAAATATTAAAAAGTGTAGGAAATATACTATTTTAAATTATGGAAGTTTTCACCGAGAAAGTGATATTGAACATAAACCTAAAGTGATGAAGTTACAAAGCATGACCAGTTCTAAAAGAGAGACATTTGCAATCAAGAAGATTAAATGCAAAATGCTAAAAATGTAACATCATGTGTTTATAAAAGCAAGGAGTTCAGTGAAGCAGTAGTAAAAGGGATGAGAACATACATTAAAGAAGGCTAAAGGCTGAAAAGCAAGATTATGCCCCTGTCATCGTATAATTTTGTAAATCAATATTAAATAACCAATAAAAAATAGAAAATCAGGAATTTTAAAGCATATTTTTAAATTAAGATAATATCTACGAATGTTGCCATGAGTTAAATAGCTACTTCTAAGAGGAATTTTAATGAAATAATAAAATTATCTGACTATTCTTTTTAAGTTAAAGTTATTTTTTAAATCTTTTTTAAATACTTATTCTCTTCTGTTGCCCTTGTTTTATTGTTGTAGTTATTATTGTTATTGATGTCATCGTTGTTGGATAGGACAGAGAGAAATGGAGAGAGGAGGGGAGACAAAGAGGGGAGAGAAAAATAGACACCTGCAGACCTGCTTCACAGCCTGTGAAGCGACTCCCCTCCAGGTGGGGATCCTTATGCTGGTCCTTGAGCTTTGTGCCACGTTTGCCATGTTTGCACCACGTGCGCTTAACCTGCCGTGCTACCGCCCAACTCCTTAGACTATTGTTCTTAAGTGAGAGATTTGTTATATTTTCTTCATTTTTCACAACATCATAATCATAACTCCAGGTTACACTAGAATTTAATGTTATGACTGAGACTATTTTTCTTTGTTTTCAATCTCTGTCACTTTAATGAGGGATTGCTGATATGGAGGTTTTTTATTAGTTAAAGGGGGGGCTTGAATAGAGGAGTATTAATATCTTGGTGGTGAACATGGTGTGGCAACATACAATTGAAAGAGAAGTGAAATGGTTCACCTAAAATGTATAGTCTTGCAAACAAGCATTTCTTCAATTAAAAAAAAAAAAAACAGAGAGAGATACTCTTGGTCTCTCAATTGTATAGTATTTTGGTAAAATATTATAAATGGAAAAGGAGGGATCAGGGAGATGATTAGAAGGTTAATTCTACTGGGCTCATAGATGAAGTCTGCCGTCTCCCAGGCAAAATTCCTGACAGAAGCAGAGATGAATAAAGATTATTTATTCAAGATATATTTAGAAAGGATTATACCCTCTCGATTCCCGTGTTATTTAATTAGGACAGTTCATTTTTTTTGTTATTTTTTCCTCAAACCCCCCAAGTTAGACTACATAAAATAAAAAATAGATAGATAGAATTATAAAATATTTTATTGAACCTACAGTAACAGTATTATTAGTTCCCATATTGTAGATAAAAGCAGTGACTTTGACTTACAGCATTTATATCAATTTTGTTATTTTGTGTATCTCTTTTCTGAACTTTAACTAGTTCTTAAGAGGTGTTCCATGGGTAACATAGTCATAGAATAATGTCTTATCTTGCTGGCTATTTTTTAAATGATAAGAATTTTTAAAAATATTTTATTTATTATTGCAAAGAGACAGAGAGAAATTGAGAGGGGAGGGAGAAAGAGAGAGAGAGAGAGAGAGAGGCTTGAAGCCCTGCTTCACCACTTGTGAAGCTTTCCCCCTGCAGGTGGGGGCCAGGGGCTTGAACCTGGGTTCTTGCGCACTGTAATGTGTGTGCTTAACCAGGTGCGCCACTGCCTAGCCCCTATGATAAGAATTTTAATTACACACTATAGGGGAAATAATAATAAAAATATGGGCGAATGCATGCAGATATGTTTAATGTATGTTATTTATTTATTTATTTATTTATTTATTTACACACATGAAAATTGTAGAAAGGTATTCTAACCTTGTAGTGCCCCTAGAGTGACAGTCACTAATTCCAGTGGTACTAGGTCTCAAACCCATGGGAAGGTGAGTGTTCTATCAAGTAATCTATCCTTCAACCCTGGGGATTCATTTTGATCACTAGATAAATGGACATTTATTATGAGTTTGTGTGTCTAATTAGCACATGGTCTGAGCCAGTAGCTAGTTCTCCAGTTTATCAGTCTATAATCTCCTTCTTTACAAAGTAAATCATTTTCTGGCTCTCAGAACTGCTTTTCCAACTCAAAGCATAAACTTCTTTTTAGATAGTGAGACATCTAGTTCCCAAGGAGAGCATATTTGTGATATATTTGAGCAATAAAGGAGATAATATACTTACTCATAGAGAAGCTCTCATTATAGCCTAGAAAAGCCCCCCAAAGGAACAAATAATGCCCACTTCACTTTTCCTGTATTCACATTGATACAGGCATTGATTTTGATGTCATACTGGAAATGTGTTCTCTGCCATATTTTAAATTTTAATCAAGTTGGGATTAATTGGTAGCTTCAAATGATATTGATTCAAGACCGCCACTGTGAAGACTTGGAAAGTATATGGACTTAACAATTTCCTGTATATATATATTTTTTTTGTTTTGTTTTGTTTTGTTTTTAATTTATTTATTCCCTTTTGTTGCCCTTGTTTTTTTATTGTTGTAGTTATTATTGTTGTTGTCATTGTTGGATAGGACAGAGAGAAATGGAGAGAGGAGGGGAAGACAGAGAGGAGGAGAGAAAGATAGACACCTGCAGACCTGCTTCACCACGTGTGAAGCGACTCCCCTGTAGGTGGGGAGCCGGGGTTCGAACCGGGATCCTTATGTTGGTCCTTGTGCTTTGCGCCACCTGCGCTTAACCCGCTGCGCTACAGCCCGACTCCCTGTGTATATATTTATCTAAGACTAAATGCTGCATATAATCATTCTCTTTATTCTTTGAGGTGACTGGAGGGTGAGCAATTTTAAAGTGTATAATAATCACATAAATAATTGCTTAGAGAATTTTAGATAATCTTCTTTAAACAAAACTTGAACTATTTTTTTTAACATTTTATTTATTTTTTATTGGATAGAGTGAGAAATAAAGAGGGAAAGAGGAGATAAATAGGAAAAGAGACACCTGCAGACCTGCTTAACCTTTTGGAAAGCTTCCATCTTCCAGGTGGGCCTGGGGGCTTGAACTGTTGGGCTGAGCTTCATGGGCGGGAGTCAGACGACCCGGGACTAATACAGTGGTTATGTAAATAGAATGCAGTGTTAAGCAGGGGGGATTAAACCAAATGAAACAGAAGGGTTTTTAGAAGCAGAATTAGAAGCATACCAACAATTCCCCCTTTCTTTTTAACTAATGGCCGTAGTATCAGGAGTGTGGGGTGAACAGAAACATATATAGAACCAGTGTGATGCCAAGGGGAGGCCTGAGGAGGGCGTTTCCTACCTCAAAGAGCAAAGCCTAGCAGGCGAAAGAGCTTTTTTTTTTTTTGCTTCTGGGGGCATCTATTGACTCTTGGGGCACTTCATGCCTCTGTGGGCATCTCTTGCCTCAAAGGGCATTTACTACCTCTGTGGGCATGACCTAGTAAGGAGGGGTGGATTTCCTTACTCTGTGAGTAGAGCCTGCAGGTGAGGGTACATGGCCTATAAAGTCCCAAGGCAGCTGGCTGCAGTCAGTCTTTGAAAAACCCAGCAGCATAAAGGGAAGCTGTTGTAAAGTTGTATAAAGTGTCCAAGAGCTGTACCAGCAAGTCCTATGGATGTGTCAGTCGAAAGCAGATGACCACAGCAGAAATGCCAGGGGATGAAATGCTGCACGTCTGTCTCTATGGGGAATGTCAGCCACTGGAATTCTGCTTTTCTGTAGAGAGTGAGCTTTGGAGTCTGTGAATCTGTTTGTTCAGGTCGTGCCAGGTCACATCATTGGTTTCTGGGGGTGTGTTGTAGTCATTCCATCTTGTGGGCAATGTCAGAGAACAGGGGTCCAAATGGATTTCTGGGAATTCCATTTGAGTAGATGCTTTTTCATGTGAAGACTTGACAGCTGAAATTCACTTACTTGCCAAACAAAACTTGTAGCAGATTAGAAATTTACTATAATTGATAACTCCATTATAATTGGAAGTCCTTTCTAGTATGATTTCAAGGTTGTTAAAACAGTTTAAACTCAATAAAGTGTAAAGGTAAACAGAAGAACCATGGTTAGAAGCCTCAGGCATGAGAATCATTAACATAATCATTGCACTATTTGCCCTGCCCATAACTCATACTGTTTTCAGGATTAAACGTTTCAAATTTATGCCAAGATGTAAAAAAAGAAATCAAAGGAGGAAAAAACAATTTTTTGGATTGTTTCTGGATGTCTCTAGAAATCATGGCTGTGTCCAGCATTTTTTTTTCAGTCAATGTCATACAAAAATTCAGTCATTCAAATCACGCTCTAACGAAATGCAACTTGAATCAGATTACCATGTAGCATCATGAGTCCCCGGAGGGCATCCTAGTCCAAAAAGCTCCTCAAAATTCCATGTAGTGTGCTTCTGACTATTCCTGCAGGATTGCTTCAGGCACCCATTTTTAAAAGTGTCTTCCCATTGAAGAAAGAATCCAATCAGGAGAGTAGAACTAACCACGTGTCTCCATTCTTGGGGATGTCCAGGGTACTGGAGAATGCTCCTCAAATTAGAGTAGTCCTTCTCCATGGGAAACATGTGAGAAGAAGTCCAGAAAGTCCCAGGGGAAATCTTCGTGCATATCCCAAGGTCTACGATCATGCTCATAAAGAACCAAATTATGGCCCAGAGCAAAATGTAGTCCTTCTCCTTGGGAAACACGGGAGAGAGAATCCAGAAAGTCCAAGGAGAAATCTCCCTGCATCTTCCAAGTTCTATGATCACAGTCATAAAAAACCAAAGTTCCTGGTCAGGGAACCAAAGTGTGGCCCAGAGCAAAATGTTCCAGAGACAGAGAAACTGTCTCATGATGAAACAGTAGAGGCTTTGGCAAACCTCTTCATAAGTAGAAAGACAACCCATGGCAGATGGGTAGCCAAGTTTACTTATCCGGGAGATGGGCCGGTTAGGTTCCATGTCGGTGCCGGTCCCGGTTTCAGGGCGCCATTATGTTGGGCTTCAAGACTGCCACTGTGAAGACTTGGAAAGTATATGGACTTAACAATTTCCTGTATATATTTATCTAAGACTAAATGCTGCATATAATCATTCTCTTTATTCTTTGAGGTGATAGAAGGGTGAGCAATTTCAAAGTGTATAATAATCACATAAATAATTGCTTAGAGAATTTTAGATAATCTTCTTTAAACAAAACTTGAACTATTATTTTAATATTTTATTTATTTTTATTGAAAAGAGTGAGAAATAAAGAGGAGATAAATAGGAAAAGAGACAAAGAGACACCTGCAGATCTGCTTCACCTTTTGGAAAGCTTCCGTCTTCCAGGTGGGCCTGGGGGTTTGAATCATGGTGTATTATTATTATTATTATTATTATTATTATTATTATTATTATTATTTTACATGTGTTCTCAACAAGGTGCATCACCACCCAGTTTGACATATTTTTTAAATTTATTTTGAATAGAGACAGACATTTGGAGACAAGAGGAGAGATAGACAGGAAGAAGCAGAGAAAGAAAGACCTTCATGATTCCTGCACCCACCCTGAAGTTTCTCCCTGTGTGGCATGAGCAGGGAAGGGCTGAAACCTGGATCCTTGCACACTTTTATGTGTATACTCAACATGGTGCACTATCACCTGACACCTGGTACCTCCTCAGTCGTTTTGTAAAGATTTGATATATGTCATTCATATAAGTTGCAGTCTCTCATGAACTACAGAATGAGCCAGAGCACCATTCCAGTACATGCAGTGTTGGGGTTTGAACCAGATGTTTCAGATGAGCAAATCTCATGCTCAATCACCTGAGGTCTTTTCCCATTGTCATTCATTTATAGTTTAAGTTTTAAGTAGGGATTGTTCCCTGTCTTAACATTTCTCTGTCCCTTTTCAGATTGCCACTCCCATAAGACTGTTTATTATCTTCCTTAACTTCAGTAGCATCTCCTTTAAAAGGTTACTTGTGAAACGGTTCCATTTCTGTGTTCTGCTGCATAATCTACCCTGCATATTCCAATGTTTAATTCTTTACGTGGTTGTGTTCCTGGACCTACTTGTGGGCGTGGGAAGCTTATGTCTGGTGGCTCAGCATAGAATTAAATAATTAGAAGTCATAAGGGAACAGGAAGAATAAGGTTGAAGAAGGATCAGAAAGATGGATGACAGGGGGCGGGTGGCCAGGCAGTAGCATACCTGGTTAAGTGCACATGTGACAGTGTGCAAGGACACAGGTTCAAGCCCCTGGTCCCCGCCTTCAGGGGGAAAGCTTCACTAGTGGTGACTCAGGGCTGCAGGTGTCTCTCTCTCCCTCTCTATCTCCTTCCCTCTCAATTTCTGACCCTCTCTATCCAATAAATAAATAAAGATAATAAATAAAAATAATTTTAAAAGAAAGATGCATGACCTTTAGGTAAATTATAAACTTGAAGACAAATTCTACAGCACAAATCTGTAATGTGATTATTGTCTAGCAAATTATATCTGATTATTTAAAGCAAGAGTGTAAAGATTCGCGAAGTCAAACTTTCTGCATACATAAGTAGTAAATATTAGAATTCAGATGAGACTCAGGGAAATATTTCAATAATAGAGCAACAGACTTGCGTACAAGAGGCCCTGAAGTCCCAGGTCATATCCCTAGCACTACTTTATATAAGAGTTGTGCAGTGATCTGGTTTGCATCTCACAGGTTCTCTCTGTCTATCTCTCTCTCTCTCATTCTTCTCTGTCTTCACCTCTCTCTCTCTCACACACACACATGTGAATAAATAAATGAGAAAATAAATCTTAAAACAGATTTTTGTTGAATCCATGTGATCATTTATCAGCTCACTGAATCCTATTAAGCTATTAAACACACAATCAATTTCTTCTTGTTATCTGGAAACTTAGTTGACCAACATTGGTATTTGTATCACAAACTCTATAAATGTATCAACTACTTAGCTTCTATAACTTGTTTATCTTATTTATTTGCATCTACTAACAAGGAAAATAATATATTTATGATTCTATATGCATAATTCATATCATGTGTTACTTTGTAATTATCCATAATACAAACCTTACCTCCTTGTTAAATGAGCTAAGTCACTAATGCCTTGAGTTCAACAAAGAGATATGTTGTCTTTAATATAAAAACACAAAAAGTAAGTATAATGTGTTGTCCAAATGATGAAAAAACAATTAATGTAAACTCAGTCTAATAGCTTTATTTTTATAAAAATGATAATATTCTAAATATATTGCACACTATATGCTCTATAACTCACAATATTTCTCAGATTTAACTAATTTCACAAATATACAAAGACTGTTTATTTACAATTTATTCAAATAATGTCTTCTTCTTAATGGTAATTTTAAGTAACATCTACTACTGTTCATTATCATTTGACCACACTACCCTGAGATTACATTTAATTTTACAAGTCAATTAATGCAATTTTCCTCAGATATTGTTTAAACAAGATGCCAAGATGCATAAAATTATTTTTTCCAAAACATCAGTTACATTATCTTCTTCATTTAATTACTTTTTCTGCATATAACTGCATGAAATATACTCCCTTAACAAATTAATCCTTGCAGCAACATTGTGGGAAGTCAATATGGCTTATTTTGTTTGATTATAAAACATCAATTTAAGAAGTGTAATTACTACTAACATTTTCTTAACATCATGTTTCCTTCTCATATGCAACAGTATTGTAAGTGTAATGAAAATTTTTATTAGACTTTTTGTATTTACATAAATATTTCCTCATTAAAAGAATACTTCAAATTAGTTAAATGACAGCAAAATCAATACTAATTATTATTATTATAATTATTTGCCAGTTAAGAGACTTTTACATGTGAGCAAAAGACATAAGTATTCTTAGACAAAATTTATATATTTATAGGTAGATATACAAAGTTTCCATTAAATAAATGGCAGCATTAGCTTTGGAAATGGACAGTAATAAAAGCCATCCTTAAGAAGGGGATATTGGTAGTCGGATGATAGCGCAGCGGGTTAAGCACATGTGGCGCAAAGCACAAGGACCAGCATAAGAAGGGGATACTATGAGATCTATCATAACCTCTACAATAATAGTTCCTGTTTCTTCTTATTCTCTCTATTGATAATGAGAAATGGTCCAGAAGTAAGGGTGTGGGATGGGGAAGAATCTTCATGGATAGTATAGCAGTACCGAAATTTTCTCTCCTCTCCCTCTCTAATAGAAAGAAATAAAAGGAAAAAAATAAATGGCTGCCAGGAGTAGCATCTCTTTATAATAGTTTTCTGTGTATTTCTCCCACCACAGGGGAAAGTGCTCCTCCACCATTATGCACTAGATCCCTAACCAGGGTTATTGCTGAGACTTGGTGCCTACCTGATGACTCTGCTATTCCTGGCAGTCATTTATTTTTTTTTTTCCTTTTATAGAGGGAGAGGAGAGAAAATTTCAGTACATAAAGATTCTTTCCTACCCTACACCCCTACTTCTGGACCAAATTTCTCATATCAGTAGAGAAAACAAGAAGCATCAATAACTATTGTTGTCAAGGTTAAGATAGATCTCATAATCTCCCCTTCCTAATGATGCCTTTCGTGTATGCCACATTTGATTAATGCAATATTATTATTGCGCTAATCTGCCTTTTTGTTTACCTTCCATATTAACAAACTCATTTGTTCTCTGTCTTGTTCTGTTACACACTCAAGTTGACAGTTATGAACACCGTATCTTGGGTTGTTTCACACTTTGGCTTTATATTAGTTTTGGCCAACGGAAAGATAGCAGAGGGCAGTAAAAGGAACTAAAGGAATTTTAATAGCCTCCTTCCCTTACCTCAGTAGAACTGTCTCAATTCTTGTATTATTCTATTTATAGTTCTTTACCATGGTAACATCTTGGATTGAGCCTGGGACATTAAAGCCTTAGGCAGGAAAGTCTGTTTGCATAACCATTATGCTACCTACCCCCCCCCCCATCCCACACTGGCAATTGCTTTCTTTATTAACTGTTATCTTTCCATAGCTTCTCAGACTCAGGGATTCTAGTGTGTCTTCTATCTCATGTTAATTTACTTATTCTTGTCACAGCTACATATTTACTACATTAAATTATTTTTTTCTAATCATTAAATCAGGTACATCATAAATTTTGACTATACATTTTGTTTTCTGCTGGCTTCCTAAGTTTATTGACTGCAATCATTAATCAGTTATATATAGTCCACTTATAGAAATACACCTAAGATATATCTATCACATTGTACTTCTTGATAAAAAAAATGTGTGGAAATAAAACATCATATAGTCAATATTTAAATAATATTTAGCCATTTTGATATTGTTAGAATTTGCTAATTAGTTATATTAGCAGGAATGAAAAACAGTGTATTTCTTAAACAGTTGAGTCCAGATTACTTTCCAGTGTTTTTATATTGCAACTTTCCCTTCCTCATAAAAATAATCTTTCTATATAAACACAGTGCACATATGGCAATGTTAATAAATGAGCAATTGCAATATACTAAACCAAAAGGAATACATTTCCTTACATGTGTTCCCAAACATGTGTTCTGTATAATCACATTGCATACACTAAAATTTTACTGGTAGTCCTGCCAAACTTTAAGCAGTAGAGATGAGTAGGATTATTATGATAAAATAGTAACAATGGTCATAGTAGTGTCTAAGAATATAATATTCTAATATTAAAGAAAGGAAGGGGACAGGTGGTAGTCCACCCATTTGAGTGCATAAATTACAGGTGCAATGGTCCCAGTTCAAGCACCCCTCCCCACATGCATGGAAGATACTTAGTAAGGAGTGAAGTGGGTTTTCCTGCATGTGTAGTGTGATTCAAAAACATGAAATAGATTAAGTAGAAAAAAATTCTCTCTAGAGGTATGAGATAGTTACTGAAAAATTCTGTTGCTATTCAAAAATCACACGAGATTATTAGTAAATAAACAAGCAGACCTCTGTCATTCACAGTGAACGAACAGACCCAAATGAATAGCAAACTGAACATAAAATGGAATCATGAGACTTTTCAGACATTTGTATTCTTGACTAAGGAACAACTGATAGACAAAGTTCCAAAAACTGGCTAGAGACATTGAAAATCTGAACTCTTAGCTGAGGATGTCTTTTTCTTTTTTAAAATTCTTTTTTAACTTATTTATTCCCTTTTGCTGCCCTTGTTGCTTTATTGCTGTAATTATTATTGTTGTCTGTCTTCGTTGCTGGATAGGACAGAGAGAAATGGAGAGAGGATGGGAAGACAGAGAGGAGGAAAGGTAGACACCTGCAGACCTGCTTCACTGCTTGTGAAGCGACTCCCCTGCAATTGGGGAGCAGGGGGCTCAAACTGGGATCCTTCCGCCAGTCCTTGCACTTTGGGCCATGTGCGATTAAGCTGCTGCTCTACCACCCACTCCCAAGGATGTCTTTTTATTATTATTATTATTTATTTAAGAAATGAGACATTAACAAAACCTTAGGATAAGAGGGGTACAATTCCACCCGATTTCCATATCCCATCCCCTCCCCTGATAACTTTCCCATTCTCTATCCCTCTGGGAATATAGACCCAGGGTCATTGTGGGTTACAGAAGGTGGAAGGTCTGGCTTCTGTAATTGCTTCCCTGCTGAACATGGGCATTGACTGGTCGATCCATACCCCAAGTCTGACTCTTTCTTTTTCTAGTAAGGTGGGTTTCTGGGGAAGCTGAGCTCCAGGACACATTAGTGGGGTCATCATTCCAGGGAAGTTAGCATCCTGCTGGCCTCTGGAACATGGTGGCTGAAAAGAGTTAACATACAAAGCCAAACAAATTGTTAAGAAATTATGGACCTAAAGGCTGGAATAGTGCAGATGAAGTTTTGGGGGGTACTCACTGCAGACTCTAGTGTACTTCTGCTCTCAGGTATATATTTTGCCCTAGTTTATGAATACCTGTGAACATATGCTCTATCTCAGGGGACCTGGTCTATATATAGGCTTTGGGATTTTGTTAGGAAGTGAACCACATGGAATAGAATTAGAGAATACTATGAAAAGAAAGGTCTCACCTGAGTAATGAAGAGGAAAGGTTCTCATTGCACACCTGAAGTCTCTGGACACAGTTTGAAGTGAAGCATGCTGAGGTGACATTCATTGCGTTGATTATGTTGCAATCGGTGGGTGCAATATTATTTGATATACATTGAGAGAAGCATGCAGGAAAGTGTTTCCCACCCTAAAGTTCCAGGACTGAGGGAAATATAGGCTCTATAGTGGAAATGTGAGGTTCCTGCTGTCTTAGGGTTCAAGAAGACTAGGGATAGTTATTGTTATCACATTATATGGTAATTGGGTTAACTTTGAAAAGTCCCTTTGTTAGGGTTTGCTGTATAATACCCAGCATCTTGTATATAGTTGTGCCACCGGTTGCTTCTGTTCTACCTGGTCTAGGCTTTTGAGAGAGTCCACATATCAAAGATTCAGCCTATGTATTAAAAAGACTCAGTCTGTGTTTTAAAAAGTTCGAGACATACAATCAATTTTCTCCTCTCATATTAATTAAATAGTGATTTATCTGACTACAGTTTAATAGGAGTGTACATAAACACCATTCCCACCACAGTGTTCCATTCCACCAGCCCCCCCACCCAGGCTTTCCCACTCTCAATTTAATCAGATCCTGATTTTAGTTTCCATTTCTGTTCTTCTTTCTCAACTTTTGTTGATGAGTGGGATCATCCCATACTCATCTTTATCTTTCTGACTTAGTTCACTTAACAGAATTCCTTCTAGCTCTGTCCAAGATGGGTCAGAGAAGGTGGGTTAATTGTTCTTAATACTGCATAGTACTCCATTGTGTATATATACCACAGCTTTCTCAGCCACTCATCTGTTGTTGGGCACCTGGGTTGCTTCCAGGTTTTAGCTATTATGAATTGTGCTGCTATGACCATTGGAGTACACATATCTTTTTGATTGGGCATTATGAAATCCTTGAGGTATATCCCCAGGAGAGGAATTATTGGGTCATATGGAAGGTCCATGTCTAGCCTTGTGAGAGTTCTACAACTGCTCTCCACAGAGGCTGGATCAGTTTACATTCCTATCAGCAGTGCAGAAGGGTTCCTTTGTCCCCAAAGCCTCTCCAGCATTTGTTGTTGCTGTCCTTTTTGATGTATGCCATTCTCACATAGTGAGATGGTATCTCAAAGTTGTCTTTATTTGTATTTCTCTGACAGTCAGTGACCTGGAGCAGTTTTTCATGTTTGTTAGCCTTTTGGATCTCCTCTGGAGTGTATGTTTTGTTCATATCCTCTGCCCATTTTTGGATGGGGTCATTTGCTTTTTTGTTGCTAAGTTTGCTGAGCTCTTTGTATATTTTGGTTATTAGTCTCTTGTCTGATATATGACATGTATAGATCTTCTCCCATTCTGTGGGGGTTCTCTTGGTTTGTGTGATAGTTTCTTTGGCTGTGCAGAAGATTTTCAGTTTGATGTAGTCCCACTGGTTTGTTTCTGCTTTAGTTTTCTTTGCAATTGGGTTTGTTTCATCAAAAATTCCTTTGAGGTTTAAAGTGTTCCATCAATGTTTTCCTCAACATTTTTGATAGTTTCTGGTCTCACATCTGGGTCCTTGATCCATTTGGAGTTGATTTTTGTTTCTGGTGAGATAAAGTGGTTCAGTTTCCTTCTTCTGCATGTTTCAACACAGTCTTCCCAGCACCATTTATTGAAGAGAGCCTCCTTCCTCCATTTAATACTTTGGGCCCCCTTATCCAGGATTAGATGTCCATAGGTGTGGGGGGTTATTTCTGGTCTTTCAATTTTGTTCCACTGGTCTGTGTGCCTATTTTTGTTCCAGTACCAGGCTGTTTTGATGATGATGGCCTCATAATATAGTTTGAGATCTGGGAGTGTGATGTCTCCATTTATGATTCTTTTCCTCAGGATTGTTTTGGAAATTCTAGGTGTTTTCTGGTTCCAGATAAATGATTGTAGTGTTTGTTCTGTTGTCTTAAAGAAGCTTGGTGGAAATTTGATGGGTATCACATTAATTTTTTTTATGGCTCTGGGGAGAATATTCATTTTGATGATATTTATTCTTCCAATCCATGAGCATGGGGTGTCTTTCCATTTTTTGGTATCAGTTTATATTTCATAGTTTTCAGTATACAAGTCTTTTACTTCTTTGGTCAGCTTTACTCCTAGGTATTTGATTGATTTTGTTGCAACAGTGAATGGGAGTGATTTGTGGATGTCTTCTTCACATTTAGTGTTTGCATAAAGAAATGACACTGATTTTTTTCATTGAATTTTAGCTTGACACCTTGCTATATTGCGTAATAACTTCCAGTAGTTTTCTACTGGATTCTTTAGGTTTCTCTATGTATACTATTACATCATCTACAAATAGTGAGAGTTTGACTTCTTTTCTTCTGATCTGTATTCCTTCGATTTCTTTCTCTTGCCTTATTGCTATGGCAAAAACCTCCAATACTATCTTGAAAAGTAATGGTGATAGTGGACAGCCCTGTCTAGTCCCTGATATGAGGGGGAATGATTTCAGCTTCTGTCCATTGAGTATAATGGTAGCTTTTAGTTTGCTATATATAAATTCCACTATCTTGAGGAACTTCCCATCTATTCCCATTTTTTGTAGAATTTTGAGCATGAATGGGTGTTGGATTTTGTCAAAGGCTTTCTCTGCATCTATTGAGATAATCATGTGGTTTTTGGTTTTGCTTTTATTAATGTGGTGAATAACATTGATTGACTTACTTATGTTGAACCAGCCTTGCATTCCTGGGATAAATCCCACTTGGTCATGATGAACAATCTTTTTGATATACTGCTGTATCTGGTTGGCCAAGATATTGTTTAATATTTTGGCATCTGTGTTCATCAGAGATATTGGTCTGTAGTTTTCCTTTTTTGTTGTGTCTCTATCTGCTTTTGGTATCAGGGTGATGTTGGCTTCATAGAAGTTGGAAGGGAGTATTCCTGTTTCCTAGATCTTATGGAAAAGCTTTAGAAGCATGGGTATTAACTGTTTCCTGAAGGTTTTGTAGAGTTCATATGTGAAGCCACCTTGTTCAGGACTTTTGTTGTTGGGGAGATTCTTAATAATGGTTTCAATTTATTTGTCTGTGATTGATGTATTTACATTTTGTAGTTATTCTTGGTTGAGTTTTGGAAGGGCATATGTTTCTAGGAATTCTTCCATTTCTTCCAGATTTTCAAGCTCGGTGGTGTATAGTTCTTCATAGAAGTTTCGCATGATTTTCTGGATTTATATGGTGTCAGTTGTGATATCTCCTCTATCGTTTACAATTACATGAATTTCAGTCTTCTCCCTTTTTTTGTTTAGTGAGACTGGCTAGGGGTTTGTCAATCTTGTTTAATTTTTCAAAGAACCAACATTTGGCTTCATTGATCTTCTGTATGGCTCTCTTATTTTCGATGTTGTTTATTTCTGCTCTGATTTTAGTGATTTTTGTCCTTCTGGTTGCTTTAGGGTTCCTTTGTTCCTCTTCCTCTAAGTGATTAAGGTGTGCAGTAAGGTTGTTTATTTGAGCTTTTTCTTGTTGTTTAATATGTGATTATATGGCTATGAGTTTCCCTCTCAATACTGCTTTAGCTGTGTCCCAAATATTTTGATAACTTGTGTCTTCATTTTCATTTGCTTCCAGGAACATTTGAATTTCTTGCTTGAGTGTCTCTCTGACCCAGTGGTTCTTAAGCACTATGTTGTTTAGTTTCCAAATTCTGTGTCTTTTAATAATTTTCTGTTTATTGTTAAATGTTAGTTTTACTCCACTGTGATCTGAGAAGATACTTGGGATGATTTCAGTGCTCTTGAAATTGTTGATGCTGTCTTTGTGACCTAACACGTGGTCTAACCTTAAATGTTTTGTGGATTCGGAAAGAATGTGTAGTCTACTTTTGGGGGGTGAAGAAGTCTGAAAATATCCAGGAGGTCTAGTCTGTCCATATCTTCATTTAGTTATCTTGTTTCTTTGTTGATTCTCTGCTTTGTTGATCTGTCTAAGTGTGAGAGTAGGGTGTAATAGTCTCCCACTATTACTGTATTACTATTAATGTACTTTTGAAGGTCTTTCAGTAGGTTCTTGATGTCTTTAGATGGTTCCTCATTGGGTGCATAGATGTTAATAATTGTTAATTCTTCTCTGCTTATTGATCCTCTAATCATTATGTAATGCCCCTGCCTATCTTTTATTACTTTATTTATTTTAAAATCTATTGTGTCAAAGATGAGAATGGCTTTTCCTGTTTGTTTTTTTTTTTTTTTTTTGTTTTGTGTGTGTGTGTGTGTGTGTGTGTGTGTGTGTGGTCATTAACCTGTATGATAGTTTTCCATCCTTTCACTTTAAGTTTGTGCTTGTCTTGTTGGGTCAGATGGGATTCTTGCAAGCAGCATATGGTTGGGTTATGTTTTCTGATCCATCCTTCCACTCTTTGCCTTTTGATGGGTGAGTTAAAGCCATTGACATTTACTGATATTATGGATTTAATGTATTGTAGTGCCATTATTCGACAATTTTTTATTTGCTCTGATATATTGCAAGTGTTATAGTTCTTGTTTATAAGAGGTCTTTTAGAACCTCTTTCAAGGCATGCTTGGTGATAGAAGAAAATATTGACAGAACATTTTATAAACTATGCTTCATAGTGCCCCTTAAGTATTAAAATCCAACAGCAAATAAAGAAAGAAGACACCAATGTGAATATATCAAACTGAAGCACTTCTTCACAGCAAAGTATACCACCATCCAAACAGAAAGACACTCTATAGCATGGGAGAAGATCCGAAGTCCTTTACAAAACACATATAAGATAAGGACTAATAACCAAAATACTTAAACTGTTCACCAAAAATAAGCAAGCCCATTCGAAAATTAAGACAGGACATGGACAGAAACCTCACTGAGGCAGAGATCAAGAAGGCCAACAGATACATGAAAAAGTTCTGAGCCCAGGTGGTGGCATACCAGGTTAAACACACAGAGAACAAAGTGAAAGGACTAGCACAAGGATCTCAGTTTAATCCTCCAGCTCCCCACCTGCAAGGAGTTGCTTCACAAGTAATGAAGCAGGTTTGCAGATGTCTATTTTTCTCTCCCTCTATCTTTACCTCCCTTCTCAATTTCTCTGTCTTATCCAAAAAATAAAATAAAATAAATGATCACAGGAGCAGTGGATTCATAGTGCAAACACAGAGGCACAGAGCCCCAGAAATAAGCCTGGATGAAAAAAAAAAAAAGAGAGAGAGAGAGAGAGAGAAAGAAAGAAAAGAAAAAGGAAAAGAAAAAGAAAGTGCTCAATTTCACTGATCACTAAAGAAATGCAAAGAAAGACAATAAGATACCACTTTACACTTGTGATAATGCCATATATTAAAAAAGACAGAAGTGACAAGTATTGGAAAGGATGTGGAGAAAAAGTGACAGTTTTCAGTGCTGGTGGAAGTGCAAAATAGCCCAGCTACTGTGGAAAGCTGTCTGGAGACTTATCATGATACCAGAAATGGACCTACCCTACAATCCAGCAATTCCTCTCCTGGGAATTTACCCAAAGGAAACAGAAACACTTATAAGTAGAGGTCTGTGTATTCATCTGTTCATAGTAGCATAATTTATAATTGCCAGAACCTGGAAGTAACTCAGATGTTCAACATCAGATATGGCAAAAAAAAAAAAAGTGGTATATATACATGATGGAATAATACTCATCTGTTAAAAATGATAAAGTTTTCTTCTTTGTATCCTCTTGGATGAAACTTGAGGACATCATGTTGAGTAAGATAAGCCAAAAACAAAAGGACAAATACCAAATGATCTCACTTATTATTGGGTCTTAATAAAGTAGAGATGTGGAAGGAGAGAACAAAGTGTAATGTGGACTGGATATGGTACTATACCAAAGCAAAAGATTCTGGGGAGGGAGGAGGAAGAAGGAAATGTAGAAACCTCTGGGGCCTGGAACATAATGAAAGTATATGCATTTTTCAGTGAACCCACTGGAAAGCACTAACCCCAAATATATGATGTTTTTCTGGCTTTGGTTGACATTTTACTTTTGTGGACATTGATTCATTTATTAATTTTTAGGTTTTTAATTTAAATAATACTGCACAATGATACCATATTTGTTCATCTGTATATCAGTATAAATCAGTATTCTTATCTGAGGTGTCTCTACAATAATTCACATTAATATATGCTTTTGAGGAACAATCTGAAATAATAATAAATCTAGATTTCATTAACCGAAGACCATTTTTAAAATAGATCAAGCAAAGCAAATATATGCACTATAGAAAACAGAAAAAAGGGATAAGGTGATGGTGAACCTGGTTGAGCACACATGGTACAGTGCACATAGACACAGGTTCAAGGCCCAGGTTTCTACCTATAAGGGGAAATCTCTGCAACTGATGAAGTAAATACTTAATGCTCTCTCTGTCTCTGTCTCTCTCTCTCTCTCTTTGTGTGTGTGTCTCTCTCCCCCTCTCCCTCCCCCTCTCTCCTCTCACTTCCTGACAACATAAAATGTTATAAACAAACTAATATTAACTCATAATATGAATGCACCACCTAATTTCATCATGTTCAAAAGTTAACTCTGAATGGATCAAAGATTTAGAAGTTAGACTAAAAACCATCAAATATTTGCAAGAAAACAGGCAGAACTAACTTCCATTTAAGTTTGTGCAACATCTTCACTGATTCAAATTCAATTGTAAGGAAAACAAAAATGAAAACAGACTAAGTAGTCCACATAAGACTGAAAAGCTTCTACAGGCTAAAGGGAATCACTGCCATAACAAAGAAATTTCCCACAGAGTAGGAGAAAATTTTCATGTGTCACAAATCAGATGACAAAAACACATAATGAATTCAGCAAACTCAAAAATAAAAAGACAAACAACCACACTGAAAAATAGTCGAAAGGTGTGGTCAGAATAGTCTCCAAAGAAAAAATACAAAGAGCCAACAGACAGGGAAAAAAAGCTCCATCACTGATCATCAGGGAAATACAAATAAAAACAATGAGATACCATTTTACACCTTTGAATATGTCACACATTAGGAAAGACAGAAACACCAACTTTTGGAGAGGCTGTGTGGGGAAAGGGACTCTTCTATATTTTTGGTGGGAATGTAAATTGGTTCAGCCCTTATGGGAAACAGTCTGAAAAGTCATAGGAACTCTAGAAATGGACCTAATTTAGGACCCAGCAATCCCTCTCCTAGGGGTTTACCAGGGAAAACAAAAACACCTATCTGAAAATACCTAAGAACTACAATGTTTATAACAGCACAATCTGTAATATCCTAAAGCTGGTAGTAATCCAGATTCGGATAAGACTGATGACCAAGGAAGTTATGGTGAATATTGACAATGGAATATTATGCAGCTATTAAACATAATAAGGTCATTTCCTTCCCACTAACAGGGTCAGAATTCAAAGGCACCATGTTAAGTGAGACAAGCCACAAAGAGAAAAGAACAACAATACCAAATGATTTCACTTATAGTAGAACTTAAAAACAACAGTAAGGGAAAGCACAAGGTGAAACCTGGATAGGTTTGATGAATTGTACCAAAGCAAAGAACTCTGAGTAAGAAGGGACAGGGACAGGTTGAAGGGACATTGTGGTCTGGATGTGTCTCCTAGACACCAGTCAAGAGGAGATGACAGGTCATGCTTAATGTGTTAAAGACTATACTGTAAATCAACATGTATTTGATAATGCTTTTGTATGTGTTGCTTCAATTCAGAGATTTACATACAATTAAAAAGAAAAATAACTAGAGATTATGTAATTGAATATTTTAAAAATCTGATATACGCTGCTTAAATAGGTTAAATACAAAGCACAACAAATGTGCATGTTACAGACTAGATATCAAGTAAATTTCAGCTTTATAAACAAAAGGCCAATTTTTTTTTTCTACTAGTAAATACTAACAATGATACTCTTATAGAAATTTTTGGTGGGGCCAGGTGGTGGCGTACCTAGTTAAGCACTTACATTACAGGGTGCAAGGACCTAGGTTCAAGCCCCTGGCCTCCACCTGCAGGGGGATAGCTTTGTGAAGCAAGGCTGCAGCTGTTTCTTTGTCTCTGTCACTCTCTATCTCCCCCTCCTCTCTCAATTTCTCTCTGTTTCTATGCAATAATAAATAAGTAAATAAATATAATATTAAAATAAAAAGAACTCTAAATAATAATAAACAATAGCAAGCTCTTTTACCGTGCATTAAAAATACAATGTACCTAGTACAATTAAAAGCGTCAATAAGTAGTTGTAGAAACAATATATTGCTTATTAGAAAATGTTAAAACCATGCAAAATTAGATTAATAGTTACTAAATACTGTTTATTTCCTGTTTATGTAGGTTATTAAGACTCAATTTAATATGGCTACATATTTAAATTTAATTTTGTTTGTGAGAACTGATTAATTCAGACGTGTCTGAATCTCCAGGTTGGGAGGGTTACCACACTGCAAGTTAATTACTATCCTGCTAAAATAAAACACATTATTTATATGTCTATTTCTGGCTAGTGGGTGACCATATTTAGGATTTACCAGTGCTTTGTCAGGGAAGGAACCAGTAAAAATGAAATTATTAGTGAGATTACTTATTAATTTAAATTTATCAAATTGCAGAATCATAGGAATAAAGTTTTAATTTAAAGATTAATAAAGCAGTTATTTATTATTATGCTAGTGATATTATTATTTTTATATCAACATAATTTATACATTAAATGTAGTAAATATACTAGAACTTAGGTACTTCAATTATGTTCTTTCTCCTAAATATTTTCTTTTGATTGCCCTTGGGCTTTCTTCTCACAGGATTATAGATTTAATTAATTATATTTTCTCTTAAATGTTTAAAAGATTTATTTTACCTCTTATAAGTGTGTGTGTGTGTGTGTGTGAGAGAGAGAGAGAGAGAGAGAGAAGAGAAAAGAGAGAAAAACATTGCCAGTGTACCAGTCTGGTGTGTGTATCTGTGGCACAGGAGTTCAAACCGGTAGCAGCAGACAATAAGTCCCATGCTCTATAAGCTGAGACACTATACAGTCTTCTATTAAGTTTTTATTTATGCATTATCATTATCATTATTATTATTTTGCCTCCGGGGTTATCTCTGGGGCAAAGTGCTGGCACTACAAATTATGATTCCATGGCTCCTAGCAACCATTTTACCTTTTTGTTTTCTTTCTACTTATTTTTATTTGATAGGACAAAAAGAAATAGAGATGGCAAGGGAGACAGATAGGGAGGGAAAAAGACACCTGAAGACCTGCTTCACTGCTTGTGAAGCATTTCCCTTGCAGATAGGGAGAGGAGGCTTGAACCCCATCCTTGCATGGTGATATGTGTGCTTAACTGACTGTTCCACTGCCCAGCCCCCTATTATTAAATTTTATAAAGATTGACTTAGAATATCTTGGCATGATAGCACTTGAGAACAGAAATTTCCGGAGATCAGGCGATAACGCAGTGGGTTAAGTGCACGTGGCACAAAGCGCAAGGACCAGTGTAAGGATCTGGTTCCAGCCTCCAGCTCCCAGCTTGCAGGAGAGTCGCTTCACGACATCAATAACAACAATAATAATAACCACAACACTGGTAAAACAACCAGGGTAACAAAAGGGAAAAAGTGGCCTCCAGGAGCAATGGATTCGTGTTGCAGGCACCAAGCCCAGGCAACAACCTTGGAAACAAAAAAAACAGAAACAAACAAACAAAAAACCACAGAAATGTCCAAGAAAAGTATATCTTAAACCATTTTTGTAGCTTTACTCTACAGCAGGGGATTGATAAATTGTATTTATAGTTGTGTAGAGAAAACTCTTAAATTGCACTGGCTTCCTATATCCAACTATTTTTTGTTGCTGTTTCACATTATACTTTATGTTTCCTATGTGAAAAATAAAACTATGTTAAAATCAAACATGAATGGCGAAAATAAATGAGCACATGCTTCAAAATACTGAAGTGGTAATACATTTTACTTGTAAATACTATGTCACACCTGTTGATTTTAATATTTGTAACTTAGGATTGTGAAGTATATTAAATGTTATCAGTATAATTTACTGAATTAAATTACAAGTGTGTATTTATTGCTGGCTCTAGTATAACTTATATATTGCTGTGTTATAGTAAAATTTACATTATGATCACTGATGTATACATCAAAATTATATTATTTTATTTTTCTACTTTTTTTTGTCAGAACCATAAGCACACATGAGTGACTTCTCTACTCCAGTTTATTATTTTATTCAACTAAAGAGGCAGACAGGAAAGACACCACAGCAATGAAGCCTATTTTAGCATGCCACAATTTCCCTTGTGGGTTCTCTAAAACTGGACATTACCTACATCCTACAACTTCCTAAACTTATTTCATCCTTTCTTTCTACTGAATAAACTCTCAGAAAAAAGTAAAATGCAGCAAAAAAAAGATAAAATTTGTTTAATGTCTTAAATTATAAAGTATATTCTGATTGTCTCCTTTTGCTGTAACATGGCTTCTTTAATTATATATAAAAGGTTTTTTTATAATATTTTGTCATTAGAGATATATTAAAGATATCAATAGATATTTTGATATTAAAGAGATATTACTTTCTGAGAAACAACACCCCTTCCTTAGTGAGATAAGCCTTTATCTCAAGGGTCTCATTCCATGACTAGGTATATGCCTTCTTAAGATTTCACCTTGTAGTTCTTTTCTGAATACCCCATGTCATGTCCTTGTGATACCACATCCATGTCTGTCCCCTCCTTTCTGAAGTGACTATTTGAATGAACAGGAGAATCAGCTAACTGAGAAAGAACCAACTGAAAGATGCGTGTAGCTAATGAATATGTGTAGGGAAAACAAACAAACATTAGGTGAACTAAAATTGTGCTAGTTCTGCATTATAATTTAAACATTTAAAAAGCAGTAGTCAACTTACTTTACTCAATAAACTTGAAGAAAATAATTTGAGAGGGAGAAAGGAATTAAAGACTTAAAACAAAACCAAAAAAAAAAAAAAATCTCTACTACAACAGTGTAGTTAGAGAGGAAGCTGAGTTTTTGGCTGTTAGAACTTATGCATAAGGCAGAATTCATTTAGACTATAACCCAGGTTTACAGTTCACCTTCTCTACAAAGTAATACCAGGAGATTGTCTACTGTAAGCTCCCAAGGTTAGCTCTTCTTTTCGTAAAGTTTGGGCTTAGTAGACTTCAAAAGACAGTCATATCAGTGATTGCCAGATGGGATAAACACATAACTAATCACAAGACTAGATAAAAGACAATCTGTCCCCATATAACCAAGCCTCCCACCTAGTCACCTTTGTTTAACATATCTTGGTTGATTTATTGAAATAATCAGAAAGGACTGACTTATTTGCTTTTCTTTCCTTCTTTTATTTTTGTTCCCAAATTTTTAAGCCTGAGGATAAATATCTTGAAATCTATACTCGCTTTGTTCCTTCTCCAATAAAAGAAAGACTGCATACAAATACACTCTTCCTCTACCCACTACTGATCTGACCAAGGTGGCTGTATCTTTTTCATATATATATATTTTTTCCTTTTGTGCTGGGGAATTATGCAGATGCAATCACATCTGTCAAGCTGGCCCCTCAGGCTAGTGCCAGTTCCTGCACAGTTGGGACGTTCTCGAAGTGCCTCTCCCAACCTCCCAACCAATCCTGTCCTGACACGTCACTCCTGGCTGCTGCCCTGTAAAAAGCCCTCCTACTCTCTCTCTCTCTCTCTCTCCTCCCCACCCCCTTTCGCCCTGTTTTTTACCCCGGTGACAGAAGGGTGGTGCCTGTAGCAGGGGACGCCATTTTTGGCTAGCTCCACGTGGCTGGAACCACTGCGCTGGGATCCAACCCCGAGGGGCCCACGGAATAAAGGATTGTGTTCCCTCCCCGCTTGGATTCTCTCTCCTCCGTGTCCCATAGTAAAGCAACATTTTTGTTGCCCCTGTTGTTTTTTATTGTTGTTGTTATTGATGTCATTGTTAGGACAGAGAGAAATGGAGAGAAGAGGGGAAGACAGAGAGGGGAAGAGAAAGATAGACACCTGTAGACCTGCTTCACCACCTGTGAAGAGACTCACTTTCAGGTGGTGAGCCAGGGAATCAAACCAGGATCCTTATGCTTGTCCTTGCGCTTTGCTCCACATGTGCTTAACCTGCTGCACTACGGCCTGACTCTCATGGGTGTATCTTTCTCATGTTTAAAATTAATAAAAGGTTTTCTTCAAAGTTTCCTGAAGGTTATTGCTAAAAGGTATCTTGTAGTCAGAATAAAAGTCCCCAAATCTGGTCCAGTGTTGATAGTGCCCCCCCCCACACACACCTGGAACATTCACAGTGCTTTCAGACATTTCTATTAATTCACATTTATTTAAGTATACCAGACCAATGAAAAATAGGCAAAGATTTGGAAAACCAAGTGTCTTATAACTTAGAGAAAGCAACAGTACTACACAAAAATAGCAATGTCAAATCTGTATCATCCTAAAAATCATGAAAAGCCACATGCATGGGCAAGTGAATTTCTATAAGTTAACCTCTTATAAGACAATCTACAAAGTTAGCTGCTAAGTGGAAATTTTAATGATTCAATCCCGAAAGTAATTCAGAGCCTAGGTAGACTGAAAAATGTAATCAATTTCCATTTCCCTTCCCTGTTTCTTTTGTTATTTTTTATTCGTTTACCAGAACATTTGCTCTGGGAACTCAAGCATAAAAGTCTTTTGCGAAACCATTATGCTATTCCCCTGACTTTAAAAAAAATTGTGATCCATTTTCAAGACTTTGTATTGTCAAATAAAATGTAAGAACAAAGAATAGCCATGTAAAGAGTATAAACCTGGAATCACAAAATAAAGTAGAAACCACAGTTGACATCAGGAGAAAAGGTATATTAAATAGATGTTAATGTTCTGTGAACAACATAAAAATACTTCATATGGAAGAGGGTAGATAGCATAATGGTTATGCAAAGAGACTCTCATGCCTGAGGCTCCAAAGCCCCAGGTTCAGTCCCCTGCACCACCATAAGCCAGGGCTGAACAGTGCTCTGGTAAATAAATAAATGAATAAATATACTTCATAAAGTTTTATTAAAAAGCTTTACAAATATCAGTGTTTTTGTTTTTTATTTTTCTTTCATAAATTCAAGACTATACTGTTTGGTATTTGGGGAAGAGTTGAAGCAAATATTCTATAAAATGATTTGAATTTTTATTGTTCACTGTTTTAGCAACAGTGTCTCTGTTGTGGTACACAGGTGTACAATGAAATACAACTCATTTATTGAAACTGATAAAAATCATGGTCTGGGAGGTTGCGCAGTAGATAAAGCAATGGTCTATTAAGCAGGAAGTCCCGAGTTCAATCCCCAGCAGCACATGTAGCAGAGTGATGTCTGGTTCTCTTCCTCTCTCTCCTCCTTTCTCCTTAATATATAAATAAAATACTTTTTTCAAAAAAGAAATTGATAAAAATCACCTTCTTTGTTTCATCTTGAAGGAATTATGCCTGAATGAGGTTGAATACTACATAATCTCACTTATGAGAGGAACTCAATAAGCAAGGAGGGAGAGGCAAAACACAGGGTGAAATTTGGACTAGATGTGGTCTGTTGCAGTAAGGTCAAGAATGAGGAGAGGAGAGGCTAAGTGGGTATTGGGGATTCACAGCACAATAGTGGTAGAGGACTTAAGTTGGTGGTAGGAGTGGTGTGCAGACAGACATCTATCATGAAAGGATGAACAATTGGACCCACGGAACAATTGTTTTGTACATCATTACATCCCTAGTAAAATCAATAAACAAACAAACAAACAACAATCAGCAGTGCCCTGCTGTAGGAGTGACAGAAAATGAGAAGTGAATATGAGAAGGGGAAAGTAAACACAAGGCAAAACTAATTAGAGTTTCTGATAGCTTCTCAAGAAATTACTACTAGTTGATGCACATTTCAGACATTTATGGAAAAACTACACAGAATTAAAAGATAGAAAGTTTATCAACTGAATCCTTCCTGTCTCTATCTTTTACTGGTAAAATTTACCCCATGGGGCAAAACCCTGGCAATTCATAGGTTAATTACTGCATGAATAGATTAATTACTGAATGTGATAGTTATTTACATTGATAATAGATCATATTTGTTGGCACATAGCTGTCCAATCTGCTATTTATGGAGCTTTACTTACAGAGAGAGATGTAATGAGTGCAGATTAATGATGTGAATATCAATCGCTATGTGAGTTTTGTGGCAGACTAAGATTCTTTTGTGGTGATTAAAATAGCCTTCATAAGGCTGATAATTATGATGAAGCTGAAAGTTAATGGTGAAGATTTCTGTCGAGAGAACATAGATATAATAAGGCATATGAGCTAAGATTATTAAAGATGATTATTAATAGAATGAAATGTGATTAATTAAAAGCAAAGACTTGAACAATATTTATATACCCATGATCACATCAGGATTATTCAAAATGTCCCAAAGGTAGAAGAAACCCATGTTTCATACCTGACTGACTGGGTAAATAAATCGATTGTGGAGCATCATACAATGCAATAACATTCAGCTTTTAAAAAGAGAAATCGTTCTGGCATATCATAACATAGTTCACCTTGAAAATATTATACGAAATAAAATAAATCAATCACAAAAGAACAAACAGAGTATGATTCCATTTTTATGAGGTATGTAAACCAGATAAAGACACAGACAAGTTAGAATGATGGTTGGCAGGGCAAAGGAGGAGGAACAAATGGAGTGTTACCCCCACAGACTTAGAGTTTCCATTTAATTTGTGGCGGTGAGAAGCTCAGCAGGTAGATGATGATGGTTGTGTAAGATAAATGCCACTGAATTCTACATTTAAAGTGGTTAGTTTCATGTCATGTATTCTTTCTCTTGATATACAATTATCACCATTGTGGTTGGGGAAACAGTACAACTAGTTAACTCAGGGCTTTCGTGTGTGACCCTCCAAATCCCAGATTGCGCGTGTGCTGTAGTGATACTAATGTGGAGGAATTCAGTCAAGAAACCAGCCACTAAGTGAGTCAGAGTTTTAATAATACTAGAGGGTGGTAAGCAAGTATGTAAAGGTGTGTGTACACTCTATGAGTGGTACACAGCAGGCGTCTCTGAAGGAGAGAGAGTAACACAGTCCCTAGTCTCTGGCTTTTATAAGCCTTATGACTAATTGCTCTGAATTGTCAGATTTGGGGTTTGGTAGCCATTTCTGTGACCTTATTACATTCAATTAAGAGTAGCCGTGGGCTGGATGCTAGTTGTTCTAAGCTTCTCATTTCTTTGTAACTACTGCTATATACAAATGTTGTCATCCACACTGACTGACAAGTTAAATCTGGTGTAAAGTATTTAGTTTCTTGCCCTTCTTTGTTTTGTTAAGTAATAAGCCATCATAGCTTCGGATCTAAGCCTAGTCTCACTCTTAAACACTTGCTACCTAACACCATTGATTATCCTGTGTTTTTCCATCCAAATGAAAGTAATTACTATTTCTCCCGCCCTCATCTTCTCTGATACTAAGGTCCCCTCTTCTCTTTAATTCCCTGAAGCCTTAATTTTGAATGTAAAAAATATATATATCTGTTGTTCCATTTAGGCTAAGGGAATACAATTATCTTAACTCCCAGTATACAACCCTGATAAATTTCCCCTTATCAATTTTCTAGGTATTGTTGCATTGTTCCTCTAACCAGTTCAAAATCCTATGGGGGTAGGATGATTCATTTCAAACAAAATTTTAATTTTAATTATTATTATTATTTTACCAGAGCACTGTTCAGCTCTGGCTTATGATGGTGTAAGGGTGGCAAAGGGGGGGAGGCAGAATTGAACCTGGGACTTTGGAGCTTCAGACAAGAGTCTTTTTGCATAACCATTATGTTTTCTACCCCTGCTCAAACAAACTTTTTTATATCTTCTAATGAACTTTCTAATATCTACTTCATCAAAAATTTTGCAACATTTCATCCCTTCTTTTCTGGGAAACTAAGATGGACTCTATGTTAAGTAAGGCATAAATTGGCCTTAGGCTTCTAACTTGAATAATAAACTCACTTCCTTTCCTCCCCCACCTCCCTGCCCCCAAGCCATTATACTACCACATTCTTTAACTTTTAACTAAGACAAACTAAGCTGTGCTAAAAAGAACTCTAGACTAGGCCAGGCAGAGACTGCTCTATGAAGTATCCTCCCCCCCGCCGCCATTTTATTGATGGTAGGTTCTCTAAATGGTGTCTTTTTCCACCAGGTTTGCCACTAGGTCTCTGTGCTTGCAATGGTGCACTATCACCAAAAGCGCCTTACTTTTTTGTCTTTCTTTCTTTTTTTTTTTTTTTTTTTTTGATATGGGGGAGAAACAGGAAGAAAGGGAGAGGTGGAGAAAAAGGGCAGAGAGAGACCTATACACAACACTGCTATGCCTCTTCTGAAACTTTCCCCTATAAAGGCTTGACCTGAGGACCTCTATCTTGGCTGCCCAGTGGCCCTGCCAGTATCAGATAGTTCCAGGAAGATTCTTGCTTCACTAGAGTGCCAACTCATTTATGAAATACTCTTAAGAAAGAGGGTGGTGGATTTCTCTGAAAAGAAGGTGTGGAGGATCAAAAGGGGAGTTCTAAAATTAACTGGAGTTCTATAATTAACTGTCTATATTAGCTTCTGTACCTTACTTGCTTGCGAAAGTTGTGAGTTTTGCCTATATAACCAGCTGTTTAACAAGGGCCACTGTGGCTCTCCCTATGCCAGCACTTTGTCTCAGGAAGAGCCCCCGGCCAGGAAATGAAGATTATCATAATTAGACTTTGGTCTCTAGTTGTCTTCCTTGCCTTGACTCCACAACACCCTCCTGCAATGGGGATCTGGAGCTTGAACTCAGGTCCTCACCACTATTTGTCCCTCTGTATTGGGGGGAGTTGACCTGCCAAGTTTGTTTTCCCAACATTTAAAAGTTTGTCAGGCATAATCTCAACAAAGAATTGAGGAGAGAGAATGATTTTTCAGGAGTTTTAAACTTTATTCAAGAAAATTGAGAATATTCACATGTTAGACTGAGAGAGAAAAAGAAAGAAAGAAAGAAAGAAAGGAAGAAAGAAAGAAAGAAAGAAAAAAAGGGGCAAAGAAAGAGAGGGAGAGAGAAGGGGAGAGAGGGAGAGGCCCTCAGAGCTCTTATTCACATCTCCATGGGAAGCTCACCCAGCAGAGAGAGAGCCAGCCACATCCACAGGTCTAGTTTATAATACCCAGGCCCCACCTTCACCTTTACAAGCCACTCCTATCACCACTCCTATTTCCTGGGCAGAAGTTTCCTTTCCCAGGTACTTACTTCCTGTCCCTTCACACCTCCACTGTGTTTTGCAGATGCTGTGCATGTTCATTGTATGTTTCTCTACTTGGCATCCATGATCTTTTCTGTTCATAAAAATGTGTCATACCCCTTCTTATTTGAAACTTGCTTTACAGGTGTTGTGCATGGTGCCTCAGATTTTGTTGCTATTTCATAAGATTGCTTTGGCAATCCTGGGGATTTATTTGTTCCAGATATATTTTTGCAACTTTTGTTCTCTTCCCTTCAAAAAGTTCATTTGTACCTTAATGGGGATGGAATTAAATCTATATGTGGCTCTGGGCAGGATGGTCATTTTGATAATATTAATCCTTCCAATCAATGAGCATAGGATGTCTTTCCATTTCTTTGTATCTCTTTCTATTTCCTTGCAGAGCAGTTCATAGTTTTCAGTGTCTAAGTTCTTCATTTCCTTCGTTAGCTTTATTCCCAAATATTTTATTGTTTTTGCTGCTATAGTGAAGGGGCATGGTTACTATATATTTTCTTCTTCTGAATTGGTGTTTACATAGAAGCATTCCATTAATTTTTGTATATTGATTTTGTAGCCTGCCACTTTACTGTATTTTTCAATGTCCAGGAGTTTTCTACTTAACTCTTTGGGGTCTTGTATGTGTAAACTCATGTCATCTACAAACAGAGGCAGTTTAACTTCTTTTCCAATCTGTGCCTCGTTGATTCTTTCCCTTGCCTATTAATGGCTAAGACTTCCAAATCAATGCTGAATAGTAGTGTTGATAATGGGCAGTCAGTTTTTCACCACTTAGTGTAATATTGGCTTTTGGTTTACTGTATATAGATAAAACAAGTTTGAGCAATTTCCATCTATCCCAATTTGTTTAAATATTTTTTTCTTTTTGTTCATCTATTCTAACTTTTAGTTCAATTGTTGTAGTTTTTATTTCATTTAGTGTGTGTTTTAGGTCTACTGTGCTATTTTGTTGGGTTATTGTGGCATTTGTGTTCGCTAGTATGGCTAATAATTTATTAATTTTGATATGCGACTTCTTACTTTATTCTTACTTTTGGCTCCTGTTCTCTCTCTGTTGTTCTTTCAGTCCCAGTGTGATTTTCTTCTATGTGTCTTATCACTTCTGTTGCAAACATGTGGACTAGTATTTCAGATTCTACTTTGAAGATTCTGATTGTTTTTTGGTTTATTAGAGGATTTTTTCTGGAATTTTTCCTTGATTTGCTGGTGTGATCATTATTATTATTATTTTTGATATTCCCATTTTGTCTATTGTTTGTGAATCCAAATGCAAGCTGGCCCTGTTTGAGGCTTTGCTAGTGTCACCAGGACTAAATAGTGAGGGAGTCAGGGGGTCCCTCCTGTGCTTAATGTCAAAGGCCTGCCCTATACAGTGTTTGGTTGGGGCCCACAAAGTCTGTGGAGCTTCTGGGAGAGTGTGTAATATAGATGAGGCTCCCTTCTATGGATCTCAATGTGAGCTTGACTGGGATGTGACTCTGCAGATACCCATCAGATATGATAAATTTCTGACCAAGCATAGCAATTGGGGACCCTCCCTAGGTTCAGGGTGTGGGTTGCATGAGGCCCAGCAAGGGTTTGTCAGGCCATAGGCATGACAAATGGTGATCCAGGATCCCAGGTTGAAATCATGGTGCTGAATGTGAGTGGGCTGGGGTCTGCAGCCACTGCTGGGCCTCTGGAAGGGAAATCTGTGGAAATCTGGGTAAATTACACTGCAAGTTTGCCCTGGGGGTTGTTCTGCTAGTCCTCTTGGAGGCTGGTGGCCTTCTGACAGGACATGCAGCAGTATGAGGTTCTATTCTGGTTGACAATACAAGCTGGCCCATAATGTCACACTAGTTGGTGTCTATCAGTGATTAGGAAACCTCTGGCAGGTATGGGGACTCCTCCAGAGGTCAGGGTTTGGGTAGCATGGGGGTTGCTACCAAGGAGATGAGGTTCCTAGCTCTAGGAGGCTCCACTGGAGGGGTGGAGGTGCTGGAGTCTGGAGTCTGGAGTCTGGGCAATCCAGGAGTGATCAGCTATGTGTGAAAACCAGGTTAGGTCTGCCTAAGGTGCTGGGGTTCTGAATGTGGAGGGAAGCTGACCCTGGATAATTAAGAGGTTTTGATTGCACTTAAGATTCCTATTGGAACTTTAGCTGTCTTCGTTTTGGTTAAGTCCTTAGAACTGCTTGTCTTATGACCTTGTTACAAGGCCACTGAGTTACATGAGGGAGGGATCCACATCTTTTTTGTCCTCTCCTATGCTTCTTGTGTTTCCCTTCATCTGCCTTTGTGCTTTCTGTGATACAAGGAATCATTTCTATAATTCTGGGCTCCTACAGCTTTTTAATTGCTGCCATAGTCTCTGTCTCACAGAGAGTCGCCCTGGAGCTGTTAGATGGAAATCTTGAATCTTCTAGATGGGAATTCTTTAATGGTAAAAATATAAAATGAAATGTATTGATTTGAATGAAAAACTTTAAGCCATAAAATTTACTAACAATTCTATTGAGTGTGATTTACAGACAAAGAATGACTCATGGGAAGTTCTCTTAAAGTCATATCACTTTCAGTCACTGAAAATGATGGAAGGACTTTCTGATAACAAGTTTCTATTGTACGATATTTCCAAGACTTACACTATCCACTTGAGCATTAGAAAATTATTAATTATTAGAAAACATTGACTTGAGGGGGCCAGATGATAGCATACCGAGTCAAGCGTACATTGGGCAAAGAGCAAGGATGGTAGTAAGGATCCAGGTTCGAACCCCCAGCTCCCCAAATCTAGCGGGGTAGCTTCACAAACGGTGAAGCAGGTCTGCAGGTGTCTTTCTCTCCCCCCTCTGTCTTCCCCTCTTTCTTGATTTCTCTCTGTCCTCTCCTACAACTACTACAATAACAATAATAGTAATAATAACAACAACAACATAGAAAAAAATGGCCTTGGGGTACACTGGATTCATAGTGCAGGCACCAAGGCTCAGCAATAGCCCTAGAGGCAAAAACAAAACAAAAACCAAACATTGCCTTTGTAATAATCTATCCTGAGGGTGGTATGGGTATGTTTAGTTAGGGTTATTTACAGTATATGATCTCAGATGCTGATCTCCTAGAAGTTTTTCTGCAATGCTAGTGGAGATCTTTAATGACTTGAGGTTCATCGGTTTCCAAATCTGAAATCTCTACGGGCATGCACCCCATTAAGGCAAGGAAAAGAAGTGGCAAAATTGATGCCACCATATAGAAATAAAAAGCCAAGCAAGGAATACTTTTACTCCTGAAATAAACTGAAAGGATCAGGGTCATTTTAGGCTTAGTGAGTGGCACATTCAGTTAATTAAAATGGCTGTTTTTCACATTTTCTTCTCTGTGTAAATCACTAGCGAGTATAACCTCCACCATCCCTGATACTTCCTGGGCAATCAACTTAAATGAATTAGTTATTCCACTCATTCAGAAAATCTGAAGAGTAAAAAGGCATTTGCCGGTATCTCGTAGAATTCCTGTATCATTTATTTTTTAGACTTCAAATGATATTGGAGAGGCTGTTGGCTGGAGGATAAAGACTCTTGGCAAGAGACACCCTCTTTCGTGAACTGAAATTCCATTCTTAGAGCTAGCAGTACATCCACATGGTACAAAAAGGTACTAAGAGATCCAACCAAGACATACCCGGAATGAAAAGCTGATCTAAACAGATGGGGTGATAGCATTGTGGCATAACAGCAAAGAGACTTTTTAATTATTATTTTTATTTATAAAAAGAAAACACTGACAAAAGTCATAGGATAAGAGGGGTACAACTCCATATCATTCCCACTACCAGAACACAAAGTCTGGGTGAGACTGTGACATATGGTCACTCTATCTACAACTGGGAATCATTCTACCTGTTTTCCTTACACTGTCCCCAGATCCTTGAGGGGTGGGGTCCAGTTCTAATCACAGTATAAATCCCATGCATGGGCACAGTCAAGCCTAAAGAGAGCTGGAAATATAGCATAATGGTTGTGAAAAACGTTTTCATGCCTAAGGCACCAAAGTTTCAGACTCAATCCCCAGAACTACCATAAACCAAAGCTAAGCAGTGCTATTGTAAATGAATTAATTAACATTTTAATATATAAGAAAAATAGAGAGAGGGCTGGGCGGTAGTGCAGCGGGTTAAGCACACGTGGTGTAAAGTGCAAGGACAGGCATAAGGATCCCAGTTCGAGCCCCGGCTACCCACCTGCGGGGGTGGGGGGGTCGCTTCACAAACTGAAGCAGGTCTGCAGGTGTTTATCCTTCTCTCTGTCTGTCTTGATTTCTCTCTGTCCTGTCCAACAACAAGGACACTGAGCCTCAACGATAACCCTGGAGGCAAAAAATAAATGAAATAAAAATTTAAAAAAATAGAAAGAGACCTAAAGAAACATAACAAATGAGTATGATATGGTATATCCTCAATAAGATCTTGAGCAAATATTCAATACAAAGTCTTCAGGTAAGAATTAAGGAAATCACTATCTTGACACTCCAGGAACACGGTCCTGAAATGAGTGCAGTCTAGACAGTTCCCAGCTATGGCAATGAACTGCAAGCTCAGACCAACAGACTCGGAGGTTACACAGGCTCCTGTCCTAAATATGAGTATATATGTGCCCTGGGTCAGATTGGTGGGGTAAACAGTTAACTGTAGTTATCTATCTACCTATCTATATACATACATACAAACATACATACATAAACACACACACACACACATATATGTATATTGATGTCATCCTTGTTAGATAGGGCAGAGAGAAATGGAGAGAGAGGGGAAAGACAGAGAGGGAGAGAGAAAGACACCTGCAGACCTGCTTCACCACCTGTGGAGTGAATCCCCTGCAGGTGGGGAGCTGGGGGCTCAAATCAGGATCCTTATGGCAGTCCTTGCGCTTCGCGCCATGTGCGCTTAACCCACTGCACTACCACCCGACTCCCTACTTAGATATTGTCTTCAAGTTTGAGAGCTACTCTCTGTCCTAGTCCAGCTTCCTAACCCAATTTTCAGTTCTGACACCATCTTCCCAGACAACATTTTTAGTCCACCAAGTTAGCTATCAAGCTCAAACAAAAATTACTAAAGTTATAGGCCCCTAGGAACATACCTAAAATAGACTTCCTAGTTTCATTCCACCCTAAGAGCCGTATTTTAAACTCTTCTATTCCTACTTCTTGTTTCTTGTTCATTAAACAATTTGTCCTGCTTTAAATCTTACCACCTTCCAGCCACCAGGTTGCAGGTGCTACTATGATTCCATTCTGACTTCCCTGGGCAGATGATCTCACCAATGTGTCCCGGAACCTCACTTTTCCAGAGTCCTACCCTACACAGGCTAGGAGTATGGATCAACTTTCCAACACCCATGTCCATCAGGGAATAGAAGCCAGAACTTCCACTTTCTGAACACCAAATAGAATTTTGGTCTTTAGTCCCAGAGGGTGAGAAATATTAGAGGAAGATGACCAAAGGGCTCTGAACTCCCAACTCCATCAGGATCTAGAGAGAGAAGAGAAAAAAAAAAAAAAAAAAGAAGAAGAATATTTAGAATAGGTGTGACTTAGAAAAGAAGCCAGGACCATAGAAAAAAAATGGGCAAATATATACGTCTAGATAGATAGTTATAGAAATAATAGTCAACCCACATCTGTGATCTTGGGAGAACTACTGTAGTTTCCAGTGGAGGGAATGGGGACACAGAACTCTGCTGGAGGGAATGGTGTGGAAATATAACCCTGTTATATCATAATTTTGTAAATCAATATCAAATTACTGGTAAAATTTAAAAAATAATTAAGAAATTCTGAATAATGCCTTGACTTAGTAGTAATGTAATTATTTTAATTGTTCATTAAGTGTAGCAAAAGTACAAACTAATACAATAGTATCAATAGTGGAAACTGGGAAGATTATATGAAAATGACATTTTGTACAAATTTTTGGTAAATCTAAAGCTACTCTAAAATAAAATCTAAAATTAAACAAATGATCCTTAACAACCATTTCTTCAGATAAATAAATTAATATATTGTTGGCATAAGTTTAGAAGCTTGATTTTACTAAAAGAACATTAAAATTTTGATTTCCTGTTGTGATACAGTTTTGCCTCAAGAAACACAGTGAAATTAAGACTATTGAGAATTGAACAGATGTGAGTCACCCTCATCATAATCATTTCTAGTCATAAGACCTGTAGGCAGAATGACAAGTTCTTCCCCCAAGGTTGTTCCAATGTTTTGTTTGCTCACAACATTTAGAAGAATTACTGTAAGTAAAAATGGACCTATTGTGACACCATTATCCCAATCTGAGTAGATAATTTCTTATTTTCTAAAAGTATTGAAAGTATTGAAATTATGTGTTCATATATAATGTGGTATTTGGGTTAAAATGCAATATGTTTATCTTTACATATATTTTGAACAGAGTCTATCACAACATAGGTCAGTTAGGATAGTGTTATAACAACTTTTGGATATGAGGGAATGGGTAAGAAATAATGATTTGAGGAAGTCATGAAATCTAGGGAAATAGAGGCAGAGAAATTCAGAGAATATTTCAGATCTGGTCAATGGGATGCATTGGATCGACCTTCTCCTGGAGCATCCCGTGAGTAACCCATTCATTGGGGAAACTGACGATCCTTCCTAGCCGACTGAATCCACATGGATCCCACTCACTTTCAAAGCCAGCAACAAGCAGCTCCTGACAGTTTTCAACCTGACACTGTTGACTGGCTATGGAAGAAGGGCAAACGCTAGAAGAAGAAGTAGATAGTTACTCATGAACACTTGATATTCAAGCCAATATAGATTATAAAAAAATAATGTGTTTAGTGAAGCAATCAAATCTAACATCTTTAATACTACCCAAAGAGTTTTATAAATTTGTGATTACAAAATACTTAGTGTCTTAATTTGACAGTTTGTTTAATGAGGATAATAATTGTCTTATAGGGCTGTGAAATTTGTATGATAAAATTCTTAAAGACACTTTGAGCTATCCAGGAGAAAGTCAGCACATAACATTACTTCAGAGGGCATCCACTAGAACATGAATTGTAATTCTACTACAAGAAATACAGATTTTCAGCAAGAACAGGAATCAAAGAATGTACTATAAAAGATTTATCTCTCCATATCATTACCTGATGATGTGATATATATTAATTTGAATATCTCTAATTCATAAATATGCCTCCTAAATTAATGTACTTTCTTGTTAGAATTTTATCATTTTGACTTCTAAGGGCTTATTTATGGATCATCTCATAAAATGACTCACATTTTATTATTTTATTCACAACTTCCTTCTTTAAAGTTCTACCTGATAGTCTCTTGGCAATTAGTTTCTCTTGCAAAGAATTACTATACTTTAGCTTTCAAATAACCACAAAGACAAATAGTTCTTAAATACTATTATTAAACGTATGAGGTCAGAGCTGGATCTCAAAGGAGATAGGACAACTGTGGGTGACACAGCAACTGCTTTAGATACAGTCAGCAAATTGTTTTAGGTTTTAGAATAAGGCTAAATTTTTGTGCATTTGTTTCTCCTTAACGCAATAGTAATTTAAGAGATCACTTTATAAGTAATTGTTTGCTTGGAGGAAAAGGATCGCATTGGGTGTCAGGCGGTAACACATCAGGTTAAGTGCAGGGGGTTTGCTTCACAAGCATTGAAGCAGGTCTGCAGGTGTCTTTCTCTCCCCCTCTCTGTCTTCCTGTCCTCTCTCTGTTTCTCTCTGTCCTATCCAACAACAACAGCAATAACCACAATAACAACAACAGCAAAGCAACAAGGGCAACAATTTGGGAAAAATGGCTGCTGAGAGCAGTGGATTCATACTGCAGGCAGCGAGCCCCAGTGATAACCCTGGAATAATAATAATAATAATAATAATAATAATAATTGTTGGTATGCATGAGACCCCTTCTGTTTCATTTGGTTTAAATCCCCCCTGCTTAACACTATTCTATTTACATAACCACTTCATTCTATTTATATAACCGCTGTTAACAAGCACCTCCCTCCAGGGCATTGGTTCAATCCCCACTGTTTCATGATATGTTTTTGCTCCACCCCCCCTCCTTGTCACACCCTGATCCTCTCCTTGTCACACTCTGATTGTCACCAGTCACTTTTCTCTCCACCCTCTCTATGTCACACCCTGTTTCCACCCTACTTGGCAAGTATATATAAAGACAGCATTGTGAGTTTTAGAGTACTTTACCTTGAGTTTAGCTTAGCTCGTCTTAGATTGTGCTGCGTCCTGCATGAATAAAGAGATACTGCCTACAGCTCAACTATGAGTCCCTGGTCGTCTGTTACCTGCCCGTGAAGCCAGCCTGGCGAAAACAACCTAACCCATCGAAAACAACAATAATAATACTATTATTATTATGATGATGATGATGATCGCATGGTATCAGCAAGATAGTTCACCTGGATAATGGGCTTGTTTTGTAATTTGTGTGACCAAGCTTTGAATCTTGCTCCTATAGCACGGGGTGGAGTTTCAGTACCCTCATGTCTTTTTCCTTTCTTCCTTTGATTCTTTGTTTCTGTATCTAACAAAGTCAGTTTGGAGTCATGCAGCACTGGTCTCAACAAAAGATAAAATGATAAGGAGGAAGACTGAATGGGAGATCACATCTTCACTTATTTTGGGGCCAGGCTAAGTGCGCACATTTCAGTGAGGAAGGATCCATGTTCAAGTCCCCGGTTCCCCCCTACAGAGGGAAAGCTTCACAAGCGGTGAAGCAGGGCCGCAGATCTCTTTTTCCTGCTCTACTACCCTATCTCATCTCTAATTCTGTCTCTATGAAATAGTAAATAAAAAATTTAAAAGATTATAAATAAATCATTCTTTAAAAATGAAAACTTAAAACAAAAATGGGGTGGGGCTGAGTGGTGGCGCACTTGGATGAGCTCACAGATTGCAATGCGCAGGAACCAGGGTGCAAGCCCCCACCCCCCACCTGCAGGAGGAAAGCTTTGCTAGTGGTGAAGCAGTGCTGCAAAGGTCTTCTGTCTATCTCCCCATTCCTCTCTATTTCTGTCTGCCCCTATGCAATAAATAAAACATACTTCAAAAAAAAAAGTAAAAAATGTCATTTATTTTGAATTGAAACAGATCTTACAATTTACTCTCTACTATCGATTTGCACTCATTTATATTATGTACTTGAACAATTTTTAAAATATTTTTATTTATTTATTATTGGCTAGAGACAGAGAGAAATTGAGAGAGGAAGGGTAGATAGGGAGAGACAGACCTCTGTAACTCTGCTTCACCACTCATAAAGCTTTCCCCCAGCAGGTAGGGATCAGGGGCTTGAACATGGGTTCTTGAGTACTGTAAGGTGAGTGCTTAACATGGTGCACCACCACCTGGCCCCTGGCAAATAATTAATTATTTATAGTTTCACTTCTTTGCAAGAATTTTTATGAGAATCAGCATGAAGGACACAGATATATTTCAGTGGCTTTTCTGTCTGCCTTTCCTACTTTACATCCACGGATTTTTCGTCTTTTCTGTTTTCTCTTGTTATAGGTAGTTGAATATATTTGATATATATTCCATACTTCCCTGATCTCTGATATTATTTATGTACTCTGGTAATTATGATTCGTCTGGGTTTAAATGATTACTTCTTGTTCCTTCTATTTTTATGATTATGGTATTTATATCCTAGAAACATATTCAAGTAAGTACACTTACCAAATTCAGTTTGTCTATATTAAACTTATAATCTACTTTTACTCTCTGTTGTCTTTGCCTGTTTGCCTCCTCCGTGAGATTATGAAATTCTTACAGGAATTAGGTGTCATAGTATACAGCAGACTCTAGTAAGTGTTAGATAAATGATTGGTGTAAAGATGCATAAACATCTACTGAATGTTACATAGTATCGAAAGTATGAGCAACAAAAACTGCAAATTTCTCTCTAGGCAAGAAATGGATTAAAGTCTGTTTTCAGGTAAGTTATTTTTTCCAACAACAAATACTCCAGTATTTCAGTAATAATTGTTGAACATTTGTGAAATCAGAAATATATCAATTACACATTCAATAAGAGTTAATGATTCAATTTGTTAAATATTGTTAGTTTTTAATTTTTTGATAGGTCAAACTGATGTAGACATGTTTATTTTTTAATCTATACTTATTTATTATTGGATAGAAAGCAACTGAGAGGGGTGGAGGAGACAGAGATACACGTACAGCACTGTTTTATCACTGATGAAGCTTTCCCCTGCAGGTGAGAAGCAGGGCCTTGAACACAGTTCCTTGTGTGTTGTAATGTGTGTGCTTAACCAAGGGTGCCTGGCCCATAGACACTGCCTGGCCCATAGACACGTTTCTTATGTAGAGCTATGTTTATACATTTGTAGAACTTTCCAACAATCTTATTAGTCATGCATAACTTTATAAAATGACTTTATATATTATTTGTGTACAAGGTGTATTTCTTTTTCATTTCATTATTCATTTTCACTAAAGCATTGCACAGCTCTAGCTATTTTGTGGTGCCAGGGGTCCATTCTGAAACCTCATGAACCAACTCCTATATACTGTCACTGCGAATCTTCCTGTCCTCCATTCATATTTAGTGAAAGTCAAATTTAATTGTTTTATCTTTAGGAATGGGGGAAATATAGTATGTTAACTCACAGTAGAAGAACAGAAATAGGCGTTTAAGAAAACGTGATTTTGACTACTTAGAGAAGTGGATAAAATCCTGTCAGTTACAGTCTAGCACAAAATAAAAGGGTCATATAATATTAAAGTTTTCAGAATCTGAAACTTAATTATATTTCATAAGAAAGAGTTTTTGAAGCCCCAAATACTCCAAATCTCAGCCAAAGATGTGTACATATATTGCTTCTGTGGCCTCTTTCTCTGAGCACCACTTTTGGCAGTACTATACTATCAGAGCAAAACAATTCTAGCTCGAGGAAAAACAAATTTTTGAGTGAATTACTTTAGAATGAGGAGCAGCATAAACCTCTGGAAGCAGTTTCAGAGGGAGTTATACAAATGCCAAAGGAATTGTGATTTAGGCTAATATATTATGCAAATGAAGTGGAAGAACTTGCCTCAAGTTATGTGTAACAATCACATATACACACATATACTACATATATATATGTATATATATACATATATACATATATATACGTATAGACATGTATATGTGTATATATATATATTTTTTGATAAGACATGCTGGAAGGTAAATCCCATGACTTTACTATATGAACAAAACGCCTACAATAATTTATCTTCTACACACTAATATGTTATTTTTTATGCCAATTAACTACTTGGGTGGCAATTAATAGTTATATTACTATTATGAAAAAAACTATAATATTTTTGATACTAAGTACATTTTGAAAATAAAACTCAATTTGAGAAGTTTATTAATGAATGCTTATTTCTACTGTTATAGGTGGAAATACAGTATTTCATCAGGATTATTAAATGGAACACTTCTTTATAATACTAAAATTTGATAGACAGATTGAAAAGCTATTTAATATATATATGGGTGTAGGGTACACAAAAGTTTATAGAAGCAAGATAAAACGTTTATCTGATACTGACAGTTTAATATACTTCCGAACGCTTTTTTGTATGCTTGAAATTCTCAATATTTCAATTAGTAGTATACAAATATAAAACAAACAAGTGTGATGTAAGTTTATGAATAAATTTTTAGTACTTATTTTCATCTTTAAAATAGAATTCTCACATTGACTGTTGGGCTCAGAAAACCTTATAGGTCATCTTTCCTCAGGACTCAAATTTTGTAGATATCAACTAGAAAAGAAATGTGCTCTCTTGCTGGGAGCCAGCATAGTGATTATGCAAATGACTTTCATACCTGAGGCTCTGTGGCCTGACACCTCACATTCAGTCTCCAACAAAGCAAGCCAGAGCTGAGCAGTGGTCTGGTTATTCTGTCTGTATTTTTCACTCTGTACCTCTCCTCTCCTTTTCTTTTCTCTCTTTCTCTCTCTATCTCTCTCATTCAGATTAAGTAATATTTAAAAAGTGGATCATGCTCTCAAATATTTCAGTGACTTTGAGGGGTGGAGTCTGTACTAGACCATGGACCTCTCCATTCTCAAAAATATCCTGTATTAGAAAGTATCCCCCAATCTTTATGAAAATTTAAGTGTTTTTATGTATGTTACACTAACACTATAAAAGTGAGAGTAAACAGAATGTTAAATGTGAAGTTTATACATGTATTTATATGTTCTACCTGCCTTAGAGTAGACAATATTTTCAAAACTCTCATCAAAATGTATGAATATCATATTTTAATTAATTTCTTTCAGTATGTACTTAGCAAATGCTAACTGTAATATCAGTATTGCTACATTGTCACCTTAATGTTTAAAGGCATTTATAAATGTGTTTTCATAATATTTTAATTTATTTTTTAAATTTTTTATTATCTTTATATATTTATTGGATAGAGACAACCAGAAATTGAGAGGGAAGGGGGTGATAGAGAGGGAGAGAGATAGACACCTGCAATACTGTTTCACCACTAGTGAAGCTTCTCCCCTGCAGGTGGGGATCAGAGGCTTGAACCCAAGTCCTTGTGCACTGTAATATGTATGCTCAACTAGGTGTGCCACCACCCAGCCCTATTATGATGATGATGATGATGATGATGATGATGATGATGATGATGATGATGATGATTGTCTGTGAAGTCAGGACCAAGACCTCACAGATGTATCCTTTCACTGGCCCATGGTTCTTTTCATTCTGATAGACAGAGAAAAGGAGAGACTTTATAGCACCAGAGTTTCCTTTGGTGCAGCTGTACCTCTAATTTGACATCAGGGTTAAACCTGGGCTCTTTGCAGGGCAAGATAAGATCGCTATCTGGTGAGCTATCTTTCTAGCATAAATTCTCTGGAACTGGAACTTCAACAAATAATTTGACACTTATTTTTCAAGAACTCAATTTATAACATGATTTACCTGCTTTTGAAAATTTTACTTTAGGATTTCTAAATTTCTTTATTTTTTTAACCAGAGCACTGTTCAGCCTGGGACTTTGGGGTCTCAGGCATGAAAGTCTGTTTGCATTACTATTAGGCTATCTACTCTCCAGCCAGGATTTCTAAATTTCTTCTTTTTATAAGTATTTATTTATTTATTTATTTATTCCCATTTGTTGCCCTAGTTGTTTTATTGTTGTAGTTATTATTGTTGTCATTGTTGTTGGATAGGACAGAGAGAAATGGAGGGAGAGGAAGAAGTTAGAGAGGGGGAGAGAAAGACACCTACAGACCTGCTTTACCACCTGTGAAGCAGCTCCCTTCCAAGTGGGGAGCCAGGGCTCGAACTGGGATCCTTAGCTTGTCCTTTTGCTTTGTGCCACATGCGCTTAACCTGCTGTGCTACTGCCTGACTCCCTGATTTCTAAATTTCTAACATTGGCACTAAACATCTTAAAACCATTTCAGTGAGATAATTAACACAATCACATGATTGTTTCTCTTATATGCTGCCAGAGTATCTCTCTTGCCCCTTTCTCTCTGCTAGAAATTATTTATATGTCTTTCCCAGAGCATATTAAAAGCATCAGAATATGATAATAAATTAATAAATACATAAACAAACATTTATTTTTTTTATTTACTGCCTCCATGGAATCACTGGGGCTTCATAGATGAGTGATTTCACTTCTACTGATAGTCCCTGCCTTTCCTTTCCCTTCCCTCCCCTCCCCTGTCCTCTCCTCCCTTCCCTTTCCCTTTTGATCCCTCCCCTCCCCTCCTCTCCCCTCCCCTCCCTTCCCTTCCCTTCTTTTTCTTGTTTTGCCTCCAGGGCTATCACTGGGACTCCATGCCTGCCCCCACTACAAATCCACTGCTCCCAGCGGCCATTTTCCCCATTTTTGTTCCTTGTTATTTTTATTGTTGGATAACACAGAGAGAAATCTAGAGCAGAGGGGAAGACAGAGGGGGAGAGAAAGACAGACATCTGCAGACCTGCTTCACTGTTTGTGAGGAGACTACCCTGCAGGTGGGGAGACCAGGGCTCCAACCAGTATCCTTGAGCCTGTCCTTGCGCTTGGAGCCATGTACACTTAACCCACTGCGCTACTGCCCAACCTCCATTTTCTTTCTTTTTTCTCAGATGGGGGGTAAGAAATGGAGATGAAAATAGAGACAGAGAAAGCAGTAGAGAGACCTCAGTATTGCTCCAGAAGTCCTGAAGTGTCACATTTACATTGCATTCCCACATGCTCTACAGGGGATCCCAGGCTCTTACACTTGGTGAAGTGGGAACTCTGCCAGGTGAGCTATCTCCTGCTCCTAATCAACTTATATTCACATGAATTTTAATATTAAGATGATATATTTCCTAACAGTTCTGTATATCATCATCTAAAAGATTCACAAAATAATCTGAAAAAATTGCAAGAAATAATAGTGATTCTTTTTTTTATTATTTAAGAAAGGAGACATTAACAAAATCATAGGATTGGGGGGTACAACACACAATTCCCGCCACTCAATCTCTATATCCTGTCCCCTCCCCACTAGCTTCCCCATTCTCTATCCCTCTGGGAGCATGGACCCAGGGTCATTGTGGGTTGCAGAAGGTAGAAGGCCTGGCTTCTGTAATTGCTTCCCCGCTGAACATGGGCATTGACTGGTCAGTCCATACTCCCAGTCTGTCTGTCTCTTTCCCTAGTAGGGTGGGTCTCTGGGGAAGCTGAGCTCCAGGATCCATTGGTGGGGTCTTCAGTCCAGGGAAGCCTGGCTGGCATCCTGATGGCATCTGGAACCTGGGGGCTGAAAAGAGAGTTAACATACAAAGCCAAACAGATTGTTGAAAAATCATGGACCCAAAGGATGAAATAGTGAAGATAAAGTGTTGGGGGGTATTTACTGCAAACTCTAGTGTACTACTGCTTTCAGGTATATATTTCCCCTGGTTTATGGATACTTGTGGACATATGCTCTATCTCCTAGAACCTGGTCTATATCTAGGTTTTGGGACTTTGTTAGGAAGTGAACCACCTGGGATGGAATTGTGATGAAGCTGAAGGGTTGTCATTCCACACCTGAAGTCTCTGGACACAGTCTGAAGTGAAGCCCAGGTGACCAACAACAGATGGGTGGCTGAGAAAGCTGTGGTATATATACACAATGGAGTACTATGCGGCTAGTAAGAATGATGGACTCAACTTCTCTGACCCATCTTGGTCAGAGCTAGAAGGAATTATGTTAAGTGAGCTAAGTCAGAAAGATAAAGATGAGTATGGCATGATCCCACTCATCAACAGAAGTTGAGAAAGAAGATAAGAAAGGCAAACTAAAAGCAGAATCTGACTAAATTGAAAGTAGGGCACCAAAGTAAAATCCCTGTGGTGAGGGGAAGGAGGGACATGTGGCTTCCTGGGATGGTGGGAGTGGGGGTAGGGGTGGGGGTGGGGCTGGGGGTGGGGGTGGTTGGGTGGGATGGGACACAATCTTTTGGTGGTGGGAATGGTGTTTATGTACAGACCTATTAAATTGTAGTCATATAAATCACTATTTAATTAATATGAGAGGGGGAAAATTGATTGTATGACTAACAAAGGAACTTTTCAAAGTTAACCCAATTACCAAATAATGTGATGTTAACAATAACTATCCATTGTCTTCTTGAACCCTAAGACGGCAGGAACATCCCATTTCCACTATAGAGCCCAAACTTCCCCCAGTCCTGGGACCCTAGGGTAGGGCCCACTTTCATGTATGCTTCTCCCAATTCTTATCAAATAATAGTGATTCTTATAAAACTTACTAAACTATACATACACATTAAAATAAAAATCAGGAGATTTTAACAAAAATTAGTATTTTATAAGGTATTGCTTATTAGTATTTTGACATATATTTCTAATGATAAAACATACTCATAAATATGTTATATAATTCAATGCCCATTTTAATTTTATACTTTAATATAATAATATTATTCTATTAAATATTACTAAATGATATTTTAGGGGTAAAGTGCTGAGCTATCAAACATGAGGACTGAGGTTTGATCCCTGACATTTATTGCAGAGCCAGATTGATGCTTTTGTCTTCTTTATCTCTCGCCCTTCTCATACATACATAAATTAAAAAGCCTTGAAAAGTATAGGAAATGATGGTCAGTGAAATACCTCACTTAGGTATTATGCTGCCTCTGCTTCACTATTAGAGTGACCCAGGTTCAAGCCTGAGCCTTAGCTCATTGAAGGAATGTTTGATTATATGTTTCTCCCTCTCTCTCTCCTCCCCTCTCCCTTCCTGCCCCTCTCTCTCTTTCACACACACTCTCATTTCTCTCTTCACCTCTCTGTCTTCTCTGTCTCTATAAAATAACAGAAATTGAATAGAAAGACATGCAAAGGGTACACATGAAACTTTAGAGGAAATATTGGCTAAAAACAAAATATGTTTTAAATTGCTAATTGCCTGCTTGAAATATAATGTGTTTCCATTATACCTTTCTTTTTAAAATTTTTTATTAATATTTATTTATTCCCTTTTGTTGCCCTTGTTTTATTATTGTAATTATTATTGTGGTTGTTACTGATGTCGTCGTTGTTGGACAGGACAGAGAGAAATGGAGAGAGGAGGGGAAGACAGAGAGGAAGAGAGAAAGGCAGACACCTGCAGACCTGCTTCACTGCCTGTGAAGTCACTCCTCTGCAGTTGGGGAGCCAGGGGCTCAAACCTGGATCCTTATGCTGGTCTTTGTGCTTTGCACCATGTGTGCTTAACCCACTGTGCTACCGCCCGACTTCTTATAGCTTTCTTAAATAAGAATAATGCTACTGGGCTGTTAAAAATAAAGTAGTCTCTTTTGTGTCATGTTGGATGGAACTAAAAGACATCATGTTAAATGAGATAATCCATCAAGAAAAGGACAAATGCCACTTCCCAGAGCAAATTAAACAAGAACAAAAATAAACCAGGGGCCAGGTGGTGGCACACCTGATTGAGCACACACATTACTTGTGTGTAAGGACCAGAGTTCAAGCCGCTAGTCCCTACATGCAGGGTTGGGGGAGCTTCCTATGCAGTGGTTAGCGGTGTTGCAGTTGCCTCTGTCTTTCTCTCTCACTGTTTCTCTTTCTCCCTATTCCTCTCAACTTTCTGTCTCTATCTAAAATAAATAAATAGAATGTTAATTAAAAATATCAGCTAGTGGGACTACGTAAAACTAAAAAGTATCTGTGTAGCAAAAGGAATCACCACTAAAGCAATGAGACTCCCTATGGAATGGAATAGAATGCAATATCTACACATACCATACATCAGACAAAGGACTAAGAACAAAAATGGAATAGGACACAGTCCTTTGGTGGTGAGAATGGTATTTATGTACATTCCTATTAACTTGTCGTCATATAAATCTAAAAAAGAAAAAGAAAAAAAAAACCGAAATACACAAGGAACTCACCGAACTAAAAAAAAAAAAAAAAAACTGGTGGGGATAAGAAAGTTATCTTCACCAAAGAGGAGGTCACATTACTTTCAAGATTAATCTGGCTAAACCAGAAAGTGAATAATATGTAGGTATTTGCTTTTCCTTAGATGCCTAATTGCCAGTTTCAAGTAGTGATACAAAACTATTTCCACCCGACATGCTAGAAGTATTATTAAACTAACAGAGATTTGAGTGAGTTAGGAAACTTAACGTCGCACAATCTTCCTTTACTGCTTTATTCCCTTCAGTGATCTTATAGCCCGACAAATACATATTTACAAGCTTGACTCTAATTTAATGTCCATCCCAGTAAGTACCCAATCTCAGCTCACCTAGCACATGTAAAGCAGCATTCTTCTGATGCTTCTTATGTCTTTTCCTTAATGTTGGGTTTATTAGGGAAATTCAGTGATTCTGAATGCAAAGTGTTCTTTATGCCCTGATCTCCTTGTCCGCATCATTCTTGCTGAATGTTCTTTGGTCCTTCAGGTGTATAGCCATGATCCTAAAAAAGTATAAATGTCAACAGTCTGTTTCTTTTTAACATCATCTTTATTTTTTTATTATTTATTTATTATTGGATAGAGACAGAGAAATTGAGAGGGACTAGGCAACAGAGAGAGAAAGACAAAGAGACACCTGCATCCCTGCTTCACCACTTGTGAAGCTTTCCCCTTGCAGGTGGGGAACAGAGGCTTGAACCTGAATCACTGTGTTTTGTATAGTGTTAACTCTTAACCAGGTGTGCTACTATCTAGGGGATCTCACCAAGTCCACAGGCTCACTCTTCTTTCTCAGCCCTCAACAGAAAAAAAAAAAAAGAAAGAAAGCAAAGATTTCTTCAAAGATGGATGATTCTACAAAATTTTTCTACTCTTTAGTAATTGAGACTTGAAAAAGAGATATGCCCTACATACATATTAGCTGAATTTTTAAAATTCTCTTCTTCCACTCACCTTCTAATGAGAAGTGAATAATCACTTTCTGAAATTACTGTGTTTATAGATATTTGTTCTGGGACTGGGATTAAGAAGTATTGATAATTTTGCAGGTGTAAACTCAAGACTATAAAAGAGAAACTTGATTTTTCAGTATTTATGACCCAATAATGTCTCGACAATTATTTGTGAATAATCTTAATTAGCTCTCATTTATTTTTATGGACTATTTGCTCATTTATTTATTTTATCTGAAAGAGAGAGAGAAGCAGAGCATCTGTTCAACTATGTACACCAAAGTAAAACTATCATCTGTGTTAAACAGGCTGTGCAAAATGTAGATAATAAGGGATACATGCTTTTTATTTAAAAAAAAGCAACACAAGTTTTAAAAAAGTATGTAATCCACATTGAATAAATAATTTCCCCTGGAATCTAAAATAGTTTTCTATAAGAACAGTCTGAGTAGAAAGATGGAACTGTTAATCACTTATTAATTTCTAGCCTCTAATGAAGTTTGATGTTCATTTATTTAAATGGATAGATAGATCTTTGCTTCAAAAAGATATCTCACCTGGGAAGAAATTTGCTTTACATGCTTGCCCCAAGTTGAAGTCACCCTCCTGCTGCCTAAACACTGGGAAAAGCCTAGGCGCTGCTGTCTCTTTCCCTCTCCCTTCTCTTTGCCTCTGCCTCAGTCTCTCTATCTGAAAGAGACTTCAAAAAATGAAGAGACTGTGACAACAACAAAAGATTAGTTACTCATATACTTTTGGCATTATTTTCTCACTTCTCTGCTCTTATTAAAGAGCAAATTTGAATATAGTTTCACCCCGTATATATATGTAAAGATTTATAATGAATTTTTTAAAATGTCACTAGCAATCAATAAAAATAATTATGCAGTTTGTGTATAGTATATTCATTTTGCAAAATACATTGTGTAATTTTATTTAAATGAAGAAAAATTGTCAAGGTCTATGCAAAATAGATAAAATTGTATTACTCCTCAATGATTTATTCATATGTAAAATCTAAAAAATCATATTAAATTACTTTTTTTTAGTCAGTATGTGTGACATTATTCATTTAACTTTTCAGTGACTAATCCCCTACTGGAAAGCTGCTTTCAGTATAGTATAGGTTAGAAAGAAAATACTTTTTGAATTTGATTCATTTTTTTTCTTTATGCTTCAAAATATTCTGGATTCCTCAGGCAGGCATACCTTTGCTTCCAAGAACAAAATTCAAATGTAAAGCAGCTTCTGATTTTACATAAATGTGTTAACAGATTTACTTGTGTGAAAATTAAAATTTTTAAATTGCATTGTGTAATAATACCATCATCGTAGCTTCAGTAAAAAGGGAGGAATAAAGAATAATTCCTGCTTTGGTTCTGAGTTATAACATTTAATATTTCAAATAGTATGTTCTGTTTTTGTTGTTTCCAATGTAATCCAGTAAGACAGTTAATTTGGATAGTGTGTTGTTTTACACTGCATGCTCACCCAAGTTCAAGAGCAGACCCCTCTGCAATAAAAGACACTTTGGTGCTGTTTCTTCTTTCTCTCCTCTCTGTCTCTCTGTCTCAATTCTCTATATATGGAAAAAGTAAGGGAAATAAAAACATAGAAACAGTGATATTTACATCAATTAAGTATATTATTTATGTCATCATTGTCGGATAGGACAGAGAGAAATGGAGAGAGGAGGAGAAAACAGAGAGGGGGAGAGAAAGATAGACACCTGCAGACCTGCTTCACTGATTGTGAAGCGACTCGCCTGCAGATGGGGAGCCAGGGGCTCTAAGCAGGTTCCTTATGGTGGTCCTTGTGCTTTGCACTTAACCCTCTGTGCTACCGCCAGACTCTTAAAACTATTTAAGTGTCATATAGTTAGCTTAAGCAAGCTAACATAACAGATTTTTTTCCAAAAGCTCCCTTTGTGCCTTATGTTTCTTACTCTCTTATGATGTTTTCTGATAAACATTGTTCTCTTATTTGTTCTTATGTCAATACTACACTTTTAAATAGTGTAGCTTTCTAGTATAATCTGAAGTTGGGGAGCATGATTTCCCCCCCTCCCATTTTCCCATTTTATTAGGTAATTAATGGTTTTATAGCACTATGTCTACACATAAGCACAATTTTCCAGCTATGTGTAATGGGTATCTGCAAAATGCTCTCATACCCAATTTAGGATGCCAGTACTCCCCCCCTTACCGGCCCTTCACTCCCCCCATCACCAAAAATAACCCAAAATACTCTGCTCTACTATTGTGCCCTCCCCTGAGTCACTTGCTTTGGTGCAATACATCACCCAGCACAAGATTACAAGATTCACCCTATGATCTCCCTTTTTTACCCTATCTCTCAAGTTCTACCTACATGTGAGGTCATTCAGTATTCATTGATCTCTTTCTTTGGTAATTCAGATATTTCTGTGGTTTCAAACAAATTTTAGCCTTGCTGATTCTATCTTCTTAAAAATTTTGTTAACTACTTTTTTAACATTTATTTGTTCCCTTTCGTTGCTCTTGTTGTTCTTTTTTTTTTTTATAGTTGTTATTGTTTTCACTGTTGTTGGATAGGACAGAGAGAAATGGAGAGCGGAGGGGAAGACAGATAGAGGGAGAGAAAGACACCTGCAGACCTTCTTCACCGCCTGTAAAGCTGTTCTCCTGCAGGTAGGGAGCCGGGCTCGAACCCGGATCCTTACGCTAGTCCTTGTGCTTTGTGCCATGTGCGCTTAACCTGCTGTGCTGCGGCCCAGCTCCCTTAACTTTTTTTTTTTTTTAATTAGCACTGCACTAAATTTGAGGAATTCTTTGGGTGGTATAGTCTTTGAAATAATGTTAATTTGGAGTTGGTGTATTACACCAAAGTAAAAGAATCTGGTGTGGAGAGGATGGTTCAGGTCCTAGAACATGATGGCAGATGAGGACCTAGTGGGGATTGAATTGATATGTGGAAAACCCAGAAAGGTTATGCATGTACAAACTATTGTATTTTACTGTTGACTGTAAACCATTAATCACCCAATACAATTTTTAAAAATAAATAAGTAATGTTAATCATTCCAATCACAAGACATGGACTATCTCTCTATATCCTTGTGTCTACTTGTATTTATTTATTTTTTATTTTTTAATATTTATTTATTTATTTTCCCTTTTGTTGCCCTTGTTGGTTTTTTTTTAATTGTTGTTGTAGTTATTATTGTTGCTGTTATTTATATCATTGTTGTTGGATAGAACAGAGAGAAATGGAGAGAGGAGGGAAAGACAGGGAGGGGGAGAGAAAGATAGACACCTGCAGACCTGCTTCACCGCTTGTGAAGCGACTCCACTGCAGCTGGGTAGCTGGGGGTTGGAACCAGGATCCTAACTCAGGCCTTTGTGCTTCTGGCCACTTGTTCTTACTTAACCTGCTGCGCTACCGCCGGACTGGACTCTCACTTGTATTTTTTTTAACACAGGGTTTACAGTTTCACATTATCTGTTAAGCCTATCCCAAGGTAATTAATATTTTTGGTGTGATTGTGAATAGTTTTATTTTACTGATTAATTTTCCTTTTAGTTCACTGCTTAATGCATTCTGTCTATATGTAAGTAAAGTGAATTTGATCAGGAAGCATGAGATTCTTGAAAGGAATGGAGAAGAGGGAGTGTAAGAGAGTTCAAATCTTTATGACTTGTAAATTTATTCATTTTTGGTTACTTATAGAAAGAAGTCCATGAACAAATGAAAGACAAATACTTCGGGAAATCTTTGCAATTATCTTAAAACACTGAACTACTTAAATTTACTGAGCTATGACTTTTGTGTAATCTCTATTATAAAAGAATAACATTAATAGAATAGTATTCTCACTCACTTCACATAGGAGCTTTTTAATAGTTCTCTTTAGCTTCACAACACACCTGATTTAACAGAGTAAACAAGGTTTATGTGCAAACCTAAAGGACAGTTTAATCTTACAATCATTTCCCTTCATGCTGCAGGTTTCCCTTTTAGCTTTATTCATTGTAGCCCTAAAACCTCTACTTTCTAAATGTGTAGGCTAGAGAATGTACCTTGGAGCTCACCTGCTCAAGATTAATAATATCACTCCAAGAAGATTAGAGTTATTACTCTTCCTGACCTGATCCAAATGGTACAAATGGGACTTTAAGGATGATGTCTGTTCGGGAATCCAAGCAAGTGATGAGGTGCAGGGGATAACTACCCTAAGGAATCACAAAAGATAGACTGTCAGGGTTGTACAGATGATAAACCATTAGCTTCAGCTATTATCCAAAGAAAAGATTATGGCTATAAATAAATTCATCCAGGCCTATAATACAATAGAAAGTCATACCAATGAATGAGCAGACCTGAAACATTACAATTATTTAAAAAGAAAGCCTTGAGCTAAGTTCACTTCAGTCGCAGAATAATAGGTAGTATCAAATGGAGGAAAAGTTTGTGTTTCTCTGTGTGTAATTTAATTTAAAAACTTAGAAATAACAATTTAGACGTAAAAAATCATTTCTCAGAAACAATCTTCACTTGTTCTACTTTTAGGTTATCGCATTTTTAACTAATGTTTTATACTTGTTCATTAAAAAAAACCTTTGTGATTGACTCAAAGAACCATTTAGGAATATGACTTTCTACCCACCAGAAAGAACAGCTGCTGAAATTACATATACTTGTACACACGTAGATTTTTCATAGTAACTTTCTTTTTTTAAAATTACCTTTATTTATTGGATAGAGACAGCCAGAAATCAAGAGGGTGATAGAGAGGGAGAGAGATAGAGAGACACCTGCAGCACTGCTTTACCACTCGCAAAGCTTCCCCCCTGCAGGTGATCTGGGGGCTTGAACCCAGATCTTTGCTCATTGTAATACAGGCACTCAACCAAGTGCACCACCACCCAGCACCCCATAGCAACTTTCACTAACAATAATATTCATAACAGAGTAGTAGCAACTAATGTTTACATATACTATACATTTTCATGTACTCAATATGAATTATTTTATCTTCACAACTCTACAGTTAATGCTAAATTCCTATTTTGAAGATGAGAAAATTAAATGATTAGTAAAAAAATACAACCTATTTATCTTCTCAACAAAATAAATTATACTCAGCTAAATTTCTCCTTTTTCAAGCCATTTTTATTTGTAATTAATAGTGTAAGATGACAGAGTATATAGTTCCATGCTGCATCTAATACTAAAGCTCTCTACTTCTACCCTCCCAATGATAACCATTGTCCTCACAAAGTCTTAAAGACAGCTTCTTCTTTTTCGTCATAATATTATTATTATTATTTGCAAGTTCCTGTGTTTCAGCTCTCTAGATTCCACATTATCATTTCCAATTCCATCCATTTGGTTCCAAACGATGTCATCTCATTTTTTGATTGCAGAGTAGTATTGCATTGGGTATATATCCCATAACTTCTTTATCCAGTCATCTGTTGATGTGACCATCTCTTTGGCTGCTTCCACTCTTTGGCTATTCTGAAGAATGCAGCTATGAACAAAGAGATTCATATGCCACTTGGAAGTAGTGTTTGCATGTCCTTTGGATAAATGTCTTGGTGCAGTATTGCTGGGTCATAAAGCATTTCCATTTTAATTTTTTAAATATTTATTTATTTTCCCTTTTGTTGCCCTTGTTGTTTTTCGTCGTTGTTGTAGTTATTGTTGTTGTTAGATAGGACAGAGAGAAATGGAGAGAGGAGGGGAAGACAGAGAGGGGGAGAGAAAGATAGACACCTGCAGACCTGCTTCACTGCCTGTGAAGTGACTCCCCTGCAGGTGGGAAGCCAGGGGCTCGAACTGGAAACCTTATGCCAATCCTTGAGCTTTGTGCCACCTGGCTTGACCTGCTGCGCTACCGCCCGACTCCCTTTAAATTATTTAAGGCCTCACCATACAGTCATTCAAAGGGGCTGCACCAATTTTAATTCCCATCAATAACAGAGTCTCTATTTTCTCTGCTACTTCATGAATACCATTGCTCTTACGTTATCTATATTTACTTGTTTCCTTCAGCATAGTTTCCAGATCTGAATAAAAGGATATCAGTCTCCCCTTATACTCTTACAGTTCCGTTTTCTCAGTTAAAAAAAAAAAAAAAAAAAAAAAACCTTTGGTGACCTCTAGCTGAATTTTACAAAATATAAAACTACTTGGGTTTTTGTCTAGGGTTTATAAAAATATCAGGCTCCTTAGATACATAAAAACCATGATAGCAAAATAAGAAAAGAAAGAAAAACCAGCCCATCATGTGGTATGGGCCACAGTCCTTAAGCGTTGGTCACCAGTGATCAGCTACTACACATGTAGGTCCTGGGAGAAACAGCATCATTCAGGTCCAGAGAGAAGATCAAACAGGAAGAACAGTCAAGGATGGCACAGAAAAGAGATAGAACTTCCACCAATGGCTCGCTTAAGTAATTATCCTCTGTGAGTTTATATCCTATGCCTGTGCTATGCTCATGACACCAGCCAGATGCTAATTACATGCATTGCCCATAATTCTTTTTGCTTACAGTCAATGTATTCCCAATATTTAAGATTACAACAAATGCTTTTCTCACATATTTTAAATCTTAATTTTATTATGTATTAGTTTATTGTCTCCATAGCTCAGTAAAATATAAACTCTTTCTATATATCCAAAACCAAGAACAATGCCTGAAACCGAGTATCTGACTGTCTCATGCTTATTCAATGAACTAAAGAATGGAATAATTAAAAACTAGAATCGCTAAATTGGTAAGTGTTAAAGAATAATTAGTCATGCAGATACTGAAAAAGGGGGTATATGTCAAAGAGACTTTTTCCTGTTTAATGGATTAAATAGCTGAACAAAGATGCTAGTAATAAAAATGAGAACACAAAAAGGAATAGTAACTATTAAGGAAGGAGAGACCTAATAGAATACCTGATAGACTGACTTTGATATAACTATAAGATGCTTTTATAGATAGAATGATTTCTAACAGGCTTTTAGAAAGAAACTGCCCTAGCTCCAGTGATGATTGATTTGACAAGGAAGATTTGCACATCAGTGACTTACAGAAGAGGCTGTTGAGTGCCTGTGAACACCAGCAGAGTTGTGAAAAATGAAATAGATAAAATCTCAGAATCAAATTCTGAAGGCATCCACTATTTCAGCAGTAAGCAAAGAGAAATAGACTGAACATAATGCAGGGTATTAGTTCCTCAAAATATATATATAGCAGCACAAGAGAGCAAGTGGCTTGCTCAGTAGAATGCACATGTTACCATGTATACCAAGAGACCCAAGTTTGAGTCCTAGGCCACTACATAGGAGTATGAGCAGTAGAGCAGGTACTACTGTATCTCTCTCCCTTTCTACATTTCATCCTCTTTCCAGGAAAGAAAAAAAAAAAAAGCTCACTATGCACAATGATGTAATGTTGGAGCCGAGCACCTGTGATGATCCTGTTCTCTGATCATTTTAATTAGCTTAATTAATTAATCATATTAGAGCATTGTGGGCTGTAAAGATAGTCCAGCTGGGAGCACAACTGTGTTGGCATGAGTGTGACCCAAGTTAGAGACCAGCCCTCATAGTAGCAGTACAGGTCATACTGAGGTACCTCTCTCTCTCGTATTTATTTATTCCCTTTTGTTGCCCTTGTTGTTTTTTTATTGTTATAGTTATTAGTATTGCTGTTTCTGATGTCATTGCTGTTGGATAGGACAGAGAGAAGTGGAGAGAGGAGGGGAAGATAGAGGAGGAGAGAAAGATAGACACCTGCAGACCTGCTTCACCACTTGAGAAGTGACCCCCCTTCAGGTGGGGAGCTGGGGGCTTGAACCGGGGATCCTTGAGCTTTGTGCCATATGAGCTTAACCTGCTGTGCTACCGCCCGACTCCTCTAGCCCTCTCTCTCTTTATGTGACATTTGGCCATTTATCTTTATGATTAATAGTGAGTTACAAATTTTAAGATTACTGTGTATAGTTCCATGCTACATCCAACACCAAAGTTCTATCCTGACTCTCCCACCTTCCAAAGAACACCACCATAGGTCTCCAAAACCTTATAGATCATTTATTTACTTCTGTTTGTTTTGCAATTTCATATTTATCATTTCTCTAGATTCCACATATGGGTAGAACCATCTGATACTACATCTAGAAAAAGGTATCAATTTAAACACTATTACTTGGGCAAGATTTTTTTAAATAGATATATCAATAAAACTTTAAAACTTCTAAGAGTTATAAAGTGTTTCTCACAAAATGCAGCCATCTCAAGTCCCTGTGTTTTATAAGACATTGTTATTAAATAGAAGATTGGAATAGCAAAGGTAGTTTTCACATTAGTCTTTATATACGATAAGTGATTAGGAATTGTACTTTTTGTAAATGCCCCAAATAAATTTTATATCAGAACTGACTAAACAATATGAAATGTCAACTTTTCTGAAGCTGTACAGACTTTTTTCCCTTTTTAAGATTTCAATCATGAAATGTATTATCAAAGCTATTGGATTAATTACATAATAGAACAGGCTTCAAAATCTTAAAACCTATGACAAAAAAGAATAGAATATTTAACAAAGGTAACATAAGCATGTAATATTAAGCATATAATATACTATGTATCCATATCAGAAAGTATTTTTCTCTATGAAATTAGAACTTCTTAAAGATTGGTCTTTAATATTATTTAACATTTAACATATCATTTCTGATCCCTAACAAATATAAATTATTGAATATTTGAAATTACTGAGTCATATAGCCAAGTCATACCTGATTTGTCACTCATCAAGACTCCAGTGCAACATATGATTCACAAACAGCAGGTCAAAAACTGATTCAAAATATTTAGTATATTTCCTGAAATGAACTCAGGCTTCTATAAACCTCAGGAAACAGAACTCAAGAGATTTTTTCCCCCAATTCTGTTTTCTTTTCTTTCTAGTTGAGGAGGTTTCATTGTGTTCAGTTAGTGTCTATACTAAGGATACATACTACAACGAAAACAACAGACTGGGATGGAGTTACTCATGCTAAGCCTCGAATCCAACTAAGACTTCATTAAAGTTTTGGCTATCCTAGAAATGGAGATTTATAACAATATATCAGAAATTGCTTTATCACCATTAGGTTAATTGTCTAATAACTTCTTATTGGGACTTTCCAATAGGAAAAGTGTATTTGTTATACTGATATGCTTATGTGTCTAGTGTAATTTCCTTGTTTCTGTTCCCTTCTGTCTATAAAAAATTTTTATTTCATATTGTAAAATTTCTGAACGTTCCATTTTTTCTGCTAAATTGGATGCTGTCCCACAAGTGAATCAGTGAATAAAGAAAACAGGAGATTCAGAGCTTGTATAGGGCTGCTAGACTACCTATCATTCTTTTCTTGAGAGAATTTACATTTTAAGCAGTTCACATTTAGGAAAGAGGAGGTAGATGTTTTTTAAAACCTAGGAGTAAACTAATGTATCTGAAGACAATAGCAAGATTTTTCTTTTAATTTTTTATTATATTTATTTATTTACTGGATAGAGATAGCCCGAAATCACGAGGGAAAGGGGTAATAGAGAGGGAGAGAGAGAGAAAGACACATGCAAGCTGCTTCACCACTCACAAAGCTTTCCCCCTACAGGTGGGAACCAGGGGCTCAAACCTGGATCTTTGTACCCTATAACACACCCACTCAACCCGATGTGCCACCACCTGGCTTCCCAGAACAAGGTTTTTATGGCTCAAAATATCTAAGAACGAATCTGTCTTTAAGAGATACTATTTCTCAACCTTCGAAGCTCTCTGTTAATCTTTCAGCAAACTTTCCCATCAAGGGGTTGGGTGGTAGCATACTGGGTTAAGCGCACATGGCACAAAGCACAAGGACCAGAGTAAGGATTCCAGTTCGAACCCCAGGCTCCCCACCTGCAGGGGAGTCACTTCACAAGTGGTGAAGCAGGTCAGCAGGTGTCTATATCTTTCTCTCCCCTTCTCTGTCTTCCCTTCCTCTCTCCATTCCCCTCTGTCCTATCCAACAACAGCAGCAGCAATGACCACAACAATAATAACAACGAGGGCAACAAAATGGGGAAAATGGCCTCCAGGAGCAGTGGATTTGTAGTGCAGGTACCGAGCCCCAGAAATAACCTTGAAGGCAAAAACAAACAAACAAAGAAAAAATTTCCTATCAATAGGTGTGTGAGGTTACTGAAATAATTTATTTATTTATAATTCTGTGAACATATGAAGAAGATAATTATAAACACAGAATCAAAAAGGAGAGAGATAAAAGAGTAAAAAGGAGTTATTTAGCACAAAGCCAGTTGAAACTCAGCTTGGCAAACATTATGTTACCAGAAATGGAAAGTCTTATTGCTGTGCTGATTTATTGCCTCCAGGGTTATCGCTGGGGCTCAGTGCCTACATGACAAATTCACTGCTCTCAGTGACCATTTTTCCCCCCTTCCCCAGCTGCCTTTCCTTTATATGATAGGACGGAGAGAAATTGAGGGGAAAGAGGGAGAAAGAAAGGGGAAGAGTGAACATATGCTCTATCTAGAGAGTTAACATACAAAACCAAACAAATTGTTGACCACTCATGGACCTAAAGGCTGGAAAGGTGCAGATGAAGAGTTGGGGGGGGGGGGTGGTTCTCCATTTCATGGATAGCTAGTAGGCATATTTTAGTTATATTCCAAAGTGCCTGTGCCTATACTAGATTTTTTTTTCTTATTTCCCCTGAGCCTGAATTCTGATATGCAGGTGGATCCTAATTATTGTCTGGGGAGATGATGTCACGGCTGGAAAAAGGACCAGAAAGCTGGATCAGGGAAGAGAGTAGCCCCCTAATATGGGAAGGGGGTATAAATATTGTTGACTGTAAACCCCTTCGATTTGATGTGATCTGGGGCCCATATTCAGCTTAGAGCCTATGTGACCTCTGCATCCCTGTAGATCTGAGCTCACATTCTGTGGTCATGAGTAGGAACATTCCAAGCTGTCCCAATATCAACCCATCTTCCTTAGGTATAGCATAGAGTATATTGTCCAGCCTCCCTTCAGAGGATGGAACATTCTCTACCAATGTTGATCCAAGTTGAGGGCAAGATCTTATGGGGGCCCACAAAGGGGTCTATTGTGTTAGAAATAGAAATCACCAGTAACAATGGAGAGAGGGATTTATTCAAGGCCTAGGCCCATCATGTTTGTTTGGGAATCTCAAGACTCCCTGATTAGGGTCCCAGCTGATGGAGTGGCCTGATAGTGACTAAAGAGTCATTGTTAAAGTATGCCAGTCTCTTGCCCATATTCAGCTTTTGCAGTCCTTGCTTTGATAAGGTTAGCTTTGTAGTGAGTGAGAGAACTGTAATAGGAAGTAGGTGAGAAGGGTATCTAAGTCTAAGAAGACACTATTTCATTATGAACTTGATACTGACTGACTACAGAGTATTGTGTATTTTTGCTTTCTTTTCAACCACCAGCTTCCAGATGCTAGCATGATGCCAACCAGATTTCCCTGGACAGACAACCTCACCAATGAGGTTGTCTTCCCACTAGGGAAAGAGAGAGAGGCTGAGAGTATGGATCAACCCATCAAGTCCCATGTTCAGCGGGGAAGCAATTACAGAAGCCAGACCTTCCACCTTCTGCAACCCACAATGACCTTGGGTCCATGCTCCCAAAGGCATAGAGAATGGGAAAGCTATGGGGGGAGGGGATGGGATACGGAGTTCTGGAGGTGGGAACTGTGTAGAATTGTACCCCTCTTATCCTATGGTTTAGTCAATGTTTCCTTTTTTATAAATAAAAAATTAAAATAAGATAAAAAAGAAAGGGGAAGAGTAAGATAGGTGCCTCATAAAGCTTCCTTCCAGGCAGGTGGAGGCTGAAGGATTGATCTGGGTTCCTTGCACATGGTAATGTGTGTGCTGTACAGGATGTACCACTGCCCAGCTCCCCCACCCCCCAGTCCCCACCTCTAGGTTTTATTATACTCCTCTTGCTTATTCTAACTTTAATATCTGGTCTTGTGGCTTCATTCCAAGTCCATCTTTTTATAATTAAAAAAAGACATGTTATTTATTGCATATGAGAGAGAATTTGACATGAGGCCCAGGGAGAGAGTGAGAATTCAGGGCATCACAGACACACATTTGGTGCTCAGGATGGACACTTGGGCATACAAGGCCAACACATCTCTCCAGACACTAAGCACTATTTCTGCCTTCATAACCGTCTATTCTTAGAGCTAAGTGGTATTATTTCATTGTTATTCATCAATAGAAGTTAGGATATCTATGATCCCTCTTTTCTTTTTAACTTGTATTTATTTACTAATGAAACAGAGAAAGATAAAGAGAGTCCAGAGCACTGATGAACTCTGACTTTTGGCATTACTGGGGATTGAATTTGGGATGTCAGAGTCTAAAGCATAAATGCTATTTACATAACTATTACACTTTTCCCTCATCCTTCCATATATATATTATATTTTCTTTTGACCTGAATTGGCAACTTCTGCAAGCATAAAATTCTCAAGAAATGGGAGTTGGGCGGTAATGCAGCAGGTTAAGTGCATGAGTGCAAAGCGGAAGGACCAGTGTAACGGTCCTGGTTGGAGCCCCCTGCTACCCACCTGCAGGGCTGTTGCTTCACAAGTGGTGAAGCAGGTCTGCAGGTGTCTATCTTCTTTCCCCCTCTCTGTCTTCCCCTCCTCTCTCCATTTCTCTCTGTCCTATCCAATAACAACGACAATAATAGCTACAACAATAAAACAACAAGGGCAACAAAAGGGAATACATAAATAAAAAATAAAAACATTCTCAAGCAATATGTGAGTTTGTTATGTCTTTAATACAGATAAGACTCACTCAAGAGATTGTTCAGTTTTTGGCTTGTGAGAATGGAATGGTAGCCTTAGATGTCTAAAAAGCCTCTAATTTGATTGAGGGATCTCTGAGTCATATATTTAATTTTTATGATGAGTCTTTTGTGTGACTACATACAAACCTATTGATCTTTGTGATGCATTAAGTCATCATACAGACACACCCACAAATTTTCTTTCACTCTACTTTTGGAAAAGTTTTGAGTTTCATTTTTCTCAATAATAATATATTTTATGAATTGTTCATTTCTAAAATTCATAATGAATTTTATGAATGGTAAATGCATAGTTTAATCAAAATATTTTAAAGGTGTAGTCAAATGATTTGATAGATATTCTTTTTTTAACTTATTTTTATTACTAATGCATAAAGACAGGGAAATTGAGAAGGAAGGGGAGATAGAGAGAGAGAGACAGAGATACACTTGTAGCACTGCTTTCCTACTGGAAGCTTTCCCTTTGCAGGTGGGCATCACATAACTTGAAACATTCATTCAGGTGTTCATTTTTTTGTTGTTTTATTTTGCCTCCAAGGTTATCTCTGGGGCTTGGTGTCTGCACTATGAATCCACTGCTCCTGGAAGCCGTTTTTCCCATTTTTTTGTTGTCCTTGTTATTTATCGTTGTTGTTGTTGTTGGATAGGACAGAGAGAAGTAGAAAGAGGTGGGGAATGCAGAGAGAGGGAGACAAAGACAGACACCTGCAGACCTGCTTCATCATCTGCAAAGCGATCAGTCTGCAGGTGGGGAGCCATGGGCTCGAAACTGGATACTTTCGCCAGTCCTTATGCTTTGCACCATGTGCACTTAACCAACTGGGCCACCACTCAGCCCCTGCTCATTTCTTTTTCTTTTCTTTCTTTCTTTTTTTTTTTTAATATTTATTGGGGGATTAGTGTTTACAGCTAACAGTAAAATAAAATAGGATGTTGGCTCATTTCTACACTGGTGTGGTGAAAGGGGTGATTTAACTTACTCAAAATCATTGTGATTTACAAATGGTTTTAAATAGCAGTTATTATATATCTTTTTTTAATTTTTAAAATATCTTTATTTATTGAATAGAGACAGCCAGGAATTGAGAGGGTTGTGGGAGATAGAGAGGGAGAGAGATAGAGAGACAGCAGCAGCCCTGCTTTATCACTCATAAAACATTCCCTCTGCATGTGGGGACGATGTGCTCGAATGTGAGTCCTTGCACATTGTAACCTGTGTGCTCAACCAGGTGCACTGCTACCCAACCCCCATGATTATATATTTTGTGAGTGAAATTTTATTCATTTTTTATTTTACATGATATTTTTGTTATTGTCGTTGTTCCATTTTTAATTTGTGATTAATAGTGGGTTACAGTGTATAGTTCCACCCCACACCTATTACGGAAGTTCTGTATTGCCCCCTTCCTCCTCTCAAAGATAAACTCCATAGTTCTCATAGTCTTAGAAATAATTTGCTTGATTCTGATTTTTGTTGTTGCTTTGATTTCTATTTGTTATTAATAGTATATCAAAAGATTGTAAGACTATAATATATAGTTTCAGGCCACACCCACCACCATAGTCTCTTACACCCACTCCTCCACCTTCCCAAGATAACCACCACAGTTCTCACAAGTCTTACAGTTTGTTTTGTTTTGTTTGCAAGTTAATGTAAATTAGATCTCTTAGATATCTAGATTCTACATATGAGCAAAACCATCTGGTAGTTGACTTTCATCTCTTTATTTATTTTGCTAAGCATAATCACCTCCAGTGCCACCCATTTTGTCCCAAAGGACACAATATCATCTTTTTTTGATTGCAAAGTAATAATCCATGGAATATATATACTATGACTTCTTTATCCTGTTGATGGGCATTTAGGCTGCTTCAGCTCTTTGGCTATTGTAAATAATGCAGCTACAAATGTAGAGATGTATATATTCCTTCTAATTAGTGTTTGAATGTACACTGGATAAATGTTTAAAATTTGTTTAAGAACTTTCCATATAGTCTGCCAAAAGGCTGTATGAGTTTGGATTCCCACCAACAATGTAGCAAAGTTCCCTTTTTCTCTACAAACTCTCCAACATTACATGGTAATTTTTACTGTGTGTGTGTGTGTGTGTGTGTGTGTGTGTGTGTGTATTTTTAGAATCTTTGTTACACAGAATATCTACCTGTGTTTCTAAATTGTTAGAATATGAAACATTTTTCATGCTTAAACTTTTTAAAGATGTATATAATATTAGTTACATGTTTTTATTAGACTATAGATTGTTTTGTAGAGCTGGAATGAACTTGCACAATCATTTTAAAGTCATCTTTTCACAGCTGACTGAGGCCCAGAAAGTTTAAGTGTTTTGTGCAAGGTTACTCAGCTAGTTTTAAGAATCGGTCCACATTCACTAATTAGAGTGAAACTTTTATTTCATGAGATTATTGCTTCAGATAATGACACATAGTTACAAAATATTGTCAAATACATGATAGATATATAGTGGCCTTAAGGAGACTTTTACATTATTTTCCATTTATATTTCCAGTCCTCAAAAGCATTCCTGAAATGTGTCAACATACCTACTTCATGGTCATGGAGGGCTGGAAGGGTCTATAAGCTTTTTGACAACAATCTGAGTATGTATTTGGCTAGTCTTAGTTTTCTGTTTTCTATTCTTATCTACACTTAACTTATTTCAGTGACTCAATAACATGAAGAAAATAAATTCAGTGATCATGTCACCTCATTTCAATTTTTCCTAAACAATAAGAATTATATAATCGTTATTACATTTTTTTACTGTACATTTATTTTATTTTAATCATACAACTTACTCACATGCATCAGAAATTCTGTACATTAAGTATACCTAAATAAGGATGTAAGTACATATTTTTGGTCCTTTATTATTTTTTTTACTGATTTAATTATGATTGACAAGACTGTAGGATAAGAGGGATACAATTCTACACAGTTCCCACCACCGGAGTTTTGTATCCCATCCCCTCCATTGGAAGCTTGCCTATCCTGGGAGCATGGATACAGGATCATTTGGGGTGCAGAATGTGGAAGGTCTGAATTCTGTAATAGTTTCTTTGCTGGACATGGAAGTTGGCAGGTCGATCCATACTCCCAGGCTGTCTCTCTCTTTCCCTAGTGGGGCAGGGCTCTGGAGAGGTGGGATTCCAGGACACATTGGTGGGGTCCTTTGCCCAGGAAAGTCAGGTTGGTGTTATGGTAGCATCTACAACTTGGTGACTGAAAAAGCATTAATATGTAAAACAGAACATGTTTAATAATCAGGAACTTAAAAGTAAGAAAAGAGCAGATGAATTTGAGGTCTTCAAGTTGAAAGAAGCTAGTAGGTCTATTTTAGGTATATATTCCAAGGGGCCCATGGTTTTACTCGCTTTTGCCTGAGTCTGACGACTAACATGCAGGTGGACTCAAGGTATTGTCTGGGGGGATGGTGTTGGTTGGAAATAGGACTAGAAAGCTGGATCATGAAAGAGAGTATTGCCCCCTCCTTTATAACAGTTTCTATTTGCAAAAATTATTTTTACATTTGTATACTATGTTCATTATACTGTTTTTACATCTCAGTCTCATTAGGCTGAAATACATTAGGGGATGTGCCATCGTCAGCTTTATTTCTCTCTACCAGAAAAAATGTCTTCCCATAAGTAAGTACATAAAAAAATTGAGCGTTTAACGTCTGACATTTTAAATATTCTCATTTGAACATAGTACTCTGACATCTGCATATGTAGTCTAGTCTCATCAATTAACCTTCAATCCTTCATTAATGATTATGTCTCCTGAATAGCATATTACACCTGTTATGTTAATGTCTCTATAACTTCTCACAACAATTTGTTCTAAATTTTGAATATTCTTTCAATACAATGATTAATTATATTCTCCTAGATAGACTGTGATATAATTTGTAGAATTATATTTTCTGTATTTTATTCCACTATAATAAGACACTTAAGTTTTTTCTTTCATTTCTTGTATCAACTGATTGAGGGGTTCATTGTTTACAATAGAGTTGTTGACACCTGAGTACAATTTCTCATCTCCATGTTACAGGTGTCTGCAAAATACTCTTGCCCCACCCCAATCAAGCCCCTTTTCCACAATCAACTACCAGGATCCCAAAGTAAATGCCCAACCATCTTGCCCTTCTTCCTCTCATCCTCTGCTTTTGTGCAATATATCATGCCCTTCATCTGTTCATTTCTCAGAGTCTACCAAGTATATGAATGTTGGATGTATTCCAGAATAAGCAACATATGCAAAGGCCATGTTACAAGGTTATTGCACTACTTTAAATAGTTGAAAGAAGGCAAGTGTGGAAATACTGAATAAATAAAAGAATATCTCATTTACTCATTTTTCTTATCTTAACTGTTTGTTAGGTTTACTGACTAAAATTATGTCTACTTTGTTAGTCAAATTTTTCATTTTTTTAAAATTATATTTTTTATTGGATAGAGGCAGCCATAAATTGAGAGAAAAGGGGGAGACAGAGGAGAGAGACACCTACAGCCCTGCTTCACCACTTGTGAAGCTTTCCCCGGGCAGGTGGGGACCAGTGTCTTGAACCAGGATCCTTGCACACTGTAACATGTGCACCTAACCAGGTGCACCACCACCTGGCTCCCTCAATTATAAAATATTTTGAGAATGTTTATATACTAAAATTATACAACTCACAATAATATAAGTCCATTTAAAATCCAATTACTTCTTTTACAAGATGTACCAGAGCAGTACTCTGACGTATTTAGAAAACAAACTGATTGAACAGTAGGTTAAGACTAAATATTAAGAGTGTTATAGAATGTGTTAACAATGCCAATGACTCTTCAAGGAGCAACACAGAGAATGTTCAATATTTTAGGTGAGAGTGTAAAAGTATACTTTTATGGGATGCTTCAAAAATTGTTTGTAATCCTTGTTCAAGCAGCATGTCAGTCTTCTTTGTATCATTCTGAGCTTAATGTGTACACACTTAAAGAGAGTACAAAATGACAATATGTTGTCCCCCTGTTATGAATACATTGGTTAGAGAATCTGCTGCAGCTGCATGTTATATGCGAATAGGAAATTTAGGAGACTACTGTTTGTCATCAAATGATGACAGTGACATTAAGTTGTGATGAGAGTAAATTACCATAGTAATTATTACTCATAAAGAATTAGAATGATAACAAATGCCATCATAGAACTTATTATTTTTTTCTTTTAGACATTCATATATTTCAAATTCCCCTATTAATACCTTGATTCCACAGCTCTATACAGCCTCTTTTATCACTTAAGATTAATTTCTGTACAGAAAGAACTAAATAAATTAATTAATTTAAAATGGGCTGGTTGAAGGCACACCCAGTGATCACACATGTTACAATGCGTAAAAATTGTGATTTGGGGGGTTCGGTGGTGGTGCAGCGGGTTAAGCACATGTGGCGCGAAGTGCAAGGACTGGTGTAAGGATCCTACTTCGAGCCCCTGGCTCCCCACCTGCAGGAGAGTCGCTTCACAGGCGGTGAAGCAGGTCTGCAGGTGTCTATCTTTCTTTCCATCTCTCTAACTTCCCCCCCCTCTCTATTTCTATCTGTTCTATCCAGCAACAACAATAGCAATCACAACAGCAATAATAACAACATGATAAACAACAAGGGCAACAAAAGGGAAAAAATAGCCTCCAGGAGCAGTGGATTCTTAGTGCAGGCAGAGTCCCAACGATAAACCTGGAGGCAAAAAAACAAAAATCGGATTTAAATCCCCAGTCCCCACTTACAGAAGGAAAGCTTCTTGAGCAGTGCAGTGAGGCAGTACTGTAGGTGTTTCTCCATCTCTGTCTCCCTCTTCCTTTTATCTCAACATTTCTGTTTCTATCCAATAAATAAAAACATTTAAAAAATGAATTTATTTATTTTTTAATTACCATTGTTTATTGAATAGAGACAGTCATAAATTGAAAGGGAAGGGAGACATGCTTCACCATTCACAGAATTTTCCCCCTGAAGGTGGGGAACTGGGGCTCGAACCCTGTTCGTTGCTCACTGTAACATGTGTGCTCAACAAGATGGTCTACCAGCCTGCCCCCAAAATGAGTTTATTTTCTTTTTAAAATATTTATTTATTCATTCATTCCCTTTTATTACCCTTGTTTATTTTTAAATATTTATTTATGTATTCCCTTTTGTTGCCCTTGCTGTTTTATTGTAATTATTATTGTTGTTGTTGTTGATGTTGTTGTTGTTGGATAGGACAGAGAAATGGAGAGAGGAGGGAAAGACAGAGAGGGAGAGAAAAAGATAGACACCTGCAGACCTGCTTCACCACTTCTGAAACAACTTCCCTGCAGGTGGGGAGCCAGGGGCACGGACGCGGAATCTGACACTGGTCCTTGTGCTTTGTGCCAGCTGTACTTAACCCGCTGCGATACTGCCCGACTCCTGCCCTTATTGTTTTATTGCTGTAGTAATTATTGTTGTTGTTGTTGTTATTGATGTTTTCACTGTGGAATAGGGCAGAGAGAAGTGGAGAGATAGGAGGGGAAGACAGAGAGGTGGAGAGAAAGATAGACACCTGCAGACCTGCTTCACCACCTGTGAAGTGACTCCCCTGCATGAGGAGAGCCGGGGGCTGGAACTGGGATCCTTGTGCCTGTCCTTGTGCTTCGTGCCACCTGCACTTAAATCACTGGGCTACCGCCGGCCAGACACCCATGAATCTATTTTTTAATGTGTATCATATTACTTCTTTTCCCAGGAAAAGGTTGATACTACTCATTGTTTTCAATTTACTATGACAATATTTAACAGTATTAAATACTCATTTTAGTTTTCTTAACTTTTTGTTAGGTTTATTGACTAAAATGGTGTTTATTTTGTTATACAGTTATATATTTTGAGAATGTTTATCTACAAGAATTATACAACTCACTAATATAAGCCAATTTAAAATTTATTTACTTCTTTACGAGATAGCCCCGAGCAGTACTCTGACATATTTGGAAAATGAACTGGTGGGTCTAGTGTACGCAAATCCTACAATTTGCCTCCTAAACAGCTCAACCCTGAGCAGACTTCCTGGCCACTGTTTATCTAAGGAATCAGCAATAATCCTGTTTTAAATATGTAGCATTGTTAATTTCTAGATACAATTATTTTTCAATGAAGTCTCTCTTCACTACATTGTGATACATCTAGCCCTTTCACCATTCTCTTCATTGTACACTATAATATTTATCATCTAAAATGTTTGAACATTTGCATCACTACATGCATATTATTCATTATTGATCCATCTCTACCTGCATCGAAATATAAATTATATCATGCTAATAATCCTACTCTAGCTTGTTCATTGGTGAAATGGTTTCCAGAACCAAAAATTTATTAATTAATAAGTATGATTCTGTTCTGTGAATTTTTTTTTTTTTTTTGCTGCGAAAGTTGAACATTTTTATCTACAAAACTGTCAAAAATACAACTTCTTTTGTTATTGTGGAAGCATATTCTTCAGCAGGCTAGGGGTATGGATTAACATGTCAATGCCCATTTCCTATGGAGAAGCAACTAAAGAAGTCAGAACTCCCACCTTCTGCACCCCAGAAGCTATTTTGGTTCATACTCTCAGGGGTGCTGGGAAACTGTGAGAACCGGGTTGAGCATGGTGAGGCTTTTCCCATTGAAAAATGGGAAACTGAGGAAATGAGTCTCCCTATCAGACTCTCTCTTGCTGATGTTGAGCTTGGTAGAGGTATGGTCCTCAGTTTTTGCCTCCCTGTCAGCTTACCCCCTCTCTCCAGAGACCCTGCATTTTTCTGCCTCCAGGGGCTCCGCATTCCTTAAAACATTAAGTCAGATCCCCTGCTTCACCCTGCATCCCTTGATACAGTGGCCCACTCTCTTATTAACTACATATCAATGTTCTGCTTTGTCTAAGAAATGACGTAAGGTCTCCTCCCTATTTCCCCACCAATTCTGCTCATTTGATATATTCTTTTCCAACCCTCAAGACCCTCCATCCCCTCGCAACTGTTGCTAAGGAAGTTCCTAACTTTCCCAGGCCCTTTTACCTTTCTCCACCCCTTTCCTAACCATGTATGGTATTGTCAAGCCACTTCCTTTTCCAACTTGCCACTTATTTTCCAGTCTTTAAGAGCTTGGGCATGGAAATGAATAAAGATTTGAACCTCACCAAAGTAAAAGACTTTGCACCAAAGTATTGCACCAAAGTAAAAGACTCTGGGCTGGGTGGGTGGGGAGAATACAGGTCCAAAAAGGATGACAGAGGACCTAGTGGGAGTTGTATTGTTATATGGAAAACTGGGAAATGTTATGCATGTACAAACTATTGTGTTTACTGTCGAATGTAAAACATTAATTCCCCAATAAAGAAAATTTTTAAAAAAGGGCAACAAAAGGGAAACTAAACAAATAAATATTTTTAAAAAAATTAAAATGATAATTTATATATATATATATATATATATATATATATATATATATATATATATATATTTGAAACTCCTCACCACCACCAGCTTGGTTCCTGGGTCATCTCTCTCACCTCGCTAGCCCGACACAGAAGGATAAACAATAGGTAGATTTTCAATGGAGGATGTGGGACACAGAATGCTAGTCTTGGAAACTGTATGGAATTACACCCCTTTTACAATTACACTCTTTATAATTTTGTAAATCAATATTAAATAACTAATAAAAATTTAAACATAAAAAATAATATGAATAAAGCATAAACTCCAATTCTTCTTCTAGCGTTTGCCCTTCTTCCGTAGCCAGTCAACAGCATCAGGTTGAGCCTGATGTAAAGTTTCGAGACCTCCTTTGAATCTGGAGAGGTGGCAGTCATTGACTATGTGGGTCATAGTCTGTCTGTAGCCGCAGGGGCAGTTCGGGTCATCTCTGGCTCCCCAGCGATGGACCATAGCGGCGCACCGGCCATGGCCTGTTCAATAGCAATTGAGGAGGGCCCAATCATAACGTGCTAGGTCAAAGCCGGTTGACGCCTGCAGGGGTCTGTGATGAGGTGTTTGTTCTTTACTTCAGCTGACTGCCAACTCTGTTTCCAAGAGTCTGGAACAGAGAAGTTCAGTGTAGGCATAGGGGACCAGATTGGGTGACGAGACATCAAGCGTTGGACAGGGTGGGTGAAGATATCCGCGTATATTGGCAGGTCCGGTCGAGCGTCGTAGACGTGGGAAATGAACTTAGATGATGCCGCATCCCAACGAATATCTGGCGGGGCGATGTTGCTAAGAACTGGCAGCCATGGAACCGGGGTGGAACGGATGGTCCCAGAAATTATCCTCATGGAGGAATATAATTTGGAATCAACCAAGTGGACATGGGGGCTACGGAACCATACTGGGGCACAGTATTCTGCAGTGGAATAGCATAATGCCAGAGATGATGATCGTAGTGTGGAAGCACTCACGCCCCATGAGGAGCTGGCCAGTCTTGCAATGATGTTATTCCTCGCGCCCACCTTTGCTGCAGTTTTTATGAGATGTTCGTGAAATGACAGAGTGTGATCGAGAGTAACGCCAAGATAGACTGGCTGGGCTATATGCCGGATTCTCGTATAACCTCCAATTATACATTAGAATAGTAAAATTTTCTTATTACTTATTCTTGTAAGTTATGTTTACTTGTTTGACTTGCTAATCTTTAAGTATTTTCCACATATCATCACAAAAATTCCTTTAGGTTTTTATTGGAGTTGAAAGTACCTAAATCAGACTATTCCAAGACATATATAGTGCTTATTTCTTAGATTTCATCAAATGTCATTTTTGAAAATTATTTTTTAAGAAGGGGACAATAAACAGATCAATACTCTTTAGAGTCTTTCTTTTCTTTTATTTTCTGTTTTTTTTTTTTTTTTTACAAATTGAGATTTAAGTTGTATTTTCTCCATTACATGATATTAAATTCTGCAGAACATCTTTGTAAACCTCACGGGAGCCTGTGAGACTTTTGTACAAATATTATTTTCTTTTATCTTGTTGAGGAGTCAGAGTGATTTGCCCAAGTGGCAATTCAATCTTTAAAGTAAAAGATACTAGAATGGATACAGAGATTCCAAATTTCTGTTGGTTTTGAGTACACAAGTGAAGTACTATCAAGTCACCCTAGAAAAAAAAATAAACATGATCTAGTGTAGCTGTGCAGAGTATAAATTGCTCTTTTGGACAGTCAACTGAAAGCAGTGTAAATGTTTCCTTATTCAAGTTATTTATGGGAGAAAAAAAAAACTTTATTCGTAGATGGAACTTAGAGATAATTGTGGATTTCAGTTTTTACATGATATTTATAAATTATAATGATGAAGACTATAAATATATGCGTATATAATAAATGTTAAAAATTACTATGAAAAATAAAAATAAAAGTGGAATGGAATTTCCTATGAGAATAGATTCATTTTTAAGTTTCTGTCCTTCATCTGTGAATTTCAAATTTAGTGATTTTTCTCCTATGGATATTTGTGAACCTACAGCTAAGTAACTATTTCAATTTAGGGGACCAAGAGGAGGCACACTTGATAAAGCACAAGGACCTGGATGTAAGTCCCTGGTCTCAGTCTGGGGTGAGGGCAGGGAAGAAGTCTTAGGAGTAATGGAGCTGTTCTGCAGGTGCCTCTCTTTTTCCTCCCTTCCTTCTATCTCTAACTCTATGAAAAAAAAGTACGAAAAGCAGGAAGAGGAGGAAAAGGAAGAGAAGGAGGACAAAGAGAAGAAGATGGAGAAGGAATAGGGGGAGGAGAAGGGAGAAGAGGAGGAGAAGGAGGTGGAGGAGGAGGAGAAAACTGAAATCCTCCAAGACTTGTGGATTCATCATAGTAGAACAGATCCCTGGTGATAACCCCAGTGTGTGTGTTGGGGGTGGGGGGATGACAGAAAGAAAGATTACCAAATGGTTTTTATTAAATTTTAAATTTCAGATACGCTGTGAATAATGTGAATGTTAAGGTTTCCTTCTTGGATACTTATTAAATCACTCACAGTCATGAATGACATATTCTCATACTATTATATTATATCCCTACTCATATGTTGTTCTCTTGCATTGACTTTTATTTTTTTATTTAATTTTCCATTCATATGACTGAGATTTAAACCTGATCCCCCATAGCACTAGGGAAGCTTCAGTGCTTTTATAGTTCCTCTCTCTCTCCCCCTCCCGTTCTTCCTCCCTCCCTCTTTTACTCTGTCTCTTTCTAATACAAAAAGGCTACAGTGGCAAAACCACAATACTAAAATTTTAATCATTTCCTACACTGTGAAAAAAAAAAATACTTGTGTTTTAATTTTGAAGCTGGGACTGGGTGGTGGCACACCTGGTTGAAAGCACATGTTATAGTGTGCAAGGACCCTGGGTTCAAGCCCTCAGCCGCCACCTGCAGGGGGGAAAGCTTCACAAGGGGTGAAACAGTGCTGAAGGTGTCTCTCTGTCTCCTCTATCTATCTCCCCCTTCCTCTCAATTTCTGGATGGCTCTACAAATAAATAAAGATTAAAAAAATTTTGAAGCCACTAATACTGTCTTCTATACACTTGTATACTTGCATTTTCTCTTTAATATTGCAGTAATTTTTGCTACAATTCAATAATTTTTGAAATAAACTAATTTTAGTATAATATTTTTTTAGTAGTGCATATGTATTTATATCATATTCTTCTTTTTCTCTTCTTTGTTTTTCTATTTAAGAAAGGAGACATTAACAAAACCATAGAATAAGAGGGGTAGAATTCCACACAATTCCCATAACCCAATCTCCATATCACATCCCCTTCACTGATAGCCTTCCCATTCCCTATCTCTCTGGGAGTATGGATACAGGGTCATTGTGGGTTGCAGAGGGTGGAAGGTCTGGCTTCTGTAATTGCTTTCCCACTGGACATGGGTGTTGACTGGTCGATCCATACTCCCAGTCTGCCTCTCTCTTTCCCTAGTAAGGTGGGGCTCTGAGGAAGCGGAGCTCCAGTACACATTGATGTGTTGGTATGCTTCTAAAAACCCCTTCTGTTTCATTAGTTTAATACCCCCTGCTTAACACTGTATTCTATTTACATAACTACTGTATTCTATTTACATAACCACTGCAGGGCATTGGTTCAGTCCCCACTGGTTCATGATATGTTTTTGCTCCGCCCCCTCTCCTTGTCACACTCTGATTTTCACCAGTCACTTTTCTCTCCACCCTCTCTGCATCGCATCCTCTTCCCACCCTACTGGGCTAGTATATTTATAAGGACAAGATTGTTTGTAGTTAGTTTAGCTTAGCTTGGTATAGATTGCTGCATCCTGCATGAATAAAGAGATACTGCCTACAGCTCAACCATGAGTCCCTGGTCGTCTGTTACCCTCCCGTGAAGCCAGCCCAGCGAAAACAACATAGCCAGCCCGTCGAAAACAACATTGATGGGGTCGTCTGTCCAGGGAAGTCTGGTCAGCATCTTGCTGGCATCTGAAACCTGGTGGCTGAAAAGAGAGTTAACATACAAAGCCAAACAAATTGTTGAACAATCATGTACCTAAAGACTGGAATAGTGCAGATGAAGTGTTGGGGGGTATTCTCTGCATGCTCTTGTGCACCTCTGCTTTCAGGTATATATTTTTCCCCTAATTTATGGGCACATGTGAACCTATGCTCTATCTCAGGGGACCTGGACTATATCTAGGTTTGGGGACTTTATTGGGGAGTGGAACACCTTGAATGGAATTAGAGAATACTATGAAAGGAAAGGTCTCACCCGAGTGATGAAGCTGAAGGGTTATCATTCCACACCTGAAGTCTCTGGTCACAGTCTGAAGTGAAGCATGCTGTGGTGTCATTTGTTGTGTTCATTAGGTTGTGATCTGCGAATGCAATATTATTTGATTTGAATTGAGAGCAGCATGCAGAAAAGTGGGCCCCACCCTAAGTTTCCAGGACTGAGGGAAATATAGGCTCTATAGTGGAAATGTGAGGTTCCTGTTGTCTTAGGGTTCAAGAAGACAATGGATAGTTATTGTTATTGTCACATTATTTGGTGATAGGGTTAACTTTGGAAAGTCCCTTTGTTAGGGTTTGGGGTATAATGCCCAGCATCTTGTATATAGCTATGCTACTGGTGGCTTCTGTTCTCCCTGGTATAGGCTTTTGGGAGAGACAACATATCAAAGACAGCCTATGTATTAAAAAGACTCAGTCTGTGTTTTAAGAAGTTTTAGACATATGATCAATTTTTCCCCTCTCATATTAATTAAATAGTGGTTTATATGTTTATACTTTAATAGGATTGTACATAAACACCATTCCCACCACCAGAAGACTGTGTCCCATCCCCATCACTCACCACCAACCCCCCACCCCCTGCCATGCCGGGAAGGCCAATGGACACCCTCCCCTTCACCAGTGTTTTTACATTGGTGCCCTGCTCTTGATTTAGTCAGATCCTGCTTTTAATTTCCCTTTCTGTTCTTTCTCAACTTCTGTTGATGAGTGGGGAGATCCCATACTCACCTTTATCTCTCTGACTTAGCTGACTTAACATAATTCCTTCTAGCTCTGTCCAAGATGGGTCAGAGAAGGCAGGCTCATTGTTATTAATAGCTGCATAGTAAGTAGTCCCTTGTGTATATGTACCACAGCTTTCTCAGCCACTCATCTTCCAATACTATGTTGAAGAGTAATGGTGATAGTGGGCAGCCCTGTCTAGTCCCTGATCTGAGGGGAAATGTTTTCAATTTCTGTCGATTGAGTATGATGTTGGCTGTTGATTTTCTATATATGGATTCCACTATCTTGAGGAATTTCCCGTCTATTCTCATTTTTTGTAGAGTTTTGAGCATGAATGGGTGTTGGATTTTGTCAAAGGTTTCTGTGCATCTATTGAGATAATCATGTGGTTTTTGGCTTTGCTCTTATTGATGTGGTGAATGACATTAATTGACTTATGGATGTTGAACCAGCCTTGCATTCCTGGGATGAATCCCACTTGGTCGTGATGAACAATTTTTTTGATAGGCTGTTGTATCCAGTTGGCAGAGATCTTGTTTAATATTTTGGCATCTATGTTCATCAGAGATATTGTTCTGTAGTTTTCCTTTTTTGTTGTGTCTCTATCTGCTTTTGGTATCAGGGTGATGTTGGCTTCATAAAAGGTGGAAGGGAGTATTCCTGTGTCTTCGATCTTATGGAAAAGCTTTAGGAGTATGGGTATTAACTGTTTCCTGAAGGTTTTGTAGAATTCATTTGTGAAGCCATCTGGTCCAGGACTTTCGTTGTTGGGGAGATTCTTAATAACAGTTTCTAATTCTTTGTCTGTGATTGGTGCAATTAGGTTTTGTAGTTCTTCTTGGTTCAGTTTTGGAAGGGCATATGCTTCTAGGAATTCTTCCATTTCTTCCAGATTTTCTAGCTTGGTGGCGTATAGTTCTTCATAGAAGTCTCACATGATTTTCTGGATTTCCGTGGTGTCAGTTGTGATATCTCCTCTATCATTTACAACTGTATGAATTTGAGTCTTCTCCCTTTTTTGTTTAGTGAGTCTGGCTAGGGGTTTGTCAGTCTTGTTTAATTTTTCAAAGAACCAACATTTGGCTTCATTGATCTTCTGTATGGCTCTCTTATTTTTGATGTTGTTTATTTCTGCTCTAATTTTAGTGATTTCTGTCCTTCTGGTTGCTTTAGGGTTCCTTTGTTCCTCTTCCTCTAAGTCCTTAAGGTGTGCATTAAGGTTGTTTATTTGGTTTTTTTCTTGTTGTTTAATATGTGATTATATGGCTATGAGTTTCCCTCTCAGTACTGCTTTAGCTGTGTCCCAAATATTTTGATAGCTTGTGTCTTCATTTTCATTTGTTTCCACGAACATTTGAATTTCTTGCTTGGGTGTCTCTCTGACCCAGTGGATCTTAAGCAGTATGTTGTTTAGTTTCCAAATTCTGTGACTTTTAATAATTGTCTGTTTGTTGTTAAATGTTAGTTTTACTCCACTGTAGTCTGAGAAGAGTCTTGGGATGATTTTAATGCTCTTGAATTTATTGATGCTGTCTTTCTGGCCTAACATGTGGTCTATCCTTGAGTATGTGTTGTGTGGATTTGAAAAGAATGCGCATTTCACTTTTTTGGGGTGAAGGACTCTGAAAATGTCCAAGAGGTCTAATCTGTCCATCTCTTAATTTAATTCTTTTGTTTCTTTGTTGATTCTGTGTTTTGTTGATCTAAGTGTGAGAGTGGGGTATTAACGTCTCCCACTATTATTGTATTACTATTGATGTATTTTTGAAGTTCTTTGAGAAGGTGCTTGATGTATTTAGATGGTCCCTCATTGGGTGCATAGATGTAAATAAATTTTAAATCTTCTTGGATGATTGATCCTCTAATCATTATGTAATGATATTGCCTATCTTTTATTACTTTATTTATTTTAAAATCTATTGTTTCAGATATGAGAATAGCTGTTCCTGCCTTTTTTGTGGTCCATTAGCCTGCAGGATAGTTTTCCATCCTTTCACTTTAAGTCTATGTTTATCTTGTTGGGTCAAGTGGGATTCTTGCAAGCAGCATATGGTTGGGTTAGGTTTCATCCTCCCATTCTGTACCTTTTTATGGGTGAGTTTAAGCCATTGACATTTACTGATATTATAGATTTAATGTGTTGTAGTGCCATTGTTGAACAAGTTTTTATTTGATATGTTGCAAGTTATAGTGATGTTCTTGTTTAGAACTTCTTTCAGGGTCGGTTTGGTGATGGTTGCTTCCTTTAACTGTTGTTTGTCTAGGAAGGTTTTGATGACTCCATATAGTTTGAATGAAAGTCTACCAGGATATATTATCCTTGGTTGAAACCCTTTTTTTCATTCAGGGCTCGATAGATATCTTGCCATTCTCTTTTGGCCTTTAGAGTTTGGGTGGAGAAGTCTGCTGATAGTCTTATGTGTTTTCCCCTATATTCGATTTTTTGTTTCTCTCTTGCAGCCTTTAGGATCCTTTCTTTATCCTTACTTCTTTTCATTGTGACTATGATGTGTCTTTGTGTCTTCAGGTCTGGGTTGATTCTGTTTGGGATTCTCTGAGCCTCTTGGATATTAATGTCTTTTCTGTTGTTCAGTTCTGGGACGTTTTCTTCTATAATTTCCTCTAGAATGCTTGCTTCCCCTTCCTCTCTTTATTCCTCTAACTGGCCAATTATACAAATGTTACTTCTTTTTAGATCATCCCATATGTCTCTGCTGTTGTTTTCAGTGTCTCTTAATCTCTTTTTGAGTTCTTTCGCCTCTTTCTTAGTTTTCTTTAGCTCATCCTCTGTCTGGCTAATTATGTTTTCTACTTCTTCTAGTCTGCTTTTCCTTCCCTTGGCTGCTTTCTTCATTATATCTATTGCAGCTTTCAGTTCTCTAATTGCCTCAAGGTAGTTAGTATTTTCCTTGAGGGTCTCATCTGTTGTTTTCCTAATACTGATATTCCTTTCCTCCATAGTTGTTTTCACTTATGTGATTAATAAATTTATTATTGCTTGCATGCTTTTCTTATCTATCGTTACTTCTGGCTGACTTGTGGTTTCTTCTAGGCTCTTGTCTTCATTCATTGTATTAGCAGTTTTTTTTGCTCTTGATCTACCCATTTTTTAATGTGTTTTATTTTTATGTTCTGTTGTTCCTCAATTGTTGTGTTTTATGTACAAGCCAGACTATACTAAATACCTTTATGACATATGCAATCACCACCCTCAGAAATTACAATAGTAACTAAAGCAATGACTGAAATAGTTTAACCAATACCAGTTAGTCCCACAATGTCTCCAGTTCAAGAAAAAATAGCAACCAACTCTAAATGAAAAAGAAAGAGAAAGGAAAAAAAGGATAGCAGGAATATACAATTATGCAAATCCACTGTCCACTGTAGATTCTAGGGGTAGCAAGAGGAGAAGGGGAAGTAGAGCAGAGACAAACACAAAGAGAGTATGCTCTGAGTCAGCTTTATTTCCTGAAGTAGTTTACAAATAAGTATCAGTGAATTCAGAAGGCAGAGGGAGGAGGAAGGGAGAAAAGAAGACAGGGGGAAAAAAGAGTTAAAAGAAAAAACAAGTGAAGGAAACAGAAAAAAAAGCAGTGAAAGGAGAGTTGTATTTTTTTTTTTTAATTGGCTTGGTGGTGGGAGAAGGGCGATAGTGTATAGAGGAGGCATGAAAAGTAAGACAAGTTTCTCTCACAGTAAGTAATAATTCTTGTCACCTAGCAATGGAAAGTATACTAAGAGTTAATTTTGGTCAGCCTGGTGGGGGGAAGGGATATGCATGTATATATAATAGTATTTGTAAAATAAAACAGAGTACAAAGCCCAAGCAGTGGGTCTGCAGCTTGGACAGCTCCCAGTAAACTATGCACATTTAGTCTAGACAACTGATTGAGAAAGAAAACACAATACAAAAAAAATGAAAAAAAAAGAAAAACACTTTCAAGCAGTCTTTCCCAGGCTGGATGAGGCTTGCTTGATTAGCTAATTGTCACTCCTAATGGGTCTAAGTCCCTTACTCAGAGGAAAAACAAAAATAGCCTATAAATTTTGAAGCAGGGTTTAATTGCACCCCAGTGGGCCAGGAATCCTGGTAAAGAAAGGAGCTCAACGGGGAGCCTGCTGGCAGCAGCTCCCTACCCCTGGGGTCTGGTTATGGGGTGAGGGGGGCTGAGATAAATAATCAAGAAATTTCCTTTCTTTTTGCTCTAATTTTTAACCCAAATTGAATTATAGTCACCTCCTTGGTCCATGTTTAGGATGCCTCCTTGTTAGTCCCGCTGAAGACCAGGATTTCAAGGCTTTCTAGCAGCTATTTTCAGAGCCCACAGGTGCTGCTACTTTCCAGTCGCCATCTTGGCTCCGCCCCCAGTATAATATATTTAAATGATATTTCCAGTGCTGGTCTGCTGACAATAAATTAACTGAACATATTTTTTTGTTTTACTTTTTAAAGAATATTATATTAGAAAAAGGTCCTGGGGAATGTTATGCATGTACAAACTATTGTATTTACTATTAAATATAAAACATTAATTCCCCAATAAAGAAATAAATTTTTTAAAAAATTTTAAAAAAGTAGTGAAGCAGGTCAAAAAAAAAAAAGAAAAAGGTCAACAAGCTTTGGTCTTAAAATATTGGATAAAGGGAGTTGGGTGGTAGAGCAGCAAGTTAAGCACAAGTGGTACAAACACAAGGACCAGCATAAGGATCTTAGGTTGGAGCCCCTGGCTTACTACTGGCAGGGGAGTCACTTCATAGTTGGTGAAGCAGGTCTACAGGTATCTATCTTTCTCTCCTCCTCTCTGTCTTCTCCTCCTCTCTCCATTTCTCTCTTTCCTAACCAACAATAAACAAGTGCAACAAAAGGGAATGTGTGTGTGTGTGTGTGTGTTTGTGTGTGTGTGTGTGTGTGTGTGTGTAATGACAGAGACAGAAATAAAAGGAGAAGGAGAGATAGAGAAGTAGAGAGACTGAAAGAAATCTTCAGCACAGCTTTCCTATTTGCAAAGCTTTCCTCCTGTAGGTGGGGATTGGGAACTTGAACCCAGGTCCTTTTGCACTGTAAGATGTGTGATCAATCAAATGTGTCACCAGCTGCCCCCCTGCTTTAGTGTTTAGATTGAATATAAATATGTTAGTTACAACATAGATTATAGGCTACTTTTAAATTGTTCTTTCTGTTTTTAGAGTTGGCAATCCATTATTTGTCCTCTGTCTTTTCTTATCAAAAATAGATTTGTTTCCATGTATTTCATGTTTCTCTCTAATTATTTCTGAGTTTTCTTCATAGAGATTTTCATTTTATTTTATTTTATTTTTTGCACGTCTGAAGATGTATTTATTTTTTTATTTTAGTTTTTGATTTATGTCTTTATTTCTTTATTGGGGGATGATTATTTTATAGTCAACAGAAAAAATAAAATAAAATACAAATACAAAATTACAATAGTTTGTACCACATAACAATACAACCCCACTAGATCCTCCTCTGCCATCATGTTCCAGGACCTGACCCCTCCCTCCACAACGGAGTCTTTTTTAAGACTTTCTTTTTCTTTTTTTTTTATATACTTATTTATTGGATAGGGACAACCAGAAGTTGAGAGGAAAGGAGGTTTTATATATATACATATATATATAAATATATATGTATATATATATATATAGAGAGAGAGAGAGAGAGTGGGAGAGGGAGAGGGAGAGATAAGACCTGAAGGACTGTTTTACTACTTGCAAAGCTTTCCACCTGCAGGTGGGGACCAGGGGCTTGAACTCGGGTCCTTGTGCATTGATTGTATCATGTGCACTCAATCAGGTGCACCACCACCCAGGCTGTGCCAGAGTCTTTTAAATAGATATTTTAATATTTTATTTACTCATTTCTTAAATAGAGAAAGAGAGAAACCAAGATAGGAGAGGGAGAAAGAGACACTTCCTTCACTGATTCACTACTCATGAAGCATCCCCTCTGCAGATTGGAACCAGGAACTTAACTATCTTGCCAGGTTTTCGATATCATCATTAATCTATCTGATATTGTATCTATAAACAAATAGTTTTATTTATTTAGTTAGTTACTTATTTATTTTCCATTTCATTGACCTTGTTTTTTATTATTGTTATAATTATTGATGTTGTTGTTGTTAGATAGGATAGAGAGAAATGAAAAAAGAAAGGGAAGACAGACACCTGCAGACCTGCTTCACTGCCTGTGAAGCAACTCCTTTGTAGGTGGGGAACTGGGGGCTCAAACTGTGATCCTTGTGCTGGTCCTTGTGCTTCACACCATGTGCAGTTAACCTGCTGTGCTACCACCAGACTTCCAAACAAATATTTTTTTACTGAAACAAAATTTTGCGTCAAAGTTCCTTCCACTTAACTATGCACAATGAGGTATGTATCATTTAACTTGGAGAACTATTTTGACATTTATTTTAATATGCACATGTAAGCAAGAGAGGTCTACATTATATTTATTTATTTATAAAAAGGAAACATTGACAAAACCATAGGATAAAAGAGGTACAACTCCACACAATCCCCACCACCAGAACTCAGTATCCCATCCCCTCCCCTGATAGTTTTCCTATTATTTAACCCTCTGGGAGTATTGACCCAAGGTCATTGTGGGATGCAGAAGATGGATGGTCTGGCTTCTGTAGTAGCTTCCTCGATCAATATGGGCCTTAGCAGGTCAATCCATATTCCTAGCCTGTCTTGCTCTTTCCCTATTAGGGTAGGGTTCTGTGGAAGCAGAACTCCAGGACATATTGGTGGGGTCATTTGTCCAGAGAAGTCTGTTTGGCATCCTGCTAGCATCTGGTATCTGGTTGCTGGAAAGATAATTAACATACAAGGCTGAACAAATTGTTGATTAATCATGAAATTAAAGGCTGGAATAGTGCAGATGAAGAGTTGGGAGGTACTCCATTTTGTAGGTAGCTAGTATGTCGGCTGCACTGCGGAGGAGAGATAGAGGAGAGATCCGGAGTTGAGAGAGAACACAATTCTTTATTCGTGCAGGCACCTCAGAGTTGGGTGAGAGCGTAGCAGTTCGGGCCACGTGGAGCTAGCATAAATGGCCGCCTCCTGCTACACACAGCACCCTTGCCTGTGTCCATTCACCAAGGTGAAAAGCAGGCAAGAGAGAGAGAGGTGGAAGTAGGAAGGCTTTATAGGGCAAAAACCAGGAGTGACGAGTCGGAACAGGATTGATTGGGAAAGGCACGTTGAGAATATCGTATTAACTCTCGTGGGAACTGGCAATAACCTGAGGGGACAAGATGGTGGCTGTGACTGCATCTGCACAATTTCCCAGCTCTAGTAGGCATATTTTAGTTATATTCCAAAGGGCCTGTGGCTATTCTAGATTTTTTTTTTCCCCTGAACATGAAAATCTGATATACAGGTGAATGGAAGTTATTGTCTGGGGAGGTGATGTCACCTGGAAAAGGAACAGAAAGCTGGATCAGGGAAAAGAGTAGCTCCCTAATATGAGAAAGGGGTATAAATATTGTTGATTGTAAACCCCTTCAATTTGAGTTTTTTCTGGGGCCCATATTCAGCTTAGGAGCCTATGTGACCTCTGTATCCCTGTAGATATGAGCTCACATTCTATGGTCATGAGTAGGAGCAATCCAAGCTGCCCCAATATCAGGATCCATCTTTGTCAGGTGTAGCAAATTGTATATTGTCCATCTTCCCTTCGGAAGACGGAAAATTCTCTACCATTGTTGATCCAAGTTGAGGGCATGGTCTTATAGTCTATTTTGTTGTTCCTGATAGAGATTACCGGTAACAAGGTGAGAAAGATTTATTTGAGGTCTAGGCCCATCATGTCTGTTGGAGAGTCTCAGGACTCTCCGAAGAGGGCCTCAGCTGATGGTGTGGCCTGATAGTGACTGAAGAGTCATCTTTAAAGTATTCCATGTGCTTTTTTGGTACTAAGTTTGCTGAGCTCTTTGTATATTTTGGTTACTAGTCTCTTGTCTGTTGTATGGCATATGAAGATCTTCTCCCATTCTGTGAGGGGTCCCCTTATTTGTGTGATAGTTTCTTTGGCCATGCAGAGGCTTTTCAATTTGATGTAGTCCCATTGGTTTGTTTCTGCTTTAGTCTTCCTTGCAATTGGGTTTGTTTCATCAAAGATGTCCTTGAGATTTAGGTGGGAAAGTGTTCCACAAGATTGTAACTTCCACAAGATTGTGAACCACTTTATCTCACCAGAAACAAAAAGCAACTCCAAATGGATCAAGGACCTGGATGTTAGACCAGAAGCTATCAAACACATTATTTTTTTAACATCTATATTTTTACTTTCTACTTCTGGTCTTGTTACTGAGTTTGCTTGAAAACTTCTTGTATGAATGTTTAAACATACATAACTTCAATAATTCACATTTAATGTTGTTAATTTTCATTCACTAAGTCTGGTATGTAACTGTTTCTCAAATCTATTTGTGTTCTTTATTATCTTTTCCAGATAGAGAAAGAGAGGTAGAGAGGCAGAGAGAGAGAGAGATAGTCAATGCCATCAGTGCTTCACTCAGTGTAGTGCAGGCAGGTTCAAACCTGAGTCATACACATGGCAAAGCAACACAATAACTAAGAGAGCTCTCAATTTATTTATACACCCAGTCACCATTGTTTTCCCTCTAACTTGAAATGGTTTCTCTTAAATCTTGTTCCAGAATGTGCTCAGCAGTTTTGTACACAAGAATCAAATTCATATATGCTAACAAAAAATTAATGCTTTGTAACTATAATTTAATGGATACTAAACAATCATTGTGTATTCTTAGGCAACTAATTCATAAACAAGAAAAAGGCATTGTTCCAAAGAAAGCTATTTGTAAAGTCTCTATTATAACAAAATAAGCATTTAAATATCAAAAAATAAAAGTAGAAGTAAATAGAGTGATTTTACACTTTAATCATTCAACAAATGATAAAATGTTAAAGGGAAATTCTAAAAATCAAGCAAGATTAATTAGTGTTAATTGATGAAAGTCACAAAACCAAGTGTTGGTTTCATTTGTGATGGTAATGTCATCCACAAGGTTAATTACTATTTCACCTCACAGTCCCCAATTGTTTTTCATATTGTCACAGAGAATGTGTGAACAGATGGATTAGAAAAACATCTGGCTTAGGTGAACAGTAAGAGTACAACTGACATACTTGAATGATTTCCTTCAATTGCATGGTTTCAGGAGTAGGAATTGACATGAGGACCAAAAATAGACAATGATAGGGAATTATCAGCATACCGTCCCTTGTCAAATCCCAAAGTGAATGTGATTTTCAGAATCTAACAGGTATACAGCAATCTACTTGTCAATTTAATCTTTCAGATAGTACCTACACTTGGCACTTTTTCAATATATCACTTCTCTAACATTGATTCCAACATGCTCATGCATGCAAATCCAAATACTGTTTTTCTTTTATAGAAAACCATGATATTGGAAATATTGAATATCCTTCCTAGTCCTATAAGTTATATTCCACTACATAATGTCCACAGGATCCAAAACAAAGAAAGACTAAAAAGTAGTAAATGGCAGAACAAGGATACATAACTGGAGTTATTGATTTTGATATACTGTATTAATATTTAAAACTATCTCATATCAGTAACAGGAGGAAAATGTTTTGATAATAAGAATTATTTGAAAACAAATTTATATATTGTAATTGTTTTCTTTTTTCTTCCCCCCGTACTTGTTTTCTTAACATGTTTTAAATTACAACTATTTTTTTTCTATTCATAATGGTGCAAATCTAAATTTGATTTCAAGTATTCTAGTACATTATTTCAGTTTTATTTCTTCTAGTAAACATATTATTTTTTTCAACAACCTAACACAATGTCACATTATTATTTTTAGTCTTCCACAAATCCAACACAATTTAAGGTAAAAGTATACTTGTAAATACCATCCTAAGTTAAAAGATAACTGTCAGGGATTTGTGATTATAGTTTTTTTAATAATGTATTTGAACATTTTCTGTACTTTATGTGTAACATTTGTTCTTGCCAAAGATCTTCTCTGTTGTTGTTGTGCTTATTAAAAAAAACACAGTTTCCACAGCATATATATTCGAAAGCAGTTTAAGGGTGAGGTCTTTTGGCCTTAATTTCTCTCTGCAAGGTATACTGGTGTCGTTGCTGCTTTGTCTGGAAGGAAAGCATTGAGCACTGTGTAATTAATTACTGCTATTTCTGCTGTCATTGAAACCCAACTAAGTATATTCTGCCTGAATTTGTCTATTTTAGTAATTTATATTTGATAATAAATTTTTGTCTTCCCAGTGGAGTTCTACAGCCAGTTCATATCCTTGAAACCAACATCTCTGTAAATTTCTTATGTTCAAAATTTTTGTATTGAAAATAAAAAAAAATGATTGAAAAAATGCAAGTATGATTGTCTTCCTTACATTTTTCTCAGTCATAATCTTTTTTTTTCCAATTAATCAGGAATTCCAATTAATACATGGATCTCAAGGGAAATGGGTTTATTAGGATATTTTCAATATAAAGCCTACTTCAGCAACTTTTATCACTAGAATAAGCAATGCTTTATAAGAAAAAGAGTAGGATTATACTATTGAAATCTAGTTTTTCTCAGATTTAGCTTCCATGTGAAGAGGAATACTTTAGCATACAGGTTACTACTGTACAAATTTTATTGATATATAATTCAAATACTGTAGAATTCACTCAAAAAATTATACAATTATTGCCTTCTTTACTCATTCTGGACCTTCCCCACACCCAAAGATTACACTCTCTACTACCATTTCAGGCAGGTTTAGGAGCTGGTGTGTGAGTAGCTAATTAAATATTAAAAAATAAATAAATAAATAAATAAAACAACCTTATGCCCTCCCATGGAAAGATATACACACAATCAAATTCCTTCTCTCTCCAATACACACACACACACACACACTCCAACATTCATTAAAATAGAGAGAACAACATTGGAATAGTATTGTTTGGTAAAATACGCATCAGAGTGAATAAGATTATTTTTTTCAAAAAGAAAACATCATCATAGGTGATTATCACTTAGAAAAAAATAGCAAAAAATAAGTTTACCTTTGGTGTATATATTAATTGGCCAGAGACATAGCTCATCTAGTAGGGTATAAAATATAATATATATTAGCTCATCTAGAAAATATAATAAAAATAGCTCATCTAGTAGAAAACCAAAATGTTATGTAAATGCATTATCTATAATTTTTGTAATACTATGCTCAAAAAAGTGAAGTATAATATAGTGATAGCTTTTTACAGAATATTTTTGATGCTCTATCTCATTATTGTATTTATTTTTCCTTCTTCCCCAGCATTCTTTTTTTAAATCACTAGGGGTACAGCTGACTTTCTATGTATGCACAGAAAATCTACCATTAGTTCTGATTTCTTTGGTTTCTTTTGATAGAGACAGAAATTGAAAGAGAAGAGGGAGTCAGAAAGGAAGAGAGAAAGAGAGACATCTGCAAGGAAACAGCATACCCCCTCCTTCCAGGGAGAGATGATGGGCTAGAACCCTGCTCCTTTTGCTTTTAGAGGAATGCTCTTTAAAGAGTGCTCCTATCTCATAAAATTTCAATAAAATTAGTACCTTAAATTTTTGCTTCCATTCCAAATACTGCTGGTGAGCAATGCTAAAAATACTAAGCAATGCCAGGAATAATCTGTATACTGTTCAACACATGGCAGCAGACAATAAAAACTGTCTCTACTAGCAAATGTTCTGAAAGTAATTTCAGCTGGAATTTTCACCTTAAAGGAATTACAAATAGCATGGAAGAGTGATAAATAGATCAAACATATTCTCGAATTCATGACTATTTAATGTTGAAAAAAATTAGAATAAGTAGTTTAGAACTTTTTCCCCCTCTAGTCTGTAGTGCTCCTTGCAACTGGTTAGCTTCTAACTGAAAGCCTTGTTCAACTTGTAACTACTTGTCAAAGAAGAAAAAACAAAACAAAACAAAACAAAACAAAACAAAACAAAACAAAAGCTAATATTTGGGATTTGGGCAAGAAACTTTTACCACTCTATTGAATGTATTGTAAAAGGGATACGTTTATGTCATAGTCCCTAGAAATGCCATTTCTACATGATATAAAGTGATTTCTTAGTGTGGGAAAGAATGAGAAAGGGCAGAAACTCAGTGTCTGTATTGAATGTGGCTGAAATGAATGTCACATAGTTAAAGTTTATTTGATATGGGTGGAGGTGGAGGTGTTATTACTAGATTTCATAACAGGTTAGCAATGATAAGTAGGAAATCGTGAAATATAAATAAAAATAAAACCAGATTTTATTGATTCAAATACATAATTTACATACTCATTTTACAAAGAAACTCATAATAAATGTATTCATAGTTTTAGTGGCTGCTGCAGTTTGCTATTCCTATTTGAAACATTAATGTTTTCATATTAAGAGTCATCAATTTTCGTGTTGTAGAAAAATATTCTGTTAAATTGATCCTCCAGACCTTCCATCACAAATTCTCAAGTGTGTTTTATAAATCACTGCCTGGTATTTTGTTATGGTTTCAACATTTCAATAAGTTATGCAGCATCTGTTCTGGGTGGAAAGCATACAGTGATCTTCCCTAAAGACATTTTCAGTAGTATTTTATGGTATCTACCTATATTAATATGAACAAATTCTCTATCTTTCTCTATAATTTCACTTTTCTCTGACCTAAGTAAAACAAAAAAAGTTCTATTTGCAGACAAAAGGAAGAATATCATAAGTCAAGAAGTAAGATATTAACATTTTTATTTTTTCTGTGCTACTTTCTCCTATGTTTCGTAATCCTAGGGGGTATTATGAATGTTATTAATAAGCAATGAATATACAAAGGACAGACTTCTTTATGACATTGTTTATTTTTTCAGCAAAACTTCACTTTTCCCTTATGCTGACCTCTACTCTCTACTGCTAAGACTATAAACATTGCTATAGAATTTAAAACAAAGATAAACTGCATGAGAAACATGGGTAAAACCACTTTCTTAGAAATCTTAAATGTTCATCTTAATTTAGTTTTAAGGTTGTAATAATGAACAATATCTATTCAGTTATGAGTGTGTGTTTCTTAAGCATGGAAATCAGGGTTAAACTATATCATGTATAATTAAAGTATAATTTTCCCATTTTTATAAAATTTTCTTTAAAATCAACCATAAATATTTATATGTTTCATGATGCAAAGCATAGTTCAGTAGTTGCTAAAGAAAAACTATACGTCTTCAATGTTTAAATATTTAATCTCACACTTTAAGAAATTATTTTCCAATTCTGATATATCAAATATAAATAAATATATATTATTTTAAACTATGAATAATTTTCAAAATATAAATTAATTTTAGCATATGTATAGTGCTTCCTCCATATGACTTTGAGTAAATATCTCTCCTTTTGATGTTATCTCACAAATATCACTATGAAACTTAATGTTAAATAAGAGTCACATCCAAATAATAGAAAATTCTCAACTTAATCAAATTCTTCTGTGACTTCTTTTTTTCATCTTATAACCAACACTTTTATATTTTTGGAATATTAAGTGGGAATGTGAGGAGGAAAGAAAGAGACACCTGAAGCACTGCTTCACTGCAAGTGAAACTTCCCCCTTGCAGATGGGGACTGGGTCTTGAACCTGGGGTCCACAGATATTGTAACGTGAATTTAACCAGGTGTGGCACTGTCCAACCCCCTCATTTGAATTTTTCACAGAACAGTTATTTTTATTATTCATTTTTCATTTTTATTGGTTGATGTTTATTTTCAATTGATATGATATTGGTTTACAATAATGCAATTTCTGAAACATACCTCTATAATCCCATACGTGCATATGACATAGTGAATGCATCATCAATTTCTACATGTCATTCACCAGGCAAAGGGTTAACAACCAAATGTGTAAAGTGCTCATAAAACTCATTAGTATGAAACAACTCTGTTAAGAAGGGAGAGAGGATATGAACATATTCTACCAAAAGAGATATTAAAATACCAACAAACATGAAAAGATGACCTAAGTCATTGATTATAATGGGATTACAAATCAAAACAACAATGAGGTAACAGCTCACTCATGTGAGGATGTCAATAATATAAAAAGACAGAAACAATAAAGGTTGGAGAAGATAAAGGTAGGAATGTTAAATGGCCATACTCTGTGTACACAGTCTGGAGACTCCTCAGAATTTTGCAAATGGAAATGGAACTCTCCCCAGCAAGTTGTCATCTTGTAATTTATCTATCTAAATAATGAAAAAACACATATGTGAAGAGTTTGCACACCTATTCAGCATTACTGGCAACAGTGCACATTTGGAAACAGTCTAAATATTCAAGGACAGATGAGTGTTTGAGAAAGTCATGGTACGTATAAATAACAGAATACTACTCAGCTATAAGAAATGATTAAATTGGTGACAACATCTTGGATGAAACAGGATCATGGTGAGATAAGATAGAGGAGGAATACTAACTATATTATCTTACTCTTAGTTGGCATATAAGAAAACAAGAAAGGTAAAAAAAAAAATTGGGCTAAACTTGGACTAAGTATGGTCTGTTACAGCAAATCCAAGAACTTGAAAGTGTGACTGGAGAGGGGACTGAGAGGGAGGCCACTGGGACCATCATGAACTATATAGTGGGGAGAAATGTCAATTGATGGTAGATGTGATGTGCAAATGCCTATCATGGAGGTGGGAGGGCTAGAATACACATATGATCACTGTATAATTACTCATCATTTCCCTCAATTAGAAGATTAAACACGTAAGTAAAATTCAGAAGCGTATTTAGTAAGGAAATGAAGCAAAGTTGTTAATAAATTAGTTAATAGGCAGATCTAAAAACCATCTGTGAAGACATACATGAATCTATTCACATTAACTTAATGTTAGATTATGCAAGTACTCTGGTATGTTACTGTAGGATTCCTGATTAATAATAGATAACGTGTCAGCAGTCAATATTATTGCGATCTCAGCTCTGTTAGGGGATTGAAAGCAATAAACACATTTCACCATAACTATAACATTACTATGGAATATCTCTCTTATGTAAGTTGGATGATTGCTCAAAACTTTGGCTAAGTCATGGAAAATAAAGTCAGTTATTTGTCAGATGTAAAGCAGGAGTATTTCATTCATATACAGGCTTTCTCGGTCTTCCTGCCACTCTTATCACTGTCTCTATTATTTTTCTCATCTGTGTGCATGCTTGTGCATGTGCATGTACGCACACACACACACACACACCACATAAGCAAATTATGACAGTCATTAGGGATAAATATCACAATGTAATTAAATACAATGTTTTCTTTCTTTCTTTCCAGCCCTCTGACTTCTGGGAATAAGGATCCTCACTATCTCAATATTTTCTCATTTTTAATTTCTTTGCTTACTTTAATTAACATGTCTCTGGCCTATGAAATTATTTCTTGCTTTTAAAATAAAACCAGAAGAAATTAACGTTTTTTCTAGAGGCCCTTACCAAACTTTCATAGCTGTACCTATTTCAAATAAGAATATTGCTAGGAATTAAAAATGAGATGTTCACTTCTACTTTACACACATTTAACCTCCATACTTTTTCTCAACTCCAAAATTAATACTTAACCATGCCGATTATTTCTTTTTGCCTCTTGATTTCAGAATAGGATTTTTTTTTTCATTAAATCCAGTTCTATACCTGGTCATAATGCATCTTTAGTGAGACAGAAAGAGAGAAGCCAGAACTCAATGAAGATCAAAATCTGGGTCTCATAAATGCAAAGAAAATGGGCTAATAAGTAATGTACATATTACTTATTATATATATACATAATATACATGTTATATATCAAACACACACATCTATCTATCATCTATCTATCTATCTGCATGTTTTTGCCACAGTTTTATTGCATAGCCCAGACTACTATTAATTGGTGATGTGTATTACTTATGCATAAATGATTATCTATACATTACATGTTAAGCAGATTAAAGCAATACATAGTTATTGTCATAATTTTTTCAACTCGATGCTTTCAGAGAAACTCATTTTTTGCTTGTATCTTAGTATCTCTCATAAAACTTCATTAAGTAAGTCTACAGTAGTCAGATAACTATAATGACACTGGAAGATTTGCTTCCATACTGGCGTCTTCACCTGACTGCAGAGGCCTTAGTTCCCTACCATGAGTGTCTCTTCATAATATCTGCCTGAGTATCTTCACAGCATACTGGTAGCACTCTTCATGAGCAAGTGATTTGAGAGATAACATGGCAGGAATAAACAATGTATTTTATCGGCTTAAGTCTATTCAATAAAAGTGAGGCATGGGCCATCAAGATAGCTCCCTAGGATAGAGTGATGCTTTGCCATGTGTACGACTCAGGCTTAAGCTTAGATTTCACTGCACTGAAGGAAATTTTGGTGCTGTTGTTCCTTTCCTTCCCTCTCTCCTCTTTCTCTGTCTAAAAAAAAAAAAAAAAAAAAGTCAGCTTAGAGTGGTGAAGATCCTGGGTTAATTGGGGAAAAAAATGAGACAAATATAACTAGGGTTCTAACCTGCCACCTATCTCACTGAGGGAGGATTTGGCACTTTGGTTCCTTAACCTCTCCTTGCGTCTTCTTGGGTAAAATTGGAAGACACTATGTTAAGTGGAACAAGGCAAACACACACACACACACACACACACACACACACACACACACACACACACAATACCAAACGATCTCACTTATAAGTGGGACCTAACTATTAGGGACAGGGAGGGAGAAAACAAAATGAAATATGGTGTATTGCATCAAAGAAGCAAAGAACTATGAGAGAAGGAGGAAGAGGGAGTTGGGAGGAGTGGAAAAGAACCATGGGGGTTGGGTGTATAATGGCATTAAATGCATGTGACAGTGACTGCATTGTGAAACATTAACCCCCTCAATGAAAAGTTGTCATGGGGTTGTGAAATGTTGGTGTTGACAAAAATGAAAGGTAGGAAAGAGGAAGGAAAAAAGGAAGGAAGAAGGAAGGAAGGAAAGAAAGTAGGGAAAGTAGAAATAAAAGTGAGTCACTAATCTATTTCATATTCAAAGGAAAGGAAAATCAGTCTAATTTTGAGGTGATTATTTTAAATAATTTTTTATGAGACAATATGTATTAAAATCACAGAGTATCCACATGGTAGAATGTTACTGAAACATGTTTTGAAATCTTTTTGATTTATTGAATTATTTTACATAATATTGAAGAAATCTGGAAGGGAAGGAAATTATAGGGCATTTGCCAAAGGATATAGATGCCCTGAGAAATATTTGGACCCATAGTTTGAAATATAAATATATATTCCATCTACATCCTCTCTCTCTAATATATATATATATATATATATATATATATATATATATATATATATAGTGTGTATGTGTGTGTGTGAGAGAGAGAGAGAGATGTAGGAGGAGGAGAAATGGAGAGACAAAAACAGGGAGTTAATAAATTTTAGGGCATGTTGGAGAGTCGAAGCTACTATCTCCACTTAGAGAAAGAGTTAAAATATGGGATCAGATCCCAGTAAGTTTAATCTGTTTTCATTGTATGCTGTTTCAGTGATAGAGTTTAAATTACAGTTTATTTCCATGAACAGTGGCAACTGAGTAAGAAACCTAATCTGATTAATTGTCCAATCAATTATTTGAACAGATGGCTCTCACCGACTCTTACCTTCAACTCTAACACAATACTACTGGTGTCCCCTTGATGTCAATATAAGAGGCAATAGAAATAAGAGTTTCTAAGAATTAAATTTCAAAATATAAAAATAGCTTAGAGTCAAATGAAACATTTGACTACATATTCACTATGTAAATATAAGAGAACTGGCTCCCCCTTTGCTATGTTTTGCTCATCTACAGAATTAAAAATTATTCTGTCAGTGGTAAAACCTATAGAGGTGAGGTAATAGATGAGAAAGAAAGTATAATTAAAGTCTTGGCATATAGTCTAAATCCTAGAATTATGAGAAATCATTTTTGATAAGGGGGCCAAACTACTAAATGGAGAAATGAGAGTCTGTCTCTTCAACAAATGGTGTCAGAGAATTTGGATTGAAACATGCAGAAGATTGAAACTGAACCACTACATTTCACCCCACAGAAAAGTAAACTCTAAGTGGATCAAAGACTTGCAGTTTAGACCAGAAACTATCAAATACTTATAGGAAAATGTTGGTGGAACTCTTTTCTATTTAATTTTTTAGGCATCTTCAATAATACAAATCCAGTTGTAAGGAAGACTAAAATAAATATAAGCCAATGGGACTACATCAAATTGTAAAACATCTGTACAGAGAAAGAAACTACCCCCCAAATAAAGACTCCTTATAGAATGAAAGAAGTTTTTTAGAAGCCATACATCAGAAAAAAGACCAACAATCAAAATATATAATGGTATCACCAAACTAGCAACAGAAAAAAAAAATGGTCCCATCCAAAAATGGGGAGAGGATACAAACAGAACATTCATCAAAGAAGAGATTCAAAAGGCCGACAGACATGAAAAAAATGCTCCAAGTCACTGATTGTTAGAGAAATGCAAATAAAGACAACAATGAGATACCACTTTACTTCTGTGAGAATGTCACACATCAGAAAGGATAGAAATAAATTCTGGAGAGATTGTGCAGATAAAGGAACCTCCTGCACTGCAGGTAGAAATGTAAATTGGTCCAACATCTGTGGAGAACAGTCTGGAGAACTCTCACAAGACTAGAAATGAACCTACCTAATAAGTAGCTAAGAAAGTTGTAGTATATATATACAATGCAATACTACTCAGTTTTGATAAATTCATCACAATTTACTCAGCCACCCGTCTGTTGTTGGACACCTAGGTTGCTTCCAGATTTTGGCAATCACAAATTGTGCTGTTATGAACATAGGTATACACAGATCTTTTTGGATGGGTACATTTGTGTCCTTAAATATATCCCCAGGAGAGGAATTTCAGGATCATAGGGTAAGTTCATTTCTAGCCATGTGAGAGTTCTTCAGACTGCTCTCCACAGGGGTTGGGTCAATCTATATTCCTTTGCCGGCACAACCTCTCCACCATTTGCTGTTGTGATCATTTATGATGTATGAGATTCACACAGATATGAAGTAGTATCTTATTGTTGTTTCAATTTTATTCTACTGATCAGTGTGTCTATTAATGTTCCAGTGCCAGGCAGTTTTGATTACTATAGCCCTATAATACAATTTGATATATGGAAATGTGATGACTCCAGTTCTGTTATTTTTTCTCAGGATTTCATTGTCAATTCTAGGCATTTTCTTGTTCCAGATAAACATTTCTACCTTTGGTTCTATTCTCCTAAAAACAAAAAATCCACTTGTAGGCAGGCAAGAGAGCACACTTAGTATATCACCTTTGCCATGTACATGACCATGGTTTGATCCTGGTCTCTACCTCACTGGAGGAATTTCTTGTGCTGTGCTATATTTCCCCCCTCTCCCTCTATCTCTTTCTCTACCTGTTAAGAATAAACCCAAATCAGTGAAAAAAATGAGATGAGAGAGAGAAAATAAGTGTCAGGCCAAGGGTCAGACTCACTGGCTGAAGAGAGGTTCTGGGTGAGGAGGCCCTTAACACTAGCAACAAAAACACACAGAGCCAAGGAAAGATAGAGATAGAAATAGAGATAGAGAGACCATGGGATGGTTAGCTAGCTTCCACCTTTATTATCTTTTTTGTTCTTGAGGGAGGAAATAAGCTGCCATTCCAGGTCCCTCAGGGCCACCAGACCATCAGGACCCCATTTCAGCAGTCTGACCTCTCTCCTGTTTTCTCTATCTCTTATATTCTCTCTCCATCCATCTATAGTCTTCTCCAAATAGCCTTTATATCTTTGGCATATATCAGGTGCACCACATAATTTACATCAGGTGTAAAAAGTACTATGTGCAAAACACAGGCTTTGAGATAATGCTAAACATGGGCTTGGAGTCAAGGTATAGTTCTGCCCCAACAGTTAGGAAAAAAAAAAAAAACAGAAGTCACTTCTACAGACTTTTGAAACTCAGGACAATCTGATATTTCCAAACTTTAGGGAGTTCCTACACCAATTTCACCAAATTTAGTTCTCAGCATTTTTCTTCTTTCCAATTAAGGCCCTTATCTTTGTCATTGATGATTTTCTAGATCTCTGAATGCTTTAATTAGTTCTGGGAGTGATTTTTAGTTTTTCTACTCTGGATGAGGAGAAGAAAAATGCATGTATGTTGCCAAGGAGACCTTGTATATTGCACTTTTAGCACCAAAATCCTCATTAATCATATTTCCTTTTCATATTTCCCAAATGTGAGCTCTGTCTTGTTATGTCTAATTACTGTACTCAATACCGCCATCTAGTCTTATTCTACTCATAAGAACTCTTTTGTGGCAATCCCTTACATGCCTGTGATATTATAGCAGTCAGTGAAGAAGGTACATGCCATTCTTCTAGTGTTCCACCCCATTCCATTCCCAGAGAAATATTTTATTTAAGAACTGTTCTTTTTGCATCAAGTATTCACTAAAGCACACACATTACCATGTACATGGACCTAGATCCAGTCCTAGTCTGCACTTGCAGGGAGTGGGGTATCCTCAGAGGTGGTGGAGTAGTGCTGGAAGTGTCCTGCCCTCTGTTTATACCTCCTTTCTCTCCCTTGCCCCATTCACCATTTTTCAAAGCTAAAGGGAAAAATGGTCAATAGAAGTATTAGAGTTGTCCTACATGCATCAGACTCCATGGATAATGCTCATGGAGAAAAGAAATAAGGAAGGAAGGAAGGAAGGAAGGAAGGAAGGAAGGAAGGAAGGAAGGAAGGAAGGAAGGAAGGAAAAAAAGAAGGAACCAAGGAAGAGAGGAAGGAAAGAACGAAGGAAGAGAGGGAGGAAGGGAAGAAGTAAGGGAGGAAGGAAGAAAAAAAAAGGTTCTGTTACAGGATGTACAATTGCCAGTTGTCCAGAGAGTAGCAAAGCTGTTCAAAATTAGTTTTTCACTATCCTCATTTAATTAGATTTTGCATAGTTTTATTTGCTTTTGTTTTTCTCCCTGAGGTACTTGCTTTACAAGCATGCATTTTTTTTATTTTTATATTTATTTATGTATTTTTACTTTTGTTGCCCTTGTTGTTTAACATTGTTGTGGTTATTGATGTCGTTGTTGGTGGATAGGACAGAGAGAAATGGAGAGAGGAGGGGAAGACAGAGAGGGGGAGAGAAAGATAGACACCTGCAGAACTGCTTCACCACTTGTGAAGCGACCCCTCTGCAGGTGGGGAGCCGGGGGCTCGAACCAGAATCCTTATGCTGGTCCTTGAGATTTGTACCACTTAAGCATGTATTTTTTAAAATACAATATTTACCTACTCAAAATGCATTACCCCATCCCGTCCCCACAATGGTATCAATATACTTACATCTGACAACCCCCAGCTCTCAATTCACTTGACCTGAGCTTTTCTGTTGAGTCCATGGTTTTATTTTTGCGCTTCTGATTTTCCTGGCTTTATTTTTTCCACCGTGAGTTAAATAATTTTATTATTTCCAAGCCCTACTTTACTTTATACATGCATATACATATACACATAATATTTAAAATTGCAAAGATGAAAAACAAAGAGATTCTCCTGAAGGCAGCAAAAGTAAAGCTGAGTCACATACAGAAATCTCATAGTAGTATCAGCAAATTTCTCAACAGAAGCTCTAAAAGAGCTGTCAGGATATATTGAAAGTTCTGAATTAAAAAGCTCCCACCCAAGAACACTTTATTCTGCTGTTATCAATTAGGTTTGAAGGAGGTACGAAGTCCTTTTCAAATAAGCAACAGCTGAAGGAATTCACCACCTGTAAACCACACCCAGAAGAGATGCTGAAATAATGATGGTAAGCCTGCTTGCTTATACCATTTAAGCATCACTTATGCAAGGGTGGATTTCCTGGAGAAGCAGAATGAAATGGAGACAGTCAAGCATGAAGTTTACTGCAGATTATTCTAGGGTGCAACACTTGAAGGAATAAAGAAAAATAGGATTAGGTAGAGGGAGAAGATAAACTTCAACACCATGAAAAACGATTGCAGTTCTGGAAGAGATTCTTCAGCTGATACTAATTTTCCTGAATTCTACTAAGAATCCAGACCATTTATACTCCCAATTTATGCAGTCATTGGCTTCTAGCTTTTGGCGGAAAGGCACCCCACTTTGATTAACGCAGTTCCCTCTAGTTGATACCAATCTCACATAAACAACTGTGATCCATCAGTAATCTAGACATTTGTCAGCTACACTGTAACAGTGCTGGTATTGTAAGGAGAAGTTGAAACGAAAGGATAGCAGGGAGGTGTGTATCCTAAATTCAAATTTTAATACATTGCATCATTGTAGAATTAGTTACATGTTTGGGTTTATAAAGTTATCATTTTGATTTTATGAACATTTTAATTGGCTTAAGTCTACATATTTTGCAACAGGGGAGCAAATTAAATGCACCTTTCATGAATGCATTAGGAAAGTTAAAAGTGCTTTTCACAATTACTGAAACAATTTGAGTTTTACCTGAACCAAAAATAAAAGTAAGTCATGCATATTAATTTTAAAAAGTATGTGTTTCATACACTCTAAATTACATGATATAGTTTTTCTTACTACAGGGAAATACAGAGTAATAAAATCTAGTAAACCACGTATATCAACTTTTTTATATTAAACAGTTAACTTGCTACATAAGGATATCTAAAACCACAATGGTTTTGTAGTGGTAGCTTAGTACGGTCAGCAACAGGTCAAGAATAACAGAGTTCACTTAATCTCCAAATCTAATCATTTTCTTTTGAATGAAGAGTTTAGACTAAATAGACTATAACTTCTTTGGTGTTGCAAACTCTATCACTTATATTACTTGCATTTAAGGTTAATATCATTGTAGAAAATTGTTTGAGAGCACCAATTTTAACACCATAGCTCCTGGCGTTCTAAAATCTCAAATGTAATAAGCTCACGAACTGAAATTTATGAGTGGTTTCTTGTGGTATGAGGAAATGTGGACAAAAGGTGAGGGTCAGCAAAACAAGGTTAGAGACAGCAAATTAGCCTGAGGAACAAGCATCCAGTGTGCCCTCTTTCCTTTTTTGCCCCTAACAGCTGCAACATTCTTTCTAATCAAATATCAGTCACAGTAACATTCTTTACCAGCAAAAAATGTGTCAATATACTGGACTAATAATATTTCTAGCAAAATTAGATCAAGTATAGTTGAAGCAAACATAGGTTTCATTTTTTTCTTTACCTTCCATTGACATTATGTCCAAAATATTATCTTTATTATTGTTTGTTAGGCCATATATATATTTTTTCCAGAAACATAAACTAATTCCCTTAACAGGTCTATGAGTAAATGTGTGTTGAAAGGTTTGAATCATGCATAATAGATCAACAAACAGATAGTGGGGGTTGGGCGATGGCACACCCGATTAAGCACTATAGTTTGAAGGACCCGCTCAGGGATTTGGGTTTGAGCCCCCAGCTACCTTCCTGCAGGGGGGTCGCTTCACAAGCAGTGAAACAGGTCTGCAGGTATCTTCCTTTCTCTTTTCCTATCTTCTCTCCTTTCCCAATTTTTCTCTGCTCTATCCAACATAATAGAAAAATGGCTGCCAGGAGCAGTGGGTTTATAGTGCAGGCACCAAGCCCCAGCGATAACCTCGGGGGCAATATATATATTAATTTAATATCTTCATGCAAGATAACTTATGTATATTGATTTGTTCTTTGAGAAAGAAATATACCACAAAAGCCAGTTTCCTATAAAGTGATGTTTAGATACCTATTGTAAGCTTTGTTGGTGATATTTCCCTAGCAAACTTCCATTTAACAAATTTAACATTTTTATGAGGTACTTTTTATTAAAGAAAGCAGTATATTAATTCTATTATGTATAATTATTGAGCAAATGTGTCTCTTTTGTGCTTTAATAACACTAAAAAATTCTGGCATCTCTATGACTTTATTTGTGAATAAGGATTCTTTTATATGAATATGGAGCCAAAACATATATAGATCACAAATAGTAGGGATGAGAAATTGGCATTAGATTCCAATATTTTTTTTCAAACACTGTATTCTAGAGACCAAGGAAAATAAATGTTCTATAGGTAGCATTTAGAGGATCATCTATATTGATATAACTAAATCTCACCATTTCTTTTAACTAAATAATATTGTGTATATTTACTATAATTTCCTTTAACATTCATCAGTGATTGAACATTTGGGTTGTTTTCACATTGTGGCAGCTGCAAAGAGAGCTGACTTGAACTTTGGCATTTATAGGTCTCTTCAGATCTGTGCTTTTGTGTTATTTGGCGAGATCCCAAGATGAAGAATTGCTGCCTAATGTGGTGGGTCCCTTTCCAGTGTTCTGAAGAATCTCCAAACTGTTTTCCTCATGGTCCTCATGAATATTTGCCTATACAATATGGAAGTGTTCTTTTTCTCCATATGCTTGTCCATACTTGTTGTTTGTGCCCATTTTTAGTGTATGAGATTCCCACAAGTATCTCTTTGCTGTTTTATATGTATTTCCTTTTTTTAGGTAGTAAATCATTAAAAATTAATTTTATTATTTTTCTGTATCTTAGGTAAATACATCTTTTTAAAATACATCATTTTAAATATTGTCAAATATTGCATAATGCTATAAAACACAGTGGCTAATTCAACATTATTTCTCTTTAATCATTTCTACTGGATGTTATTTGTATTTATATGATAATCGATGACTTTGGGCATGCGTTTCATATGTCTGTAGGTGCACTGAATGTTGCCTTTGGTAGAGTCTGTTCATAGCCTCTCTATATTTTTAATGGGTTTGTTTAATTTTGTTTAATTCCCTGTAGATCTGCTCACATTCTGTGGTCATGAGTAGGAATATTCCAAGATGCTCCAATATCAGGATCTATCTTACTCAGGTGTAAAATGGAGTATGTTGTCCAGCCTCCCTTTGGAGGATGGAACATTTTCTGCCATTATTGATTCAAGTTGAGGGCAAGGTCCTATAGGGGCCCACAAAGAGGTTTGCTTTGTTGTTCCTGATAGAGATGACCGGTAACAATGGAGAGAGGGATGTATTTGAGGTCTAGGCCCATCATGTTTGTTTGGGAATCTCAGGACTTTCTGAATAGGGTCCCAGCTGATGGGGTGACCTGATAGTGACTAAAGAGTCATCTTTAAAGTATGCCAGTCTCTTGCTCTAATTCAGCTTTTGCAGTCCTTGCTTTGATAAGGATAGCTTGGGAGTGAGTGAAGGAAGTATAATACTAAATATGTGAGGAGGTATCCAAGTCTAATTAGATACTATTTCATTATGAACTTTATACCGATTCACTGCAGACTATTGTGTACTTTTGCTTTCAGGTATATATTTTGCCCTAATTATGGATACATATGAACATATGCTCTATCTCATGGGACCTGGTTTATATCTAGGTTTTGGGACTTTTTTAGGAAGTGAACCACCTGGAATGGAATTGGAGAATCCTGTTAAAGGAAGGGTCTTACCTGAATAATGAGGCTGAAGTGTTGATATTCCATGCCTGACTTCTCTGGACACAGTCTGAAGTGAAGCATGCTGAGGTAGTACTTGTTATGTTGATTAGGTTGGGATCAGCAGATGCGATATCATTTAGTATGAATTGAGAGAAACATGCAGGAAAGTGAGCCCCACTCTAGAGGTTCCAGGACTGGGGAAATATAGGCTCTATTGAGGAAGCGGGAGGTTCCTGCTGTCTTAGGGCTTAAGAAGAAAACAGATAGTTATTGCTATAATCACAATATTTGGCAACTTTGAAAAATCCCTTTGTTTGGATTTGCTATATCATACAAAAATCACCATAATTTATGTCATCTGACATTATTTGAATATAGCTGTGTTACCAGTTACTTCTGTTCTCCCTGGTCTAAGATTTTTAAGAGAGCCAACATATCAAAGACTCAGCCTATGGTCTGTGCATTAAAAAGTTTGAGACTTTCAATTAATTTTCCCCCTCACATATTAATTAAATAGTGATTGATATGGCTACAGATTAATAGGAGTGTACATAAACACCACTCCCACCACCAAAAGACTGTGTCCCATCTCATCCCCACCGACCCCCACCCCCTACCACCTGATGATGTGGAACATGCACCCTCACCCTCAACCCAGGGCTTTTAATTTGGTGTCCTACTCCAAATGATTTCTACAGAGTATTTCTTCTTCCAATATAATCCTCAGACCTTCAAGTGATCAAAATTTGTAAGTTTCATAATACTATGACTTTTCTTATCTCATTTACTCACTGTCTGTTCTTTGGTAAAATATTGATTTGTTGTTTAAATTATCCGCTTCAATTTTCTGATGCACAAAATTGAAGTTATTCTTATCACATAAGGTTATTATGAAAATCAGTTACATACTGTGATTCTCATAATATGACTCATGGGAAGCACACAAACATCAGTTATGAATCTCAGAATCCTTTTATACCAAGGAGTAACCATTGTATGTTTTCTTAATATTGAGGTTTTATAGTTAAAATACATACTGCTTAATTTTAATTATGTTACTACACAGTTGATATATGTTGATAGTTGATATGTGTTGATAGTTTCACAAGTAGAAACTTTATTATAAATTCTGATAATATAACTTTCCAAAATAAATTATATGCTTTCAAGAAAATACTATAAGGTTTTATTCATTGTTTTTCCATAGCCTAGTATATACAAAGTGTTACTGAAGCTTTTTTCAGTGGCTATTGCCAGTTTTTCTGAATATAAAATAATGAAATGTAAAGGAATGTCAGTTACAGCACATTATTTAAGACACTGAACCGTTCAAATATGGAAAATAAGAAAGTTAGGTTAGACAGCGGAGTACCAAAATGTGAAGAGATTAAAGAACTAGGAAGCATGAGAATAAAAATTCAGGGGGCACTGGGTTAAGCACATGTAGTAAGAGGAGGGCTCAAGGATCAGCACAAGGATCCAGGTTCAGCCCAGGCTTCCCCCTCCCCCACCTGCAAGGGGTTTGCTTCACAAGTGGTGAAGCAGGTCTGCAGGTGTGTATCTTTCTCTCCCCACTCTGTCTTTCTCTCTTCTCTATATTTCTCTCTGTTCTATCCAATAAAATCGAAAACAATGGACTCCAGGAGCAGTGGATTTGTGGTCTCGGAACTGAGCCCCAGCTATCACCTTGGTGGAAAAAGGAAAAAACAAACAAACTTACTTAAAAAAGGAAAGAAAAATTCAGCTCAGCTTGGGAAGTTAAGGGGTGAATATGAAAACTAGTTTTTGTTGGAAAACACAGTGGAGTATGTGCATCAGCCAGCAAAACAATAGCTTTACATACCTGAAACCTAGCCTAGGTTCAATCCAAAGACCACACATCCAGAGTTGTTCTCTGGACCTCTCTTTTTCTCTTTCATAAATATTTTTTTCAAATGACTTATGCAAGCTACTAAAATACTGACCTAAATAGAATTACTATACAACTAGCTGCAACTAACTTTTCATAGGGCACATTATATTTTTAAAACAGTTCTATAGGGCAAATATTAGCTTGCAGGCTAGTTGTCGATGCAGACAGACAAAGTATTATCCTCCTATGATAGTTATCTGCATACCATCTTAAATCTTAAGTCATCCTGCCCTGGGTCCTTAATGCTCTATCTCCTTTCAATTTTCTCCTCTCCCAGACTTCTTACTTTAGCTGCAATAGTCCAAATAATCCTGAACTTGCCCTTTTCTTCTTTTTTTAAAGTTCCATCTCTAAGTGAGATGATCTGATTCATATTTTTCCTTTTGGTTTATTAAATTTATCATGATTCCTTCAATTTCCACTAAAGATGTGGCAAAGGAGAAACATGCACCTTTTTTCCTTTTTTAATTTGAATACCATTACATTGTGCCTATACCAATATTTCCCTGAACACTTATATACCATTGAGAATCTGAGTTGTCTCCAAGTATAGGCTATTAAAAATTGTGCTTTTAAAAATATACACACAAAAAAATCTTTTCAGATAGGTGTCCTGTATTCTGTGTATAAATCGATAGGAGAAGCATTACTGGATCATAAGGTCGGTTCATTTATGATGCTCTCCTCAGAGAGAATCTTCAGATTGAATTTTTTTATGTATGGTTATCAGGTTTATTCACTGTAAATTCAGATGAATTAAGGTAAACAGCGTATATATACTCTTCCTAATAGTACACAAAAAAAGATTATTTCACTATGGCATTGAACAGGGGGAAAATGTCTGAACTGAAAAGGACTGAGCACACACGCACACACACACTATGAAAATAACTACACATCTTGCTTGCAGGTTGTCAATGCAGGAAGCAGGGTAAAATTAAAATCAATATGTACCCTAGAGGGCAAGCATTGTGTTCACTGTAGGATACAAGACATCAGAGAGGTAAATGCTGTGTGGAGTACAGATGAAATACAAAAGATACAGTGGAAAGCAGAGAAATATGACTTTGGAACTAGGAAATGCAGCCAAGGAAGAGAGAGACATGAAATAAAGAACAAATAGAATTCAAATGATTAAACTCGGTGGTTTTTCTCTTATCCAGGGTTATTTTTACTGATTTGGAAACATTTGTTCTTACTTTACTGGTAATTTTGATGACAGTTATTATATATATCCATCATCTTATCACTAAACTAGTAAGCAATGAATACTTGCACTACAATTTAGAGAGAGGGAGAGAGGAAGAGAATGAACAGACCACTGGTAATACTCCTACTGAGAAGGTTCTTTGTCTTTGGTTTCCTAAGGACCTCCTTCTTTTCTCTGATACATTTTTGATATGTGTATTTTCTGCTTGATTCTATACTCCCTCCAGGGCATATTGTGCAACTCTGTAGGAATCCTGTTTTGGTGAAACTGGCTCCAGGTCAGCCCAGAAAAATCAGTGTTTCTATTACCCTGAAATGATGTAACTATTTCCTTTTTCATGTAAAGCTATTTAATTTAGAAAGTTTAGGGTGACAGCACAGGAGGTAGCACAGTGACCACAGTAACCATAGCACTCATAAGCATTAAGTCCCCATTATGATTTCCAGCACCTCTTATGCCAGAGTGATGTTCTGGTTCTATCTCTTGATCATTAATAAATAACTAACAACTAAAAAGAAGGCGGAGGAGGAGAGGAAAAATAAGATGAAGAAGAAGGAGGAGGAGAAGGAGGAGGAGGAGGAGAAGAAGGAGATGAAGGAGGAGGAGGAGGAGGAGGAGGAGGAGGAGGAGGAGGAGGATAAGAAAAAAACCTGCAATGTGAAATTTTTGTAAATGGGCTCATGGCAGTGGCTTGAACCTGGGTCCTTTAGTATGGTAATGCATGTGTGTTCAGCTGTGCATCATTGCCTAACCCCAACACCACTTCTCTTTCCCTTTTTTCTTTTTCTCCTTCCTTCCTTCCTTCCTTCCTTCCTTCCTTCCTTCCTTCCTTCCTTCCTTCCTTCCTTCCTTCTTGCCTCCAAGGTTATTGCTGTGACTACATGCCTGTACCACAAATCCACTGTCCCTGTTGACATATTTTTGTTTTTTTTTTAATAGGACAGAGAGAAATTGAGAGTGGAGTGGAAGATAGAATGGGGAGGCAAAGATAGGCACCTGCAGACCTGCTTCACTGCTTGTGAAACAACCCCCCTGCAGGTGGGGAGCCAGGGGCTCGAATCAGGATCCTTGCTCTGATCCTTGTGCTTTGTGCCATGTGCACTTATCCCAGTGTGCCACTGTCCCTCCTGCCCCTCCACACCCCACAATCCCCCCGACTTCCACATCCCCTCACCCCCCCACCTCCAGTCTCACTTTTCTACAATTTCTAATACTTATTTTTCGTTTCCTGTTCTTATTGCATTATAGTAGTAGGCCACAGCATCTTAAGTATGTAAGCTGTACAAGGCCTGTGCTGAGCCACTTGCTTGAATTTTAAGCTTTCACTCTAAGTTTTCACTGCTATTTGTCAGATTTTTGAGTTCTAGCAACAGTTAACTTTTTCACATATTTTCTTAAAGAACTGAGGTGAGGACTCAAGGTTTCAGGAGGAACTCAAAGCTGCTCTAGAAAACGGTTCCTAAGATTAGAAACATTAACAGCAACGTTATCACAGTCATCATCCCTTCCATCCAGAGTTCTATGCAAAGCTGGTTTCTGGATGTATCAAGGATCAAACCTGAAACTGGAAGCCATAGACATGAGAAGCTTTTGTGTAACTATCATGTTATCTTCCTGGCCCCAGACTAGGTATTTTTATGGAGATATTACACACTGTGTAGATGAGAAAGCAGATTACAGTAAATGCTTTTTTAAAAAACTTTTTATTTTATTTATTTACTCCCTTTTGTTGCCCTTGTTTTATTGTTGTAGTTATTATTGTTGTCATTGTTGGATAGGACAGAAAGAAATTGAATGAGGAGGGGAAGAAGACAGAGAGGGAAGGAGAAAGAGAGACGCCTACAGACCTGCTTCACAGCTTGTGAATGACTCTCCTGTAGGCGGGGAGCGGGGGGGGCTCAAACCTGGATCCTTAAGCTGGTCCTTGCGCTTTGTGCCACCTGTGCTTAACCTGCTGTGCTACCCCCTGACTCCCTATAGTAAATATGTTTAAGTTTCTCCTATTTTGACCAGGCCCAACCTTGTTCAGCTTTAGCAATCCAGAGAGATCAGGCATCTTCAGGTTGTGGACTATTTTTGGATTTTAGATTACCCTATTAACCTGTTCTGAGAACTACAATTCAGGTACACCGAAGAGAGTGATTCAAGTGTCATGGAGTGACTCATTTTTGTACATTCTTTACACTTGATTCACATCAAGTTATTGTGACCCTTCTATGTCAGAGTCAGAAAGACTTGGATGTGACCTTTTCAGTGAAACAAAACAGGTGAGTTTTGAATTTAAATATCAAAGAAAGATGGTGGTTTGGGGCTGATTTATAGTCCCTTTAATGTCTTTTTTTCTTCTTCCCCCAGGGTTATCGCTGGGGCTTGGTGGCTGTAATATGAATCCACTGATCCTATGGCTATTTTATCTTTTTTTTTGGACAGGGCAAAGAGAAATTTTTGAAAGAGGTGGGCAAGATAGCGAGAGAGAAAGATACCTACATACCTACTTCACTGCTTTTGAAGCAATACCCCCCCTGCAGGTGTGGAGCCCAGGACTCACACTGGGATCCTTGTGCAGGCCCTTATGCTTTGTACCATGTGTGCTTAACCTGGTGTGACACAGTCCAGCCCCTACCCCTTTAATGCTTTCACGTGTGGGTCATAAATATAGAATTTTATATTATAAGCATGCAAAATAGGCAGAAATCCAGATATTATATGTGAATTTTTCTATTTGAATAATAACAGCACCACTTAGAAGCTGTTAAAGTTAAGCCTAGGGCAAATAATAATAGAAAAGTTGTAGAATATTTTTATAATCTACATATTAGGTTTAGGTATAGCACATGCTTCTTTAACTTCCTAGGAATCTGATTGCTTCAACTGTTGGGAATAAATTATTTTCTTTTGTAAATAACTGGTCAGCCATATTACACAGAAGATATCAATTACCATATGCAATGACCTGGTATCAAGCTTCTGGGGCCCACCTCCAGGGAAAAAACTTCACAAAAAGTGAAAGAGTATTGCAGGTGTCTTTTTCTCTTCATTTCTTCCTTCCTTCCTTCCTTCCTTCCTTCCTTCCTTCCTTCCTTCCTTCCTTCTTTTCTTTCTTTTATCTTATTTTATTTATTTACTATTGGGTAGCTTTTCTCTCTATATCTATCTCCTCATTCCTATTAATTTCTCTCTGTCTCTGTCAAAAGGAGAAATAAATGGCTTCTGGGAGAGGTCAATTTACTGTGTGGGTACTAAGTCCCAGTGATCATCCTAGGGGCAAGACAAGAGAAGACAAGACAAGACATCTATCCTTATTCTAGCACAGCAATATTAATGAATACCCTTTAATGTTGCATTTCAAAGGTTTCATAAAATTAGAGGATTGAGACTATACAATAAGAGGTTGAAAGGATGTCTGCAACTATTTGTCACTTATAAAATAAAACAAAGCATAACATAGGGAGGTGGATGGTGCAGCAGGTTAAGTGTACATGGCGCAAAGTGCAAGGATCGGCTTAAGGACCCTGGTTCGAGCCCCCGCTCCCCACCCTCAGGAGGGTCTCTTCGCAAGCAGTAAAGCAAGTCTGCAGGTGTCTTTCATTCCCACTCTCTGTCTTCCCCTCCTCTCTCCATTTCTCTCTGTCCTATCCAACAACAACAGCTACAACAACAATAACAACTACCGTAAGAGCAACAAGGGCAACAAATATGGGAAAAATGCCCTCCAGGAGCAGTGGATTCATAGTGCAGGCACCAAGCCCCAGCTATAACCCTAGAGGCAAAAAAATAAATTAAATTAAATTAAGCATGACATTTATTTCAGTTCTTCTTCTTCTAGCGTTTTCCATTTATTTCAGTTATTCAGGTCAAAAAAGAAAATAATTTACATTTAAGGTTAGAGGGAACAAAAGTAAGTTAACTTTTAACCACCCAAGTATAGTATCTGAAATTGATCTATAATTTAAGTGGAAATAATCTATTACATAAAAAGTGCATAATAAAAAAAACTTCTCATATATTAAGTGATAAATATTTGAATGCTTGTGTTGGTATTAACTTCTCTTGACTTTAAATTTCTATCCTGAAAAATGATGAGATTGAACTAGTTCTAAAATTCTGGTAATTTATTAATATTGGTAAGAGACTTTGCAAAAGGAAAGCTGAGCAAGTCATTCTAAGAAAAATAAAGAGACAGATCAAATAGACCACATCAAAAGTAAGATAGGTCAAAGTTCAGGTAAAGACATTTTAAACAGGGTGTGGAAAGCTTGATCTTAAACACTAATGTGAAGGCAAGCTTATTATTTCATTTATTATCATTGCAAGCTTATTATTTCATTTATTATCATTGCAAGACTGTTCAGCTCCTCATGGGGCGCGAGCGCTTCCACACTGCGATCATCATCTCTGGCATTATGCTATTCCACTGCAGAATACTGTGCCCCAGTATGGTTCCGTAGCCCCCATGTCCACTTGGTCGATTCCAAATTATATTCCTCCATGAGGATAATTTCTGGAACCATCCGTTCCACCCCGGTTCCATGGCTGCCAGTTCTTAGCAACATCGCCCCGCCAGATATTCGTCGGGATGCGGCATCATCTAAGTTCATTTCCCACGTCTACGACGCTCGAGCGGACCTGCCAATATACGCGGGTATCTTCGCCGCCCACCCTGTCCAACGCTTGACGTCTCGTCACCCAATCTGGTCCCCTCCGCCTACACTGAACTTTTCTGTTCCAGACTCTTGGAAACAGAGTTGGCAGTCAGCTGAGGTAAAGAACAAACACCTCATCACAGACCCCTGCAAGCGTCAACCCGGCTTTGACCTAGCACGTTATGATTGGGCCCTCCTCAATCGCTATCGAACAGGCCATGGCCGGTGCTCCACTATGTTCCATCGCTGGGGAGCCAGAGACGACCTGAACTGCCCCTGCGGCTCCAGACAGACTATGACCCACATAGTCAACGACTGCCACCTCTCCAGATTCAAAGGAGGTCTCGCAACTTTACATCAGGCTCAACCTGACGCTGTTGACTGGCTACGGAAGAAGGGCAAACGCTAGAAGAAGAAGAAGGCAAGCGATGGCAAACAATTTAGATCTCAGGGAAATTCAACTCAGTACCTAATCTTGAGTCACTATGAGAATGTCCTCTCCCCATCTGCAGTTGTACTATTTGTTTAACTAGTTTCCTCTGGTTATTTACTTGAAGATTTCTATTCTATTTTTCATATGAATAATGCTTATTGTTTTTGTCCTAGAAGTATTTTTCAACATAAATGGATGCATATACAAACAAGTACATTCCTGGAGCTAGTTGATCTCCATTTAGTTTAAATAAGAGAGTGGAAGAGGGCTCATAATAATAAATTCTGAATAAACTACTGCCTCTGTGTTTCTTTGATTTACAAATGTATATTCAATTAAGCTCCTTTATCAAATAATGAGTTTTATGTAACACTTATATAGCAAGTCTGTAAATATATGTCTACTGTGAATAAATACTTCTTATTATTTTAGTTTTGATAACAAGAATAAAATACAGTGAGTAAACAACAATACTTGATTTGTACTTTGTTGTCATTAAGTCCCATCGTATGGGTGCTCTTTATGAAAATAAGATCTTGAATGTACTGCTTTACTTTACTTAAATGTCTATGTAATTCAAAGAATGATTTTTAAGAAAATAAGCTGGAGAATATTCTAAGAATTAAAGAAGATAGGGAAAGCAAAATGCTAGCATGACCTTTAGAAAGTTTGAGACTGTTAACAAGTGATGTCTAGCATACATGTCAAAATTACTTTGACAGTATTTTTTTCATCCAACCTTTTTAAAAATTTTATTAGTGATTTAATGTTGACTTACCAAAGTATTAGATAATAGGGTTATAATTCCACACTATTTCTTTTTATTTTAATTTATTTATTTTCCCTTTTGTTGCCCTTGTTTTTTTATTATTGTTGTAGTTATTATTCTTGTTATTGATGGAGTTGTTAGATAGGACAGAGAAATGGAGAGAGGAGAGGAAGACAGAAAGGGGGAGAGAAAGACACCTGCAGACCTGCTTCACCACTTGTGAAGCTACCCCCCTTCAGGTGGGGAGCCAGGGGCCTGAACCGGGATTTTTTTTTTTTTTTTTTTGCCTCCAGGGTCATCGCTGGGGCTCAGTGCCTGCACTAAAGATCCACTACTCCTGGAGGCTGTTTTTCCCTTTAGCTGCCCTTATTTATCATTGTTGTTATTGCTGGTGTTGTTGTTGGATAAGACAGAGAGAAATCAAGAGGGTAGGGGAAGACAGAGAGGGTGAGAGAAAGATAGGTACCTGTAGACATGCTTCACTGCCTGTGAAGCGATCCCCCTGCAGGTGGGGAGTCAGAGGCTTGAACAGGGATCCTCATGCTGGTCCTTGAGCTTTGCGCCATGTGTGTTTAACCCGCTGCGCTACCACCTGACTCCCAATCAACACCGTTTCCACCAGGAAGAGTCCTGTGTCTCTATTCCCTCCATTCTGTAACTTTCTGTATTTGTATACCTCCCCCACCCCGTTTTTTTCTCCTATCACTACCTTCTCATTTCTAAGTCACACCTACACTTGTTACTACTTTAGATTCTCCTTCTTTTTTTCCTTTTCTCACTTGAGTCTTGACATTGGAGGTCAGAGCACTCTGGTCATCTTCCTCTACCATTTTTCCCCCTTTGGAGATATGTAACTAAAAAGTAGAGTGCGAACAGGTGAGACTAGAGGTCTTAGGATGGAAAGAAGCATGACTATCTATTTTAGCTATATCCATAAGGGGTCGGTGACTTTAGTAATTTTTGCTTGACATTGATAGCTGACATATAGTTGGGCTAAAACTGTTTGGGAATTTGGTGTCAGAGTTGAGAATAGGAATAGAAAGCTGGGTTAAGGCAGAGAATAGCTCATAAACATGAAGACAATACGTAAATACAACTGCTTGTTTACGTTGTCTGATAACAGGGCCCATTCAGCACAGGAGCCTGTGTAACCTCTGAATCCCTGTCAGTCTGAGCTTGTAGTGCATGGTCACAGCTGGGAACATTCTAGGCTGCACTCATTTGAGGACCAGTCTTCCTTGAATGGCAGGGCAGGATTACCCAGCCTCCCTCTGCTTTTAAGTTTTAAGAAAGTAAAAATTTAAAATAATAAAATCTACACAATGAAACTGTACAACTAAATTGTTCTCCCAGTATTTACAGAGTTAGACAAATATCCCCTCTGATTTTACTATAGGTATTTATCACTCTAAAAGGAAACCTGATGTTGACTACATACTCCTATCCCTAACCTAAAAAATCAGTCTCCTATCTATAGTCTTCATAGGGTTGCCTATTCTGGGCATGAAGCCGAATATACACCCTCACCCTTAACCCAGGTTTTTTACTTTGGTGCCATACTCCAAATTCAGTCAAATCCTGTTTTGACTTTGTTTTTTCCAGCCATGACATCTTCTCCCCAGTCAATAACTATAATCCACCTGCATATCAGATTTCAGGCTCAGGGAAAAAAAAAACCTAGTATAGCCACAGACCCTTTGGAATATAACTAAAATATGCCTACTACTATCTAACTCTTCATCTGAACTACTCCACCCTTTAGGTTCATGATTAGTTAACAACTTGTTTGGCTTTATATATTAACTCTCTTTTCAGCTACCAGATTCCAGATGCTAGTATGATGCCAACCTAACTTCCCTGGACAGACAACCCCACCAGTGTGCCTTCGAGCTCCGCTTCCCCAGAGCCCTTCTCCACTAGGGAAAGAGAGAGACAGGCTGGGAGTATGGATCGACCTGTCAACTTCCACGTTCAGCGGGGATGCAATTACAGAAGCCAGACCTTCCACCTTTTGTATCCCACAATGATCTTGGGTCCATACTCTCAGAGGGTTAAAGAGTAGGCAAGCTATCAAGGAAGGAGATGGGATATGGAGTTCTGGTGGTGGGAATTGTGTGGAGATGTGCTCCTCTTATCCATTCGTTCTTAATTTAAGGATCATGTCCATTTTTATCTAACACTGTGATGATTATCAATAATATTAGCATACATATTACTGTTATATTTTGCATTCTTCTGGGCATTTGCCTCCGAACAATTTTTTTTTTCTGAGTCATAAGATAAGTTCATGTATAACTGTTTAAAGAAATGTTAGACTAATTTTCAAATTGTATAGGTACCCTTTTAAAATTTCAATGGTATTAATCTGATTTATCAAAGTCGTTGCCATTTGTTATCTTCTGTTCTTTAAATTTTAATTTCCCTCATTGCCATAAATAAAAGGCTGTGCTTTTCATTGAACTTTTTTTTTTTAACATTTTTGGTACAGGAGAATCACCAATATCTGCTTAACAGTGACTTGGCACTGCTATTTCTGTGGGGCTCTCTACTTGTGACAAACAAGTAATGTTTCTTTTGTTTGATAATTATGCCAGAGAGGAAAGGAGTGTACATTCTCAAACTACTGCTTGTCACTTTTTTTCCTGTATTTATATATTATATATAACCTTGAGCACATTATACTGAGCACAAAGTTTCAATTTTACATAGTAAAATGCATAAGTTTAATGGTTACGAATTTTGTGTTTTACTTTGAAATTCCATTGTGTATAGTTTTATCATTGTTAGCACCTGTTAAACTTTATTATTTTTTTTTCCCACCAAGCTTGCTGCTAAGGCTTGGTGTCTACATGTCTCCATCATTCTTGTTCATTTTTTTCTTCCTTTATCTTTTACAGATGGTAAGAGGCAGAGAGTAAAAGAGAGGGATAGAGGGAGTCAGGCAACAGAGCAGTGGGTTTAAGCGCAGGTGGCACAAAGCACAAGGACCGGCAGAAGGATCCCGGTTCGAACCCCCCGGTTCCCCATCTGCAGAGGAGTCGCTTCACAGGCGATGAAGCAGTTCTGCAGGTGTCTATCTTTCTCTCCCCCTCTCTGTCTTCCCCTCCTCTCTCCATTTCTCTCTGTCCTGTCCAACAATGACGACATCAATAACAACAATAACTATAGCAATAAAGAACAACAAGGGCAACAAAAGGGAATAAATAAAAAAAAGAGAGGGATAGAGAGACAAGTGCACTGATCTGTCACTCACAAAGTTTCCCGCCTACAGGAGGAAACCAGAGAGACCCAGATCTTTCCATATACAATGTGTGTACTACACTGGGTGAGCCACTACCTTTCTCCAAAAGTAATTTGTACGTGTATCTTGATCTCATGGAAACCTACTGTATATACAGCAGTGTTCACAAGTTTCCCCAACACGTAGAATACAGTGTGAATATAGGTCTGTTTGAACATAGCACAAATTATAGTCGAGTGGAATAGTGCTCTCATCTAATCTTTCAGTTGTAAAGTAAATACATAACATTTTAAAGATAAAAACCAAAATGCATCATATTTTTAAAAGGTGGAGATCTGGTTTTATTTCTAAGTAGCTACTTAATTTTTCTAATAAAACTTATTTAATTATTATTTATTTTTCATATTTATTTATGTATTTCCTTTTGTTGCCCTTGTTTTATTTTTGTAGTTATTATTGTTGATGTTGTTGATGTAGTCATTGTTGGATATGACAGAGAGAAATGGAGAGAGGAGGGGAAGACAGAGAGGGAAAGAGAAAGATAGACACCTGCAGAACTGCTTCACAGCTTATGAAGCTACTCTCCTGCACATGGGGAGCCAGGGGCTCCAACAGGATCCTTCAGCTGGTCCTTGCGCTTCACGCCACATGCGCTTAACCTGCTGTGCTACCGCCTGACTCCCTTAATTATTATTTTAAATTTAATTATAATTTGACATATATTGAAAGGTTTTTTTTCTTTCAACTTGGAATTTTACTTACAAACCACTTATCAAATAGTCCTTGTAAATATCATTTTCTTTACTATAATTTTGAAATTGTCTGAATATGTTTACAATGGTGCACCTATCTTTCTTCCTTAAATTCTTTTGTTTTTCTTATTTATTTATTTATTTATTTATTCATTTATTTATTTACCAGAGCAGCTCAGCTGTGGCTTATGGTGGTGTGGAGGACTGAACCTGGGACTTTGGAGCCTCAAGTATGAGAGTCTCTTTGCATAACCATTATGCTATCTACTCTGCCCTCTTCCTTATATTCTTATGTGCTTGTAGTAGAACTTAATATATTCCTTATTTAGATTGTGTTTATTTTTAGATATTCTACACTTTCTTTTCTTTTTTTATTCTTGTAAGCCTGTGCTTATAACCTCTTACTATATTTTTAAATTGCCGTTGTTTACATGTAAAACCAATTCTGAGTGACTACAGCTGCCTACAAAATTACCAAATCACTTCATATGCTAGCTGAGTCTCTTGGGTCTACCACATGAAAAAAAACAAGTGCTAGACAAAAGTAATAACCCTGTCCTTTGCTCTCTAGAATTTCCATGGACTATAATGCATACCTATAAGTGAAAGGGGGTGTGTATATTAAGTGAAGCAGTACATAATGAACATATATATTCCCCGAAGAGCTCTTATATTGAAGAGTGTTCTGTTAGGCCATCATAGCTCCGCTCAGCAGAAAGCCACATCCTCAAGTCCTGCTTTCTGAAGATTAGTCTACAGTCTGTGTTGACTGAAATTGCAATAGCTTCTCAACAAAAGATCCTTTCTTTTCAAATTTTTTCTTTTTCTATCCAGCTATTTCTGTTCTTTTTGAGTGACATTTCAAACTAACTCTATGTTGGCCAGCAGACATACCTAGTACATATTCAATACTTCTATCTATGTTTACTTATAGTCTAGTATGAGTCTCTTGGGTGAAATATACACATTTCTTTTACAGAGTTATGCAAATTAGGGAAAATACAAATTGCCATTCTTAAGTTTGGACATTACTTTTTACACTCAAGTATCTCATCACAGTGATTTTCTTTTTAGTTTAGAGTCATGAGATATGAAATTGCTAACCGTGTATTTTTAACATGTTTACATTGCATTTCAGTTTTGATTTAAACTATAAAATTAGAGGATAATCATATTTTTCAAAAATTTTGCATGCATTTTACAAAAATTACATGCATTCTTTGAAAAGACTACTTCAAGAGCAAGCAGCCACTTCTATACCTAAATAGCCCTGGTACTTTCTCTTTCCTCATTATCACATTATTACATTTCTCCAGCCTCTCTCTTTATCTAAGAAAATAAAAAAGAAGACTCAGAAGAAGGTGCTTATAAAAAACAACACATAATTTATTCCAGGTCAAAGACAAAATCTTTTTTTTTTCCTCCAAGGTTATCACTGGGGCTGGGTGCCTGCATAACAAATCCACTGTTCCGGGTGACCATCTTTTTTTCCACTGCTGTTGTTACTGCTGCTACTATTATTGTGCTGTTGTTGTTCTTGCATAGGACAGAAAGAAGTCGAGAGAGGAGGGGAAGACAGAGAGGGAGAAAGATCTCTCTCTGTCCTATCCAACAACAACAGAAGTAGCAACAACAATAATAACAGCAACAACTGTGGAACAAAGATGGAGCAGTGAATTCCTAATGCAGGTACTGAGCCCCACCCTAGAGGCAAAAAGAAAGAAAGAAAGAAAGAAAGAAAGAAAGAAAGAAAGAAAGAAAGAAAGAAAGAAAGGAGAAGGAAAAGTGTTAATACACAGTACATTTTGTTGAGTGTCTCAGTATCTCTAGCATGTCTAAGTCTATTAAATTGCCATTTTATTTCTGAAATTCAAATAAATTATCATGGCATATCAAAGCCCTTTGCCATTTGCATGCAGTCTATACCTACACAACTATCTATCTAGCAAAAGTAGTTCTCCTGTGAAACCTATACAAAAATCATTTAAAATTGCTCAGAAGCACTTATGATTCGATATTCTACCTCAGTGTTTCTGTAAATATCCCATTTGCTGTCTGAATTATTTACCTATTGTTTGTTTTTCTTCTGAGACTAAATGTCTAAATTTCATGTCCTATTCACCATCTGAAATATAGTAGAAACTTACCCATGTACAAATCTAGTGTATCAATAGATTAAAAAAAACTTTTGTATTATCTTTATTTAGTTAGTTATTGGATAGAGACAGCCAGACGTCAAGAGGAATAGGAGAGAGAGAGAGAGAGAGAGAGAGAGAGAGAAGAAGGAGGAGGAGGAGGAGGAGGAGGAGGAGGAGGAGGAGGAGGAGGAGGAGGAGGAAGAGGAGGAGGAGGAGGAAGAGGAGGAGGAGGAGGAGGAGGAGGAGGAGGAGGAGGAGGAGAGAGACACCTGCAGACCTGCTTCACCATTTGCAAAACTTTTCCCCTGCAGGTGGGAACCCGGGAGTTGAACGCAGGTCCTTGTGCATTGTAACATTTATGCTCACCCAGGTGCACCACTCAATGGCTCCTCAATAGAAAATTTTCTAGAAAATATTTTAATTATGTTCCTTGCTTGACTATGATTGGAAATTAAGGACCGTTTTTTTCTCCGTCATTGTCTCCTTGATGTTTAGCAAATACATGGCATTAACTGTAGAATGAAGGAATACACACTTTACTGTTGCTACACTGCATTTCCATAATATTTTTATGAAAGTCTAGCTTTATATTCACCAGAACCTATTTAAATCACTAGGAAGTCTAAAATACATCAAAGACTTTTAACAAAATTTATTCAACTTGCTGATATCCCGTCAGCATCTTAAATTTATCAGAGAACTCCAGTCTCCCTTCTTGTTGAGAGGATTTTGATATTTATACATAGAAACTATGACAAAATTTAATGTAGCTAGGGAGATTTAGGTGGAGGAGGATGAACTATGCAAAGAATTGGCTCAGAAGATATGAATTATTTTGTTAATTTTAAAAAATATTTATTTATTTGATAGAGACGGCCAGAAACTGAGGAGAATGGACAGAGAAACACACGGCTTCACCACTCATGAAACTTTCCCCCTGCAGGTGGGGATGGGGGGCTAGAAACAGGCTCCTTGAACACTATAACATGTGTGCTAAACCAGGTGAGCCACCACCTGGCACCCAAATTATTTCATAATTGTGACAAGCTAATAGCTTAACTCTCTCATACATATTAGAGGTAGTCAGATTAGAGAAACTCTGAATAAAGAGGCAAAATAGTAAGAATTTCACACTGAACAATCAATTTTCAATTTAAAAAAGAAAACAAAAGTACAAAGTTTTTCTTAGCAGCATTTTACATTTTAGTAAATTTCTGACTTAATACTGGAAATGTCATTGTTGTGAAATATTGAAACTCAAAAGAAACTGTGCTAGACCCAAATACGAGGTAATGTTGATATTATGATGTTCATATTGACAATTTAAAAAATATTTTATTTATTGAGAGACAGAAAAAGAGAGAGACTGATCAGAGCATTGCTCAGTTCTGGCATTCGGTGGAGTTGATCGAACCTAAGAGCCTCAGGCATGCCAGTCTTTTGTATAAACATTCTGCTGTCTCCCCAGCCTTATACTGGATGTTTTTTAAATAGAGAAAATATTTATGATGTTTTCTTAATACAGGATAAAAAAAAAACTGATGCTGAAATTTTCAAATTCTTTGAAGATATCTATTTCACATTTTAGTGAGGCAGCATGGTTCTAGTGAGGCATGGTTTAGTAAGGCAGCATGGTTCTTGAAATTATTAATTTGTCACAATTGAAAATATATGAATGTAGAGTAAGATACATACTGTACTTCACAAAGAGAAAGACTGGTAAAAATAACATTGTTACTAAAACCATTAAATCCTACTCACAAGTAAGTGATGAAAATAAATTTCATAGGGTTGGCAATAGCCTTTTTCTTTTTTTTTAAACTACATCCTCAGTTTCTAAAATAGTGGCTACAAAATGGTACATTCTCCATAAATGTTTCTGAAATAATAAATAAAAATTGAAGTTATATAGGTTAAATTTTAATTGCAGCAAAAATTTAAGCAAATTAAAATTAGAATCATTTGGGTGTTCTGGGAGGTGGCACAGTGGATAAAGCATTGGACTCTCAAGTATGGGGTCCTGGGTTCGATCCCTGGCAGCACATGTACCAGAAAATGTCCGGTTCTTTCTCTCTCTCCTCCTATCTTTCTCATAAATAAATAAATAAATAATTAGGGAGTTGGGCGGTGGCACAGTGGGTTAAGCACAAGTGGCTCAAAGAGCAAGGATCAGCATAAGAATTCCAGCTGGGGCCCCTGGCTCCCCACCAGCAGGCGAGTTGCTTCACAAGCAGTGAAGCAGGTCTGCAGGTGTCTGTCTATCTCTCCCCATCTCTGTCTTCCCCTCCTCTCTCTATTTCTCTCTGTCCTATCCAACAATGACATCAATAACCACAACAATGTTAAACATAAGGGCAACAAAAGGGAAAATAAATAAATATAAAAAATAATAAATAAATAAATAAATAAAATGCTTAAAAATTAGAATTATTTTGAAAAGTTTTTCTTTTTTTCTAAAATCACGTACCTCAGTATGAGTACCTATCAAAGCCAAAGATTTGTCCTCATTTTCACCTATACAAAGAAGTGAAGTAACATATAAATGTGCTGCTTCACTATAATATCGTGCTCATTTTCTTTGTTTTGTATTCATGGAAAACTCCTTGACAGTTGTCTAGAGCCATATAAAGACCCATATATACATCTCAGAGTCAAACACGTTCTAGAAGCAACTCTGTGATATTCTCCTCACATTCTGGGTGTTTTGATAATGCTTCTCCCTCTTTCAAAATTATTCTTTAGTTTCCATTGAAGAGATTAACTCCATTGCTATAGTAAACTATTAAAATGTTTTTAGCAATGCTATAAAATCTGTTGTAATGCCAAACAATTGAAACCCATAGACATTTCTTCAAGTGTAAGAGCTACAATGTGCTAGCCAAGGAGATGTTTACCTGAACATAAATTATTTTTTTCTTTCTGTATCTCACATTTCCAATATGACTAAAGAGAAATCTTTAGAAAAGAAGAATTTGTATAAAAATGTTATAAAATTGGCTCTACTAAAAATGTCACTGTTCATACATGTAGTTGATATAGACAATTTATTATTGGTAAAAATTAAATGAGTGTATTAGAGTTTTATACTGATTTCAAGTATTTCCAAGTGAAATCTGCAAAGCACAAAGAACCCTCCAAAAATAAATAAATAAGCAACCCAAGATAAAATTCCATGAGTTTGCAACAAGAACTGTACAAAGACCTTCAGGGAGCACACACTCGTCAAAGTATTATTTATATACAGCTGTATCATTTTATCCATGTAATAATAATAATAAAAAGATATTGGTAATGGTGATGAATTTTGTCTAGCACAAATGAGCAATACATTAATAGTAAGTAGGGGAAAATAATCATCCCTGAAGACTAGAAGTGGAATAAGTGGGAAGTAGGCATCACATTTGACTAATGAATGACATTTTAAATTATATTGTTAGAAGTGTTAGGGAAGTCATAGTTCTTATCATTTGATACTGTTTGTTAGGGAAATTGCTAAGCCTAACAAGTTGATATTACTAAGCAAACATTTTCTTATAGCAATAGGCTTATGTAACATATTTGAGTATCTTAGAATTGCCCAATGCATAGTTAAGCATAATAAACACTCAATAATGATTTGTTCTGCTTGGAACAGCTCCTTTTAAGTCAAATGATTACCTATGGATTAATGTATCAACTTCCTGAAGTATAAATACTACCTCAAATACTGATTAAATATTTTCTTTTTAAAATTTTTTTCGTTATCTTTATTTTTTGAATAGAGACAGCCAGAAATAAAGAGGGTGAGAGAGAGAGAGAGAGAGAGAGAGAGAGAGAGAAACACCTGCACCATTACTTCTCCACTCACAAGGCTTTCCTCCTGCAGATGGGGACAGGGGCTTTAACCTGCGTCCTTGAGCATTGTAATACTTGTGCTCAACCAGGTGTGCCACCACCCGGCCCCTGATTAAATAATTTCTTCCCTAAGCACATATACCACAGAACACATAATTCAAAATATTATATTGTTGATAAAGAGTGCCTCTTCTAAAACAATTATTGTTTTTCAGTTCAAATTTCAATGAAAATTAACCAAATATTAGCAAGAATTATAAAAAAAAATGAATTGACTTTGAAGTCCCATAGTCTCAATTTTGAGACTAGTTAGTCAGGTAGCTGCAAATTCAAAAACTTAAAATTGAAATTTGAATCAAAGAAATGCAGCTTTTTATCTGTAATATGGTGTTAGTGACAATTCCCACAAGGGTTGGGATACAGATCACCCAGTAAAACTTAAACTCCATCATGTGTGGGTTTCAGATTTCTTTCTTTAAAAAAACAAAATTATTATCTTTACTTTTACTGGACAGAGATGGCCAGAAATTGAGAGGAAGGGGAAGATAAGAGGAAAGAGACAGAGAGACACCTGCAGCCCTGATTTACCACTTGTGAAGCTTTCCTTCTACAGGCCTCAAACCCGGATCTTTCTGCACTGTAATATGTGTGCTCAACAAGGTGCACCACCGTCAGGGTCCCTGGGTTTTGGATTTCTAACCAGGAATCAAACAGAAGTACCATGATGGCACTGGGGGAGCTCCATGATGGAGTGAAGATCTCTCTCTCTCTCTCTCTCCTCTCTACTCTTTCCCCCTCTCCTCTCCTTTCTCCTCTCTCCCCTTTCTCAAATCTCCTCTCTCTCTCCTCTCTCCTCCTCTCTCCTCGCTCTTCTCTCTCCCTTCCTCCCTTCCCCTCTCTTCATTGAGGAATAAAATAACATGCCCAGAGAGACAGTCTCGGAGTATGGATTGACCTGCTAATGCCCATGTTCAGTGGGAAAGCAATTACAGAAATAAGACCTTTCACCTTCTCCACCCCATAATGACCCTGGGTCCATACTCCTAGAGGGATAAAGAATAGGAAAGCTATCAGGGGATAGGATGGGATCCAGTGTTCTGGTGGTGGGAAGTGTGTGGAGTTGTACCCCTCTTATCCTATGATTTTTGTCAGTGTTTCTTTTTATAAATAAAAATAAAAAGAATAATAGCAATAATAATATAATAAGTTTCACCCCCCCCCAAAAAAAAAAAAAAACTGGCCCAGGAAGCTACTCAGTGGTTATAGTATGCATGAGGCATATCAAGGACCTTTCACAATATTAAACCATTTAAAAAATAAGAACTGTGTGATAAATAAGATCAGGTATATAAAGAAAGAAGGTCAAGAACAAAGATACTCATCACATTAGAGAGTCTTGATTTTGCTATAATTATAAGAATAAACGTTGAAGGAAAATAGTTCACTGACTTCAAAATCACCCTTTGCATTCTTCATAATACAATGAAATTTAAGTGAGAAAAATTATATTCCTGGAAAGCTTAATCAATCTACCTGTGGCCAGCAAAATATTTAATATTAATAACTAAATGTGCTTTTGTGACAATAAGCCTATAAATCAAAACATGTTCAGTATTGTGACACTTGAAATAAATAATAATTTTGAAATTGTATTAGGTCCTTTACAGAAGAAATTGATTCTTGAGTAAATCTACTAATACTAACTTTGGAAAGAAGCTTCTGGTCTAATAAGGATCTACCAGAATAGGAAAGTCAATGTCATGACCACATTGCTTAATAAAATTGTTATTGAAAGATGTAAGTCAATATTTTAATGTAACAATATGGTGAAACAAATAATTATTGATGCTGATAAGATCTCTTTTTGATGAGACAAATATGTTGAAAATATCCTAAAGTATATACATATGATCAAATAGCTTTTTCCTTAACAACATTTAAAGCTTGATCTATGGGTTAGGAGAGAGATCAGGAGGCTAAGTGTACACTTTGCCTGGGTTTGATCCTCATCATCTCGGCACCATATACATTAATTACCAGGAGAGTTTCATGGATGGTAGAATGGGACACTGGTCTTTATCCATCTCTTTCTTTCTCTACAGTCTGAGACTAGTAAGCAAAGGATTCATGTTTGAAATGAGCTTAAAAACAATGTTTGGGACTAGAAAGATAGCATTATGGTTAATTTGTGCCTGAATTTCTGAGGTCCCAGATTCAATTCCCAGGACCACCATAAGCCAGAGCTGATCATTACTCTGGACTGTCTTTCTTTCTCTGTCTCTTTGTCTTTCTGAATCTTTCTCATTAAATTAATTAATTAATTAAAAGCAAGTTTATATTATGTAGGTATTCCAATTAGTATGAAAATGTAAACAAATATCCATTGTTATTTAAAACAAAAATATTTGATATGCTGTATATGTATTTTGGTCTTATATCTTTCATAATTTATCTTATAATGTGTTGTCTTTGATGTAAATATGAGAACCATTCTAATAGCTTTGCATTTATCAAGAAAGGTAAACAATAAGCAGGTGTTCCTTATACTTAGATAGTTCCCTGTGCTCAGTTTTATGTTATCCTAATTTTGAATGATAATGTTTATAACACATATTAACAATAAAGCTTATTATTCAACAGAATAGGTTAAATTAATATTTATGTACAGAATCTAGTACAGTATATGTCATTCTGAAAAATAATATATATCTTGTCATGTTGCATGAGCACTATTTTGAGTTTTTTCAAAAACTTTAAAATAATATAGCTCAAACTTTAAAATAATGCATCCTGTTACTAGTAATATATTTTCCAGATGTGTGGATTACTGATATTACAATAAAATTTTTGAAATACATATTTGTAACTAAGAATCTATAAATAAATTTAGTATGAAAGAGGTATATTAGTCATATCCTAAATTGCAGAACAAGAAATGCCATAGATTTATAAAGCAAAAAATGGTTAATATTGTTAGGAAATGGCATTTTTGTGCTCATAAATTATTCATCATTTGAATCTAAATTGATAAAATTGGTTTATATTATGTTTAACAAAGTGAGAAAGTCTATGAGAATTCTGACATCAAATAAAACCCCAGTCTCCCTGTCACTGGATCATGAAATTGCTGTTTTAATGAATAAAGCAGACATGCTAGAGGCTACAGTAAAAATGAGACTCTTATTAATTTAACAATTCCAAATTTCCAACACTCATAAATATACATTTGCTTAATGGTTGGACTGAAAGTACACAGCGTCATTACTTGTTGCTACAATTCTCATTGTATAATGTGTTAACAACACAATGAATTTTCAGCATATCATTAATGACATTTACTGCCTAAGTAGGAATTAGAAAATTCTGAATGGTAAGTGTGATAAACATATGACATAATAAATTTTGTCTTTAATTTCTTTATTGGGGAATTAATGTTTTACATTCGACAGTAAATACAATAGTTTGTACATGAATAACATTTCTCAGTTTTCCATATAACAATACAACCCCAACTAGGTCCTCAGTCACCCTTTTTTGACTTGTATTATCCCCCCCAACTCCCCTTGAGTCTTTTACTTTGGTACAATATGCCAATTACAATTCAGGTTCTACTTTTATTTTCTCTTCTGATCTTCTTTTTCAACTTCTGCTGAGAGGGAGATCATCCCATATTCATCCTTCTGTTTCTGACTTATTTCACTTAACATGAATTTTTAAAGATCCATCCAAGATATGCTGAAAACGGTGAAGTCACCATTTTTAATAGCTGAGTAGTACTCCACTGTGTATGTATATGCCACAAATTTCTCAGCCACTCATGTGTTGTTGGACACCTGGGTTGCTTCCAGGTTTTGGCTATTACAAATTGTGCTGCCAAGAACATATGTGTACACAGATCTTTTTGGATGGATGTGTTGGGTTCCTTAGGATATATCCCCAGGAGAGGAATTGCAGGGTCACAAGGTAGGTCCATTTCTAACCTTCTGAGAGTTCTCTAGACTGTTCTCCACAGAGGTTGGACCAATTGACATTCCCACCAGCAGTGCAGGAGGGTTCCTTTGACCCCACACCCTCTCCAGCATTTGCTGCTGTTACCTTTTCTGATGTATGACATTCTCACAGGAGTGAAGTGGTATTTTATTGTTGTCTTTATTTGCATTTCTCTCACAATCAGAGACTTGGAGCATTTTTTCATGTGTTTCTTGGCCATTTGAATCTCTTCTGTGGTGAATATTCTGTCCATGTCCTCCCACATTTTTGGATGGGGTCATTGGTTTTCTTGTTGTTGAGTTTGGCAAGCTCTTTATATATTTTGGTTATTAGCCTTTTGTCTGATGTATGGCATGTAAATATACTCTTCCATTCTGTGAGGGTCTCTTGGTTTGGGTAGTGGTTTCTTTTGCAGAAGCTTTTTAATTTGATATATTCTCATAGGATTATGCTTGCCTTAGTCTTCTTTGTAATTGGATTTGATTCATTGAAGATGACTTTAAAATTTATGCAGAAAAGAGTTCCACCAATATTTTCTTCTAAGTATCTGATAGTTTCTGGTCTAACATCCAAGTCCTTGATCCACTTGGAATTTACTTTTACATTTGGTAAAATATAATGGTTCAGTTTCATTCTTATGCATGTTTCAACACATATTTTCCAACACCATTTGTGGAAGAGAATCTGCTTTCCCCATTTAAAAGTCTGGGCTCCTGGTGGGGGTATATAGCATAATTGTTAATGCAAAGAGACTTTCCTGACTGAGACTATGAAGTCCCAGTTTCAATCCCCCACACCTTAATAAGCCAGAGCTGTGCAGTGCTCTGGTATTTGCCTCTGTGTCTTTGCATCTCTCTAAAAAATAAAATAAATAAAATACAAAAAAGTGAAAATAAATAAATAAATAAATAAATTTATGGGCACCTTTGTCAAGATTAGATGTCCATAGGTGTGGGGGCTTACTTCTAGGCTCTCAATTCTATTCCACTGGTCAGTGTATCTATTCATGTTCAGTACCAAGCAGTTTTGATGACAATGGCCCTATAACACAATTTGAGATCTGGGAGTGTGATGACTTCAGTTCTGTTCTTACTTCTCAAGATGGTTTTGGCAATTCTAGGTCTTTTCCGGTTCCAGATAAACATTTGTAGCATTTGTTCTATTCTCCTAAAAAATGTGGTTGGGATCTTGATGGGGATAGCATTTAGATCCCTCATGTCTTTAGATATTTTCTGCCTGGATGATCTGTCAAGTTGAGAGAGTGGGATGTTCAAGTCCCCTACTATGATTGTGTTGCTGCTAATATATTGCCTTAGCTCTTTCAGTAGTTGTTTGATGTATTTCGATGGCTTCTCATTGGATGCATAGATGTTAATAATAGTTAAGCCCTCTTGATTTTTTTTTTCATACCAACATTAATTAAGGGTTTTTAAGTTGCCAATTTTGGATGGTCTACAAATGAGGTTATAAATATCCAAATAGCCTCTGGCAAGAAAAAGAATTTCACCCCCTGTGGAGTCATTTTTTCTCCTTTTTCAGTGCTCAGCTTCACCACTCTCAGACACTGTTTTTTCTTTGTCCTAGTTAAGGGGTAGGAGGAAGAGGGAGAGATAGAAAAGAAAGAAATTATAGCTTTCTTTCTGCATAGTGCTCCCATGTGTCATCCTGGGGCTTGAGCATCAACCCTTGAGAGAGTAAACATGAATGCTACTAGGTGAGCCAAATCCCAGTCCTTAAAGTAATTGAAAGCAGGACTGTAGAACAAACAGGCAAAAAAAAAAAAAAGTATAGTTATATAAAAATTTTCCATACTGTTACCTTGGGAGGACCACTGCAGTTTCCAATGCAAGGAGTGGGGACACAGAACTCTGGTGCTGGGCACTGAATCTGGGACCTGGGAGCCTCAGGCCTCATGAGTCTGTTTGCATAACCATTTCAATCAGTAATAACAATAATAGCAATAATAATAAAAACAACTTCCAAAACCTAGATTTTTTACTTTGGCGATTACTAGAATCAGAAAATTTAAAAAAAAACAAACAAACAAAAAAACACTACAGATTACTGAAGTAAAATCACTAGTTTGGAATCATTTTTTTTTTTTTTTTAACCAGTGCACTGCTCAGCTCTGGCTTATGGTGGTGCAGGGGACTGAACCTGGAACTTGTAGAGCCTCAGACATGCGAGCCTTTTCACATAACCATTATGTTATCTACCTCTGCCCAGTTTTTAATTTTTCTAACCATGTTTATATAGTCACATCTTCCATTTTTAGGAATATTGTGAGTATATTGAACACGCTCAACCTAAAAATCATGAAAATCATGAATTGCAGAGATTAAACCATCAATCTTTATAACTGTGGGCCTTATTTTGATTGCTATCCTTTGATAGTTTTCTTCTCGTTATCTAGGAATCAAACTAGAAGTTGATGTATATAGATTATTCCACATGATAATCCATATTATGTTTTCATAATGGAGTCATCCTTTCTTTTCTCTAGACAGAATAAATCTTGACTTGAATAACTCCTCTTATTCATTTTGTGTGTGTGTGTGTGAAGGAAAAAGACACAAGTTACCTTTAAATAAAAAATTTGATGAAATGGAAGCTTAAAATTGTACTGAAATAGTCAAGTCCAAGTGAAACTTAAGTAAGTGTTATGCCTATAGATTTTGTATAAATATGATACCTATTTTTATACACCAATTTTGCATCACAGTGGTATTGTTGAGAGGAAATTTTAATTTTAACAACCTGGCAGTTTCTGCATCTATACATTTCTATTTCCTTTTTATTTTCTTTTTTAAATATATACTTATTTATTTTCCCTTTAGTCACCCTTGTTTTTTTACTGTTGTTGTAGTTATTATCGTTGTTGTTATTGATGTCGTCATTGTTAGGACAGAGAGAAATGGAGAGAGGAGGAGAAGACAAGAGAGAGGGAGAGAAAGACAAACACCTGCAGACCTGCTTCACTGCCTGTGAAGTGACTCCCTTGCAGGAGGGGAGCCCGGGGCTCGAACCGGGATCCTTTCCAAGGTTCTTGTGCTTTGTGTTACGTGCGCTTAACCCGCTGCGCTACCGCCCAACTGCCTACATTTCTATTTTCAACTACAGATACATGATTCTTGCATTTTTTGTTTTTTAAAAGCTGATTGGAGGTGGCAGAAGAGCAACTTGAATAGTTTGCCTGCCTTGCCATGTGAACACACAGCTTATCACATCTCCCATACTGCACTGGAGGAAGAGGGGTCTTTTTTTCTTTGTGTCTCTTCCTCTTATGCTATCTAAAAAAAAAAAAATCAACTTAGGGTGATAAAGCTTCTGCAATGATTAAAATAAATGAATTTACAAAATAAAAGCGGCTTTACTTCTATAGATCCTTTGCATCTACATATTTTTATTTTATTTTATTTTAGTTATTATTATTTTTTTTTGCCTCCAGGGTTACTGCTCGTGCTTCGTACCTGCACTGTCAATCCACTATTCCTGTGGCTTTTTTTTTTTTTGATAGAACAGAGAGAAATTGAGAGGGAAGAGGAAAATGGGAAGGGAAAGAGAAAGATAGACTTCAGTAGACCTGCTTCACTGCTTGTGAAGTGACTTCCCTGCAGGTGGGGAGCTGGGGACTCCATCTGGGATCCTTTCACAGTTCCCTACAGTTTGTACTATGTGCGCTTAACCAGGTGCACCACCACCCGCCCCCACTATCTACATGTTTTGTATTGTTATATGTAAGAAAATACATTAACATATAAATAAGTTGCAAGTAAAAGTATATTGTGTTATTTTTCAGTAGAATTAATTAAATTAATAAGATTGTAATTCAGTCTTAACTGATCATTATACTGCTTCTGAGGAAATACAGATGTGCAAAGTGACAAATTAGTAATAATTTGAGTCCTCTATTTTCCTTAAGAGATCCAGAACCAGTATTCCACTATGCTGGGTTACTATAAATTTATATGACTAGTTCAAATCACTTTGGTCCCAGAAGATTTGTCACTGAGATACAAATTGAGATCTTTCTGATACTGGTAAACACAGAGGTATGGTTGGGACTCATAGTTTTTAATGTCTTAGACTGTCAGTGCTATCTCATTACACTCAAAATTTAAGAAATATTGCTCTAGAGCTCCAGTAGGAAGCCTACTTCTAGAAACTGGTCAGAAGGTTAGTTACTGCAAGGCAACCAAAAAAATATAAAACACAGGAGAACACAAGCTATAAAACAAAGAATAAACAGAGTTCAAGAGCTGAAAAAAAACTGGGTCAACTCAAATGTCACACTTGGAAGATTTATAGTGCAACTTAGGCTAACCAGTAAATTGAGAAGGTCAGACAAAACCAAGATTGATGGGTTGGTAAGAAACAGGGTGGCTTTGGATAGAAGTTGTGAACATGGATTTGATCCTTCAAACTCTGACCTTAAAACCAGTCTAGTTTTCCCATACTCATAGGAGGAATAATAGCCAGAACTCTTAAGAACTTCAAGGCAATACTTTTAAAGCTGGTCTGGTTTTATTCTGTTTTAAATGTTAGGTTGATATGCAAATTTGGAGGCTTTTGTGTTTCAGGTTTGTAAAGACTGTTACTTACAAACTGGGTCTTTTTTTTTTTTTTACTAACCTCATATTCTAAATGCTTGTATCTTCAACGTATTACTCATTTCTGCCTTGTCTGAATCATCTTACAGTATAAATCACTGAATTCTTGGAAACCCATTCCTAAACACATTTTAGGGGAATTATACATATATATTCTGCAGAACGTCAATTTTGGGGAATTTAACGTATAAAAAAGATCACCAGAGTTTAAGAATAGACAAGTAAAATGTCACAAGTAATCTGGAAATCTCATTATATAGTTTAAGAACAAGTAGTCTTGTCAGTTCATTTCCTGATGGAGAAAAATGACAGCATAGTCATTAAAATCTTCAAAGTTCATTCACTTTACTTCCACATACACAGTAAATAGTTACTTACTGGAGGATAAAGGGAACTTTCTTTAAGCACCCCAAGTGGTGAAACAGTGTTGCAGGTATCTCTCTGTCTCTCCCTTTCTCTTTTTTTAAGGTTTAATTTGTTATCTTTATTTATTTATTGGATAGAGACATCCATAAATTGAGAGGGAAGGGGGTGATATGAAGAGAGATAGAGAAACACCTGCAGCCCTGCTTCACCACTCACAAAGTGAGGTGGGGAATGGAGTTTCGAACCTGGGTCCTTGAGCACTGTAACATGTACACTCAATCAGGTGTGCCACCACCTGGCCCCTCTCTCCCTCTCTATTTCTGGCTGTCTCTATCCAATAAATAAAGAAAAAAAAAACAAATAAAAAAATTAAGAAGTTATGAAGTAGCATAGTGGTCATTAAACTTAATATATATATTGAGTTATTTAAAATATATATTTTAAATAACTCAATAGGCTTAGACATTTGGTTCAGGTTCAGTAAAAGAAATGCTTTTATCAGGTGAGTTTTATCATGAGCTGTTATATGATATCTGACAATATATGACAAACACGAGATGTTGAACACATAAGATATCTACTCATCTCTTAGTAGCAGTGTTAAGACTCTCCTAGAATATGATAGAGGATCACTTGAGAACTACTGGCTAAGTGCAATGATACCCAGTGGTCCTACTAAGATAAACATTTCCAGACAATGAAAGGAGGGTCCTTTCATTATTTGGTAGAACACATTTTTTTTTTCCTGCAGGGTTATTGCTGGGCTCGGTGCCTGCACCATGAATCCACCGCTCCTGGAGGCCATTTTTTTCCCCTTTTTGTTGCCCTAGTTGTTGCAGCCTTGTTGCGGTTATTATTGCCATTGTTGACGTTGCTTTGTTGTTGGATAGGACAGAGAGAAATGGAGAGAGGAGGGGAAGACAGAGAGAGAGGGGAGAGAAAGATAGACACCTGCAGAACTGCTTCATCGCCCGTGAAGCGACTCCCATGCAGGTGGGGAGCCGGGGGCTCGAACCAGAATCCTTACGCTGGTCCCTGCGTTTTGCGCCACGTGCGCTTAACCCACTGCACCACCGCCCGACTCCTGGTAGAACACATTTAAGCAGAAATCCCTATACTAACAGCAATATACCCGATACCATGAACCGCCTCCCTCCCCGTCTTCTAATTACAGGAATTAAACTTATAGCTATCCCTCCTTTTCTATTCCCCTTTCCTCTCAATTCATATGTCTTAACAAGAAAGGTAGATAAATAGATAGATAAAAAAATAAATAAGTTCAATAATTTTTACTTGTTCCAGGAGATGGAACAAGTGAACAAAGCATTTATCTGTCATACAAGAGGTCCAGCGTTTGAACCCAGTATCATATGTGTCAGAGTAATGTCCTGGCTTTATTTCTTTCTCATAATTAGATGATAGCTTACAGAAATAGATTAATGATAGATAGAAAGATAGGCAGACAGACAGGAAGATGGACACACACATTTTTGTAGTCTCAAAGATGGTAAGATGAATAAAATATTGCACTATCAAGCGTGAGGTTAATAATTCAGTCCTGGGCAGGGAGATAGCCTAATGGTTATGCAAACAGACTCTCATGCCAGAGGCTCCGAAGTCCCAGGTTCAGTACCCCTCACCACTATAAGCCAGAGCTGAGCAGTGCTCTGGTGTTTCTCTGTTGTATGTCTCTCTCTGTATCTCTCTCAAAAATAAATTAATTAAAAAAAATTTAGTTCAATCCCAGGCATAGCAAAACCAGACTGGTGCTCTGATTGTCAGTCTCTCTCTCTTTCCATTTCATTAATGAATGACTAAATATTTTTTAAAAATTCCTTTTTTACTCCATCTGACATAACTACTCTTTTCTAAAATATTTTTATTATTCACCTCAGGAATCTTTCATGAGAGTAAACTATATATAGTTAATCTCAAATAACTACAGAGTGATAGTTTTTATTAAAGTTAAACATTTAAACAAGTATGAAGAAGAAAGCCATTTAAACAAATCCTGTATCAAAAACTCTTCAGGTCAGATATGCTTCAAAATGGAATTTTTTTGGTTCAACTCCTATAGAGAGCAGTCTGGAAAACACTTATAAGTGGACCTAACCTATGACCCTGCAATTCCTCTGTTTGGGATACATTCTAATACAAAGCTAATACATTCATACAAAAATATCTGTATATACCTATGTTCTCAGCAGCAGAATTTGTAACAGCCAAAACCTGGAAGCAACCCAGGGGTCCACAACAGATGAGTGGCTAAGAAAGTTATGATATGGGAGTTGGAGGTAGCCCAGCAAGTTAAGCATAGGTAGTACAAAGCTCAAGGACAGAGTAAGGATCCAGGTTTGAGCCCTAGGCTCCTCACCTGCAGATGGTGAAGCAGGTATGCAGGTGTCTTTCTTTCCCCCTCTCTGTCTTCCCTTCCTCTCTCCACTTTTTTCTGTCCTATCCAACAAAAATATAACAATAAAACAAGGGCAACAAAAGAGAATAAATAAATAAATAATTTAAAAAGAAAGTTATGATATATATATATATATATAAAACTTAGCTATTTAAAATGATGAATTCACTTGCTTCACCTCATCTTGGATGGAGCTTGAAGCGATGATGTTAAGTGAGACAAGGCAGACAGAGAAGGTGAGTTTGGAATGATCTCACTCACAGAAAGAAGTTGAGAAATAAGAACAAAAGAGAAAACAAAAAGCAGAACTGGGACTAGGTTTGTTGTATTGCACAAAAGTGAAGTACAAAAGTGAAGGAAGAAGGCTTTCAAGTCCTATTATATGACTGTTGAGGAGGATCTTGGCAGGGGCTAGATTGTTTTGCAGAAAAGGGCAAAATTTTGCACATGCACCAACTGTATTCACTGTTTTCTGTTTTGTTTTTTTTTTTACATTTTTACATTAATCAAACATACACACACACACACACACACACACACACATATATATATATATATATATATATATATATATATACTTTTTTAAAATTTAGTATATTTTACATTTGGGGCCATGTGGTGGAGCACCTACTTGAGCATACATGTACCAGGATCATCTGGCTTAAAGTTCATTGGCTGATAATTCTTTAAATTATTCACATTTTTCTTGAATTTGTATACCCAGTCTTGCCCCATTTCTTGAATTTATTTATGCATCTCTATCTTTACAGGTTGTACAGTTTTTATTGGATTCACCTAATATTAAAACATATGCAAATTTAATTTTATGACTTTGGAATTTTAAAATTGAATAGTTCCGATATGCTTTGGATATGATAAATTCATTCAAGCATAGTTTCAATATGCTTATGGTAAGAAATAATTATTATATAACTATACATATACATTGTTTAATTTTGTGATTTTATATTTGAATATAATTGCTTTATATATAGTCCTATTGAAAAGAACCAAGAAAAATTACTTTGAAATAGCATTATGCCATTATGTGTGATATTATACACTATCATATCCACAGATTTTTCTATTTGTAAAGCAAGGAAAATTTATTCAGTACAGATGAAGTCATTTTTTTAAATATTTATTTTATTTATTTATTCCCTTTTGTTGCCCTTGTTGTTCTATTGTTGTAGTTATTACTGTTGTTGTCGTTGTTGGATAGGACAGAGGGAAATGGAGAGAGGGAGGGGAAGACAGAGAGGAGGAGAGAAAGATAGACACCTGCAGACCTGCTTCACCGCCTGTGAAGCGACTCCCCTGCAGGTGGGGAGCCGGGGTTCGAACCGGGATCCTTATGCCGGTCCTTGTGCTTTGCGCCACCTGCGCTACAGCCCGACTCCCTAGATGAAGTCATTTTTAAGCCTGTTGATCCCACCTTTAAATTGACCAAGTCCACATGGAAAGCATTATGACTGTTTTTCACATTAAAACTAGAGCTAGTATAAGAACCAGTAACTACACTTCTAAGTATATGTCCAAAGAACATAAAAAGCCCTGATCCGGGGTGGGTAGAGGAGAGGCAGGTTGGTGCACCTGGTTAAGAACAGACATTACCATACACAAAGACTCAGGTTCCGGTACCTGCTCCCCACCTACAGGGAGGAAGCTTCAGGAGCTCTGAGGCAATTACTTCATGTACTCTGTCTCTCTCCTTCCTTGCCTTGCCCTTTTTTCTCAGTTACTTCCTGTCCTATCAAATGAAGGTGAAAAGGAAATGATTACTGCCATTTGTAGTGTACTCATAGTGCAGGCATCAAGCCCCAGCAATAATCCTGGTGGAAAAAACAAAAGCAAAAATTTAGATATCCAAACATATATCACAGCTACGTTGACTACAGTACCATTTACAATATACAAAGCATGAGAACAACTCAAGTGCTCAGTAAAAGACTAAGCATATATATACATTACTCATTTATAGGAAAATATATATATATATACATATATATGTATATATATATATGTATATATATATATATATATATTACTCATTTATAGGAAAAATTAACTTTTTTACAACATAGATGGAGCTAAGAAGATCAGTAAAGAATATATATTGTAGAGTTTACTGGGAGGGGGGTTTCCCAGAAGATGGCAGACTGAGAAGCTGCTAGTGGCTTGAGCTCTGACCACATCATCTGGAAACGGTAGGATTTTCTGCCTTTAGTAGGCCAGTCAATAAGGGGTCCTAGCAGTCACCAAGGAGGTGACTATAATTTAATTTGGGCTAAAAAATAGAGTAGAAAACAAGGGAAAATTTTTTTTCTTTTAAATTATTATTCCCAAAGTGCACCTCCTTCCCACCCCCATAACCAGTCCCTGGGGACCAGCTCCTAGAAGGTTCCCCTGCTGAGCTTCTTTCTTTACCAAGATTCCTGTCCCACCAAGGAGTATCATTCATTCTAAGTCTATTCCCTCCTGAAACATCTGGCCTTTTTTCTTTCTAAGTAGCCAACCCCCCCACCTCCACCCCTTGCATAGCTAATTAAATAATAAAAAATAAATAAATAAAAAACTCTTTCCTTTCACTGCTCTTTTATTACTGTTATTTTTCTTATCTTTTTCTTTTTTCTTTCTCTCTTTTTTTTTCTTTTTCTCATTCTTATCATCCTTTCTTCCTTAATCCTATAGCTTCCAAAGCCACAGGCCCCAGCCCCCACACTACCAAACAGTGTGCTTTCACTGAATTCACTGATACACGTTTGGGAATTATTCTGGGGAAGAATTCTGACTCAGAGTAGACTCTCACTGCGAGTATCTCTGCTCAACTTCCCTTCCTCCTTTAGCTACCCCTAGAATATACAGTGGATAGTAGATTTGCATAACTGTCTATTCTTGCTATCCCTTCTTTTCTCTTTCTTCTTCACTGGGATTTGGTTACTATTTTTTCATGGACTGGAGAATTGTTTGGATAACTGGTAGTGAATAAACTGCTTCAATACTTGCTTCAGTTGCTATTGTAATTCCTGAGGTTGGTGAGTGCAATTGCATAAAGGTATTTAGTACAGTATAGCTTGTACTCAAGACACAACAACTGAGGAACAACAGAGCATAAAAAAAAAGAAACACATAAATAAAAAAAATGGGTAGATTAAAAACAAATAAAACTGCTACTCCAATGAATGAAGACAAGAGCCCAGAGAAACTACAAATCAGCCAGAAGTAACCATAGATAAAAAAAGTATGCAAGCAATAATAAACTTATTAATCACAGAAATGTAAACAACATTGGAGGAAAGGAATGGCATATTAGGGAAACAACAGTTGAGACCGCCCAAGGAAAACACTGATTATCTTGAGGCAATTAGAGAAGTGAAAGCTGAAATAGCTATAATGAAGAAAGAAGCTGAGGCAAGGGAAAGCAGACTAACAGAATCAGAAAACAGAATTAGTCAGACAGAGGATGAGTTATAGAAAACTAAGAAAGAGGTGAAAGAGCTCAAAAAGAGATTGAGAGATACTGAAAACAATAACAGAGACATATGGGATGATCGCAAAAGAAGTAACATTCATAAAATTGGCCTGCCAGAGAAAAAAGAGAGGAAGGGGAAGCAAACATTCTAGAGGAAACAATAGAATAAAACTTCCCAGTCCTGAATAACAGAAAGGACATCAAGATTCAAGAGGCCCAGAGAGTTCCAAACAGAATCAACCCAGACCTGAAGACACCAAGACACATCATAGTCACAATGAGAAGGAGTAAGGATAAAGAAAGGATCCTAAAGGCTGCAAGAGAGAAACAAAAAGTCACATACAGGGGAAAACTCATAAAATTATCTGCAGACTTCTCCACTCAAACTCTAAAAGCCAGAAGAGAATGGCAAGATACCTATTGAGCCCTGAATGAAAAATGGTTTAAAACAAGGATAATATATACCACTAGACTTTCATTCAAACTAGTTGGAGGGATCAAAACCTTCTTAGACAAACAACAGTTAAAGGAGGCAACCATCACCAAAACGGCCCTGAAAGAGGTTCTAAAAGACCTCTTATAAACAAGAACATCACTATAATACTTGCAATATATCAGAGCAAACAAAATTTTTTTTGAACAATGGCACTACAATACATTAAATCCATAATATCAATAAATGTCAATGGCTTAAACTCACCCATCAAAAGGCACAGAGTAGGGGGATGCATCAGAAAACATAACCCAACCATATGCTTCTTGCAAGAATCCCATCTGTCACAACAAGATAAACACAGACTTAAAGTGAAAGGATGGAAAACTATCATACAGGCTAAAGGACCACAAAAAAGGGCAGGAACAGCCATTCTCATCTCAGACACAAAAGATTTTAAATTAAATAAAGTAATAAAATATTGGCAAGGATATTACATAATGATTATAGAATGAATCAGCCAAGAAGACTTAACAATTATTAACATCTATGCACCCAATGAGGGAACATCTAAATACATCAAGCATTTACTGAAAGAATTTCAAAAATACATCAATAGTAATAATAGTGGGAGACTTCAATACCCCACTCTCACACTTAGAGAGATCAACAAAGCAGAGAACCAACAATGATACAAGAGAATTGAATGAAGAGATTGACAGACAAGACCTCTTCGACATTTTCAGAGTCCTTCATCCCAAAAAACTGGAATAATTCTTTTTTTCAAATCCACATAACACATACTCAAGGATAGACCACATGTTAGGCCACAAGGACAGCATCCATAAATTCAAGAACATTGAAATCATCCCAAGTATCTTCTCCGACCACAGTGGAGTAAAACTAACATTTAACAACAAACAGACAATTATTAAAAGTCACAGAATTTGGAAACCAAACAACATACTCCTGAAGAATCACTGGGTCAGAGATTCACTCAAGCAGGAAATTCAAATGTTCCTGGAAACAAATGGAAATGAAGACACAACCTATCAAAATATTTGGGACACAGCTAAAGCAGTACTCAGAGGGAAACTTATCGCCATACAATCACATATTAAACAACAAGAAAAAGCTCAAATGAATGACCTTACTGAACACCTCAAGGACTTAGAGGAAGAGGAACAAAGGAACCCTAAAGCAACCAGAATGACAGAAATCACTAAAATTAGAGCAGAAACAAACAATATCGAAAATAAAAGAACCATACAAAAGATCAATGAAGTCAAATGTTGGTTTTTTGAAAGATTAAACAAAATTGACAAACCCCTAGCCAGACTCACCAAACAAAAAAGAGAGAAGATCCAGATTAAGAGAATTGTAAAGATGGAGGAGCTATCACAACTGACACCACAGAAATCCAGAGAATCCTGGATGAAGAACTATATGCCACCAAGCTAGAGAATCTGGAGAAATGGAACGATTCCTAGAAGCATATGCCCTTCCAAAACTGAACCAAGAAGAACTACAAAATCTAAATGCACCAATCACAGACAAAGAAATTGAAACTGTTATTAAGAATCTCCCCAACAACAAAAGTCCTGGACCAGATGGCTTCACAAACGAATTCTACAAAACTTTCAGGAAACAGTTAGTACCCATACTTCTTAAGCTATTCCATAATATTGAAGAAACAGGAATACTCCCTTCCACCTTCTATGAAGCCAACATCACCCTGATACCAAAAGCTGATAGGGACAGAACAAAAAAGGAAAACTACAGACCAATATCTCTGATGAACATAGATGCCAAAATATTAAACAAGATCTTGGCCAACCGGATACAACAACATATCAAAAAGATTGTTCATCATGACCAAGTGGGATAAATCCCAGGAATGTAAAGCTGGTTCCACATAAGTAAGTCAATCAATGTCATTCACCACATCAATAAAAGCAAAGCCAAAAACCACATGATTATCTCAATAGATGCAGAAAAAGCCTTTAACAAAATCCAATACCCATTCATGCCCAAAACTCTACAAAAAATGGAAATAGATGGGAAATTCCTCAAGATAGTGGAGTCTATATATAGCAAACCTACAGCCAACATCATACTCAATGGACAGAAGCTGAAAGCATTCCCCCTCAGATCAGGGACTAGACAAGGCTGTCCACTGTCACCATTACTCTTCAACATAGTATTGGAAGTTCTTGCCATAGCAATCAGGCAAGAGAAAAAAAAATCAAAGGAATACAGATTGGAAAGGAAGAAGTCAAGCTCTCACTATTTGCAGATTATATGATAGTATACATAGAAAAACCTAAAAAATGCAGCAGAAAACTACTGGAAGTTATTAGGCAATACAGCAAGGTATCAGGCTACAAAATCAATATACAAAAATCAGTGGCATTTCTTTATGCAAACACTAAATCTGAAGAAGAAGACATCCAGAAATCACTCCCATTTACTGTTTCAGCAAAATCAATCAAATACCTAGGAATAAAGTTGACCAAAGAAGTGAAAGACTTGTATGGTGAAAACTATGAGTCGCTACTTAAGGAAATAGAAACTGATACCAAGCAATGGAAAGATATCCGATGCTCATGGATTGGAAGAATAAATATCATCAAAATGAATATTCTCCTCAGAGCCATATACAAATTTAATGCAATACCCATCAAAGTTCCACCAAGCTTCTTTAAGAGAATACAACAAACACTACAATCATTTATCTGGAACCTGAAAACACCTAGAATTGCCAAAACCATCTTAAGGAAAAGAAACAGAAATGGAGGCATCACACTCCCAGACCTTAAACTATATTATAAAGCCATCATCATCAAAACAGCATGGTACTGGAACAAAAATAGGCACACAGACCAGTGGAACAGAATTTAAAGCCCAAAAATAAATCCCCACACCTATGGACATCTATTCTTTGATAAGGGTGCCCAAAGGATTAAATGGAAGAAGGAGGCTCTCTTCAAAAAATGGTGTTGGGAAAACTAGGTTGTGACATGCAGAAGAATCAAATTGAACCACTTTATCTCACCAGAAACATGTATCAACTCCAAATGGATCAAAGACCTGGATGTCAGACCAGAAACAATCAAATACTTAGAGGAAAACATTGGTTAAACAGTTCCCACCTATACCTCAAGGACATTTTTGATGAATCAAACCCATTTGCAAGGAAGACTAAAGCAGAAACAAACCAATGGGACTACATCAAATTGAAAAGCTTCTGCACATCCAAAGAAACTATTAAACAAACAAAGAGACCCCTCACAGAATGGGAGAAGATCTTCACATGCAATGCATCAGACAAGAAACTAATCACCAAAATATATAAAGAGCTCAGCAAACTTAGCACCAAAAAAGCAAATGAATCCATCCAAAAATGGGCAGAGGATATGAAGAAACATTCACCTCAAAGAAGATCCAAAAGGCTAACAAACATATGAAAAACTGCTCTAGGTCACTGATTGTCAGAGAAATGCAAATTAAGACAACACTAAGATTCCACCTCACTCCTGAAAGAATGGCATACATCAAAAAGGACAGTAGCAACAAATGCTGGAGAGGTTGTGGGGACAGAGGAACCCTTTTGCATTGCTGGTGAGAATGTAAATTGGTCCAGCCTCTGTGGAGAGCAGTCTGGAAAACTCTCAGAAGGCTAGACATGGACCTTCCATATGATCCAGTAATTCCTCTCCTGGGGTTATACCCCATAGACTCCACAACACCCAACCAAAAAGAGGTGTGTAGTCCTATGTTCATAGCAGCACAATTCATAATAGCTAAAACCTGGCAGCAACCCAGGTGCCCAACAACAGATGAGTGGTTGAGAAAGCTGTGGTATATATACACAATGGAATACTATGCAACTATGAAGAACAATGAACCCACCTTCTCTGACCTATCTTGGACAGAGCTAGAAGGAATTATGTTCAGTGAACTAAGTCAGAAAGATAAAGATGAGTATGGGATGATCCCACTCATCAACAGAAGTTGTCTAGGAAGATCTGAAAGGAAAACTAAAAGCAGGACCTGACCAAATTGTAAGTAGGGCATCAAAGTAAAAACCCTGTGGTAAGGGGTAGACATGCAGCTTCCTGGGACAGTGGGGGGTGGGAGTGGATGGGAGAGATGGGTCCCAGTCTTTTGGTGGTGGGAATGGTGTTTATGTACACTCCTAGTAAAGTGTATTCATATTAATCACTGGTTAATTAATATGAGGGGGGGAATTAATTGTATGTCACGAAGATTTTTATAAAAAAAGACTAAATATTTTTAATATATAGGCTGTGTATTTTATATGCGGACTCTCTCAAAAGCCTTGACCTAATAGATCAGAAGCAACCAATAGCACAGCTATATACAAGATACTGGGTACTGTACAGCAAACCCTAACAAAAGGACTTTTCAAAGTTAACCCAGTTACCAAATAATGTGATGATAACATTAACTATCGATTGCCTTTTTGAACCCTAAGACAGCAGTAACCTCATATCTCCACTATAGAGCCTATACTTCCCCCAGTCTTGGAACCCTTGGATAGGGCCCACTTTCCCGTATGCATCTCCCAATCCATATCAAATAATATTGCATCTGCCGATCACAACCTAACCACCGCAACGATTGCCACCTCAACATGCTTCACTTCAGACTGTGTCCGGAGACTTCATGTGTGGAATCACAACCCTTCAGCTTCATTACTCGGGTGAGACCTTTCCTTTCATAGTATACTCTAATTCCATCTCAGGTGGTTCACTTTCTAACAAAGTCCCAAAACCTAGATATACACCAGTTTCTGTGAGAGAGAGCATATGTTCACACGTATCTATAAACTACTGCAAAATATATACCTGAAAGCAGAATTACACTAGAGTTTGCAGTGAGTATCCCCCTAACACTTCCTCTCCACTATTCCAAGCTTTGGGTCCATGATTGCTCAACAACTTGTTTGGCTTTGTATGTTAACTCTCTTTTCAGTCATCAGGTTCCAGATGTCATCAGGATGCCGGCCAGGCTTCCCTGGACTGAAGACCCCACCAATGTGTCCTGGAGCTCTGCTTCCCCAGAGCCCCACCCTACTAGAGAAAGAGAGAGGCAGACTGGGAGTATGGACCGACCAGTCAACGCCCATGTTCAGCGGGGAAGCAATTACAGAAGCCAGACCTTCTACCTTCTGCAACCCACAATGATCCTGGGTCCATGTTCCCAGAGGGATAGAGAGTGGGAAAGCTATCAGGGGACAGGATGGGATATGGAGATTGGGTGGTGGGAATTGTGTGGAGTTGTACCCCTCCTACTCTGTGGTTTTGTAAATTTATCCTTTCTCAAATAAAAAAAAATAGAGAGAGAACAGTTTATTTTATTACATATGAGAAAAAGTTTCACGTGAAAGGAGAAGGGAGAGAGAGAGAGAGAGATAGTCCCAGCACTACTCTGATATCTGTCGCATACATATGACATCAGGGATTAAACTAGGAACCTCAGGCAGGCAAGTCTAATGATGTTCTATCATCACACTATTTCCCTGACTGGCCACTTTTAAAGATTCTTTACTAATGACTAGAATAGTCATATAGTATTAGAATACCAGTGTTTAAAAAGTGCTTTTTCTTATTTCAGTACAACCACATGACAGATCACTTTTTGTTTCCTTGTTTTTAGAGCATTGTTCAGCCCTGGCTTCTGTTGTTGCATAGGACTGAACCTGGGACTTTGGAGTGTAAGGCATGAGAGTCTCTTTGCATAATCATTATACCATCTCCCCCACCCTCAGATTACTTTCTATGTGCACAGAGGGAATAGTATAGAGGGAGATATTGCCATGAATTTCTCTTAAACTTTTGTAGACAAGAAGCAAATCATATTCAGGATGGCTGAATGCCAGAAAACTGAACAAGGATTAGCAGAAGAAAACAGCTATAGTTTGGGCTACGTAAAGCTAAAAGGCATTTCCTTTTCCGTAAAAGAGTATCATGAGAGGAAATTGAAAAGTCCAAATCTACTTTACACATTTGTCTGTAAGATCAAACATTTTATAAAATAAAAGCTATTTTTTAAATATATATATATATATATATATATATATACCGTAAATAGAACGTATAAAACTATATATTAGTTTTCATAGAGGATTACTAAGCAAACAAAGCACAAATCGAATGGGAGAAGGGAGCGTACTCTGAATCTTTGATGGAGAACTGAGAGTACAGGGTGTCGGAAGGTAGCGGGTTAAGCGCACGGGGGGGGGGGGGGGGGCACAAAGCGCTAGGACAGGCATAAGGGTCCCCATTCGAGCCCCCGGCTCCCCACCTATAGGGGAGTCGCTTCACAAGCGGTGAAGCAGGTCTGTAGGTGTCTGTCTTTCTCTCCCCCTGTCTTCCCCTCCTCTCTCCATTTCTCTCTGTTTTCTATCTAACAACGACGCCATCAACAACAACAACAATAATAACTGTAACAACAAGGGCAACAAAAAGGGAAGAAAAAAAAAAAAAGAACTGAGAGTACCAAAGACGGAAGAGAATGGGGAGGCCAGAAGCTAGATGCAGATGCAGCAGATTGTGGAGCAGGGAGACTGACACTAATAACAGGCTCAAGGAGCAATATACAGTATGCAGTGTGGTGGGATTGTAGGTCTTCAGCATGTGCCACAGCTATCTAGTGTGTGCATGGACATATTATTCTTCTGAATTTTTTTTACCATTTAAGATTTTTTAAAAGAAGCACTTATGTTATCTTGTAGGAATACTTAACTATTGAGGAAGAGACATTCCAAGATTTAATATATTCTGTATTAAAAATACAACTTCAATGATAATTACTTTAAATAGAAAAGAAGTCATTTGTTAAGGCAATTTTTTTCACAAAAAAAGTCTGCAGTATTATTAACTGCTCCTGGGTAAGCATGGGGAAATTCATAAATCAATCTATCTAGAAGTCAATATGATGAATTTGTAATAGACTCTTGGTAGTAAGTGCTAGAAATTGCTTAATAGTGAGGTTTCCTGTTGAGGTGGTCTGGTGTCGGGCTGCACCGCGGAGAAGAGAGCGGACGTCCAGAGCAAAGGGGTACACAGATCTTTATTATAGGATGGGGGGGGGAGGTTTGGTTCAGACCACGTGGAGCCAGCCAGCAATGGCCGACCGCGGGGGGAGAGCAGGGAGCGAGACCTCAGAGAGGGAGAGCCGAGAGCCCAGAGAGAGCGAGGGGAGGGGTGAGGGGGCTTTTTATTGGGCGACAACCAGGGGTGACGTGTAGGGCCAGGATTGGTTGAAAGGGGGCACTCTAGGATTTAGCGAGGCATAGAAAAACCTGGGGGTGGAGACTGCATCAGAATAAGTCCTCAGCAACATCTCCTCCTATCCCTTTATATCTAAATGGACACAGTAAAGAAAAATGGAGCATGCTTAAATGTTTTAGAGGAATGCCATGCTCAGGTGGGAAGATGTAGGACTTTCTGTGGAGGAGGGAAGGCTTAAATGGCTGCCAACCTTGTGAGATTTAAATGTCCTCCTGTGCTCAACCCCTCTTCAGAGAGAGAGACTTACCTGGAGAGACTCATCTCATAGGTTTAAGCGCAGCCTGCTCAACCATCTCTTCACAGTATCTCTACATCTTTTCTATCTTTCTATCTAGTAATTGCATAAGATGTACAAAGTCTATAAAAGACTATCATGGGGCAGAAACCTTTTGGACATAAGCCTAAATGACATAACAAAATAGGAAGGGACACGAAGGGGAGAAGTAAAAGTCAGTGGGGTGTGAAGGGAAGGATTGGTGTGTAAAGGAACATTCCCTGCTTGAGTGGGGAAAAGGGCAAGGGTACATAATGAGGGGGCGGCAGGAGGCATGACCCACCAAACAGAGGGGCTATTTGGCATTGTATAGTCCTCAAGGCAACAGTCTGTAAAGTCTATGAATTACTCAGGATTAGTCTATGAAAAACCAGCAGCGTGAAGGGAAATAAGCTGCTTCAAAATTGTGTAAAATGTATATAGGGTATGTCAGAAAGTCCGATACAAGTCTCAGTCCGAAGTAGATGGCTAGGGGAGGAATTGGCAGGGGATGCAACGCTGCATGAGGGAGGTCAGCCGTTGGAATGTTGCTCTTTTGTAGATAGCTAGCTGGAACTGCCAACACGTAACAAGCAGGTCAGAAGCAGGAACGGTAACCAGGCATGAAGAAAGTTCTGTCCTTGGAATTCGTGTATCAGGTTCTTCAGATCACGTTGAGTGACATCTAGGGTTTCGGGGGGTGTGCCACGGTAGTCGTGCCATCTAGTGAGTGACGTCAGGGTGTGCAGGGGTTCAGATGGTTTTTCCGGGATTCCTGTGAAAGAAACACAAACAATCTGCTTCTCGTGGTTAATTTGAACTGGTAACAAGTTATAGGTTTGTTATAGTTGGTACCTCGATGATTATAATTGGTTTAGAATCTCTTTATGATTTATTAAAAGGTCATCTAATGTGACCTCCTGTAGCAGCCTCTACCGCAGGATCTTGAGACCAATTTTAGCTAAAATATGTATTTTAAACAGACTCAAATTGCTTAGAGAGTTAACGCATATTCGTGACAATGATTTTAACGTTTACAGTGCCAGATTGATGCCAGATCTGTTGTGGATTAATTTCCACAAGATAGTTTACAGGGCACCTTTGGGGATAGGAGGAGATGTTGCTGAGGACTTATTCTGATGCAGTCTCCACCCCCAGGTTTTTCTATGCCTCGCTAAATCCTAGAGTGCCCCCTTTCAACCAATCCTGGCCCTACACGTCACCCCTGGTTGTCGCCCAATAAAAAGCCCCCTCACCCCTCCCCTCGCTCTCTCTGGGCTCTCGGCTCTCCCTCTCTGAGGTCTCGCTCCCTGCTCTCCCCCCGCGGTCGGCCATTGCTGGCTGGCTCCACGTGGCCTGAACCAAACCTCCCCCCCCCATCCTATAATAAAGATCTGTGTACCCCTTTGCTCTGGACGTCCGCTCTCTTCTCCGCGGTGCAGCCCGACACCAGACCACCTCAACAACATCTGGCGCCCATCGTGTTCCGTACCCACACCACGCCCGGCCTGAGGTCTCCGAAACCGCCCAGACACAGGTAAGTGGCATCCGCCCACTTCTGTGGCCCCGCGTTTCCCTCCACTATGGGAAATTTCTCGTTTTATGAGGAGGTGTCCCAGTCATTATCTCTTGACCTGGGACAGATTCCCGCTGTCATAAAAGGTTTAATTTTCGCTACCCCTTGGATTTTTTTAACTGTGGTCGCCACTTTCAAGATATGTAAAACGTGGTATGCCATAAGGATAAGTGACCTTGAGGCTGAGGTACGAGAGTTAAATCACATGTGCTTAAGACTTAGATACTATAGTCATTTAGTTAAAAAGAAAAGGGGGAATTGTCGTATGCTTTACATTGGCTTGTTCTAGCCCTCCCCCTCCAAGAGAATTGGATGAGTCCTGTTAATTTCGCGGGCCTGCTTGGCCCCGCCCCAAGGGACCCTGGGAGAGGGTTCCGGAGTCCGAGAGTTCCTGAGTTCCCCAGTGACAGAGTTCCTGAGTTCCGGAGTTCGAGAGTGCGAGGGTGCGAGAGTTTCTGAGTTCGAGAGTAAGGGAGAGGGTTCCAGAGTCCGAGAGTTCCTGAGTTCCCCAGTGACAGAGTTCCTGAGTTCCGGAGTTTGAGAGTGCGAGAGTTCGAGAGTAAGAGAGAGTGCCAGAGTGACAGGGTTCCTGAGTTCCAGAGTAAAAGAAAGAGTGCTTGCGCCGCCGCAAAGAGACAGCAGAGTTCTGTTTGGTGATTAGTTTGTCTTAGTTTATGAATCGTTGTTCCTGAATAAAGAAATACAGCTGCCCTGCCCAGCCATTGTCTCCGCGTCTCTGTTCACCACTGTGAAGCTAGCCGGCCCGGCAAGAGCCTCCGAAAATTTTAACAACAAATGGCGCCCACGTGGACCTGACCTGCGCATCTCTCAGATAAGTAAAGACAATTTGGCTACCTATGCACGATGGCCTTCTCTTCTGCTTGTGAAGAGATCTCCAAAGGCCTCTGCTCTTTCTTCACGAGACTGTTTTGCTGTTTCTGGAACATTTATCTCTGGACCACTCTGTGGTTTCCACTCGCTCGGGCGAACTCAGAACAGCCAGCGGGAAGAGCCAGCGGGCGGGAGGCGAGGCGCGGAGCTGCTGTTTCCACCTGGTCAAACAGCCAGCCAGCCGGCTGCGCCCAGACAACCCCGCGCACCGCGCCCGCAACCCCGCAGCCCCGCAGCCCGCAGGAGGCCTACGCCACCATGCAAGAGCCCGATGCCAGCACGCTAGAGCCCGATGCCAACATGCTGGAGCCCGATGCCAACATGCTGGAGCCTGAGGCCAACATGCTGGAGCCTGATGCCAACATGCTGGAGCCTGAGGCCAACATGCTGGAGCCCGAGGCCAACATGCAAGAGCCTGAGGCCAGCCCACAGGAGCCGGCTCTCCACCGTGTGGCGCAGGGCACTGGACGCGTGATCCCTCCACACTGCTCGGCCACTGCGAACAGGGCAGCAGACATGGCAGGGCCATGGGGCAGGGCCGCGGCGTTCTATCATGGCCGCCACCCCTGGGCACCTAGGCTCACGCCTTCTACAAAGATGGCCTGCCTGCCCTCTTTCTATGAATTCTGGAACCATCCCGGGCCTCCCGGACCCCCGGGCTCCCTGCCAAAACTGGGCACACGAGATCTCCAGCCGCCGGTCCAGTCTGAAGACAGACAAGCTGGAGTACGCAGAGATTTGTGCAGAGATCGCAACCTGCAATTCCTAGAAGTGGAGCTGCGCGGGAAGCCACCTCCGGATGGTGAACCCCCCCCCCCAACAACTAAGACAATATAGATTTAAATTCGTGTTTAAAATGACATGTCTTCGTAACAAAGGTTTCTCTCCTCGTGTATTAATGACTATGTTTATGTGTATGTTTAAAGTTTGGTAAACAGTAGCTTTAAGGCTAAATTCTTACTAGTCAAAGATAAATGAAAAAGGTTTTCAACGTAATTCTCATAAAGATAAAAATTAACTTACATTTAAAGTCTGAGGTAAAAATTAGTTAACAATCAATATATTTCAACTAAGTTGGTCTAAACAAAAGGTTAAATAGACTTGTTGATATGTAAAACACTACCTTCTCTATTAGAAATGGTAGATCGCACAATGGCTATGCTAATTATTCTCATGCCTGAGGTTTCCTCTCCGGCCCACACCTAGGGTGTGTCTCCATCTTGAATGGATGTAACAAAAGGTTAAAAGACGTTGTTGATATGTAAAAGTCTCAAATTCCTTCTCTATTAGAAATGTTAGATCGTGCAGTAGATATGCTAATAACAAGTTTTGTTTCATAGTAAGTAAGTTGCAGCCAGCTGCCTTTGGGACCCTAGGCCGTTCCCCGCCCCCATGCAAATGCCCGTCGAGGCAAGTAGCCCCCCAGAGGCAAGAAATGTTTTTTTTTTTCAGATATGGACCCCTCAGGCCTTCCCTTGGCAACATGCTGGTTTTGGTTATATATGTTTCTGTTCACCCCACACCCTTGATACTATAGTCATTTAGTTAAAAAGAAAAGGGGGAATTGTCGTATGCTTTACATTGGCTTGTTCTAGCCCTCCCCCTCCAAGAGAATTGGATGAGTCCTGTTAATTTCGCGGGCCTGCTTGGCCCCGCCCCAAGGGACCCTGGGAGAGGGTTCCGGAGTCCGAGAGTTCCTGAGTTCCCCAGTGACAGAGTTCCTGAGTTCCGGAGTTCGAGAGTGCGAGGGTGCGAGAGTTTCTGAGTTCGAGAGTAAGGGAGAGGGTTCCAGAGTCCGAGAGTTCCTGAGTTCCCCAGTGACAGAGTTCCTGAGTTCCGGAGTTTGAGAGTGCGAGAGTTCGAGAGTAAGAGAGAGTGCCAGAGTGACAGGGTTCCTGAGTTCCAGAGTAAAAGAAAGAGTGCTTGCGCCGCCGCAAAGAGACAGCAGAGTTCTGTTTGGTGATTAGTTTGTCATAGTTTATGAATAGTTCCTCCTGAATAAAGAAATACAGCTTCCCTGCCCAGCCGTTGTCTCCGCGTCTCTGTTACCCGCCGTGAAGCCAGCCCACCCGACCAGAGCCTTCCGAAATTTTAACAACAGTTTCCAATTCGAGAACTTGACTGAAATAAAACATTTATTTATTAATTTGTTTATTTGTTTATTTATTTATTTATTTTTGCTTTCAGGGTTATTTCTGGGGCACTTGCCATGAATCCATGGCTCCTGGTAAGCATCCCCTCCCCATTTTTGTTGTTATTGTTGTTGGATAGGACAGCAAGAAATTGAGAGAGGAGGGGAAGACAGAAAGGGGGAGGAAGGGGGAGAAAGGAGGTTAGGTGGTAGCACAGTGGGTTAAGTGCACATGGCGCCAAGCACCAAGGACCAGGATAAGGATCCAGGTTACAAGGCCCCGCCACCCCCACCTGCAGGGGAGCCTCTTCACAAGCAGTGAAGCATGTCTGTAGTTGTCTATCTTTCTCTCCCCCTCTCTGTCTTCCCCTCTTCTCTTCATTTCTCTCTGTCCTATCCAAAAATGGAAACATCAATAACAACAACAATAATAACTACAACAATAAAACAACAAGGACAACAAAAGGGGGAAAAATACAATTAAAAAGAAAAGAAAAGGAGAGAAGAGAAGAGAAAAGAAAGGGGAGAGAAAGATAAACACCTACAGACCTGCTTCCCTGCTTGTGAAGTGACCCCCCTACAGGTAGGGAGCTCGGGGCTTGAACCAGGATCCTTACACCGGTGGGTCCTTGGGCACTTAATGCGCTGTGCACATTAAGTGCCCAATGTGCACTTAATCTGCTGTGCTATCACCCAGCCCCTAAAAATAAAACAATTTAGCAGGTCATTTTGTTAGGGGAAACGGTGACTAAGAAGTCTGTTGTTACAGGTGTACAATTTCACATCTTCCCTTGGAAGGTCTCAGCATACACATATTCTGGCCACTTGTTCTCTTCCTTCCCCATTGGACACTGGTTTCTTTTCTCCCTTTGGAGATTCCTCCCATCTCTAGAGTCTCTGAGCAGGTCCTTGCAATTATTTTTTTTTTCTTAAGCTGGTAGTAAAACTGTGAATATTCTAGATATAAAATAAAACACACATTCCATTGGTGACATTCTGAATAAAGCACATTGTAAACAAATATTCATATCTGTGTAAAATAAAATAACAGGTGGTAGGAAGAAAATATAACAAAGTAGTAACACTGATAACAGACTCTGGAAACATTTGCAAATTACTGGATAGAAAAACAATAGTAGTGGTCTGGGAGGTGGCGCAGTGGCTAACGCACTAGACTGTCAAGCATGAGGTCCTGAGTTTGATCCCCAGCAGCACATGTACCAGAGTGATGTCTGGTTCTTTCTCTGTCTCTCCTATATTTCTCATTAATAAATAAATAAAATCTTTAAAAAAAAAAAGAAAAACAATAGTAAGACAGAGAATAGTCACCTTATGTGTTTTTAATCAAATGTTAAATACATTTTGTAGTGTTTAAATACAATTATGCAATGTGTAGTATGAGTTTATTATAAATTCTAGGAAACTGTGCATACTTGAAATGGATAGTCAAAAAAAAATAAATCATTCACTATTTAAGTTACTTTTAATTTCATACTTATTTTACTAAATTTTTCAAATGTTATGAAGGATCAAATGTAGTAATCACAAGGATGCAAACCCTTAAAATATACTCCTTGTTAGATGTGTTTTCATTCCATACATTTAAGACTGAGTTTGGTCAGAAGAATCCAGACCATATTTTCCCAGTGACTTGAAACAATATTTGTCAAGGAAACTAACATTTAAGACCTACTTAAATACTGTCAAGGCTGAAATTGAAATAATGAAAGTGTTTGTGTTCATCATTACATAGTGAGAGGTTAGCATTTCTCATTAGAAATTGTAATGTCTTTCCCTTTTAAGTGGGGTACCAGGTGTTCTGTGACTAGTGTAAACACATAGTTAAATGAGAAAAATGTTTAAAAGCATCCTCAAAACTGAAGTGTTTTCTCTAGTATGCAAGGTTCTGAACATCAGGATGAAACAATAAGTATGTGTACAGTATGCATCAGCACTTGTAAAAATATATAATGAGCTTTCTATGATTTGTCTTTATTGTACAATACACAGAATAATGTTATTATTTTCAATACAGAATAACCATACCAAAATTCAAAAAATAAACACTTGTGTGGAATTATTGTTTAAATTAGATCTTTTATGAAACAAATGGAAAGCATTGTGAATTTAGAATGACCATGAGAACTATGTTCTGCTTAAAAAGAAACACAGTATACAAAGCCAAACAAATTGTTGAACAATTATGGACCTAAAGGCTGGAATAGTGTAGATGAAGTGTTGGGGGTTACTCATTGCAGACTATTGTGTACTTTTGCTTTCAGGTATATATTTTTCCCTAGTTTATGGATACATGGGAACATATGCTCTATCTCAAGGGACCTGGTCTTTATCTAGGTTTTGGGACTTTGTTAGGAAGTAAACCACCTGGAATGGAATTAGAGACTACTATGAAAGGAAAGGTCTTACCCCAGTAATGAAGCCGAGGGGTTGTCATTCCACACCTGAAGTCTCTGGACACAGTCTGAAGTGAAGCATGCTGGGGTGGCACTCGTTGCGTTGATTAGGTTGTGATTGGCCAATGCAGTATTATTTGATATGAATTGGCCAATGCAATATTATTTGATGTGAACTGAGAGGAGCATGCAGGAAAGTGCACCCCACTCTAAGGTTCCAGGACTGGGGGAAATATAGGCTCTATAGTGGAAATGTGAGGTTCCTGCTGTCTTAGGGTTCAAGAAGACAATGGATAGTTATTGTTATCATCACATTATTTGGTAATTGGGTTAACTTTGAAAAGTCCCTTTGTTAGGGTTTGCTGTATAATACGAAGCATCTTGTATATAGCTGTGCCACCAGTTGCTTCTGTTCTCCCTGGTCTAGGCTTTTGAGAGAGTCAACATATCAAAGACTTCAGTCTATGTATTAAAAAGACTCAGTCTGTGCTTTAAAAAGTTTGAGATATACAATCAATTTTTCCCCTTTCATATTAATTAAATAGTGATTTATATGACTACAATTTAATAGGAGTGTACATAAACACCAATCCCACCACCAAAAGACTATGTCCCATCCCACCCACCCACTGCCCCAGAAGCCAAATGGCCACCCTCCCCCTCACCACAGGGTTTTTACTTTGGTGCCCTACTCTAGATTTAGTCAAATTCTGCTTTTAGTTTCCCTTTCTGTTCTTATTTCTCAACTTCTGTTGATAAGTGTTAACTCTCTTTTCAGCCACCAGGTTCCAGATGCCAGCATGATGCCGACCAGACTTGCTTGGACAGATGACCCCACCAATGTGTCCTGGAGCTCCACTTCCCCAGAGACCCACCCCACTAGGGAAAGAGAAAGGCAGACTGGGAGTTTGAACCGGACCGACCAGTCAATGCCCATGTTCAGTGGGGAAGGAATTACAGAAGCCAGACCTTCCACCTTCTGCAACCCACAATGACCTTGGGTCCATACTCCCAGAGGGATAAAGAATGAATGGTAAAGCTATCAGGGGAGGGGATGGGATATAGAGATCTGGTGGTGGGAATTGTGTGGAATTGTACCTCTCCTATCCTACGATTTTGTTAATGTCTCCTTTTTTAAATAAATAAATTTTTAAAAATATCCAGAAAAATATTCTACTCAGGGAAAAAATAATAATGTACCTAGAAGTGTATGTCTCTTTCATGATTATATTTCATAAAGAAGTAAACAGGAAAAAAGTTTAAAAGAATGTAATAGTCTCTGGTCAACCTAGCGGAAAAAGATAAGAAATCTGACACTTTGGAAAATACTCTGGAGTAATAGCTATGGCTGGGGACCTAATTATAAACTAGAATAAAATAATTATTCCACACAGATGCTACTGGCAATGCTGTCACCCAGAAACAGAATTTCAAAATATAGATTATCCATGAAGAAATAACATCATACCTCATAACTGTATGAAGTGGTTCTGAGAAAAAAAAAGCATAGGAGAGATTAATCATAAATACTGATCCGTTCAACAGAAAATTAAAATACCATATCTCAATGAGTGCCACCCCAGCATGCTTCACTTCAGACTGTGTCCAGAGACTTCAGGTGTGCAACGACAATGCTTCAGTTTCATCGCTCGGGTGAGACCTTTCCTTTCATAGTATTCTCTAATTCCATCCTAGGTGGTTCACTTCCTAACAAAGTTCCAAAACTTAGATATAGACCAGGTTCCAGGAGATAGAGCATATGTTCATATGCATCCATAAACTAGGGCAAATATATACCTGAAAGCAGTAGTACACTAGAGTTTGCAGTGAGTAACCCCCACAACACTACATCTCCACTATTCCAACCTTTGGGTCCATGATTGCTCAACAATTTGTTTGGTCTTGTATGTTAACTCTCTTTTCAGCCACTAGGTTCCAGATGCCATCAGGATGCCAGCCAGACTTCCCTGAATTGAAGACCCCACCAATGCATCCTGGAGCTCAGCTTCCCCAGAGACTAACCCTACTAGGGAAAGAGAGAGGCAGACGGGGAGTATTGATTGACCAGTCAACGCCCATGTTCAGTGGGGAAGCAATTACAGAAGCCAGACCTCCCACCTTCTGCAACCCACAATGACCCTTGGTCCATGCTCCCAGAGGGATAGAGAATGGGAAAGCTATTGGGGAGGGGATGGGATATGGAGATTGGGTGGCAGGAATTGTGTGGAATTGTACCCCCCTATCCTATGATTTTGTTAATGTCTCCTTTCTTAAATAAATTAATTAATTAAAAAAATAAAAATAAAAGTAGAACCAACGTAAAAAAAATTAAAATACCATTACTACAAGGAGAATTAGGAAAGGAGAGTGTATAAAACATAAGAGTGTAATGTTATCCTCCCCATTTTTATAAACAGGAAAAAAGAAAAACATTTAATTTTGTACTTCTAAGATTTACTTTAGTGTTGGGGTGGGGGGAGTGGGCAGAGAAAGTGAATCAAAGAAAGGAGAGAGGTAGCCAACATATGTATCACTAGAGATTGAACCTGGGGGATTGATTCATGTATGTAAGTCCTACATACAGAGCCAGTTTTTTCACCACCAATTTTGCCATATAATTGTAGTGATATTCTTTTTTTTTAATAAAAAGGAAACACTGACAAAACCATTGGGTAAGAGAGGTACAACTCCACACAATTCCCACTACCAGAACTCCATATCCCATCTCCTCCCTTGATAGCTTTCCTACTCTTTTATCTTCTGGGAGTATGGATCCAAGGTCATTGTGGGATGCAATGAAAGTGGAAGGTCTGGCTTCTGTAATTGCTTCCTCACCGAACATGGGCGTTGAAAGGTCAATCCATACTCCCAACCTGTCTCTTTCTCTAGTGGGGAAGGAGTTCTGGGGAATCAGAGATCCAGGGCACATTGGTGGGGATGTCTGTCTAGGGAAGTCTGGTTGGTATCACGGTAGCATCTGGAACCTGGTGGCTGAAAAGAGAGTTTACATAAAGCAAAACAAATTGTTGACTATTCATGAACCTAAAGGCTGGAGTAGTGCAGATGAAGAGTTTGGGGGGGGGTCTCTGTTTTGTAGATAGCTAGTAGACATATTTTAGTTATATTCCAAAGGGTTTGTGGCTATACTAATTTTTTTTTTCTGAGCCTGAAATCTGATATGCAGGTGGATCCAAGATATTGTCTAGGGAGATGATGGTATGGCTGGAAAAAGGACCAGAAAGCTGCATCAGGGAAGAAAGTAGCTCCCTAATATGGAAAAGGTGTATAAATATTGTTGACTGTAAACCTCATGGATTTGATCTGTTCTGTTGACTGTAAACCTCATGGATTTGATCTGTTCTGAGGTCCATATTCAGTTTAGGAGCCTGTATGATTTCTGCATCCCTATAGATCTGAGCTCTCATTCTGTGGTCATCACTACCAATGTTCCAAGCTGCCCCAATATCAGGACCCATCTTCCTCAGGTGTAGCACAGAGTATGCTGTCTAGCCTCCCTTAGGAAGATGGAACATTCTCTACCGTTGTTGATCCCAGTTGAGGGCAAGGTCCTATAGGGGTCCTCTAGTGGGTCCATTTTGTTGTTCCTGACAGAGATGACCAGTAACAATGGAGAGAGGGATGTATTCGAGGTCTAGGTCCATCATGTCTGTTTGGGAATCTCAGGACTCCCCAAATAGGGCCCCAGCTGATGGGGTGGCCTGTTAGTGACTAAAGAGTCATTGTTAACATATGCCAGTCTCTTGCCCTTATTCAACTTTTGCAGTTCTTGCTTTGAAAAGGATAGCTTGGGAGTGAGTGATATTCTTTCTGGATGGATAAGCAAATAACTATCCCACTGGTCAGTTCAGGGCATGCATTTCTGTACCTTCACTTCCTCTCTATTGTCACTAGGTTAGTTTGAAAGTTTGAAACAAATCATATCATTTCTTCTCAATGTATATCTCTATATAAGCTTATCCTCTTCTCTTTTTAATTTTTTAATTATCTTTATTTATTGGACAAAAACAGCCAGAATTCTAGAGGGAGTGGCCAAGAGGGAGAAAGACAGAGACACTTGCAACACCTGCTTCACCACTTGCCAAGCTTTCCCCCCAGGTGGGCACAAAGGGCTCGAACCCGGGTCCTTCACGTGTGTACTCACTCAGGTGCGCCATCATCTGGCTGCCATCTCTTCTCTCTCTCTCTCTTTTTAAATAAATCTTTTTAATGTTTATCTTTATTTATTATTGAATAGAGACAGAGAAAAATTGAAAGGGGAGAGGCATAAAAAGGAGAGAGACAGAGAGATACCTGCAGCTGTCACCACTTATGATGCTTTCCCTCCTAAGGGTGAGGACCAGGAGCTTGAACCTGGGACCTTGCGCTGTAATGTGTGTGCTTAACCTGCTGTGCCAACCCTTGTCTCCTCTTTTCTTTTATAGTACTTTTTCTAGGCCAGGTAATTAATTATTTATTCAGCCAAAAAAAAGTAGTTCAGCTATAGACAAATACATAAAAAAGAGACATCTATGCAAACATTTTTTTATTTCTTTATTGGGGAATTAATGCTTTACATTCAACAGTAAATACAATGGTTTGTACATGCATAACATTCCCCAGTTTCCCATTTAACAATACAACCCCCACTATGTCGTTTATCATCCTTCATTTTAAAGCATTTTTCTAAATTAATTTTCTGTTTGCTCACATAAAGTAACCAGTATGCAACCAATAATCCCTGAATACAATTCACCAGACCAAACAAGACCAACATGTTTCTACCTGGAAATAATACAATTTTTTAATTTTTTGGTAATACTGCTAAAAATAATAACTAGCTTGCTGGGAGATGGTGCACATTGTAGAGTGAAAAGGGATGCATTGGATCGACCTTCTCGTGGTGCATCCCTTGAGTACCCATTCATTGGGGAAACTGACGATCCTTCCTAGTCGACTGAATCCACATGGATCCCACTCACTTTCAAAGCCAGCAACAAGCAGCTCCTGACAGCTTTCAACCTGACCTGTTGACTGGCTACGGAAGAAGGGCAAACGCTAGAAGAAGAAGTAGAGTGAAAACATTACCATGCTCAAGGACCTGGGTTTATTCCCTCAATCTCTGCCTCTAAGAGGATAACTTCTCTTTATTGTTTTCTTTTCTTTATTGAGGGGAATTAAGCCTTTACAGTTGATAGTAACATATAGTAGTTGGTATACGTGTAACAGTTTGCAGTTTTCTGCATAACACTCTAATCCCCTACATAGGTCCTCCTCCACCATCATGTTCCAGGACCTGAACACACTCCCTACCCCCTGCCCCAGAGTCCATTATTTTGGTGCAATACTCCAAATCCAGTTCAAGTTCTGTTTTGTTTTTTCCTTTCTGTTCCTGTTTTTAAATGTCTGTATGTTTGGGATCATCTCATAGTCATCCTTCTCTTTTTTGGTTAGCTCACTTAACATGATTCCTTCAAGCTTCATCCAAGATGAGGTGAAGAAGGTGAATTCATAATTTTCAGTAGCTGAGTAGTATTCCCTAGTGTATATAGACCATACTTACTCAGCCTCTGTTGTTGGACACCTAGGCTGCTTCCAGGTTTTGGCTATAATATATTGTGTTGCTATTAACAAAGGTATGCATAGATCTTTTGAGATGGGTATGTTTGGTTTCTTCTCTTCCTATTTGCATGGTTCTTACAGGTAATGTTGTTTCATTTAGCTTTTGTTTTTGGAACCCATTTAAATTTCTCTATAGTTGTTTTTATTTTTATATCTAGAGGTGAGAGAGGGAGAGAGACAAAAAGGTTACATAAAGAAGTGTGGAAGAGACACAGCTCTGTTTTACTGATCATGATGCTTGACCTCTGAATGTGGGTCAGGTGGCTTGAACCTGGATCTATGTGTATGCCCTACTGGGTGCATCACCTATGAGCCCCTGTAGCTTTATTTGTAGTATGAAAATTATTTATTTCTGTATTCCTGAAGTGATTCTATGCTCAGAGCAATCTTAATTTTCTCTCTACTATGTGTAATTGAGATCCTTCTTCCCAGGTTAAAATAATGACAGGTATGTGGTTTTATAAATTCATGACACCAGATGCAGAAAACCAAAGACAATTTAAACTTTTTATCTCAAATATCTATTCTCTAAATTTTGGATTTATAATAAATAATAAAATTAAATTGTTTTTTGTGAATACATAAAATGTTACCATTCATTTCAGTCTCCATAATTATATATATATATATATATATATATATATATATATATATATATTTTTTTTTTTTTTTTTCTGTACATGTGAAAATGAGACTAAGGAATCTTGGTTTTCTAATATACTACCTAGTCTCAGAAGTACAATTTATATGTACTGCAGACAAAAACTGAAAAAATAGTCTCCTACTCTGTAACTGATTGTACTGAGAATTAGACTTAATACAAAATACAAGGGCAATTGTATGATACAGGGAAAAGGCATTTTTCATAAGAAATATTTTGTTATTGCTGGGGCCGCATTTTTCTAGACTAACTTTTTCCAGAAGAGAGAGACAGACTGAAGGAGGGAGAGAAAGACATCATAGCAGTGGATTGGTCCCTGAGAAAATTTAGAATTTGAAAGGAAAGGGAATTTAAAAAGTAAAACAAAATTCCATAAGGCAATGTACAAGAAACTTAATAAAGGAAAGACAGTAAGTTTCAGAAAATGACTCAGTATTATTTTTGCAATAAAAGAGGGTATAACTAGGGCTGCCATGACAGCTTACCTGGAAGGCTGCTTGCATGTTCTGTGTGTGATCCAGGCTTGAACCAGAACCATAATGTGGTGGGAAGCATTGATGATATGGTGTCTTTAACTTTCTCCAGAAAAATAGACTTGAGTGGTAAAGTCCCATAACAACAATAAAACAAAAATAAAAAATAAAATAGGACAAGGGAACTCTCCTTAAATATGGCACAGGTTTAAATAGCTTCTTTTTACTAATATCCTATGGAATACTACTTTGCAATTTAAAAAAATGATAATATTGTGCCCGTTAGGACAAAATGGGTAGAACTGGAGTGGGTTATGCTTAGTGAAATATGAATAGAGATAAAAGACAACTACCAGATGATTTCCGTAATATGTGAAAGCTGGAAATTTGAAACAAATGAAATTGGGGGGAGGGGGAGAACAGCAAAGGTAAACTGCCTCTAAAACTTTGTGAGCACTCTGATGGTTATCGTTGGGGTAGTAGGGACACAAAACTTTGGAGTGGGGGTAGTATGGAACTACACTCTGAAATCTTAATCTTCTAAATTGTTATTAAAAATTAAATTGCAAAAATAAAAGGAATTAAAATGCAAGTTACTGAAAAAATCATTTAGAAATATTTGTCATTTTACTTTTTAAAATTATGTCCTGCAGATGCTTAATCATTACACCCATTGCCCTCTATATCTATTAACTTTCAATTAATTATTTAATGTTCTATTTTTCATTGTCTTGTAATTCATTAGATGATTATACCTTGCTCTCTTTCTCTCCCTCTCCATGTGTGTGTGTGCTGTGTTTTTTTTTTTTTTTTTTAATTTTTTATTTAAGAAAGGATTAGTGAACAAAAGCATAAGGTAGGAGGGGTACAACTCCACACAATTCCCACCACCCAATCCCCATAACCCACCCTCTCCCATGATAGCCTTCCCATTCTCTAGCCCTCTGGGAGCATGGACCCAGGGTCGTTGAGGGTTGCAGAAGGTAGAGGGTCTGGCTTCTGTAATTGCTTCCCCGCTGAACATGGGCGTTGACTGGTCGGTCCATACTCCCAGTCTGCCTCTCTCTTTCCCTAGTAAAGTGTGTCTCTGGGGAAGCTGAGCTCCAGGACACATTGGTGGGGTCTTCAATCCAGGGAAGCCTAGCCAGCATCCTGGTGGCATCTGGAACCTGGTGATTGAAAAGAGAGTTAACATACAAAGCCAAACAATTTGTTGAGCAATCATGGATCCCAAGTTTGGAATAGTGGAGAGGAAGTGTTAGGGAGGTACTCACTGCAAACTCTAGTGTAATCCTGCTTTCAGGTATATATTTTGCAGTAGTTTATGGATACATGTGCACATACGCTCTCTCTCACAGAAACTGGTGTATGTCTAGGTTATGGGACTTTGTTAGAAAGTGAACTACCTGAGATGAAATTAGAGTGTACTATAAAAGGAAAGGTCTCACCCAAGTAATGAAGCTGAAGGGTTGTCATTCCACACGTGAAGTCTCTGGATACACTCTGAGGTGAAGCATGTTGAGATGGCAATCGTTGCTTTGGTTAGGTTGTGATCGGCGGATGCAATATTATTTGGGTTGGATTGGGAGATGCATACGGGAAAGTGAGCCCTATCCAAGGGTGCCAGGACTGGGGGAAGTAGGGGCTCTATAGTGAAGATGTGAGGTTCCTGCTGTCTTAGGGTTCAAAAAGACAATGGATAGTTAATGTTATCATCACATTATTTGTTAATTGGGTTAACTTTGAAAAGTCCCTTTGTTATGGTTTGCTGTACAGTACCCAGTATCTTGTTTATAGCTGTGCTATTGGAAGCTTCTAATCTACTTGGTCTAGGCTTTTGAGAGAGTCCGCATATCAAATACGTAGCCTATCTATTAAAAAGATTCAGTTTGTCTTTTGAGAAACTTTGAGACATACAATTGATTTCCCCCTCTCATATTAATTAACTACTGATTTATATGTCTACATTTTGCTAGGAGTGTACATAAACACCATTCCCATCACCAAAGGACCGTGACCCATCCCTCCCGCCCACTCCAACCCCCCACTGGCCCAGGAAGCTACATGTCTACCCCTCACCACTGGGTTTTTACTTTGGTGCCCTACTTACAATTTGATCAGGTCCTGCTTTTAGTTTCCCTTTCAGATCTTCTAAGTCAGCTTCTGTTGATGAGTGGGATCATCCCATACTCATCTTTAACTTTCTGACTTAGTTCACTTAACATAATTCCTTCTAGCTCTGTCCAAGATGGGTCAGAGAAGGTGGGTTCATTGTTCTTGATAGCTGCATAGTATTCCATTGTGTATATATACCACAGCTTTCTCAGCCATTCATCTGTTGTTGGGCACCTGGGTTGCTTCCAGGTTTTAGCTATTATGAATTGTGCTGCTATGAACATAGGAGTACACACCTCTTTTTGGTTGGGTGTTATGGAGTCCTTGGGGTATAACCCCAGGAGAGGAATTATTGGGTCATATGGAAGGTCCATGTCTAGCCTTCTGAGAGTTTTCCAGACTGCTCTCCACAGAGGCTGTACCAATTTACATTCCCACCAGCAATGTAAAAGGGTTCCTCTGTCCGCACATCCTCTCCAGCATTTGTTGCTGCTGTCCTTTTTGATGTATGCCATTCTTTCAGGAGTGAGGTGGTATCTTAGTGTTGTCTTAATTTGCATTTCTCTGACAATCAGTGACCTAGAGCAGTTTTTCATATGTTTGTTAGCCTTTTGGATCTCCTCTGTGGTGAATGTTTTGTTCATTCCTCTGCCCATTTTTGGATGGGGTCATTTGCTTTTTTGCGGCTAAGTTTGCTGAGCTCTTTATATATTTTGGTGATTAGTTTCTTGTCTGATGTCTGGCATGTGAAGATCTTCTCCCATTCTGTGAGGGGTCTCTCTGTTTGTTTAATAGTTTCTTTGGATGTGCAGAAGCTTTTCAATTTGATGTAGTCCCATTGGTTTGTTTCTGCTTTGGTCTTCCTTGCAATTGGGTTTGATTCATCAAAGATGTCCTTGAGGTGTAGATGGGAAAGTGTTTTACCAATGTTTTCCTCTAAGTATTTGATTGTTTCTGGTCTGACATCTAGGTCTTTGATCCACTTGGAGTTGATTTTTGTTTCTGGTGAGATAAAGTGGTTCAATTTCATTCTTCTGTATGTTTCAACCCAGTTTTCCCAGCACCATTTATTGAAGAGAGCCTCCTTCTTCCATTTAATCCTTTGGGCCCCCTTATCAAAGATTAGATGCCCATAGGTGTTGGGATTTACTTCTGGGCTTTCAATTCTGTTCCACTGGTCTGTGTGCCTATTTTTGTTCCAGTACCATGCTGTTTTGATGATGATGGCTTTATAATATAGTTTAAGGTCTGGGAGTGTGATGCCTCCATTTCTGTTTCTTTTCCTTAATATGGTTTTGGCAATTCTAGGTGTTTTCAGGTTCCAGATAAATGATTGTAGTGTTTGTTCTATTCTCTTAAAGAAGCTTGGTGGAACTTTGATGGGTATTGCATTAAATTTGTATATGGCTCTGGGGAGAATGTTCATTTTGATGATATTTATTCTTCCAATCCATGAGCATCGGATATCTTTCCATTTCTTGGTATCAGTTTCTATCTCCTTGAGTAGCGACTCATAGTTTTCAGCATACAAGTCTTTCACTTCTTTGGTCAACTTTATTCCTAGGTATTTGATTGATTTTGCTGAAACAGTAAATGGGAGTGATTTCTGGATGTCTTCTTCTTCAGATTTAGTGTTTGCATAAAGAAATGCCACTGATTTTTGTACATTGATTTTGTAGCCTGATACCTTGCTATATTGCCTAACAACTTCCAGTAATTTTCTACTGGATTCTTTAGGTCTTTCTATGTATACATCATATCATCTGCAAATAGTGAGAGCTTGACTTCTTCCCTTCCAATCTGTATCCCTTTGATTTCTTTCTCTTGCCTGATTGCTATCGCAAGAACTTCCAATACTATGTTGAAGAGTAACGGTGACAGTGGGCAGCCCTGTCTAGTCCCTGATCTGAGGGAGATGCTTTCAGCTTCTGTCCATTGAGTATGATGTTGGCTGTAGGTTTGCTATATATAGACTCCACTATCTTGAGGAATTTCCCATCTATTCCCATTTTTTGTAGAGTTTTGAGCATGAATGGGTGTTGGATTTTGTCAAAGGCTTTCTCTGCATCTATTGAGATAATCATGTGGTTTTTGGCTTTGATTTTATTGATGTGATGAATGACATTGATTGATTTACGGATTTTGAACCAGCCTTGCATTCCTGGGATGAATCCCACTTGGTCATGATGAACAATCTTTTTGATGTGTTGCTGTATCCGGTTGGCCAAGATCTTGTTTAATATTTTGGCATCTATGTTCATCAGAGATATTGGTCTGTAGTTTTCCTTTTTTGTTCTGTCCTTATCAGCTTTTGGTATCAGGGTGATGTTGGCTTCATAAAAGGTGGAAGGGAGTATTCCTGTTTCTTCAATCTTATGGAATAGCTTAAGAAGTATGGGTATTAACTGTTTCCTGAAAGTTTTGTAGAATTCGTTTGTGAAGCCATCTGGTCCAGGACTTTTGTTGTTGGGGAGATTCTTAATAACGTTTTCAATTTCTTTGTCTGTGATTGGTGCATTTAGATTTTGTAGTTCTTCTTGGTTCAGTTTTGGAAGTGCATAGGTTTCTAGGAATTGTTCCATTTCTTCCAGATTCTCTAGCTTGGTGGCATATAGTTCTTTATAGAAGTTTCGCAGAATTCTCTGGATTTCTGTGGTGTCAGTTGTGATATCTCCTGCATCGTTTACAATTCTATGAATTTGAGTCTTCTCTCTTTTTTGTTTGGTGAGTCTGGCTAGGGGTTTGTCAATTTTGTTTAATCTTTCAAAGAACCAACATTTGGCTTCATTGATCTTTTGTATGGTTCTTTTATTTTCGATGTTGTTTATTTCTGCTCTAACTTTAGTGATTTCTGTCCTTCTGGTTGCTTTAGGGTTCCTTTGTTCCTCTTCCTCTAAGTCCCTGAGGTGTGTAGTAAGTTAGTTCATTTGGGCTTCTTCTTGGTGTTTAATATGTGATTGTATAGCTATAAGTTTCCCTCTCAGTACTGCTTTAGCTGTGTCCCAAATATTTTGATAGGTTGTGTCTTCATTTTCATTAGTTTCCAGGAACATTTGAGTTTCCTGTTTGAGTGAGTGTCTGACCCAGTGGTTCTTAAGGAGCATGTTGTTTAGTTTCCAAATTCTATGTCTTTTAATAATTTTCCGTTTGTTGTTAAAAGTTAGTTTTACTCCACTGTGGTCTGAGAAGATACTTGGGATGATTTCAATGCTCTTGAATTTATTGATGCTGTCTTTGTGGCCTAACATGTGGTCTATCCTTGAGTATGTGTTGTGTGGATTTGAAAAGAAGGTGTATTCCAGTTTTTTGGGGTGGAGGAGTCTGAAAATGTCCAAGAGGTCTAGTCTGTCAATCTCTTCATTCAATTCTCTTGTATCTTTATTGGTTCTCTGCTTTGTTGATCTGTCTAAGTGTGAGAGTGGGGTATTGAAGTCTCCCACTATTATTGTATTACTATTGATGTATTTTTGAAATTCTTTCAATAGGTGTTTAATGTATTTAGATGGTCCCTCGTTGGGTGCATAGATGTTAATAATTCTTAAGTCTTCTTGGCTGATTGATCTTCTAATCATTATGTAATGTCCTTGCCTATCTTTTATTACTTTATTTAATTTAAAATCTATCGTGTCTGAGATGAGAATGGCTGTTCCTGCCCTTTTTTGTGGACCGTTAGCCTGTATGATAGTTTTCCATCCTTTCACTTTAAGTCTGTGTTTATCTTGTTGTGACAGATGTGATTCTTGCAAGCAGCATATGGTTGGGTTATGTTTTCTGATCCATCCCCCCACCCTGTGCCTTTTGATGGGTGAGTTTAAGCCATTGACATTTATTGATATTATGGATTTAATGTATTGTAGTGCCATTGTTCTAAAAAACAATTTGTTTACTCTGATATATTACAAGTATTATAGTGATGTTCTTGTTTATAAGAGGTCTTTTAGTACCTCTTTCAGGGCCGGCTTGGTGATAGTTGCCTCCTTTAACTGTTGTTTGTCTAAGAAGGTTTTGATCCCTCCATCTAGCTTGAATGAAAGTCTAGCAGGATATATAATCCTTGGTTGAAACCCTTTTTCATTCAGGGCTCGATAGATATCTTGCCACTCCCTTCTGGCTTTTAGAGTTTGAGTTGATAAATCTGCAGAAAGTCTTATGGGTTTTCCCCTGTATGTGACTTTTTGTTTCTCTCTTGCAGCCTTTAGGATCCTTTCTTTATCCTTACTTCTTCTCATTGTGACTATGATGTGTCTTGGTGTTTTCAGGTCTGGGTTGATTCTGTTTGGTACTCTCTGGGCCTCTTGCACCTTGATATCCTTTCTGTTATTCAGGTCTGGGAAATTTTCTTGCATTATTTCCTCTAGAATGTTTGCTTCCCCTTCCTCTCTTTCTTCCTCTGGCAGGCCAATTATACGAATGTTACTTCTTTTGAGATCATCCCATATGTCTCTGTTGTTGTTTTCAGTGTCTCTCAATCTCTTTTTAAGCTCTTTCACCTCTTTCTTAGTTTTCTCTAACTCATCCTCTGTCTGACTAATTCTGTTTTCTGCTTCTGTTAGTCTGCTTTCCCTTGCCGCAGCTTCTTTCTTCATTACAGCTATTTCAGCTTTCAGTTCTCTAATTGTCTCAAGATAATCAGTATTTTCCTTGGGGGTCTCAACTGTTGTTTCCCTAATACTGCCATTTCTTTCCTCCAATGTTGTTTTCATTTCTGTGATTAATAAGTTTATTATTGCTTGCATACTTTTCTTATCTATGGTTACTTCTGACTGATTTGTGGTTTCTTCTGGGCTCTTGTCTTCATTCATTGGGGTAGCAGTTTTATTTGTTTTTAATCTACCCTTTTTTTTTTAATTTATGTGTTTCTTTTTTTTTTTTTAATGCTCTGTTGTTCCTCAGTTGTTGTGTTTTGAGCACAAGTAACAGTGTACTAAATACCTTTATGACAATTGCACTCACCAAGCTCCGGAATAACAGTAGCAACTGAAGTAAGTATTGAAGGAGTTTAATCGTTACCAGTTAGCCAAACAATTTCTCCAGTCTGTGAAAAAATAGTAACCAAATCCCAGTGAAGAAAGAGAAAAGGAAGAGAGGATAGCAAGAATAGACAGTTATGCAAATCTACTATCCAGTGTATATTCTAAGGGTAACAAGAGTGTAAAGGAAACTAGAGCAGAGATAGACACATAGAGAGTCCACTCTGGGTCAGATTTCTTCCCCAAAGTAATTCACAAATTCAGAAAGGCAAAGAAGAAAGAAGTGTATGACAAGATTAAAAAAAAATAATAAAAAAAAGAGAGAGATAGAGAGAGATAAGAGAGAGAAAAGGGAGAAGATAAGAAGAAGAGTTGTAATTAAAGAGCAGTGCGAGGAACTTCCCAAATGTGTATCAGTGAATTAAAAAAAAAAAAAAAAAAAAAGGAAAAAAGAGAAAAAAAAAAAAAAAAAACCTGTTTGGTGGTATGGGGTATCCTGCTAGTAGCTGGTCCCAGGCACTGCTTACGGGGGGGGGGGGGGGGGAGGATGTATGCTTGAAAATTAAAAGGAAGAAAAAAGAATTTTTTCCCCTACTCTAATTCTTAACCCAAATTAAGTTATAGACCCATCCTTGGTATGACCGTTATGGCCCCTTATTGGCTGGCCTGCTAAAGGCAGAAAATCCTATTGTTTACACGAGATGTGTCCGGAGCTCAAAGGCTAGCCGCTTCTCAATCCGCCATCTTCCGGGAAACCCTGCCCTCCAGACTTTTTTAAAGGATTTCTCAAAAATGAAAACTAGCTCCAAGTCCTTTGATCCAATGAGAGCTATACTCAAGAAGTCTTTGGATCCACCCTCAGGGTCGCGGTGGACCCTGGCGACAACCAAGAGGCAGCCCCCGAGCTAAAGTGCTCTCTCCGGGTCCTCTGCCCGCCGACCGGCGGAGGAGCCGCCTTCCTGGGCGGGCGGAGGACAATGCCCGGCGCACTCGCCTTGCCTGGCGCCGCCTGGGAATTCTGGCGCCCCGCTAGTCCGTGTCATCTTTGCTCTAATTGTTAACCCAAATTAAACTGTAATCACTTCTTTGGTGCCCCCCCCTTATTGACTGGCCTGCTAAAGGCAGAAAATCTTACCGTTGCCGACGATGCTATCAGAGCACTCGCTGTTAGCGATTTCTTAGGCCGCCATCTTCCCACAATTCGTGTGCTGTGTTTTTAACAATATTCCTTATTCTCCTTTCTAGTATTTGTGAAATTTAGATTTTATCCATTTTCATGGGTTAACAATCTCTTGGTTCTTGTTGCAATTTTATAACAAATGAGCAATTATAAAATGTTTCTTTTCTGTTGAAAGAAATATCTGAATATATACACATACACATACAGCTCAACACTGACTCATTTCTGATGATTATCACTATCTTTTAAGGTTACATAAACATATATAAATATATTTATATATGATACATAGACATATATAAATATATTTATACACACAGAGATATATAAATATGTATCTGTTACTTAATTACATATGAGGTGGGAGTAATTAAGGAGTCAGAAAAATAAATGTTTAAATTTGTATGCTATTTTAAAACAGTTTTCCAATCAGTATTATGTTCATTTTATGCTCTTAGACATCTATATTTCTTATTCCTGAGTGATGAAAGACTAATAGCTTCACCACATGGATCATATAAATTTCTCATTGCAGGGACCTTACTCTTTCTTCAGTACTCATTTATATAAGACCATTTTCACAGTCTTCTCTCCAAATTCCAACAAATCTATTCCGTATCAAATTCCAACCTCTGAAGAGGATGATGCATCTGTGGGGGTCTCATTCACCCCATTTTCTTTAATTTTAAATATTTTTCACAAATGAAAAGCTATCATCTCCATCTCTCTCTCTTTCTCTCTCTGTCTCTCTCTGTTTGTTTCTGTATTTAACTAGTGTAATACATGACATCACAAGAACCTTACATTTCCACCTCCCAAAATAATCATTTGTTTTATCTTCCATTTATGATATTGGTACCTGCCTGCAACTTTCTTTGCCTTATTTGGTATATAAATCTACATTAAGCATTATAGATAGTTTTCAGTTTATCATTTGATGTTTATTTTATTTATTTATTTATTATAATTTTAGGTATTTTAAAAATAAAATTTGAGTTAGCGTGGTAGCGCTGTGGGTTAAGTGCACATGGTGTAAATCGCAAGGACCAGCATAAGGATTCTGGTTGGAGTTCCCCTGGCACCCCACCTGCAGGGGTCGCTTCTTCCTCTCCCCCTCTGTCTTCCCCTCCTGTCTCCATTTCTCCCTGCCCTGTCCAACAACACCAACAGCAATGGCAACAATAACAGTAACAACAATAACAACAACCACAATAACGACAAGGGCAACAAAATAAGAAAAATAGTCTCTTCAGGAGCAGTAGATTTGTAGTACTGGCACCAAGCCCCTGCAGTAACCCTGGAGCCTAAACAAATAAAGACATAAAAAGTAATTAAATTAAAAAAGAAAATAAAATTTAACAATAAACTCATTTCTCATGTTTTCAATTATTTTGTTTCTTCTCAAATATTTGATATAATTAAATAATTTGTAGGATAAAACGAAACAGTTTACTAAAGAAGAAGTGTCCCAGAGACACACGAAGAGATGCTTTACTTCACTTATCATTAGAGAAATGCAAATTCAAACTACCCTAAGGTATCTTCTCACACCTGAGAGAATGGTTTGCATCAACAAACCAGGAAACGACAGGTGCTGGAGAGGTTGTGGAAAGAAAGGAACTCTGCTACATTGCTTCTGGGAATGCGAATGGGCATAGCTCCTTTACAGACAGTTTGGCTAGACCTTAAGCAAATAAAACTGGCATTACCTTACAATTCAGAAATACCACTCTTAAGCTTTTACCCAATGGGCACTCAAATACTAATTCAAAGGGACATATACACCTCTAAGTCAGTAGCTGCATTATTCATAATACCCAAAGTGTGGAAGCCTACTAAATGCCCACCAATAGATGACTGGCTAAAAAAGAGATGGGATATATATATTTCATAGATCATTACTCTGCAATCAAAAAGATGATATTGTGTCTTTTGGGACAAAAATGGATGAAACTAGAGGTGCTTATGCTTAGTGAAATAAGTAAATCGAACAGCAGCAACAACAACAATAAAAACAGAAGCAAGTGAACTGTTTCTAAAATTTGTGGAAACTATAGTGGTTACCTGTAAAAAGTGATGGGATGGGGAACAAAACTTTGATGGTAGGTGTGGTGTGAAACTGTACACAGTAATCTTACAATCTTGTAATCACAAATAAAAAAGGGAAAAAATATATACGATAGAGAGAGAAAAATTGTAAGGGAATAGGTGTGTATAAGAAGGTGGTCTGTACACCCAGTTGAGTGCACGCACCAACCATGCTCAAGGACCCAGGTTTGAGTCTCCCACTCTTCACCTGCAGAGTGGAAGCTTCATGAGCAGAGAAGCAGGTCTACAGGTGTCTATCTGTATCTCTCCCTCGTCACCTCCCCCTCACCTTCTCAATTTCTCTCTGTCCTAAAAAATAAAATAGAAAGTTAAGAAACGAAACAAACAAACAAAAAATAGCCACAGGAAGTTGTGGATTTCTAGTGTCAACACAGAGTCCCAGTGATGATCCTAGAGTCAATAAAAAAAAAAAAAGAGGGGGGAGAGTGGAGAGACACATGCAATGCTGTTGCACCATTCACAAATCTTTCCCCTTACAGGTTGGGGTTGGGGCCTTGAACCTGGATCCTTGCACAAAGAAACATGTGCACTCAACCAAGTATTCTACTTTCTGGCCCTGTTTTCCTTGGTTCTATAAGTTCCTATAGTAGGAAAATAAGTGATTATATATATATATATATATATATATATATATATATATATATAATAACAACTGTCTTTAACATCAATATTTCCCTAAGCAAATACTTTATTTTTTATTATATAAAGAGAGAGAGAAAAGAGGGAAAGATAGAAAGACACCTGCATCCCTGCTTCACCACTTGTAAGGACCCCTCCCCCCCACAGGTGGGGACCAAGGGCTTGAACCTGGGTCCTTGTGCACTATAATGTGTGCACTTAACCAGGTGTGCCACAACCTGCCCCCCCCCAAATAATTTTTTTTTAATAGTTATCTGTTGTCATTACACATAGGACAAAACTTTTCACTCTGAGATGGAAACTTTTTTTTACTAATTTGTTTTTCTTTAAAAATTTATTTTTTACATATTATTTCCTTTTAGGTATTGATTAAGATTCATGAAAAAATATATTCACTCACTATTCTTTTGATTTATTTCAAATGTCACTGCATGGCATGAACAATTCTTTTATAAAAATTGTTTGGAGTTAGATTTTTTTTCCAAAGGTGAATTTGTCATTTTTTCGATTTTGTTGTATTTTAATATTTAGTATGGTCACAGAGAAGAGAGGAAAACTGAGCAGTGTGTTTTCACTGTATTATATTTATCTGGAAGTCTATGCACATCTTTTTAAATTATGAGTTATAAATAGCATCATCATCAATATTATTATTTTGTTGTGTGGTGCCAGCACTTTAAACTTATACAAATTTACTACTAGTTTCTTTCCTCTTTCTCTCTCTCTTTCTCTCTCTCTCTCTCTCTCTCTCTCTCCCTTTCTCACATCAAAGATACAAAGATAGACAGGAAGAGCAAGAGGCTTCACAGCACTAGACCATTCCTTAATGTAAAAGTCTAAGTCACTATTAAATCACTAATAAATTAAAAACTATTAATGGTATTAGCAACATTTTAGGAGGTGATTATTTGATATATGCAGTTATTTTACAAGTGGAATTTGTACTTTACAATAGGATCTCCAAAGAAATTCCTAGTTCCTGGTGTGACGTATGAACAGAGAAAACAGTATCTAGCATTATGACAAAATATCTATATTGTTTATAGACTGCCAAATATGTCTGTGATATTTTGTTTTAGCAGACAATATAAATTCCATAAGGATATATAAGCTTCCCCATGTGATAGCAAAAAGGCAAAGTCATTGAGCAAAATGGCATGAATTCAGGTAGCTGTGATCACCAGAGGCCATTAATATACCATAAAGCAACGACAGAAATTTTCCTAGCAGTAAAGTATTACATAATTGCAACTTTTATATTTTATCATATCAGGGTTTTTAAATTCATTATTCCTATTGTTTTGAAAAGGGGGTTGATATGTTTATGGTTCTCATGTTCAGAAATGAAATAAATTTGGAAAGAGGCAAAGGGTTGTCAGTAAATAACTTCATGCTATTCCTACTCAGTTTTCAGACAAAATCAGAGATTTGCTGCAACCACTTGCTGAATGACTTTTTTCAGTGCCAGATTCTCAAGTAAGTAACTACTTGCAATAATGATCTCTTTTGAAAGTTACAATAAACCTGTATTATCATAACCTCTTTGCAGCTGACAAACAGTATATTGCAATCTGATTATGACTTCTTCCCTCAAAATCAGGTCTCAGTGATTATGAAGGCAGTATCCCTGAGGCTTATAGACACACCAAATGCCTTTCCTTTTAGCCACTAGGGTTATTATTGGGGCTCCATGCCTACAGGATTCCTCAACTCTTCGGTTTTTTTTTTTTTTTATAGGTTGTTAGGACAGAAAGGAAGAGGGAGCGATGTATAGAAATACAGAGATAGAAATGATAGATGACAGATGATAGATAGATAGAGAGATGATTGATAGATAATAGGGAAGACACTGGTGAAGCTTCACAAAGTGGCTTCTCTCATGTATGTGTATTAAATTGTACACTATAAGGAGAACTGGCTCCCTTCTCCCAATATCAGATTACATAGGTTTGTTGAAATTTTTTTTTGTGTTTACAGGTGGATTTCTGTATTTCTTCTGAAAGTAGCCCACATATAGATGAATTCATTCTTATGCAACATACAGAGAACTAAAGCACATGAACTTGGAGAAGGAAAAAAAAAGTAATTAGCCCAGTTGATTCTTTGGGAAAACTAGGGTTCTTATCATATGAAGGGTTGAGGGGCTCAGAAATTTGTTGGTGGGAGTAGTGTGGAACTATTATTTTATAATAATTTTAATTTAGTTTATTATCTTGAAATCTTTTAAACCACTAATCATGGTCCTTTGGAAAGCAAATGTGTGGTGTAATTGTGTGGTGTATTTAATCATCAGGTCTTCAACCTCAAGTTATTAGTAGCTCACTTGCAGAAGAGAGAAAGGAACATTGGATTCCCAAAGGACATCAAAAAATAAGTAAAATAAAACAAAATAATAACGGGGCTAGGCCGTAGTGCTGCAGGTTAAGCGCAGGTGGCACAAAGCACAAGGACAGGCATAAATATCCCGGTTCAAGCCCCTGGCTCCCCACCTGCAGGGGGGTCACTTCACAGGTATTGAAGCACGTTTGCAGGTGTCTTTCTCTCCCTCCTCTGTCTTCCCCTCCTCTCTCCATTTCTCTCTGTCCTATCCAACAACAACATCAGTAACAACAACAACAACAATACCAACAATGATAAACATCAAGGGCAACAAAAGGGAAAAAAATGGCCTTCAGGAGCAGTGGATTCATAGTTCAGGCACCGAGCCCCAGCGATAACCCTGGAGGCAAAATAAATAAATAAATATAATAATAAAAAGTAAACTTTTGGACTTGGTTTAAATTAAAATGAAATATTGAGTAACACTCTTCCTTCAAGTAGATATATGATCTAAATTGTCATTTATGTATAAATCAAACTAATTTTGTATTATTATTAGGGTAAGTTCAGGGGCTGGTAGTGGCACACCTGGAAAAGCATACATATGCAATGCACAAGGACCTGGCTTCAAGCTCCCAGGTCCCACTTGTAAGGAGCATGCCTCTGTATCTTTCCCTTGCCTCTCAATTTCTCTCTGTCTCTATCCAAAAATATAATACTAATAATAAATAAAATCATAAAAAACAAGAAGGTAAGTTGATTGCATTGGTGAATAAAGGAAAGCCTAGAAAAATTGTACCAAATATAAGCAACAATGATGCTATTTATTTTAAAAAGGACAGATAATTAGAAGCCTCAGAAACAGGTTTAAAAATAAATGATGTTATCTCTGCACAGGATAAATGCATTCATTAGGATACATATCAAAGAATCTATGAAGTCATAGAAAACTGATTATAAATTACACCACAGTGACAACAAAAACAATTAGAAGGTAAAAATCTTTGTAAATAAGTTTATTTTTATTTTGAATACAAATAGGTAATAATGATGTAAGAATGTATGTGTGTTACTGAAACAGAATCTTATCTTGAGTGATCTATATCTGCTAGTCTGTTTAAAAAAAGTCATCAAGTGAAATAGTGCAAAAAAAAAAAATACACATATAGGGAGTCAGGCACAGTGGGTTAAGCGCAGGTGGTACAAAGTGCAAGGACCAGCTTAAGGATCCTGGTTCAAGCCCCTGGCTATCCACCTACATGGGGGTTGCTTCACAGGTGGTAAAGCAGGTCTGCAGGTGTCTTTTTCTCCCCCCTTTCTGTCTTCCTCTCCTCTCTCCATTTCTCTCTGTCCTATCCAACGACGGCATCAATAACAACAACAACGATAACTACAACATCAAAACAAGAGTAACGAAAGGGAATAAATAAATATTTAAAAAGAAAAAAATTAAAAATATACAGTAATTTGGTGTCATGAAATGGAGACTGTTGTCTATGCTGATTATGACTAATGACAGTGCAGTGATATTAAAATAGTGTATGTATATATAATTTTATATTTTAAAATAAAGGTAGTCATTTTAATATCTACTTACAAGTGAGAGAAAGGTAACTACATGAATATTTTCAAGAAAATTATTTTATTAGTAAAATTTTTATATTTATTAATTTTATTTGATAGGAAAGAGAAAAATTGAGAGGGGAGAAGAGATGGACAGGGAGAAAGGAAAAAAAATACGAGCAACAATGCTTTCCCTACTTATGAAGCTTCCCTCTGCAAATGGGGCCTGGGCCCTTTGACTTCTGTCCTTCCACATAGTGACATGTATGTCTAACCAAGTACTGCTGCACCTGGTTCCCAGAAAATCATTCCTAAAGGTGAACTTCACCATACATCAGAGAAAAAACCAGAAATTCCAATAAACAAAGGGATAGTGAATCATACTACTAGCACTCTTTCCACTAACAAGATACATAGGAAAAACAAAAGCCAAAAGTCTTCATATTCTGAGGAAAAATGATTATGGCTTTAAATTCTGTTATCTAATTAAATTACAACTAGACCAGGTTGTTCTTGTCATAATTAAGGAAACTATATTCCTGCATATTCCTAAAGGAATAATTTGAAGGACCTGGGTGGTAGGACACCTGGTTGAGCATACATTTTACAATGCTCAAAGCCCTGGGTTTGAGCCCCTTGTCCCCACCTGCAGGTGGAAAGCTTCATGAGTGGTGAAGCAGTGTTGCAGGTATCTCTCTGTCTCTCTCCCTCGCTATCACTTAGTTCTCTCTTGGTTTCTGGCTGTCTCTAATCAACAAATGTTGCTGAGGAGTTATTCTGATGCAGTCTCCGCCCCCAGGTTTTACTACGCCCAGCGAAATCCTAGCAGTGCCCCCTTCAACCAATTCTGGCCCCACACGTCACCCCCGGTTGTCACCCAATAAAAAGCCCCCTCACCCCCCCTCTCTCTGGGCTCTCAGCTCCCCCTCTCTCAGATCTCGCCCCCTGCTCTCCCCCCGTGGTCAGGTAGTGGAGACGGCCATTGCCGGCTGGCTCCACGTGGTCTGAACCAGACCCCCCCCCATCCTATAATAAAGATTTGTTTACCCCTTTGCTCTGGACGTCCACTCTCTTCTCCACGGTGCAGCCCGACACCAGACCGCCACAACAACAAATAAATAAAAATATCCACCCTCCCACTCATGACAGGGTTTTTACTTTGGTGCCCTACTTTCAATTTAGTCAGATCCTGACTTCAGTTTCCCTTTCTTATCTTCTTTCTCAATTTCTGTTGATGAGTGGGATCATCCCATATTCATCTTTATCTTTCTGACTTAATTAATTAATGTTTTACATTCAAATACAATAGTTTGTACATGCATAACATTCCCCAGTTTCCCATTTAACAATACAACCCCCACTATGTCATTTATCGTCCTTCATGGACCTGTATATTGCATCCGCTGATCGCAACCTAATCAATGCAACGAGTGCCACCCCAGCATGCTTCACTTCAGACTGTGTCCAGAGACTTCAGGTGTGGAATGACAACCCTTCAGCTTCATCACTAGGGTGAGACCTTTCCTTTCATAGCATTCACTAATTCCATCCTAGGTGGTTCACTTCCTAACAAAGTCCCAAAACCTAGATATAGATCAGGTTCCAGGAGATAGAGCATATGTTCACACGTATCCATAAACTAGGGCAAATATATATCTGAAAGCAGTAGTACACTAGAGTTTGAAGTGAGTACCCCCCCCCCCCAATACTACTACATCTCCACTATTCCAACCTTTGGGTCCATGATTCTTCAACAATTTGTTTGGCTTTGTATGTTAACTCTCTTTTCAGCCCCCAGGTTCCAGATGCCATCAGGATGCCAGCCTGGCTTCCCTGGACTGAAGACCCCACCAATGCCTCCTGGAGCTCAGCTTCCCCAGAGACTCACCCTACTAGGAAAAGAGAGAGAGACAGGCTGGGGGTATGGATCGATCTGTCAATGCCCATGTTCAGTGGGGAAGCAACTACAGAAGCCAGACCTTCCACCTTCTGCAACCCACAAGGACCCTTGGTCCATGCTCCCAGAGGGATAGAGAATGGGAAAGCTATTGAGGAGGGGATGAGATATTGAGATTTGGTGGCAGAAATTGTGTGGAGTTGTACCCCCCCATCCTATGATGTTGTTAATGTCTCCTTTCTTAAATTAAATAAATAAATAAAGATAATACAAAATTTAAAAAAGAAATAATATGATAAATCAGTTAATTTAAGCATTTTTTTCAAAACCAGATAAAAACAAAAATATAGGAGGGGTAAGAAAATAGAAGAAGGGGGAAGGCGATACTGAATAATTCATGGGGTTGATGGTGGTACACTTGCACATATTACAGTGTTCGAGATGGACCTGGTTTCAAATCCCTGGTTCCCACCTGCAGGGGGGAATGTTTCACAAGTGGTGAAGCAGTGATGCAGGTATCTCTCTGTCTCTTTCCCTCTCTAACCCCCCCCCCCCATTAACCTCAATTTCTGGCTGTTTATTTCCAATGGATGAATACAGTTAATTTTTTAAATATTTATTTTATTTATTTATTCCCTTTGTTGCCCTTGTTGTTTTATTGTTGTAGTTATTATTGTTGTTGTCATTGTTGGAAAGGACAGAGAGAAATGGAGAGAGGAGGGGAAGACAGAGAAAAGGAGAGAAAGATAGACACCTGCAGACCTGCTTCACCGCCTGTGAAGTGACTCCCCTGCAGGTGTGGAGCCGGGGCTCGGACCGGGATCCTTGTGCTTTGTGCCACCTGCGCTTAACCCACTGTGCTACAGCCTGACTCCCAGTTAATATTTTTTAAGTGGGGAAATAGTCCTCCTTGGAAGAAGACATTTAAAATTTAATAATTTATTAGAAATTTCAGGACCAAATCATATGTTATAAGTCATGATAAAAACAGAAATTTAAATGGAATGTAATATAAATATAAGCACATTTTCAACATATGGTTAAAGTTCAAATGAACCCCAAAATAGAATAAAATATTAATATTGAGTTAGATAGAAAAAGGCATAATAAAATATCACAAAATTTGCAAAGAATGAGGTCCTGAATTAGATCCCTTTCACTGAACATGCCAGAGTGTATCTCTGTCCACACCCTTCCTTAAAGGGAAATAAATGAATCATAAAATACGTATAGTGAAACCCTTTGATAGAAACATTTTAGAAATCTAGCTGTTTTGTTCTGAAGTATAATTGCCATCTTCTAATGATTTAGATATCTCCCAACTTTCAGAACCAAAGGACAAGCAAAGTACAGACAATTTAAAGTAGAGAGCAGGATATAGATTCACTCAGCCTTGAAATTATAAAGATGTCGCTAAAGAATTTGAAATAGAAAGGAAATGTGTTTGACACTCAAATGTGAGTCATAGGTAAGGGGGAGATGGTGAGTAAAGCATGTTAGCTAAAGTTATATGTTAACGTAGTAACATACTAAAAGTCAACTGTACAGGAAAAACGGAGCTTAGAAAATTAAGATTTAAATAGTTATTTTTCTAAACTAGGCATTTAAACTTAAAAAGAACAATTTAAATGCTTCCCTTTGTAATTCAGTGGGAAATACTATTGCAGGTTAAGCAATAACTAATTAGAGTATATCTTGAGAAATCATAATTGTAGGTCAACTGAGGATAAAATGAAAATGGACCATTGTTCATTAGAAGACTGTATAACTGTTTTGTAATGCATATCCATTAAACGAATAATAGTTTGAATTTTTTTCTCAGAATCACTTTGTTGGGGGAAACAAATTATTTAGAGCACAGCTGACATCATAGAAATATAGCTGCTCCTTTTTAAACTTATTTTTTCAACTTTGTTGGGGGTTTAATAATTTGCAGTATAATTGTCAGCACAGATACAACTTTTCATTTCCTTATACAGAGATTGTAATACACCCCCATCTCTCTTCATGATCATGCATCAGGACACCAGCACCCCTCAATCCTGTTCCAGTTCCTCCTTTCCCAGAGTCCTTTGCTTTGATGCAATAAAAGTCACCCTGTCCAACTTAATTTTATATGAAAAACACCTTGTGCTTTTCCCTTACTGTCCTTGCATCTTAATTTCCATCTGTGAGTGAGATCATTCAATATTGTTTCTTTTAAAAAAATCATTTAAATTTATTTGTTGGATAGAGACAGCCAGAAACTGAGACGGAAGGGGATGATAGAGGGAAGGGGATGATAGAGAGGGAGAGAGACAGAGACACCTGCATCCCTGCTTCACCACTCATGAAGCTTTTCTTCTACAAGTGGGGACTGGGGGCTCAAACCCCGATCCTTGTGCATGGTAACATGCGTGCTCAACCAGGTAGGCCACCACCTGGCCCCTCAATATAGTTTCTTCTCATCTCCCTTGACAAAGGTTTGTGTACCACTCTCACCATATCTCTTCCTCAAACATCATGCACTGATTGCTCCATATCATCTCAATATCCTCTGTCTCTTCTACTGTAGGGTTTTCTCTCTGCTGCAATGTACCATGAGTAGTCTAAAAATACAGTGATAAACATAAACTAATTGATAGAAAAACTTTGAATGGAGATAGATGGACACACACGATGATTACTTTTGATAAGTTCCCTGTGCTTGCACAAATATTATCTTTTATCTTACATTAGATGAATAAAAATTTCATCTTAGAATTACATTAATTTTCTTAAATATTTATTTATTCCCTTTTGTTGTCCTTGTTGTTTTATTGTTGTAGTTATTGTTGTTGTTGGATAGGACAGAGAGAAATGGAGAGAGGAGGGGAGGTAGGGAGGAGGAGAGAAAGATAGACATCTGCAGACCTGCTTCACCACTTGTGAAGTGACTCCCCTGCAGGTGGAGAGCTGGGGTTTTGAACCGGGATTCTTGTGCTGATCCCTTCGCACCACATGACCTTAACCAGCTGCGCTACCGCCCAACTCCCAGAATTACATTTATTTATCCTTACCATCAACTATTTTCTTAATTTGTACTATGGTTGATTTCTGCAAGTGTCTTTATTGTGACGATTTTAATAAATGTAAAAAGATAAAAGGAGGGGCTGATGGCAAAACTGGTAGAATGCACATGTTACAGTCCATAAGGACCTAGGTTCAAGTCCCCCTTCCTTACTTTCAAGGAGAAAGTAGTGAAGTAGTGCTTAGGCATCTCTCTTTCTCCTATTCTACCTCTCTTTTCTGTACTGGTTTCTTTATGTCTGTCTCTAACCAGTAAGTAAATAAATACTGAAAATAAATAAAAAATAAAGATAACACATGGAGGAGCTCTTAGTGTAATGCAGTTAAAAACTGTAAAGTCCAGTAAGTTGGGCAGTAGCGCAGCGGCTTAAGCACACATGGCACAAAGCACAAGGACCTTGTAAGGTTCCCAGTTTGAGCTCCTGGATCCCCACCTGCAGGGGAGTCTTTTCACAAGCAGTGAAGCAGGTCAGCAGGTATCTTTCTCTCCCCCTCTCTGTCTTCCCCTTCTCTCTCCATTTCTCTCTGTCCTATCCAACAACGATGACATCAAAAACAACAATAATAACTACAACAATAAAAAACAAGGGCAACAAAAGGGAATAAATAAATAATAAAAAAATCTTAAAAAACAAACTATAAAATCCTAAAACACTTTGTCTTCTCTATGTCATCCTAAATTATACAGGCAATAAAGAAAAGAGAAAAAGAACGCCTTACTCAGCTGTCATAGGGACAATATGTTCAGTCTGTGACAGAGAAAGAGATTTACCAAATAAGGTGAAACAATACTGTATAAAGGATGATAATTAACACATAACCTGCACTTCCCTCTGAAAACAAGTGCTCATGCAAAATGAAAATAAAGGATAGTCTGATATTTCGGCTGGGCAGTATAATTGTGCAATCATTTTTAACTACTTGACAATAACAGTTCTCCATATAGGAATTTATTTCTAGATATAATTGTATCCCCTTACATTTAAATGAATTTAATAGATACCAATTTTCGTGTACCTTTTTCTGAAATTAAATCATAACTATCAATTCTCAGTGTAATTTTGGTAAAAACGACTAATAAAAATGATCAGCTGAATAAAGAAAAAAATTAAATTTCCTGTCTGGAGAAATGCTAGTGTAAAATGTGATGCCGCAATTTAATCTCCCAAAAATTTTGCCTCTTCATATCAAATTAAATTGACAGCTATTGTTTTTGGTACGCAAATGAAAAGTATTATATTCTAGAAATCAAATTTAATTTATATTTTTGCACAATAAGGACTACCCCAGAGTTCACTTATTGTAATCAAATTTGAAGCATTCTGCACAGCCTCAAAATAATTATGGCAATTGAAATTCTATAAAAATTTATTTGAACACATTTTTGGTAAGAATGAATGGAAGAAGCAATTAAGCGCTTGAAATCGAAAATAGGATACAAGCATTCACTATTTTAGAATAAAATCTGAAACTCTTATTATTTAGAGATTATTATCTCGCTAGCTGTACCTGTCTATATTGGTAAAATTGATAAATAAAATACTAAATGTACAGATAACAAAGTAAAGACTTGTGTTCATTTTACAGTACTAAATTGTGCTTCATTCAGTAAAATAGCTACTTTCAAATTTATTTATTTGTTTGTTTTTACCAGAACACTGCTAAATTCTGATTTATAGTTGTGCAAGGGATTGAATTTGTGACTTGGTAGCCTTAGGTATGAAAATCTATTTATATAATCATTAAGCTACCCCTTCCGCACAAAAAAAATTATTTCAAAGTTATTTTAAAATAGGTGATATATTGGGCCCCAGACCACATCAAATTGATGGTGTTTATAGTCAACAGTATTTATACTCCTTTCCCACATTAAGGAGCTACTCTATTCCCTGATTAAGCTTTCTGTTCCTTTTCCAGCCATAACATCATCTCCCCAGACAATAACCTGGATCCACCTGCAATTAAGATTTCAGGCTCAGGAAAAAAAAATATATAGCCGCAGGCCCTTTGGAATATAACTAAAATAGGCCTACTAGCTATCTATAAAATGGAGGACCCCCAACTCTTCATCTGCACTATTCCAGCCCTTAGGTCCATGATTGGTCAACAATTGGTTTGGTTTTGTATGTTAACCCTCTCGTCAACCACCAGGTTCCAGATGCTAGCATAATGCTGACCAGACTTCCCTGGACACACAACCCCACCAATATGTCCTGGAGCTCTGCTTCCCCAGAGCCCTTCCCCACTAGGGAAAGAGAGAGGCAGGCTGGGAGTATGGATCAATCTGTCAATGCCCATGTTCAGCGGGGAATCAATTACAGAAGCCAGACCTTCCGTCTTCTGCATCCCACAATGACCTTGGGTCCATATTGCCAGACGGTTAATGAATAGGGAAGGTGAGGAGTTTGGCTATAGCGCAGAGGGTTAAGCGCTTCATGGCACAAAGCAACAAGGACCTGCTTGATGATCAGGTCTGCAGGTGTCAGTCTTTCTCTTCCCCTCTCTGTCTTCTCCTCTTCTCTCCATTTCTCTCTGTCCTATCCAACAACGTCGACATCAATAACAACAACAATAATAACTACGGCAATAAAAGCAACAAGGACAACAAAAATGAAATAAATAAATATTTAAAAAATATTTTAAAAAAAGAATAGGAAAGCTATCAGGGGAGGGGATGGGATATGGAGTTCTGGTGCTGGGAACTGTGTGGAGTTGTACCCCTCATATCCTATGGTTTTGTCAATGTTTTCTTTTTTATAAATTAGAAAATAAGAAGGGTGATAATGGGCCAAGTGGTTGACCCCACACATTACAGTGTGCTAGGAGCCAGGTTCAAATCCCCAGTCTGTACCTGTATCAGGGAAGCTTCACAAGCATTCAAACAGAACTGCAGGTTTCTCTTGCTCTCATACTCTCTCTTTTCCCCTCCTCTCTTTCATCCTCTCTGTCTCTATTCCAAATAAATAAATAAAACAAAACATAGGTGATAAAGACATGATTGGTAAGCTTTAGATATGTATGAAATATTGCTTGAATTTCCTGAGCACAACTGAGTATATACATTATATTTCAAATTATTAGCAAAACATAAAATATATGTTTAGCTTATAAGGCATGACAGTTTTGCTGCCCTCAGTAATAATAGACCTAGATAAAAGAGCAGTATTGATTTGCAATTGAGATATTATTGCAAATACAAATTGCCTAGAAAGAGCTTATAATTTGATTCGCTATTGTGTGTAAAATTAAGTTGAGATCTAGTTATTCACTTATATTACTACTAAACCTATTAAATACATAATATAACTTAATTTTAATCTACTAAATATATTGTTCTGATCTGGACTTTTTAGATCACAACAAATAAAGTAGAAATAGTGTAAGCTGGAATTTCCTATTCCAAAATCATTTCAATTTAAAATTGTTGGTACTCGGAAGTTGTGCACCCAGCAGAGTGCCCATATTACCCCGCACAAGGATCTGAGCTCAAGACCCAGTTCCTCACCTGCAGAGAGGAAAGCTTCATAAGCTGTGAAGCAGTGTTGCAGGTGTCTATTTTTCTCTTTCCTTTTCTACCTCTCTTTTCCCTCTGTCCAATCAAACACAAAGAAAAAGAAAAAGGGGGGGAATATAGTCTCCAGGAGCAGCAGATTTGTCATGTAGGTAGTGAAGCCCAGTGCTTATGTTAGTAACAACTAAACAACAACACAAAATTGAAAGCAAATTAAAATACATTTATATGATATAGTGAGAATTCTTATCCTTATAAGTTTATGAAGTATACATTTTGTTGTACTTGGAAGATGAGAATAAAATAGAATAGCAGTTAGATTTCTTTCTCCTGCAAGTGGGAGAATGTATTCAGTATCTATTGCTGATACAGTCTGTGTCATAAAATTTATTAAGCTAAAGGAATGGTGGGGATGAGGAGACAGCATAATGGTTATGCAAAAGTCTTTCAAATCTGAGGCTCTGAGGTCTCAGGTTCAATCCCCAGCACCACCATAAGCCAGAACTGAGCAGTGTTCTGGTTTCTTTTTCTCAGTATCTTTCTCTCTGTGTCTTCTCTTTCTCATTAAAATAAAATTTAAATACTAAAAAAATTATTAAGCTGACCATGAAGACATTATTGATTATGTGTAAATTCATAATGATTTATTGACAATAAATATCAGACATTCACATTTGCAAAGATAGGTAGCAGCATTGCATACCTACTGTGAAGTGAAGAAACTGAAGCATAGGGAAGAAACTTAACTTGACAAAGACAAAGAATCAGTAAGTGATGCAAATGGTCTGGAAGATCATCTAAGCCAATATTAAGACAATGTATATGGAAAATATTGAGGCCATTATAAACAAGCAAATTTCTTATTAGAACTGTCATAAATGGTCTTGTCATATTTAAAATTTACCATAATACTATTTTGATTCCATAAATTATGGTGTACTTTCAAATTTTATTAAAGCTCCAATTTACTAATCAAGTGAAACTACTACATAAATGACAGGAACCACAGCAGGGAGTAGGCCTTTCTGACTCACACACACACACACCATTACAGACATTTGAACAATGTCATGAAAGTTCCCCCTTGGCCCCTCCCATATTACAGTACTTTTTTATTATTACTTTATTGGAGAGTTAATGGTTTATAGAAAAGTTGTTGACACAGGGATTAAATTGCTCATCTTTCCATGATAAGAAAGGGGAAACAACATATATTACAGTAAATTTATTGTCAGTCCTCTTTACCAAATCCCTCTAAATAAATTAATTGGTAGAGACAGAGTCAAACTGAGAGGAAAGGGGAACATAGAGAGAAAGAGGTAAAGCTGCAGCACTGGTTCATAGAACAGAAACTTTCCCCCTGCAGGTGGGGACCAGGGGCTTGAAATCAGGTCCTTGAGCACCTTAATGTGTGCTCACCAGGGTACACAACCACTTGGCCCTCTTTTTTCTTTAATATTTTCCTTATTTTACAACTAAATTCTTTTTTATAATTTTTAAAATATTTATTTATTTATTTCCTTTTGTTGCCCTTGTTGTTTCTTTGTTGTAGTTTTTATTGATGTCGTTATTGTTGGATAAGACAGAGAGAAATGGAGAGAGGAGGGGAAGACAGAGAGGGGGAGAGAAAGATAGACACCTGCAGACCTGCTTCAGTGCTTGTGAAGTGACTCCCTTGCAGGTGGGGAGCCAGGGCTCGAACCAGGATCCTTACGCAGGTCCTTGCGCTTGGTGCCATGTGCACTTAACCCCCTGTGCTACCGCCCGACTCCCTACAACTAAATTCTTAATAGTTAAAGTCATACCTGTTATTCTACTGACAGTCATCAAACAATATAAAATCTGAACTACAATTTTTTTTTTTTTTGCAATCAGACAAGGACTTCCTGTATTACTTTTTTTCAAAACTTATTATAAGTTTATGTCAGCATAGAAGGATGGAATTTTATGAGGTTGAAAGAATAACTAACTGAGATATGTATTTTTAAGAATTTGATATATATCAAATTTTTAATTAATAGAAGCTAATGTCACCTTTATATTTAAAATGACAGTTTAGAATATACAGGGAGATTATATAATCTAGGGATGATAGTTTTATGCAATGTGCTGAGAATATAAATGTCCCCACACCTACCTCATCTTCTATTCATCAATGAAATAACTACCTATTTTTAAGGTAACATAACCCACCAATTACTTTTGACAAATCATTTATACAGAATACCTGAACACCTGTTCTGAGACATTCAGTAACAAATAATTATTCAAAGGTTATGATTTTTTTAAATCTAAATAAGTGCACCTTTCTTTTCAGAGCACTATTTAATTGTAGGGCTCTTTTCCTTTTAAAGTTTTGAAATAATTTTGTGGCAAAGCACTCTCTGTCATCAACCCCAACCCACTTAAATAATTGCTATGTTCACTGCCAACATTATAACCACTTTTTGAAGCTAAATACTCATATTTAAATGGTAATAAAGAACTGGATGAAGATATTTATCCAGTCTTGTTGAACTTACATTTGCAATCAAGGCCAATGAAAAAATATTAGGTTTTCTGTAGTATTTTTTTTCTTCCAAATCTTCCTGGCATAAAACTAATATGTATCATACATTTTTCAAACTTAAAAAAACAATAGTGTTAAAACCAGATTTTAAAGGAAAACATAACCACTTCAAGTATGATTATGGGCAAACAAATTAGTCATAGAATCAAAAGTAATTTACACCACAGCAATGGTATAGACACCATTAACTGACTATTTCTGCTGTTTGTTTGTTTTGTTTTTCCCACCTTACTCTATTGTGTCAGTTGCAAAGGAGATGAGATCAGAAGACAGCTCACCCGTTAAGAGTATACACTTTACCATGCATGAAGACCTGGATGTCATGAACCACCATCACATACAAGAGAGTCAAGCAAAGGGAAGCTCATATAGCATAAAGTGACAGTAGGGTGGAGGAATTGTGTAGGTCCAGAGCCATAAAAAAAACCCTGGACGCAGAAGACAAGCAAAAGATATGCAATTGAGAGACAGTAGATGTTTCTCACCAAACATTTTAGGGAACCACTTCATCTTCTCTAATTGTTTTTTTAGTTTTCTTGTCATTTTACAAAGGAATGAAGGCATGCTGTGTCTTTACTGTAGTAAACCATCAAGACAAACACCAAACCTTTAACTAATTACTGAAAATTCAAGTCAAGGGCCAGGTGGTAATGAGCCTGTTTAAGCTCATACTCTACAGTGTACAAGGACCCGGGTTCAAGCCCCTGGTCTCCATCTGCAGGGGCAAAATTACTTAAGTAGTGAAGTAGGGCTGCCGGTGTCTCTCTGTCTCTCTCACTCTCTATCTCCTCCTCCCCCTCTCAATTTCTTTCTGTTTCTATCCCATAATAAACAAACAAACAAACAGAAAATGAAAGAAAATTAGGTCTTTGAATGTTTAGGTCTAGCTCAGATACACACAAAGAGAATATATAGGCTTAAAGTGTGAAGACATTTTTTTAACAAGAAGCTCATATCTTACACAAATAATAAGCAAGAAATTATTTTTGTAATTCGTGGGATTTTGATATTCCAAGCTGACTTTTCCCAAATAGAAAGAGAGAGGGGGTCTTGGGGTGGTGGTGGGGGGGGGGGTCGGTGGGCAGTGGTGCACCTGTTAAGCTCACGTAGTACAAAACCTAAGGACCCACTCAAGATCCCAGGTTGAGCCTGGATCACCAACTGCAATGGCCAAAGGGGAGGGGGGTGCTTCACAAGCGGTGAAGCAGGTCTGCAGGTGTTTAGCTTTTTCTCCCCCTCTCTATCTTCCCCTTCCCTCTCAATTTCTGTCCCATCCAAATAGTTGAAAAAACAGTCACAGAAGCAGTGGATTAATAGTGCAAGCATGGTGACCTCATGGCCCAATGGTAGCGCATCTGACTCCATAATGCAGGCATGGATCACCAGCAATAAACCCAGAGAAAAGAGAGAGAGAGAAAGAGAGAGAGAGAGAGAGAGACAGAGAGAGACAGAGGGAGAAAAGGAGGCAGAGAGCAAGAGATAAAGCACTGAAACTTCTTTCCATGTGGTGTCGTGTTGGCTTGAACTTGTGTCATTTGGAGCATGATCCAAATGACTGTTTTGCTTGCTATGATTTCCTGCTTTTTAGTGAATTGTGCAAAACATATTGCTAGGAAATATCTCCCTATAGCCCTGTTCTACTTTTTTAAAAGGTTTCCCCCTGCAGATGGGGACTAAGGGCTTGAACCTTGATCACTCTACCAAGTGAACCATTATCTGGTCCTACTCCCATTAACTTTTTCCTCCCAGAAACTGAAAATTTAGGATCGAGTGTAATGGGGATTTTCAGAGTAGTTGGAACTGAAGGGCAAAGATTTTTCAGATGGTCAAAATTATCAGTTACTGAACTAAAGAACATGAAGCTGTATTTGAAATGCATACTTTAAAATTATTTGATCAGCAGTATAGAAATTGATTTAATCAAAGTTTCTTCCATCCACTAGCTTCTAGACAAAGAAAGGTTAAAAAGGATGCACTGACTATAAACTATGTATGATTCCTCTGTAAAGGAATTTAAAGGATGTAGCACATATGCCTGTTCACCTTCTGGATCTCTTCCTAGGTGAAATATTTTTCTACTTTTTTTCCCATTTTCTTTTCTTTCTTTTTTTCCCCTCTTTCTTTCGTCCTTCCTTCCTTCTTTTTTGGTGCTAACCTTACTGAACTCTTTATATATTTTGGTTATTAGTCCTGTGTGTGATATGTGTTGTATTCAGATCTTCTCCCATGCCATAGGGTCTTTCTGTTTCAGTGGTGTTACCTCTTTTTGATGTGCAGAAGATTTTCAGTTTGATGTAGTCCCATTGTTTTATATTTTGCTCTTATTTTCTTTGCTGTTGGATTGGAATCCTTAAAGGCTTTATTTATTTTTTTTCAAGTGTAGGTCATGAAGTGTTCTGTCAATGTTTTCTTCTTTGTATTTGATAGTGTCTGTCACACTATTCATGTCCTGGATCCATTTGGAGTTGACTTTGATACATAGTGAGATGTGATAGTTCAATTTCATCCACTTGCATGTTTCAATTCATTTTTCCCAGCACCATTTGTTGAAGAAACTTTCCTTTTGTCATCCAGAGTCAATGGATATATGAGAAACTTCTCAAAGCCATTGATCATCAGAGAAATACAAATAAGCTGGGGAGTCGGGCGATAGTGCAGTGGGTTAAGTACACGTGGCACTTAAAAAAAGCTAAAGGACCGGTGTAAGGATCCCAGTTCAAGCCCCCAGCTCTCCACCTGCAGGGTAGTCACTTCACAGGCAGTGAAGCAGGTCTGCAGGTGTCTATCTTTCTGTCCCCCTCTCTGTCTTCCCCTCCTCTCTCCATTTCTCTCTGTCCTATCCAACAATGACAACACTAATAACTACAACAAGGGCAACAAAAGGGAATAAATAAATAAATAAATAAATAAATAAGTAAATGTTAAAAAAGAAATACAAATAAGCTAATGATCCCAGTTTGATCCCGGTTGGAGCCCCTGTCTCTCTATCTACAGGGGGGTCCCCTCACAGGCGGTGAAGCAGGTCTGCAGGTATCTACCTTGCACATGGCATAAAGAACAAGGACCAGCATAAGGATCCCAGTTTGAGCCCCCGGCTCCCCACTTGCAGGAGGGGGTCACTTCACAAGTGGTGGAGCAGGTCTGCAGGTGTCTATCTTTCTCTCCCTCTTTATGTCTTCCCCTCCTCTCTCCATTCCTCTCTGTCTTATTCAACAATGACAACAACAATAATAATTACAATAAAAAAGAAATACAAATAAGGCAATAATGAAATACCACTTTACACCTGTCGGAATGTCATACATCAGAAAGAATAGAAAGAACAAATGAGGGAGGCGGAGCCAAGATGGAGACTGGAAAGTAGCAGCATCCATGGGCTCTGACATCAACTGCTAGAAAGCCTTGAAATCCTGGCCTTTAGTGGGACAAGCAAGGAGGCTTCCTAAAGGTAGACCAGGGAGGTGATTATAATTCAATTTGGGTTAAAAATTAGAGCAAAAAGAAAGGAAATTTCTTGATTATTTTTGTCAGCCCCCCTCTTCCCATAGCCAGACCCCTGGGGTAGGGAGCTGCTGCTAGCAGGCATCCTGTGGTGCCTTCTCTACCAAGATTCATGGCCCACCAGGGTACCATTAAACACTGCTTCCAAATTTCTAGGCTATTTTTATTGTTCCTCTGAGTAAGGGACTTAGACCCATTAGGAGTGACAATTAGCTAATCAAACAAGCCTCACCCAACCTGGGAAAGACTGCTTGAAAGTTTTTTTTTTTCCCATTTGTTTTGTATTGTGTTTTCTTTCTCAATCAGTTGTCTAGACTCAATGTACATAGGCCAACAGGGAGCTGTCCAAGCTGTAGACGCACTGCTTGGGCTTTTTACTCTGTTCTAGTTTACAAATACTATTATATATACACACATATCCCTCCCCCCCATGACCAAAATTAACTCTTAGTATACTTTCCATTGCTAGACGACATGAATTATCACCCACTATGAGAGAAACTTGTCTCACTTTTCATACCTCCTCTATACACTATTGCCCTTCTCCCACCTCCAAGCCAATTAAAAAAAAAAAAAAAATATATATATATATATATATATATATATATATATATATATATATACAACTCTCCTTTCACTGCTTTTTTTTTGTTTCCTTCATTTCTTTTTTCTTTTCTCTCTTTTTTCCCCCTGTATTCCTTTCTCCCTTCCTCCTCCCTCTGCCTTCTGAATTCACTGATACTTATTTGTGAACTATTTCAGGGAAGAAGTCTGACTCAGAGAAGACTCCCTTTGTGTGTGTCTCTGCTCTATTTCCCCTTCCCCTCTTGCTACCCCTATAATCTACAGTGGATAGTAGATTTGCATAATTGTCTATTCCTGCTATCCTTTTTCCCTTTCTCTTTCTTTTTCATTTAGATTTGGTTGCTATTTTTTCTTGAACTGGAGACACTGGGACTAACTGGTACTGGTTAAACTGCTTCAGTCATTGCTTAAGTTATGATTGTAATTTCTGAGGGTGGTGACTGCATTTGTCATAAAGGTATTTAGTATAGTCTGGCTTGTACATAAAACAAAGCAACTGAGGAACAACAGAACATAAAAATAAAAAACACACTAAAAATGGGTAGATAAAGAGCAAATAAAACTGCTAATACAATGAATGAAGACAAGAGCCTAGAAGAAACTACAAATCAGCCAGAAGTAACCATAGATAAGAAAATCATGCAAGCAATAATAAATTTATTAATCACAGAAATTAAAACAACTTTGGAGGAAAGGAATAGCAGTACTAGGGAAACAACAGGTGAGACCCTCAAGGAAAATACTAACTACCTTGAGGCAATCAGAGAACTGAAAGATGAAATAGCTATAATGAAGAAAGAAGCTGAGGCAAGGGAAAGCAGACTAGCAGAAGCAGAAAACAGAATTAGCCAGACAGAGGATGAGCTAGAGAAAACTAAGAAAGAGGTAAAAGAGCTCAAAAAGAGATTGAGAGACACTGAAAACAACAGCAGAGACATATGGGATGATCTCAAAAGAAGTAACATTCATATAATTGGCCTGCCAGAGGAATAAAGAGACGAAGGGGAAGCAAGAATTCTAGAGGAAATTATAGAAGAAAACTTCCCAGACCTGAACAACAGAAAGGACGTTAAGATCCAAGAGGCTCAGAGAGTCCCAAACAGAATCAACCCAGACCTGAAGACACCAAGAACCATCATAATCACAATGAAATGAAGTAAGGATAAAGAAAGGATCCTAAAGGCTGCAAGAGAAAAACAAAAAATCACATACAGGGGAAAACCTATAAAACTATCAGCAGACTTCTCCACCCAAACTCTAAAGGCCAGAAGAGAATGCCAAGATATCTATCAAGCCCTGAAAAGGGTTTCAACCAAGGATAATATATCCCACTAGACTTTCATTCAAACTAGATGGTGTCATCAAAACCTTCTCAAACAACAGTTAAAGGAAGCAACTATCACCATACTGGCCCTGAGAGAGGTTCTAAAAGACCTCTTATAAACAAGAACATCACCATAATACTTGCAACATATCAAATAAACTCTTGTTGAACAATGGCACTACAACACATTAAATCCATAATATCAGTAAATGTCAATGGCTTAAACTCACCCATCAAAAGGCACAGAGTGGGAGGATGGATCAGAAAACCTAACCCAACCATATGCTGCTTGCAAGAATCCCACTTGACCCAACAAGATAAACACAGACTTAAAGTGAAAGGATGGAAAACTATCCTGCAGGCTAATGGACCACAAAAAAAGGTAGGAACAGCCATTCTCATCTCTGACACAATAGATTTTAAATTAAATAAAGTAATAAAAGATAGGCAAGGTCATTATATAATGATTAGAGGATCAATCAGCCAAGAAGATTTAACATTTATTAACATCTATGCACCCAGTGAGGGACCATCTAAATACATCAAGCACCTTCCCAAAGAACTTCAAAAATACATCAATAGTAATACAATAATAGTGGGAGACTTTAACACCCTGCTCTCACACTTAGACAGATGAAGAAAACACAGAATCACCTCATCTCACCAGAAACAAAAATAAACTCTAAATGGATCAAAGACCTGGATGTCAAACCAGAAACTATCAAATACTTAGGGGAAAACATTGGTGAAACACTTTGCAACCTAAACCTCAAGGACATCTTTGATGAAACAAACCCAATTGCAAGGAAGACTAAAGCAGAAACAAACCAATGGGACTATATCAAATTGAAAAGCTTCTGCACAGCCAAAGAAACTATTACACTAACAAAGAGACCCCTCACAGAATGGGAGAAGATCTTCACATGCCAAACATCAGACAAGAAACTAATCACCAAAATATACAGAGAACTCAGCAAACTTAGCACCAAAAAAGCAAATGACCCCATCCAAAAATGGGCAGAGGATATGAACAAGACAATCACTTCAGAGGAGATCCAAAAGGCTAAAAAACATATGAAAAACTGTTCCAGGTCGCTGATTGTCAGAGAGATGCAAATAAAGAAACATAGCGATACCACCTCACTCCTGTGAGAATGGCATACATCAAAAAGGACAGCAACAACAAATGTTTGAGAGGCTGTGGGGACAGAGATATCCTTCTACACTGCTAGTGGGAATGTAAATTGGTCCAGCCTCTCTGGATAGCAGTCTGGAGAACTCTCACAAGGCTAGATATAGACCTTCAATATGACCCTGTAATTCCTCTCCTGGGGATATACCCTAAGGATTCCATAATGCCCAACCAAAAAGATGTGTGTACATCTATGTTCATAGCAGCACAATTCATAATAGCTAAAACCTGGAGGCAACCCTGGTGCCCAACAGCAGATGAGTGGCTGAGAAAGCTGTGGTACATATACACAACGGAATACTATGCAGCTATTAAGAACAATGAGCCAACCTTATCTGACCCATCTTGGACAGAGCTAGAAGGAATTATGTTAAGTGAGCTAAGTCAGAAAGATAAAGATGAGTATGGGATGTCCCCACTCATCAATAGAAAGAAGAACAGAAAGGGAAACTAAAAGAAGGATCTGATTAAATCGAGAGCAGGGCACCAATGTAAAAACCCTGTGGTGAAAGGGAGGGTGGCCATTGGGCTTCCCAGCATGGCAGGGGGTGGGGGTGGGTGGGTGGTGGGGATAGGACACAGTCTTTAGGTGGTGGGAGTGGTGTTTATGTATAATCCTATTAAAATATAAACTTATAAACCACTGTTTAATTAATATGAGAGGCAAAAAACTGATGATATGTCTAGAACTTCTAAAAAAGACTCAGTCTTTTTAATACATAGGCTGTCTTTGATATGTTGTCTCTCCCAAAAGCCTAGACCATGGAGAACAGAAGCAACCGTCAGCACAGCTATATACAAGATGCTGGGTATTATACCCCAAATCCTATCAAAGGGACTTTCCAAAGTTAACCCTATCACCAAATAATGTGACTATAACAATAACTATCCATTGTCTTCTTGAACCCTAAGACAACAGGCACCTCACATTTCCACTATAGAGCCTATATTTCCCTCAGTCCTGGAAACTTAGGGTGGGGCCCACTTTTCTGCATGCTGCTCTCAATTCAAATCAAATAATATTGCATCCACGGATCGCAACCTAATCAATGCAACGAGTGCCACCCCAGCTTGCTTCACTTCAGACTGTGACCAGAGACTTCAGGTGTGGAATGACAACCCTTCAGTTTCATCGCTTGGGTGAGACCTTTCCTTTCATAGTATTCTCTAATTCCATTCCAGGTGGTCCACTCCCCAATGAAGTCCCCAAACCTAGATATAGTCCAGGTCCCCTGAGATAGAGCATAGGTTCACACGTGCCCATAAACTAGGGGAAAAATATGTACCTGAAAGCAGAAGTACACAAGAGCATGCAGGGAATACCCCCCAACACTTCATCTGAACTATTCCAGTCTTTAGGTCCATAATTGTTCAGCAATTTGTTTGGCTTTGTATGTTAACTCTCTTTTCAGCCACCAGGTTCCAGATGCCAGCAAGATGCTGACCAGACTTCCCTGGACAGACGACCCCATCAATGTGTACTGGAGCTCCACTTCCTCAGAGCCCCACCCTACTAGAGAAAGAGAGAGGCAGACTGGGAGTATGGATCAACCAGTCAACACCCATGTTCTGTGGGGAAGCAACTACAGAAGGCAGACCTTCCACCCTCTGCAACCCACAATGACCCTGTATCCATACTCCCAGAGAGATAGAGAATGTGAAGGCTATCAGGGGAGAGGATGGGATATGGAGATCGGGCTATGGGAATTGTGCAGAATTGCACCCCTCTTATTCTATGGTTTTGTTAATGTCTCCTTTCTTAAATAAAAAATAAAAAGAAATAAAGAAAGAATAAATGATGAAGATGATGATCAAGCTCCCAACTGGAAAGTAAGTTCACAATAAATAAATAAATAAATAAATATCTCGTGCTAATGTTACATCACTATTTTGCTTAGCAAGTCACCTTCCATCAATTATTTTGCATTAAAATGTTACATTAAAAAAAAACCATAGCTTTGGAAATCTAGGTAAAATTTTAGACAGATACTTCAGATAATTAAAAATCCAGATGCCAGGTGGTGGTACATTTGGTTAAGCACACACATTACAGCACACAATGAGCCAGGGTCAAGCCTATGGTCCCCACATGAAGGGAGAAAGCTTCACAAGTGGTGAAGCAGGGCTACAGGTGTCTCTCTCTTTTTGTATCATCCCCTCCCCGATCATTTCTCTCTGTTTCTACCCAATAATAAAAATAAAATAAATATTAAAAAATATTATTTTTGAATCTATTAGCACGTGAACAGTCAGATCTTGAATATGCTCTCCTTATTCTGATGAGAATATTTAAGTATCCCTAGAAAGCTCTCAACATAGAGCTTTGTTCGGCAATTTTTTTTTAAAGTTTTTATGTTATTTCCCATATATATTTAGAGTTTGCAACAGAGGCCATTCAGAAAAATTAGTCATTTAGGTTCCAGTGTGGACAGGTCCACAGGAGCTGTGAACTATTAATAAGGAAATAATAAAATAAAATAAATAATTGCAAGGCTGTAGTATTTCTATACAAAATGAGAAGTTAGTGGGGCAGAGCCAAGATGGCAACTTGGAAGCAGCAGCAGGTGTGAGCTCCAACAAGTAGCAGCTTGTGACCTGGGATTCTCTGGATAGGGTAGGGTACTGGCTGGTTGGCAGGAGGGTGAATAAGGGGTCCTAAGGCTGACACCAAGGAGGAGTCCTATAGCTCACTCTTTGGTTAGAAAACAGAGGCCAGGGGGACAAATAAAGGAACATCTTTAGATTATTTCTGAAGCTCACCCCTCACCCTCACCACAGAACCAGCCCCAGGGGCTGGACAGCTGCTCCTAGCAGGCTTCTTGCTGAGCTATTTTCTTTACCAAGATTCCTGGCTCACCAGGGGTGTCATTCCAGACCTTTACTTTTTTGTTTTCCTTCTCTCTCTCTCTCTCTCTCTCTCTCTTTTTTTTTTAAGTGGCAGGAGCTCTATTTGAGTGATAAAATACTTGACCACTCACAATCAGAGCCTCATCCCTGCCTGGGAAAGACTACCTGGAATTTTTTTTTTTTTTTGGGGGGGGGATACTTCTTACAATTGACTATCTTTGCTCAGGCTGCCTGCAGCCAATCTGGAGCAGTCCAAGCTGCAGACTGACTGTTAGGGTTTTTTACTCTATTTTATTTTATTATTACTATTATTATATGTGTGTATCCTTTTTCCCCTCTCTCCTTCAGGTTGACAAATATTAACTTTTTTTTTCCATTGCTAGGTGACTCAGTGTCATATCCATTGTGAGAGGAACTTGTTTCTCTCTACCTCTTCCCTCCACTCTCCTTTTTCCTTCCTCCTACCTAATTAAAGAACAACAACAACTCTTTCCTTTTACTGTTCTTTTATTTTCTTGTTCTTGTCTTCTTTTCTTCCTTCCTCCTTCTTTTGCTTTTTGAGTTTACTGATACTAGTTTTTGAATTATTTGGGGGAAGAAATCTGACTCTGAGTGGACTCTGTGTGTGTGTGTGTCTCTTCTCTACTTCCCTTTCTCCTCTTGCTATCCCTAGAATTTACAGTGGACAGTACATTTGCATAATTGTATATATTGCTTTCCCTTTTTTCTTTTCTCTTTTTCTTTTGGATTTGGTTACTATTTTTTCATGGATTGGAGGTGTTGTTTGGCTAACAAAATAAGGAGTTAGAAAAAAATAGTTGAAGGAATAAATACTATTTTCCCTTTTCTTTTTCAATTTTGCATTAGTAGTTTAACATTGGTTTATAAAATTTCAAGGTAACCAAAGGACATCCCCACACCTTTCCTATCACCAGATTTCTTTATCCCCATTACCTTCATTGGAAGCTGCAATAGTTATCCCAAGTTCATAGCTATGTGTTGACTATTATAGAGATAGAGAAATTGAGACTGAAAGAAGAGGGTGAAAGGGAGAGAGAAAAGAGAGAGAATTCCAGCATTGCTTCACTGCACTCTGAGTGAGAACCAGGAGTTTGGGCCAGGAGCCAGAACCTGGTCTTTGGGAAAAGTAATGTGTGTGTTCTACTGGGCACACTATCACTTTACTTCCTTCACTCATTTTTAAAGAGAAGTAACTCTAATGTAATATAATTCTTAAGATAATTTTGTAAATATAAATGAAGGTATATCCTAAGAATCAATATACAATTAAAGGAATAACATATTTTTTAAAAATGGGAAAAAACAAACTTTCTTCTTTTTTTTTTTTTTTGCCTCCATTGTTATTGCTGGGACTCTACAGCCATTTTTTTTACCAGATGGGGTGGAGAGATAAAGATATATACCTGCAGACCTGATTTACCACTTGTGAAGAGATACCCCTGCAAGTGGGGAGTGGGGGGTTATAACCAGGATCTTTGAGTAGGTCCTTGAACTTTGTATTATGTGTGTGTGTTTAACCTGGTGCACTTTTGCCCAGCCCCCAGCAAACTTTCTAGTTAAAAAGTATAGGTTCTTTACCTATAAGGATATTTTAGTTCCTGTATTTTTCGCTAACCAACAATTGATATAGTTTATACTAATACTAAAAAAATTCCTAGACCACTGAGTAACTGTTGTCCTGCCACATTGCTTTGAAAGCAGAGACTGTATTCAAGACGCATATCCACTCTGAAAAAATCACAAGGAAATTTGAATGGATTTCATTGCTTTATTTTCATTTATGATATGGGTTTACAGTTTATAGTATTTTTGCTTCTGTTTTGCCATGTCATGAAATAAATCAACTCTGCTTTTGAGAGAACCTCTTGTTTTAGTTATTTTAGTAAGTAAAAACACATAGTTGTATTCTATTGTCACTTACTATGGAATCAAACAAATATAATAATATTATTATTAGCTAAGAAACCAATTTTATTTTTACAGAGAAACACAGAAAATAAATAATTGTCAAGTAGGTAAAAAAGGAGGACACAAAGATTTATAGACTGTGTTGAAAGATTGGAATTTTGAAAGTAGGTAAAGCATGACAACACATTTTGAAAAGCTATGCATGTATCATTAACATTTGATCAGTGTTGTAAATCAATATTATGTCAACAAAAATAAAATTTGTAAATCTAATAGATGTTACAAACCATTTTATGTGAAATCTATGACTTTGTAACAACTGAAAAATATATAGGATGAAAATAAGTATTGATATTTTCAAAGGCAATTCAATTATTTATGTATTGTGTAGTATTGAATTTTCTATTTATTTTCTATTTCTGAGAAGCCAGATGCACTCTAAAGTAGTATGAGGTGGACAGTGTGAGTTATGCGGAATGAGTTTTGTTATGAAGGTGAGTTCTCCAGTGGATTTGGGGGAAAATGTGTAACATTCGCTGAGATGATCTTTCCTAGACTTTTCAAATCTGTAATTTCTCTTATTTTCACTGAGGCTATTTACTGTCTATGGGAAGTATCTGCTATATCTCCACATTGAATACCTGCTGTAGGTCACAGCCCTTTTATTCCAGAAGCTCAGTTACTTTGGGCTCACCTTTCATGAAAGAAAGCAGATTTTGCAGGAAGTCCTAAAGCTATCCAGCCCCTCGTGTAAAGTTGAGAGAACCTCTGTATTTATTGTATTTCTGATAATTAGAATTAATGTGGAAGATGACTAGCTAGAAATAATTGTAGCACTAGAGGACATTATATAGAGTAAACATTGGCTAACAACTTAGCATTATTTACACCCAATTTTAAATAGCAAGGGAAACTAAAAATAGAACAATTACATCAGAATTTAGCATATCTTTTTTTAGACAGTCATAAATGGGTTCTATAATGTTTATATGTTTTTTAATTTCTCTAATGAGGGGTAAAAGCACTCGAGTCAATTTGAGTTCTTTGTCATATGAAATTATGAGATGTGCTGTTAAGAAAAAACATAAATTGCAACATGCATTCTCTAAAACATAATTTACTAGATAGTCTTAAGCTAAGCATATAGAGGGTGCATTGGAGAAATTAGTTTGTGATTTATTGGTAAAATTTCTTTCACAGGTGAGCCATTTCAAGAAAGATTAATCTTAAAGAGAACATACATGTTTATGCTAAATAACCTGTAATGCCTATAGAGGTGACACAGTCACCTCACCATTCAAAAGACTGATTTTGCCTCCGGGTAACACGTTACAACAGAAGTACATTTAAGATAAGTTGCAAAACTTTTCAAGCATGTAGTTTAAATAAGCAGAAGAACTGTAGCTTGCTGCTGAAAAAAAGAAAGAATTTCAAATTCCAATGAAAGCAAGCAGTCATATGACAAGATACAGTTGCCTGGTTTTGTTGTTGTTTGTTTTTTACTGTTGTTTTCCCCTTCCTTAATTTTTTTATTTTTATCTGTTTTATTTTTTTAATTTATTTATTTGCCTCCAGGTTTATCACTGAGGTTTGGTTCCTCCACTACAAATCCAGTGCTCTTGCAGCCTTTTTTTTTTTTTTTTTTTTCATCTTATTTGATAGGAAAGAGAGAAATTGAAATGGGAGGAGAAGGTAGACGATAGATGATAGATAGATAGGAAGGAAGGAAGAAAGGAATGAAAGAAAGAAAGAAAGAAAGAAAGAAAGAAAGAAAGAAAGAAAGAAAGACAGAAAGAGTATAAACATGTGCAAACCACTTCTCTCCTGTAGGTGGGGAGCCAGGGATTCAATCCAGGATCCTTGAGCTTTGTACTGTGTGTGCTTAATCAGATGTGCCACTATGTGACCCTCTTTTATAATGTTTTATAGAACTTGTTAGAGAATATAATCCTTGGGTGCCAGGCACATCGGGTTAAGTGCACATAGTATTAAGTGCAAGGACCAGCTCAAGGATCGCAGTTCGACCCCCAGGGTCCCCATCTGCAAGGGGGGGGGGGGTTGCCTCACAAGCAGTGAAGCAGGTCTGCAGGTGTCTATCTCTCTTTCCTTCTCTATCTTCCCCTCTCCTCTCACTTTCTCTCTGTTCTATCATAAATAAATAATTAAATGAGTAAACAAATTAAATGAAAAAGGTAAAAAGAAGACTAGCATCCTTCAAATTTTTTTAAACATAAAAAAACATTTTTGCTGAACAAAGCTCTACTATGTTGAGAGCTTTCTAGAAATACCTAAATATTCTGATCAGAATAATGAGAGAATATTCAAGACATTCTGACTATTCATGTGCAAATGGATTCAAAACTAACATTTTCAGTTAGGCACATACAGTTTGGCCTTTATCAATTCTCTCCTTCTTGTAAGTCTGTTGATTCATAGACTTCCCTCAATTTTTTTCAACTCTCAAATTCTGCATTTTTCACAGGAGTCTGTCCTTTTATTTATGAATGTTTTCTGTGATGACTCAGTATACAGGCGACCATGGATGGGAGTCCTGACACAGTGCTGATGTCAGCCTTGGCAACAGAGTATGTAGTAATCTGCGCAGGCGCCTGGTGGACTGTGGGTGGATCGAGTCCATGCTGGTGTACAAAGCATTATCAGTAGACTGAATAGATTTAAAAGTACAGCCAACCAGAAGTCACTCTTGCTCCCTCTTTGGCTGTTATTGCTTCTCCTGGTCAGAAGCATCTCAGTGGAGGTACATCAGGTTCCACCATGGCTACTTCTCCTGGGAACTTAACACATGTGACTCTGCTAGCCAGTAAAGTTTTAGACCCCTCTACAGCCATGAGCAATCTTTACCAGAGCTGATAATTGTTTATCTTATGAGACTAAACTTTTGCTAACTATATTCAGACTTTATAGAACTAGCACTCTTAACCCTTGATGCTTCCTTTGCCTTTTACCTGTTTCACCCTAATAAACCTTGTATTGTTAAAACCTGTCCCCAGCTCCCCACTGTGAATCCTTTTACGTGTCACAGCAGCCCCCAAACAAAACCCTTTTTAAGTTAATTTGCAACAGTTTCCTCTTCTGTGTCCAGAATTCATTGAATCTTCAATTTTGGACATTTTCTAAATAGTCAGGAATAATATGTATAATCTCTCCTCCCACAAAAACAACACAAACTGTATCTTTTTAGTTCTAGAATAAACTCTGGTAACAAATCTATAGTTAGTCAATGCTTACTATTGCCAAAGAGATCACACACAAGAAAAAATACAGTAAGATATATATTATGAAAGTTTTCAAGACTTAGCTAAAGAATAATTCCTTCCTACATCATATGTTGAAAGTATGACAAATATTCCCATGATGTGTTTTTAATTTTTTTTTCCTTCTAGTCTTATTCCCAATTCTGACATTATCTCCCCAGACAATACCTTTGGTCCATCTGCATGTTAGCTGTTGGGTTCAAGCAAGAATTAGTTAAGGGTCCCTTACAATATACCTAAAATAGACTTCCTAACTTTTACCAAAATGGAGAACCAGAAACTCATCTGCTATCTTCTTACTTTTAGGTTCCTGATTATTAAACAACCATAATCTTTGTATCTTAATGCTTTTTCAGCCACCAAGTTGCAAATGGTATCATGATGCCAACCTGACTCCCCTAGGCAGACTATCTCATCAATGTGTCCTAACCCCCCCCCTTTCCAGAACTCTGCCCCACTAGGGAAAAACTGAAACAAGCTGTCAGCATGGATCAACCTGCCAATGCCCATGTTCAGCAGAGAAGCAATTATAGAAGCCAGACCTTCCACCTTCTGTACCCTATAAAGATCTTTGGTCCATACTCCCAGAAGGATAAAGAGTAGGGAAGCTTCCAATAGATGGGGATAAGATGAAGAACTCTGGTGGTGGGAGTTGTGTGGAATTGTACCCCTTTTATTTAATGGATGTGTTCTTCATTATTAAATTTATAAAAATTATGTTTCTAAATATCTCAGGTATTGAAAGAGAAGTGGAAAACAAGAGTAAGAAAAAAAGACAGAGGAGAGAGAAAAGAAAGGAGAGGAAGAAACAGTCTTGTTCTGCCAATTTTTGCTTCAGAATTTACACTGAAATCAACTCCAAACACAAGGTCATATAAAATAAAAAGAAAAAAAATGATCCATAGCTAAACATATGGCTGATACACTGGTGAAGAACCTAGCTGATGCCAAGGCCTGAAAACCGAAGTGTCGCTGGGTTTAGAGCAATTCAACTTCAGTCATGTCTGAAGAGCTCTGGAGAGACACACAAGACACCCCGAGTTGGGGCAATGCCAAGTGTGATCCACTGTCCCTAGCTTCTCCCAGATTATTTATTGATAAACTTATGTATTAGATCACAAAGGGACAAGAAAGATAAAAGCTTTTTTTAAGTAAAATAAACATCAGGGGTAAATGTCAAGGCCCAAATAAAAGGTGGTTAAATATCAGTATCAAAAGGTCAGAACATATTTATTTTCATGGTGGTGGAAAACATCAGAAATGAAGGCAGTGGTGTATAAAACTGCCATTGTATGAATGTCATTACATTAGGTACATTCCTTTGATGTCATAGCATACTGAGTGTATTCCAGTTATCCAATACCCAATCTTCAAATCCTCAGGTCAGAAGCCAGACATCAGAGTCATGGGTAACTGCAATGTATTCATTAATGCTATTTGCCCATGGGAAGTAATCTCTAGCATATCCCAGACCTTACCCTAAAGCAGGCTTTTGTACCTCTCTTATGCTGTGGTCTTGTCAATCATTATTAAATCAATAAAAACAAGAAAAGAAATAGAAAAATGTTTTTATATAATTATTATTTTTTTAGAAAGAATATTTTTATTTTAGTAAATACTTTGTTTAAAAACATTTACTTATTTCATACCTATGGACATCTAATCTTTGACAAAGATGCCCAGACGATTAAACGGGGAAAAGAGAGTCTCTTCAACAAATGGTTTTGGAAAATATGGATTGAAGCATGCAGAAGAATGAAAGTTAACCACTATATTTCACCAAATACAAAAGCAAATTCCAAGTGGATCACATACTTGGATGTTAGACCAAAAACTATCAGATACTTAGAGGAAAATATTGGCAGAACTCTTTTCTGCATAAATTTTAAAAACATCTTCAATGAAACGAATCCAATTACAAACAAGACTAAGGCAAGCAGAAACTTATGGAACTACATCAAATTAAAAAACTTCTTCACAGCAAAAGAAACCATCACCCAAACTGAGACCCCTGACAGAATAGGAGATCTTTACATGCCGTACATCAGATAGGAAGCTAACAACCAGACTATATAAAGAGCTTGCCAGACTCAACAACAAGACAATAAATAACCCCATCCAAAAATGGGGGAAGGACATGGACAGAATATTCACCACAGAAGAGACCCGAAAGACGAAGAAACACATGAAAAAATGCTCCAAGTCTTTGATTGTCAGAGAAATGCAAATAAAGAAAACAATGAGATACTACTTCACTCCTATGAGAATGTCACACATCAGAAAAGATAGCAGCAACAAATGCTGGAGAGGTTGTGGGGTCAAAGGAACCCTCCTGCACTGCTGGTGGGAATATCAATATATCAATGGGCCCAACCCCTGTGGAGAGCAGTCTGGAGAAGTCTCAGAAGGCTAGGAATGCACCTACCCTGTGATCCTGCAATTCCTCTCTTGGGGATAAATCCTAAGGAACCCAACACACCCATCCAAAAAGATCTGTGTACACATGTGTTCTTAGCAGCACAATTTGTAATAGTCAAAACCTGGAAGCAACCCAGGTGTCCAAAAACAGATAAGTGGATGGGGAATTTGTGGTAAATATACACAATGGAATACTACTCAGCTATAAAAAATTGTAACTTCACCATTTTCAGCCAATCTTGGATGGATCTTGATAATTCATGTTAAGTAAAATAAGTCAGAAACAGAAGGATGAATATGGGATGATCTCACTCTCAGGCAGAGGTTGAAAAAACAAGATCAGAATAGAAAACACTAGTAGAACCTCAACTGGAAATGGTGTATTTCACCAAAGTAAAATACTCTGGGGGGGGGGAGAAACAGGTCCAAAAAGGATGACAGAGGACCTAGTAGAGGTTGTATTGTTATATAGAAAACTGAGAAATGTTATGCATGTATAAACTATTGTATTTAATGTTGAATGTAAAACATTAATTCCCCAATAAAGAAATAAAAAAGAAGTTCTTCTTCTGCTTCCCCTTCCCCTTTCTACATCATCTTTATGTTATTATTCTCTTCATCTTCACTGAGGTTATACTACTCCTAGCTGACTTTTTTCAGAAAAAAAAAAAAAAGGACAAAGGTAGATTGGCTGAAGGGTAGAGTACCTGGTTGAGTACATTACTTTGTACCTGTTCTTTGGGTTCAAACACACAGCTTCCACATGCATGAAGGGGGCCATCAGAGGATATAACAGGGGATATGAGCTTCACAAGTGGTGAAGACATGTAGCTGCTTTCTCTCTTTATCTATCTATCTATCTCTCTATCTTTATCTCTGTCGTTCAAAGTTTAGGGCGCCAGTATGCCAGACTAGCTTCATGGGCAGAAGATAGAGACCAGGGACACACAGCTGAGCATAGAAGCAGTATTTCTTTATTCACAAGCAAACGATTCAAAAAACTAATCTAATCTAATCACCACACAATTTTTTCCTGCCTTTCTCTCCTCTGGCAGCAGCGTCAGGAATCCAGGAAGTATATAAGATAGGGGGCTGGGAGAAGCAAGAAGCCCAAAACTAGCAAGGGCTAAACCAAATCTCCCAGAGGCGGGGGAGTGAGACCAGACCAATGTAACAGAATGATCATGTAAATAGACTACAATGTCAAGCAATGTAACAGAAGAGATCCCAGAAGCAGAACCAGAAGCATACCAACAATTCCTCCTTTTCTTTTTAACTAATTGATCATAGTATCAGGAGTGTGGGATAACAGAACCTATATCGTACAGGCATTTTCAAAAAAGAAACTGGCACAAACATGGAGGAACAAGTAAGAGAGCAACAAGAACCAGTGTGCTGCCAAGGGAAGGCCTGAGGGGGCAACATGGCAGATGTGACTGCATCTGCACAAATTCCCAGCATCTCCCCCTTTCCTTATATCTAATGGCCACAGTATAAGAATGCCTAGGCTCAATTAAGTAAAAATAAATAAATAAAATAATAATAATAATTAATAAATAAATAAATAAATAGGGAAGATACATCCCCCAATACTCAGTTGGCTAAGGCACCAAACCTCTTCTATAAAAAATTCAATTCAGATGCCCTGCTAACCACAAGAAGCAGATTGTTTGTGTTTCTTTCACAGGAATCCTGGGAAAAACCATCTGGACCCCTGCACACTCTGACATCACCCACTAGATGGCACGACTACAGTGGCACACCCCCTGAAACCCTAGATGTCACCTGACACGATCTAAAGAACCTGATTCACAGACTCCAAGGACAGAACTTTCTTACTGCCTGTCTGCCTTTCCTGCTTCTGCTTCTCCTGTCACAGTTTGGCAGTTTCAGATCACTCCACAGAAAAGCGGAATTCCAGCAGCTGACCTTCCTCATGCAGCGTTTCATCCCCTGCCATTTCTCCCCCTAGTCGCCTACTTTGGACTGAGACTTCCATCAGACTTGCTGGTATACACCTTGGACACTTTAAACAATTTTACAGCAGCTTCCTTCCCTTCATGCTGCTGGTTTTTCAAAGACTGACCTGCAGTAGTTCATGGACCTTACAGCCAGTTGCCTTGGGGACTGTACAGCGCTGAACAGCCCCTTGGCTTGGCAGGCATGCCCCAGAGTCAGGAAAACCCCCCTTACTAGATAATGCCCCCAGAGGCAGGAGATGGCTCCAGAGGCAGAACCCCCCACCTCATTAGTAAGCCCTTCCCCAGAGGCAGGAGACGCCCCCAAAGACAGAAAATGCCCCTTTGTGCACCAAGCCTCCCCTTGGCATCACACAAGCTCTTACTGCTCCCCTACTTGTCCCTTCCTGTTTTGTTATATCATTCAGGTTTATGCCCAAAAGGTTTCTGCTCACCTCTACACTACTATTACTCTGTCACAGATGGAGTCTTTTACAGACATTGACCCATCCTAATGCGATGACTAGAGAAAGATAGGGAAAGATGTAGAAATATTGTGAGGAGATGGTGGAGTCTGGCAGAGATTAACCTATGAGATGAGTCCCTCCAGGTAAGTCTCTCTCTCTACAGAGCCATTGAGCACAGGGGGGACACATAATCTCACAAGGTTGGTGGCCATGTAAGTCTTCCCTCCCCCACAAAAACATCCTACATCTTCCCACCTGAGCATGGCATTCCTTAAAAAAAAACATTTAAGCCTGCTCCACTCTAAATTTCCTATACTGTGGCCATTAGATATAAGGAAAGGGGGAGATTCTGGGAAATTGTGCAGATGCAGTCACATCTGATATGTTGCCCCCTCAGGATATTGCTAGTTCCTGCGAGAGTTGGGATACTCTTGGAGATCCTGTTTCACCATGTTGTTCCCTCAGGGCACTGTCTCTTCCCCGCGATAGTTGAAGTGCTTTGGTTATTCCTCCCCTTTCCCATTCCTGCTAGAGTTATTATCCTACCCTGTTTTGCTATGGTTACTCCTCCCCCTTCTCATTCTCGTGAGAGCTATTCCCATAAAAGCCCTTCTTCTTCTGCACCTCACTGTCTTGCTGGCCCTTCACTTTGGTGATTAGACGCAGGGAAGGTTGCTGCACAAGGCGGCCATTTTTGCTACCTCCACGTGACCCAAACTGTTGCTCTCTCACCCAACTCTGAGGTACCAGCACAAATAAAGGACTGTGTTCCCTTTCTGCTCCAAACCTCCTTTTTCTGCATCCTGTCGCCACCGCAAGTGACATATCTCCTTATTTATCCCACCCCATTTCAAGTTCTCTCTGCCTCTATCCAAAAATAAATTAATAAAATATGTATTAAGCAGGAAAGGTATATAGAGAACTGGAGAAGTTCCAGCCTACTGGTTATACAGGGCCTGAAAAGTTATTGGATATTGTCTTGCCAAAGCATGTAAAGGTGGGCCTCAAGAGACAGAAACTCCAACAGCTTTTTCCATAGCATCCTTGAGTACTTATTTTCAAGTTGATAGTTTTGTATCACCTGCTTTTGAGGTCTCAAATATACAAATGGCCCTTAGTAGAAAAATGATTCCTCATCCTTGAATATGAAGGACACATACAAGTCTAAATGCTTTCTGTATATCTTATTTTTAATAAATCTTCAGTAAAAATAATTTTTGCATTTGACACTGTGTTAAATAGATGCTGGAAAATGCAATGTTCCAAACATAAAAGAAATTGCATAGGGAGGGAGTGTGGGCAGATCGTTTTTAAATGCAGAAGAATGTATATCAAGTAAAAGGAATGAGAGAATGAGCTAGGGATTCTCATTTATGTGAAGAAAGGTAAGATGTGCATGCTATACTGATCATGATTGATGGCAATAAAGAGGATGTATGTGCTCTAGACATATTTACTACTAAAAGTAATTTCCATTCAGGGAGTTAATGTCACACTGAACTCAGTTACCTTGTTTCAACTATAAATTAAAGCATTATATTAGAATACTTCTAAGCAATGTTAACATTCTCATTCTTTGGGTAGTTAAGGATTCACATAAAGAAAATAAATACATGGGAATTATGATATAATAAAAGTCAAATTTTCATATAGATTTAATTAACCATTCACTTTATTAACATAGGTAATGACTGTTTCCATGCATATTTACAAATATTTATAAAATTACTGATAATCTCTGCATACAAATTAAATGATGAGCCACTGGAATAGATTATATATATGTATATATATATATATATGTATATATATATATATAGAGAGAGAGAGAGAGAGAAAGAGAGATTTTAATTTCTGCAATTACCTTTGTACACAGTGCTATGAAATTCCATTTTAAATTGGTAAAAGATATAGGAGTATACAAATAAAGGAATCTAGCTGAAAACAAAATTATTGTTTAGATTAGAGAAATTGATTTAGAAGATAGGAAGGTTAGGGAGGAATTTTCAGTGATCAATAATAGATTAAGGGCAATTAGTAAAGGAATAAGGCTAGGGAAATGGCAACATAATATCACATCAAGGAGCTTTAATTACTAAGCCTAAAGCAAAACTGCTATTTAGCTAAGAATTCTTGTTACTAATGAAACTAATTTATCCTTTTGACCCATTTTTCAGAAAGCCTTGGAATTCCAACCTGAATAGGAAACTAGACAATTAGCATAAGCCAAAATTTCCAGATTTTTCAAAAATATAAATTTTATTTTTATAGTTAGGCTGAAAATTCTCTGATGTGTTTTTTAGGGTTTATAACTTAGAAATAAAAATTTAAGCTTTTGAATCAACCCATTCTCCAGCTCTGTTTTTAACTGGTATCTCTATGACTTAAACAAGCCAACAGTTTTCAGGGCACAGTTTCAGCATTCTAGCTCTTAGAATAGTCTCATATATCCTAATACCTCCATCACTCCAAAAGCAAACTTGAATTGACTCACTATAGATTTTCACATTTGTAGCATTTTTATTTTGTTGTAGAGTATACTTTAGATATAGGTGATAATATAGTGAGGAAGGAAAATAATAGCCCTTTCATGCAGGAAAAATATTCTTGTGAGATAAAAAAATTAGTATAGTAAATACAAACTAGGCTGTTTTGCATTAGGATAAAATGTTATATAATTGTTAAAATAAAATAGAAAAAAAAATGTGATTGGGGCCATCTCTTAGAGGTGGATGTTTGACTAAATACAAGAAATAGAAGCATGAGAAATCTGAGAAGTTCTGGAAGATTCCCTATTTCAATTTTTCTGATAGAAGGATACTTTCGCCCCCAATGTTTTTGTTCTTACTGTTATTGTTGTTGTTGCTACTGTTGTTGATACTAATATTGTTGCTGTTTGATAGGACAGAGAGAAATCGAGAGAAGAGGGGAAAATAAAAAGGAGGGAGAAAGACAGACTCCTGCAGACCAGCTTACCGCTTGTGATGCGACCTCCCTGTAGGTGGGGATCCTGGGGCTCAAACCAGGATCCCTGCGTGGGTGCCTACACTTCACAGTATTTGCACTTAACCCGCTGTGCTATCGCTCAGCCCTCAAAATGTTATATTTTGTTAGCGATTCAATGATGCTTAAAATTTTATGTTATCACAAGGGTATGGTTTCTTTTTTTTTAATTTTATTTAAGAAAGGATTAATTAACAAAACCATAAGGTAGGAGGGGTACAACTCCACACAATTCCCACCACCCAATCTCCATAACCCACCCCCTCCCCTGATAGCTTTCCCATTCTCTATCCCTCTGGGAGCATGGACCCAGGGTCATTGAGGGTCGCAGAAGGCAGAAGGTCTGGCTTCTGTAATTGCTTCCCAGCTGAACATGGGCGTTGACTGATCGGTCCATACCCCCAGTCTGCCTCTCTCTTTCCCTAATAGGGTGTGTCTCTGGGGAAGCTGAGCTCCAGGACAAATTGGTGGGGTCTTCAATCCAGGGAAGCTTGACCAGCATCCTGGTGGCATCTGGAACCCGAGTAATGAAGCTGAAGGGTTATCATTCCACACGTGAAGTCTCTGGACACAGTCTGAGGTGAAGCATGTTGAGGTGGCAATCGTTGAGTTGGTTAGGTTGTGATCGGCGGATGCGATATTATTTGGTATGGATTGGGAGATGCATACGGGAAAGTGGGCCCTATCCAAGGGTTCCAGGACTGGGGGAAGTAGGGGCTCTATAGTGGAGATGTGAGGTTCCTGCTGTCTTAGGGTTCAAAAAGCCAAAACTGAGCCAAGAAGAACTACAAAATCTAAATGCACCAATCACAGACAAAGAAATTGAAACCGTTATTAAGAATCTCCCCAACAACAAAAGTCCTGGACCAGATGGCTTCACAAACGAATTCTACAAAACTTTCAGGAAACAGTTAATACCCATACTTCTTAAGCTATTCCATAAGATTGAAGAAACAGGAATATTCCCTTCCACCTTCTATGAAGCCAACATCACCCTGATACCAAAAGCTGATAGGGACAGAACAAAAAAGGAAAACTACAGACCAATATATCTGATGAACATAGATGCCAAAATATTAAACAAGATCTTGGCCAACCGGATACAGCAACATATCAAAAAGATTGTTCATCGTGACCAAGTGGGATTCATCCCAGCAATGCAAGGCTGGTTCAACATCCGTATGTCAATCAATGTCATTCACCACATCAATAAAATCAAAGCCAAAAACCACATGATTATCTCAATAGATGCAGAGAAAGCCTTTGACAAAATCCAACACCCATTCATGCTCAAAACTCTACAAAAAATGGGAATAGATGGGAAATTCCTCAAGATAGTGGAGTCTATATATAGCAAACCTACAGCCAACATCATACTCAATGGACAGAAGCTGAAAGCATTCCCCCTCAGATCGGGGACTAGACAGGGCTGTCCACTGTCACTGTTCGTTACTCTTCAACATAGTATTGGAAGTTCTTGCCATAGCAATCAGGCAAGAGAAAGAAAGAAAAGGAATACAGATTGGAAGGGAAGAAGTCAAGCTCTCACTATTTGCAGATGATATGATAGTATACATAGAAAGACCTAAAGAATCCAGCAGAAAATTACTGGAAGGTATTAGGCAATATAGCAAGGTATCAGCCTCAAAATCAATGTACAAAAATCAATGGCATTTCTTTATGCAAACACTAAATCTGAAGAAGAAGACATCCAGAAATCACTCCCATTTACTGTTTCAGCAAAATCAATCAAATACCTAGGAATAAAGTTGACCAAAGAATTGAAAAACTTGTATGCTGAAAACTACGAGTCACTACTCAAGCAAATAGAAACTGATACCAAGAAATGGAAAGATATCCCATGCTCATGGATTGGAAGAATAAATATCAAAATGAATATTCTCCCCAGATCCATATACAAATTTAATGCAATACCCATCAAAGTTCCACCAAGCTTCTTTAAGAGAATAGAACAAACACTACAATCATTTATCTGGAACCTGAAAAAAGAGTATGGTTTCACACCTTACCTACCAGCAAGACTGTTCTCCCCATCCAGTGATAAGAACCATACTTCTCACAAAGTCTGGGAGACTCTGGCTCCTCCTCTTTTTATACAAGTGTATTTGTTTCAGTTCTCCTTATTCCACAAAGGAGTGAAAGCATTGGGAAGCTGTTCACCTAGCAGTTAACTTCACTAAACATAATTACCTCCAAAATGGCACAATGGCATTGTTTTTAAATGCAGAGTTCCTTTCTTATGTTCTATTGGGGAAATAATGACGTACAAACAGTTGTCACATGAATATAGTTTCTTCTCTCCCCATGATAGGTCCCAGCTACCGACTCCCACCACCAGCTTAAATCTTTTTACTGTCAAGCACTCCTCTCCAATGTCCGCTTAGGTGAGGCAGCAACCAAGTGCTAGAAAGTGAAAGAAATCAAAGAAAGCAGCATCTATTTGAAGAAAAGATGTTGACATAGTAGTTTAAATGCTTAGTTTTAGAAAGTAGGAAATAAAAATAGGTGAAACAAGAATAAATGACTTTCTTCAAGGCATTAATTTAGGAGATAGGTACTTTGGGGAGGAATTTTGTGCTTGATCAACAGGTTAATATGGCTTTAGTTGAACAGCCAGTAGGGGGAGCAGTAGAAACTAAAATCAGAGATGGTGAGAGCTACTGTGATCCCTATAATTCAGTTTCACATTACTTTGAGAAAGAAGAGAAATGTTGAAATTATGCTGCTTTGTTGAGTGTAAACTGAATGAGAGTAGAAGCTATTGCAGAAACACGGGCAAGAAGTGACACATGGAAATGTATATGTGTATTTATTTTAGTGATAGAGACGCAGGAAGAGAGAGAGGCCAGAACTCTAGTCAACTCTGTTTATGGTGGTTGTGGGGATTGAACATGGGACATCAGAACCTTTGTATAACAATTATGCTATTTCCCTAGCCCAAAAGTAATATATCTGTTTTTTTTATTTTTCTCTTTCTTTCATTCTTTTCTTCCTTCCTTCCTTCCTTCCTTTTTTTTTTTTTTCCACTGTGAAGAAAGGAAATAATCTGAGCCAGGGACACGAACTTGTTTAAGTATGTTAAAGATAGAAGTAAACACACACACACAAAGTAAAAATAGAAGAGGTAGTGTTTTTTGAAATTATTCATGTTTCAGCTATATATCTAAATTCAGTGTCCAAATAAGCAACTGAAATGAACACAAATGAGTAGTGTAAATTTTTTTTTAGGGGGAGACCATCTATATCTATTTTTTATTTTATTTTTTTTCCTCCAGGGTTATTGCTGGGGCTTGGTGCCTTCACCACCTATCCAATGTTCCCAGAGGTCATTTTTTTCCCTTTTGTTACCCTGGTTGTTTTACCATTGTTGTGGTCATTATTATCATTGTTATTGATGTCATCATTGTTGGATAGAACAGAGAGAAATGGAGAGAGAAGGGGAAGACAGAGAGGGGGAGAGAAAGACAGATACCTGCAGACCTGCTTTATCGCCTGTGAAGCAACTCCCCTGCAAGTGGGGAGCCGGGGCTCCAACCGGAATCCTCATGCCTGTCCTTGTGCATTGCTCCAAGTGCACTTAACCCATTGCTGCTACTGCCCGACCCCCTGTTGTTTGTTTTAATGGGTTTGAATGAGATGATCTAGGAAGTGAAAGCAGAAGTTGTTTGGACATTTTGAATTACCAAACTCAGGAACACTGAAATGTGAAGAAAGTAGGAGTGTGAGATAAGCAAGGAAAATTCTAAGGATGAGAGAGAGAAAGAGGAAGGGGACTTTTAGATTATTATTATCATCAGACTTTAGAGAATAACTTGTCTTAGAGTTAAAAACTGAGCATTGATGGCAGAGGACCTAGTGGGGGTTGTATTGTTGTGTGGAAAAATGAGAAATGTTATAAATGTACAAACTACTGTATTTACTGTCTATTGTAAAACATTAATCCCCCAATAAGAAATAAAAAATGAACATCTTATTTTTAAGGTAAATCTCATTTTGTTAATAATTGTTTTCTCCATTACTAGTTCATTCTTGATTTTACAAAAGACTTACAAAAAACATAAACATTATTTTTCTACCTGAAGACAGACAATTTTAAATGAGGAGTTTAAACTTGTCAAAACCTTTTCTTCTTTTTCTTTCTTTCTTTTTGTTTTTGGCCTCCAAAATTTTTACTGGGGATTTGGTCTTACATAATTTTTATGTATGTATTACTAGATAGAGACAGAGAGAAATTGAGAGGGAAGGGGGATAAATACAGAGGGAGAGAGACAGAGAGACAACTGCACCCTCCTTCACTGCTGGTGAAGCTTTCCCCCTGCAGGTGGGGACCAGGGACTTGAATTTCATTCCTTGTGCACTGTAACGTTTGCACTCAACCAGATGTGCCACCCCACTGCCTAGTTCAAGTCTTATACATTTCTATCATCTCATCAGGTTATTTTCCTTTTCCTTTTTTTCTTTTAACATATTATTGGGGGGGTTAATGTACAGTTTACAGTACAATTGCTGTCAATGGATACAATTCCTCATCTTACCTAAAAGGTGCCTAAAAACCATTCTTGTGACTGGGTATAGTAATTCAGAAACTGCAGCAACTTCAGTTCTGGTGATAACCAACAAAGAATTGAAGATTAACACCCAGAAATTTGAAGCAAAAAGTTTTATTACACTGTTAGTAAGCAAAGATAATCTCATACAATGAGAGGACTCACTCCTCATAAAGTACAGGATTGAATACGTTTTAAGGTAAAACTCTGAGAGTTTGAGATTACATCATTTATTTACAAGTCAGTGTTTATATAAATAATAGTACTCTGTGCATGTGCTCATCCATAATATATACAGAAAGAGTCACTTGGAGGGGCAAAAATCACAGAGCACATTTATTAAAATAACATTATAATAAAATCAAGATCACCTTCAGTCTCCTATATTTCCTGTTACTGTTCTCCATGTAGTGATTGACAAGTGGGCCTTGTTCTCCTTCAATAAGTCAGGTGACATTTTCTTACAGGCCTGTTCCTTCCTGAGTATGACATGTGTGACATGACTTTGTTGTCTTTGGCATAACATACTTGACCACAAGCTCTGCCATCTCACATTAAGTTCTCAAGTCTCTCCTGGGTCATTTTGGGTGGTTTCATACATAGCTGGCCTACTTATGGCTTGCAGTATTTTGCTCTTTGCAAGATGAACTTGGAATCTCCAGCATCCCAAATTCCATTGAAATAGTCAGTGATTTTCCTCTCTGTCAGCCTACTATAACACCCTTACCCACCATTAAAGTCCTTTTTCCTCATCATATACCAACACCTCAAAGTCCCAAGTCTTCAGGCCCTATCCTATCTATTTTCCTGAGAGTCCTTTACTTTGGTGAAAAAAACACATAACCAAGTCTAAGTTTTACATTGTGTTTTTCCTCTCTGTCCTTGTTTCTTAAATTCTGCCTATGAGTGAGATAATCTGGTATTCATCCTTTTCTTTGTGGTTTATCATTTAACATAATTTCTCTAAGCTCCATCCAAGAATAAGTAAAGAAATTGACTTCACCTCTCTTATTAGATATAGCATGTGAGGGTAAGAGAGAAAGGACATAGAGCAAAAGAATGGCATCATGTTCAACTGCTCCTGAAACTCCCATGCTCATATGGGGTCAGCAGGGATGGAACCCAAGTCTTCCAGGATGAAGATGTTCTCTACCAGGTAAGCTATTTTGCAGCACCCAAGAAATAAAAAAACTAAAATAAATATTGTTTATGGCAGTAAGTTCTTCAAAGAGCTCCTTGTCAGGCTAGCTTCACAGGCGGGAGAGAGAGATGACCAGGGATGCATGGTTGAATGGTACACAGTTCAGTCTTTATTCATGTGGAACACAGCGCAATCTAAGATATCTCTAATCACAGTCTTGTCCTTATATATCCTGAGGTGGAAGAATCAGATCCAAAGAGGAAGTACGTAGGATAGGGGGTGGGGAGAAGGAAAAAGATTGCAAAACAGTGAGGATTAAACCAATGCCCTGGAGGCAGGGTGGTGCTTAGTTAACAGTGGTTATGTAAATAGAATACAATGTTAAGCAGGGGGAATTAAACCAATGAAACAGAAGAGGTCTTAGAAGCAGAATTTAGAAGCATGCCAACAGCTCCTATTATGCTGAATAATTCTAACGACAGTCTGATGTCAAATGTTATATTATTTTTATAAACTGTCAACATTTTAAAGGAATTCCAATGTGCAGATATGAAAAAAAAATCTTTCCACACTGTAAGTGATCACAATCTCTTTTTCTTCAAACCTTTATGCAACAGTGAAATTCTATCGCCTTATCAGAGAAGAATATGTGGATTGAAAACCCTCTTTCAAGACTGAGTGAATATTCAGATGACTTCATGTCAGCAATACTGAATCTTCTGTTTTTATTTACTCTGTCCCAGATGACTCCACAGCCACCCACACACTGTGCAGATGCAATTAAGAGAATAAGCTATTTGGAGGGACTCACATACTAATCTATTAGTTGACTTCTTTAAAGAAAAATCTACACTTTTGTGAAAAGTCTTCTGTACTTATTTGAGAGTTCCCTGGAAAACAACTAACAAATTAACAATATTTTTTCTAAGAAGCAGGAAATTAAGGATGTAAACTCTGATACTCATTTTAATTTCCTAATGCACACAAACCACCTTCCTTATAACTATATTATTGAATTTTCCCATGACCACAAGTTACTCTACATAAGAACAAAATACTTTTTTAATTTTTCTGTATAATTGCAAATAAGTGAGTTATGCATACACCAGCCTGTATCTACATGATTAATAGTAGTAATTATTGTGTACATATTACAAATTCACTGAAAGCATCACTGTTGTGTTTCATACAATGGATAAAACAGGAAGGATCAAGGGAAGCATTTAGTCCTTACAGTTTTTCCATTAAAGAAATGAAAAACCAGAGTCTAGCACTGATAAAGTTTAATTGTGTTATGACAGGCACAACATTTACATATCTACCCATAATTTATTTCATATTATCAGTGACTTTCAAATACAACTATATGTATATCCATATCATCTAATGTTTGCATGGTGTTTCACAAAAAAAGTAAAAATATGTTGTTAGATGCAGTAGTTTTAAAGTTTTAAGTATAGTTGCTTTTCTACTTAGTGTGAGATGGAAAATGCCCTTTCCTCTAGAAACAGGATCTAATCATTAAGCCACCGGTTGTTTACCAAGCATCAGTAAGCCACAGGTTGTTTACCAAGCATCAGTAAGCCACCGGTTGTTTACCAAGACCCTGCAAACAGGCAAGGCTTATCAGGGCCTTTGCACAAGGAAATTATTTTCTAGGAAGGGGCAGCTGATGGTGGGAGGATGTGGTGACCCTACCTGGCTATATTCTATTGGTTGTTTGATTTTGCAATGTTTGAAACTAGCCCACGCTTTGCTTTGAATGGATCATGCTTTTTGCTAGGTTTGAAATGATAAGATTCCGCGTTTTCTATAGAATGTTATTGGATATAGATTGATAAGGTGATGTGTTCCCCTTCCCTGAGTGTATTCAGAAATCCTATAAATTGTGTGGTTTGAGCCTTGTTCAGGGTCGAGCTGGTGGACTGCCGTCAGTCACCACTCGGCCTGGATTCGAATTCGTGAATAAACATCTTTTGCTTCCTTGCAGTGGATGGTGGTTTGATTTTAGCTTGCTAACATATGTGTTACCCTTAGTTAGTAAAATTTTAGAATACACTTTGATTTATAATGTGTTATGTTTTATCTTTAAAGATTTATGTAGTTTATGAGAGAAATATATATATATGAAAAAAATATATATGATATATATATATATATATATATATATATAGAGAGAGAGAGAGAGAGAGAGAGAGAGAAAGAGAGAGAGAGAGAGATGGAGAGAGAGAAGGGTGCTACTCAACTCTGAGTTCTGGTAATGCCTGGGATTGAACTTGGAATCTTAGGTTCTCAAGCATGCACATATTGTGCTATATAACACATTCAGCTATCTCCTGGACCCAATTTGCATTAATTCCAAATGTAATATGTGATTTAAAAAAATGCAAAGGTAATGCTCCCATTATCCTTTTCCAGGTTTAATCCAATGTCATCATTTTAAATTATCAGAATACCACTTTAAGAACTGGTAAGACTGCATTGATGAGTTTCAGAGAATATCACTTAGGTCAACTACCCCCATCACATCTTTCAGAGAAGTTATTTGCAATCAGCATGACTTGTTTTTTGTTTCCACTGGGGTTTAATTGCTCTGAGGTGAGTTTTTTAGATATAAACAAGAAAACAGACAGACAGACAAAGGCAACACAGCACAGAAACTCCCTCCAGTGTTGGGGTGGCGTAACTGGAGCCTGCGTAGCTCACAAATAAAAGCAAGTGCACTGAGTGAGCTGTTTTGCTATCCCTAGAAATGACGTTTTAGAGGAAATATTTGTAATGAAACAATATTTGCAATGCCTTTTTTTGTGTAAGGATTTATAAATATTTAATTGACTTAAGTATATGAAAGAAGAAAAAAATATATTTTTAATATTTATTTACTTATTCCCTTTTTTATTGTTGTCCTTGTTTTTGGATAGGACAGCGAGAAATAGAGAGTGGAGGAGAAGACAGAGAGAAAGACAGACACCTGCAGACCTGCTTCATCACCTGTGAAGGGACTCCCGTGAAGGTGGGGAGCCGGGGCTCGAACCGGATCGTCATTCCCGTCCTTGCGCCAGGTGTGATTAACCAGCTGCGCCACCGCCTGACTCCCAAAGATATAATTTCTTATGGTCAGTAACTATCTATGGCTCAGACACTGGACTTTCCTAGGTTCTTTCCTATCTTTCTTCCCACATCCTCTAAGGAACAGACTCTTTGCCTCTTCACATTTTTGTAGAAATTTCAGTTTGAGTTTTTTTGACCATTAATATTTCTAAATAAACCCTAATGAAGTAAAGAAGCAATGCATGTTAGTTCATAATATTTTAGTGACTTCCTTCTCATGTGAATTATAGATGAGAGGGTGGTCTGTGTAACAAAAACAGTTGTTAAGGATCTGGGAAGGATGACCTCCTAGTAATGCATTGTGAATATGTGTTAGCAGCCAACTGGATGCACTATTCAAAACTTCAATTCACTTATAGTTAGAGATGAAGTTTTTATGATGGTCAGTTTTACTCTCTAAAGGTAAGGAAGCGTTGATTTATTCATGCATGGGTATTTAGTTATGGGTACTTGCTAGATCAAATGAAGCTAATATACAATTTCCATTGAGAGTACGTATTTCAGATAGCGTTTTCTTCATTCTTATTAGGAGGAAATGAAGCAGTTGCTTAAAAATTAAGTCCACAGAAAAATGAAATTGATATTACAACAAAAATATTAAGGCTTTACATGGCTAATAGAAAACACGTATTCTCTAATATAAATGATCAATTCTTGTTAGTGATGACCTCTATAAAGTACCTGCTTTAAAGTAGTATGGATCCTTCTAATAATTAATGACACTGTGCCTGACTCACATATTTTCGTCATTAGGAAAATATATACACTGGGGGCTGATGTGGGGGCGGCGGTGGCACACTGGCTTAAACGCACATTGTTCAATCATAAGGATCCCGGTTCCAGTCCTCGGCTCCCCACCTTCAAGGGGGTCAACTCACAGGTGGTGAAGCAGCTCTGCAGGTGTCTCTTTTTCTCCTTTTCTATCTCCCCTTCCTCTCTCAATTTCTCTCGACCCTTTCCCCCCCAAAAAAAAAAAATTGCCACAGGAGCCGCAGTGGATACATAGTGCAGGCACGGAGCCCCAGCGATAACCCTGGAGGCAAAATCAAAAACAAAATCAAACAAAATATTGGAAAATATATAAGCTGTATAAATAGATACAAATATTTCTGTTGAGATGCACATGGACTGTTTTCCTCTACAAATTGATTTGCTTCTTAGTCACACAGTTTAACACTAGGGAATAATAGAAAGCAATACATACTTGTTTTAGACTGCACGCTCCGGAAGAGCAGGGCAGGCACTTTATTACGGTGATTTTAGAGTTCTGAAACTACAAAAGACAACATTGTACAGTTATCTAACTGAAGAACAAAATCTTATTTTGCAAGATGATTTCATTCTGAATATAAATCCTTCAAGATGATTCTAGCATAATGACATTCTTGTCAATGATTTCCACAGTGCTCTCTATGCCTATCTTTAGTAACATTGTGATAATAATATGAATAAATGCAAGTGTCTGGAGAACTGGAACTTTGAATTGAATTGAGTTAATCCATGACATTAACTAATATGCATTATTGATTACTGTTTTTATTATTTAACTTGATCCTCATGAAGAATTATGGCAAAGGTATTTAAATGAGATATCTTAAGTTTTAATATTTTCTTTTGCATAAATTTTCACAAACTACCTGTTCTACAGAAGACCACTTTTCAGTAACTGGTTTACAATTGATATCATAGTAAATAGGTTAGATATAAGTAAGGACAGTGTAATCTATAATCTACTAAGTTTACATAAATTGTTTTGCAGCTGAATTTTTGTGTTAGCATTATATATTTCCCTTCTTCTTCTAGCGTTTGACCTTTTTCCATAGCCAGTCAACAGTGTCAGGTTGAGCCTGATGTAAAGTTTCGAGACCTCCTTTGAATCTGTAGAGGTGGCAGTCATTGACTATGTGGGTCATAGTCTGTCTGTAGCCGCAGGGGCAGTTCGGGTCGTCTCTGGCTCCCCAGCGATGGAACAAAGCTGCGCACCGGCCATGGCCTGTTCGATAGCGATTGAGGAGGGCCCAATCATAACGTGCTAGGTCAAAGCCGGGTTGACGCTTGCAGGGGTCTGTGATGAGGTGTTTGTTCTTTACCTCAGCTGACTGCCAACTCTGTTTCCAAGAGTCTGGAACAGAAAAGTTCAGTGTAGGCGTAGGGGACCAGATTGGGTGACAAGACATCAAGCGTTGGACAGGGTGGGCAAAGATATCCGCATATATTGGCAGGTCTGGTCGAGCGTAGACGTGGGAAATGAACTTAGATGATGCTGCATCCCGACGAATATCTGGCGGGGCGATGTTGCTAAGAACTGGCAGCCATGGAACCGGGGTGGAACGGATGGTTCCAGAAATTATCCTCATGGAGGAATATAATTTGGAATCGACCAAGTGGACATGGGGGCTACAGAACCATACTGGGGCACAGTATTCTGCAGTGGAATAGCATAATGCCAGACATGATGATCGTAGTGTGGAAGCGCTCGCGCCCCATGAGGAGCTGGCCAGTCTTGCAATGATGTTATTCCTCGCGCCCACCTTTGCTGCAGTTTTTATGAGATGTTCGTGAAATGACAGAGTGCGATCGAGAGTAACGCCAAGATAGACTGGCTGGGCTTCATGCCGGATTCTCATATCGCCAAGCTGCACATTAAGCTCACGCAAGACCGAGGCATGGTGTAGATGGAAAACAGATGATACCGTTTTTGCAGTGCTAGGGATTAGTTGCCATTTTTTACAGTAATCAGATATCAGAGACATATCTTTCGTGAGTGTTTCCTCGAGGATGTCAAACTTGGATGCCTGAGTTGCACAGCAGATGTCATCGGCATAGATGAACTTCCTTGAAGAAGTTTCTGGGAGGTCATTGCTATAAATATTAAATAGCATAGGAGCCAGAACAGAGCCGTGGGGGAGGCCACTTGAGACAAGTCTCCATCTGCTAGACTTGTCACCCAGATGCACCTGGAATCTTCTGTTTTGGAGAAGAAACGATATAGTGTTGGCCACCAATGGAGGCAGGCATCTTGAGATCCTGACTAGGAGACCACGGTGCCAGACCGTGTCATAGGCTGCTATGAGATCAACAAAGACAGCACCCGTCTTTAAATTCTTCTGGGACTTTGTTAGAAAGTGAACTACCTGAGACTTTCTAACAAAGTCCCATAACCTAGATATACACCAGTTTCTGTGAGAGAGAGCTTATGCGCACATGTATCCATAAACTACTGCAAAATATATACCTGAAAGCAGAAGTACACTAGAGTTTGCATTGAGTACCTCCCTAACACTTCCTCTCCACTATTCCAAGCTTGGGATCCATGATTGCTCAACAAATTGTTTGGCTTCATATGTTAACTCTCTTTTCAATCACCAGGTACCAGATGCCACCAGGATGCTGGCCAGGCTTCCCTGGATTGAAGACCCCACCAATATGTCCTGGAGCTCAGCTTCCCCAGAGACACACCTTACTAGGGAAAGAGAGAGGCAGACTGGGGGTATGGACCAACCAGTCAACACCCATGTTCAGCGGGGAAGCAATTACAGAAGCCAGACCTTCTACCTTCTGCAACCCTCAACGACCCTGGGTCCATGCTCCCAGAGGGCTAGAGAACGGGAAAGCTATCATGGGAGGGGATGGGATATGGAGATTGGGTGGTGGGAATTGTGTGGAGTTGTACCACTCCTACCTTATGTTTTTGTTCATTAATCCTTTCTTAAATAAAAAATTAAAAAAAAATTCTTCTGGAATCCATTTTCAATGTAAGTTGAGAGGGCCAGGGCTTGTTCGCAGGTAGATCTTCCTGGGCAGAAACCAGCTTGGGCGGGTGATAGGAATTTCTCTGTAAGAGGAGAAATACGTGACAGAAGCAGCCTCTCAAGGAGTTTGTAACACACGGAGAGGAGAGAAATTGGTCTATAGCTGGCGGCCAGTGTTGGGTCTTTCTTTGGTTTCAAAACTGCTATTATCTTGGCATGACGCCAAATTTTGGGCATAGATTCGGATTCCAAGATGTTGGACAGGAATGTAGTGAGCCACTTCTTTGCCGCGGGGCCCAAGTTAAGAATGAGTTCTGGGGTGATGTTATCATAGCCAGCAGCCGTTCCCGGTTTAACCCTCTTCAAAGCATCTTCCAGTTCAGACAGTGTAAAGGGAATGCAATGGGAATCATCCACTTCTCATGTCAAAAAACCTTGGTGAAGTATTTTGCACAAAAGTGTCACTATGTTTAAATCAAGTTACTGAGGAAATAGATTTTTTTCCTTTACTTTTCTCCAGTACCTGGAGATTAAAAGAAACATGGAAATATGTGTAATTTTAAAATAAGAAAAGAGTTCAGATAAAAATACTGAGATTAATCTACAACAGTATATGAAACAATCAAATCCAACATGTGCATGCGTGCGTGCGTGCATCCTTGTGTGCGTGCATGTTCAATGCCCCTGGGCTGAATTTTCATTTATTTCTTTATTTTCAGAGAGAGAGAGAGAGAGAGAGGATTAGGATCACAACAGTGAAGGTTCCCCTGTTATGTTGTGTTTTTATGTGGTATCAGGGCTTAACTAGGTCATGCAATTGGCAAGGCACAAAGCCATACTGTTCTCAGAGTGAACTATCTTCTTGTTACTCAGTGAATATTTTCTTTTTTCTTGTAATCTCTTTATTTATTATGAAAAAGAAATACAAAAATATAAACATATATCTGCACACACACACACACACACACACACACACACACACACATGAGAGCACTGATCAGCTGGGGACTAAATGTGGCCCCTCAGAGCCTCAGGCATGAAAGTCTTTTGCATAACCATTATGCTATCTTCCCAGTTCTGAATATTATTTGTCCTTTATACATATTCCACACTTGTGCTCCCAGATGAGTTATCTTTTAACCACTCAATGAATATAGTCTTATTTGTCTCCTCATAAGTATTTTAAACAATTTTAGGTATAATGTGAGGTTGAAGGCCAGCCACCCATAAAATATATCCTTAAATGAGAACTGCGTTTGTCCAAATTGCTTTGCAAATATGTTCTTACTATTTATTTTTCACAGTTGGCTGAATCTTGACCTACCTTATAATATTGAATTTCCTCATAGTGAGACACCATTTCATAACTACTTCTTTGCAATTTGAAGAATCCTTGTAGCTGCTGAATAAAATACCAATGGGGATCAACACTACTGATGAAATGAATGTTTATGAAAAATATTTTAGCTACTGGAAAAAAAGCCACTCATGTGTAAGAGCACTCTCCTTAGATTCCATTTACATTACATTTTAACCAAAGGACACCCGTCTCTGCTGGTATATTTAAATTAAAAGAATCAAGTAACTATATATTCAGTAGCCTAAATGTCATAAACAAACAAATAAAAATTATTATAGTTCACATTACTGGAAAATATAAGAAAATGTAGAATTACACATTAGAAAAGTGGGCTCTCAACATACAGAGTATGTTAAGAGATTAAAAGAAATCATCAATGACAGATTTTAAGACAATCTGATAAGTCCCTGAGGGATGTAGAGAAAATAAGAATTCATAAATGGCATAATAATACATTAGGTCAAAGTCATAGTAAGGAAAATAAGATTCAATACAAATACTAAAATTACTGCACAGAGAAACAGGCCAATAGAAAATAAATCTGCAACTTAATGAACAAGAGAAGATATTTGCAAAGCAAATACATAACAACTCAATGAAAAGCATAGACACAATTAAGGGAATAAACATGGGAGAATGAGATAAAGAGAGTCAATATTAGGATGGTGAATTAAAACTGGAATTTTTGTATGTCAGGTGTCTAATTAAAAAGAATGCACACCTGAAACCTATTCAGTATAGGCCAGCATAATTTTGATTAAAAGAATAAAACTAGAAGTGAAAAAAATAATAAATATATTTTAAAATGTGAAACTGGTCAGAACAATTGTTTTTTATTATCATTTTATTTTATTTTATATTATTTATTCCCTTTTGTTGCCCTTGTTGTTTTGTTGTTGTAGTTATTATTGTTGTTGTTATTGATGTCATTGTTAGATAGGACAGAAAGAAATCAAGAGAGGAGGGGAAGACGGGGAGAGAAAGATAGATACCTGCAGACCTGCTTCACCGCTTGTGAAGCATATCCCCTGCAGGTGGGGAGCCAGGGGCTTGAACGGGAATTCTTATGCCAGTCCTTGCACTTAGCACCACATTCGCTGAACCCCTGTGCTGGATGATTTCACTCATACGTAGAGTCTAGAAAACTGATGGCTATGAACTTGCAAAAAAAAAAATCTTTCTGAGACTTGTGAAATCTATGGTGGTTATCTTTGGGAGGTGGGATGGTGGGCACACAGAATTTGATGGTGAGTGTGGATTATATCCCGTAATTTAAAATAAGATAAATGAAAAAATACAATCTTTACTGTTTAAAATCTAATCCTCTCTCTATATAGACATGTCAGACACCTCTTATTTCAACTAGATTTTGAATTACAGAGTAGTCTAGGTAAGTATTCTGCACATAGTTATTTAATTAAGCAAAATCAATTTTCTCTCTCATTTCTCATAATAAACACATTGTTATCATGTTCAATCATGTTGACTAAAGCCATATTTCCTGGAATTAATATTATTGCACAGTGATCACAATGTAGGAAATATACGATGAAAATTCTCACTTAACATGGTGTGCTTTCCTTAATGTTGCTGGCTTTCCCCAAAATCTTTCATCTATTTTCAATATTTCATAAAAAAGAGTAAATTATTATCTTGGAAATAATTTCTTAGTTATAAAAAAATACCCAATTTTAGGGAGTTCTTTATTGCTGTGTATATAAATATATATATGATATATAACATATATATAAATGTATATCAATCATGTTCATCATTTGGAAGCTCATTCATTGTAATAAATGTCAATTCTTCCCAAACATATAAGAAGAAATTTCCTTTTTAGATAAAATCGAACTAATTCTAAAATTTATGTATAGAAAGTAACAAGTAGCCAACTAGAAAATTTATTATTGACAAATAAGAATAAAGTGGGGCCAGGTGGTGGTGCAGCAGATAAAGCACTGGATTCTAGATCATGTGATCCAGAATTGGACTTCTCACTATCACATGCACCAGAGTAATATTCTGGTTCTTGCCCTCTTCAAATAAACTTCGAAGTAAAGGGTTGGCAAAATAATTCACTTGGATAGTATGCTTCTTGCCTTGCTATGTGAACAACCCAGGTTCAAGTTTGTCTCCTACTGCATTGAAAGACACAGTTAAAAAGATATTTTGGTTACTTTAATGAGAGAGATAACAGAAAAAAAGACCAGATCACTGCTTAGCTCTGGTTTATGGTGGTGCTGAAGATTGAACCAGAGATTTTAGGGGCCTAAGCATAAAAGCCAGTTTGTATAACCATTAGGCTGTCTCCCAACCTGGAAACTTTTTAAAATATTGGTTGATAAAAAAATAAAAAATAAAAATAAAATAAAATATTGGTTTTATTTCATTTTACTTTAATGAGAGAAACATAAGTAGAAATACAGAGACAGAGATATAGAAAGAGACTAGAGCACTTACTAGCTTTGCTTTATTGTAGGGCTGGGAATTGAATCTGTGAATTCAGAGTCTCAGGTATAAGGCTGCCTCTCCAGCCCTTGAAGAAAACTTCTATGTTTTCTATGTGGTCTCTTTCACTCTTTGTTTTCCATCTCTGTCTGTATATAAAAACCTGTTAGCTTGCGTTGACCTATTCTTGCATCCCTGAGATAAATCCCACTTAGTTGTAATGTTCACTCCATTTAATGTAATGTTGGATCTGCTAAACTTTGTTGAAGATCTCAGCACTTATTTTTACCAAGAAAATTGGTCCATAGTTGGTGTTTTGTAATGTTTATGTTTTGGCATTAGTACAATATTTCTCTCATAAAAATGTTTTGCACATTACCTTCAATGTTTGAAAGTAGTTAAAAAGGATAGGATTTAATAGTACTTAATAACAAAACTGGTTCTGGACTTTTGTTTTGGTGGCGTGTGTTAATTACTACCTCGATTCCCTTGATTGTAATTCGGCAGTTGGTGTTTTTTCCTGTTTCTTCCTGATTCAGTTTAGAGGAAGTTGTGTGATATTTTTATTTTTTTTAGATATATTTTTTAATATTTATTTATTTATATTTTTTATAGAGAGAGACAGTCAGAGATTGATTTTTTTTGGACAGTCTCAGAAAGTCTATGTCCAAAGAGAAGACTACTATAGAAACATCTGAATATATAACTGATTTTTAGACTTCTTTTATTTTCTTGTTTTTCTTTTTTATTTTTTTACCCCAATAGAACCATGGCATTTCAATATATTCCTAATGACCTGTGAACATAAAGAATGTGGTTTCACCAGTATTTTGGTGCTCTATGAACACATGTGTCATATAAAACAAATAATGTTACTGCTTTGCACTTATCAGCTCACTAAGTCAAGGTGCTCTAAATATATGTAATCAAATAGTGATCATCAAGTTATTAGTAAGTTCCTGAAACAATTCTGCTGCTATTCATTATCTACAGATTTTTAAAAAATAGATGACCACAGCATTTACACTAGCATAAATAGTTTAAATATGGTTCACAAAAATAGGAGCTGTCAGTACAAGTGTTACATTGTTAAAATTTTGAATGGTAATGTAAACAGGATGATTTAAACCAAGAAAACACAGAGGGACCAGAGATATAATTTACTTCTTGGACAATATGACTTGCCCTGCACATAATACAGGTTCAAACCCTGGCAGCATGTAGCAGATACCACAGAGGGAGAACATGGGGTGTTGAGGGCATAGATTGGAGGGAGGATATGGTAAGGTAAGGGGAATCTATGACCTCAGTGTTCTATTTAACTGAATGAAAAATTCACCCAAATGCAGTTGATGGTGGAGGAAGCCTTAAATTGGTGATGGGTGATAAGAAACTGTACTTGTGTGACAATGATTGTCATGTAAATCAGTATTCCCTTAGTAAGACTCTTTTTTATTAACATTATTGAATAGGACAGAGAGAAATTGAAAGAGGAGGAAGGAGGAAGGAGAAAAACACCTGTAGGTTTGTTTTTCAGCTTGTGAACTATCCTGCCTGCAGTTGGGGAGCCTGGGACTCAAACCCAGATTCTCAAGTGGGTTCTTATACTTAGTACTCTGTGTGCTTAAATGGATGTGCTGCTACCTGACCCCAGTAACACATTTTGTTCAATGGGCAGAATTCCCACATAAATGAGGAACGAATATGAGAAAAGCAAAGACTAGCAGGTTTGCTCAATACACAGCAGCTGAAGACCATTAAACTAAGAAGCCCAAATAACAAAGAAGTCCATTTTAAATCTATTTTTCTCATTCAAGAAAGGGGATAGGAAATAAATGTAAATTTGAAAGCTATTTATTACTGCTTTTTTATTTTTATTTCTTGGCAAGTGTAGATTCCATTAGAGAATGTTTTTAAACATTTAGCATGAAAAAAATCATTCTTTAATTAGTTAGAAATGAGAACAACTAAATTTGTATTGCCATTTATTATATAAATAAACTTACTATTTTATTGGTTATGGTAATTTTCTACCTTCAATTATTTTTAAGGCAAAATAAAACACTAAGTACAAATGAATACAAGTAGAAATGTTACTTGTTTGGGAAATATTTTATTTGTTTAGTAGTGAGAAGTTAATTCTTGAGAAAAAAAGAAACAAGTTTAATATTTATTTATGCATTTATTTACTACTGGGTAGATATAGAGAGAAATTGAGAGAGAAGAAGGAGGTAGAGAGAGGGAAAGAGATAAACAGCTGCAACCCTGCCTTACCACTCATGAAGCTTTTCTCCTGCAGGTGGGGACCAATGGAGGAAAAAAATAATTTTAATTTTCAAATAGTCTAAATATCTGTGATGTTATATAAGTCCATGTAAAATATGGATTCCTGATCATTATTCTCATATTTAAGAGTGTTAGACAAAATTCACTTTCAACTCATGTAGAATAGATTTCTTCCTTATTTTTGGAGAACTTCTGATCAGACACTGTTTCATGATTGAATATAAGTGTGCCATTTTTATTAATTTCTACTTGAATACCTAGAGACATTTGAGTCTAACTGTGCCTTAAACTGCTTTTTCATTTTCCTTATACAATTTCTTTCCCCAAGAATTTCTCTCTTTTTATTTGACTTCACTTACCACTTGTCAATGTCAGAAATCTTGAAATGGCATTTGAATCTAGTATTTCATTAATCCTCTATATTTAATAATTGATATATAAGTTTATTGTATTACTGTATTTCTAATATTCACCTATTTTTCATTTATCATTTTTACTTGTAATGTTCATATTCTGAGATCAACATCAGACTTTTCTTTTTTTTATATTTATTTTATTTATTTATTCCCTTTTGTTGCCCTTGTTGTTTTATTGTTGTAGTTATTATTGTTGTTGTCGTTGTTGGATAGGACAGAGAGAAATGGAGAGAGGAGGGGAAGACAGAGAGGAGGAGAGAAAGATAGACACCTGCAGACCTGCTTCACCGCCTGTGAAGCGACTCCCCTGCAGGTGGGGAGCCGGGGTTCGAACTGGGATCCTTATACCGGTCTTTGTGCTTTGCGCCACCTGCGCTTAACCCGCTGTGCTACAGCCCGACTCCCAACATCAGACTTTTCTATCTTACTAAAGTCATTTATGTTATCTTTTGTAAGTCCATACAATTAAGTCATAGTACAATACCCTACTGTTTACAGGATGAAGTCTAATTTTCTTCTCTTGCCACTTTCAATTATAAAATATATATATCATTAGAAATTTTATTGAATTACCCCTTTGTGTAAATTCACCACTCCCCAGCTATGCTTCCCTGGCTTGACATTGAGGTATTATCATTTCTACTAAAACATTTACTTCACTTTTGTATACCTTACTTTTTTTTTAGGTTGGCTATTATTTGAAATTTTAAGGAGCCAAAACCTAATCTATCACCAAATAAATCTATCACCACCAAATAAAAGTGTGCTTATCTCTATACTGGTTTCAACAAGGATTTGAACAATTTACATTCTGACCATGTCGTCTTAGTTATGACCTTAACCTCTGTAATGCTAACACCAAAGTGTTTGGGAAAAAGAAATGGAGGATCAGTAACACACGCGTGTGCTCATTTCCCTCTCTCGTTCCCTCTCTCTCTCTCCCTCTCTCTCTCTCTCTCTCTCACACACACACACACATGCACACACACATATTCACACACTCACAAAAAAAAAGAAAGAGAAGGAAAAAGAAATGCATGTCCCCTCCATAGACTAGATCTTTCTAGTAGGAGTGTTCAACTCAAAGGTAATATTAATTTTGTATGCAGTGTCCTCTTAAAAAAATAATCTAAAGATACATTTTTATTTTCAGGCTGAAGAACCAGGGTTCAAGCTCCCTGTCCCCACTTACAGGAGGAAAGCTTCACAAGTAGTAAAGCTTCAAATGTCTCTCTCTCTCCTTCTCTCCTTACACCTTGATCTCAATTTCTGACTATCTCTATCCAATAAATAAACAAAGATAATACAATAAATAAAAAGAGATATCTTATAATGCAGCAATTTATCTTCTGGGAATTTATCCAAAGGAAACAGAAATACACACCCAAAGAGATTTCTGTACTCCTATGCTCAGAGGGGCACAATTCACAATAGTCCCAAATTGTAAACAACCTAGATGCCCAAGGACAAACCAGTGGTTAAGAAATCTGGCGCACAACAGAATATTACTCAACTGTTCAAAACATTGTAGTCATCCTTTTACCTCAGTTTGGATGAATATTGAAGGAATCATGTTAAGATCAACAAAGAAGAAGAAGGAGGAGGAGGAGGAGGAGGAGGAGGAGGAGGAGGAGGAGGAGGAGGAGGAGGAGGAGGAGGAGAAGGAGAAGGGGAAAGAAGAAGCAGAAGAATAAATGCCCAGTGATATCACTTAAAGGTGAATGGAGAGGATGACAACCTAACCAGAAGGAGAGGAAAGTGAAACACACCATGATGTGTTGTTTCATTCTCTGTGGAACCCCCATTTGTGCTGTACATGTTACTCTCATCTGGTGTCAGGGATCAATAGCAAAAACACATGCATAAAAGATATAGGTTCTACTCTCTGAACTCACTCCCAGATGTTTACTTAAATTGAAAACAATATTTTGTGAAGTATAGGTTACTAATTTGGGGCTGGCTAGACAATTCCTTATTGCATTGCTTTGCCAGATGTACAACTTGGCCCCAACTGCCTTGATGAAAGCTTTGGGGTCTCTCTCTCCCTCTCCCTCACTCTCTCCCTCTCCCCCCTGTCTGTCTCTCTCTCTCTGCATGTGTGTGTCACTATCTACAAAATGCATCACTTTATAAATGCTTTTGGAAAGCTCAAAAAGCATTTGGGTTTACTAGGTTAATGATACTATTTCGTTGCTTTTCATTAACACTAAATTAATTTTAAGCTTTTATTATTTTTGTATTTTAGCTTGTTAATAATTAGGAATGACATTCTGAAATCCTCCAATATGATGATTATTAAGTAATAATTCTCTTTGTAAACAAAACATTCTACTGTGTGTAGCTATATATTTATTTTATATGATAGAAATAAATTGAAGAGGATAATGAGTTAGAGAGGGAGAGAGAAAGAGAGGCACTTGTAGCACTGCTTTACCACTTGTGAAGCTTTGCTCCCTGCATGCTGGGACCAGAGGCTTTAGCCTGGATCCTTGGGGCATTGTAATGCACACTTACCCAAGTGTACAACCACCCATCCCTTATGTGTGAACTTCGTATACGTACAAAAGTTGTTTTATGTATGTAGGCATGGAAGCATGCATTGTGGCTGAAGAAGAGTGAACAGAGCACTGATTATTTGTCTTATGTAGTACTGAAATTCAATCCAGAATTCACTCACACAAAAAATGTACCCTACCACTGAGCCACTTCACCAGTTTTATGGTGTATAAAGATTAGATTCCATGTTATTTCCTGTGGTGATATGATTTATTTTGATGATGCTGCTGATGATGATGTAGGAATCCCCTTTGTATTTGGTGCTTGTTGTTTTAAATTATGCTTTGAGTACTATAAATACTGTTATATTTCACTCATCAGATAATATAAGCCTAGTATTACATGAAAGGAAGCGCTAAAAGCCTAATCAATACTTAAAATTCAGGTCAATTTATATATGGTTTGATATATTTATCAATCCACTGTCAAAATATCTATTGCTTTTATTTTTAAACATTTCTGGGCTTGCAGATTATAGAACTAAATATCTAACATAAAATTGTATACATATATTGATCCATGTTAAAATCAAGTGAATAAAAAAAGTTTTTAACACTGCAAGTCACATTTTATGAAAAGAAAATACACCAGAACTAGTAAACAGAACACCATTTTCTGGCCCGTTTGATTATAGAAGTCTGGGATGTTAAATGGTTCAATCTAGAGAAAAGCTGACAGTTCTTAATTAAATTGATAGGACTAGTGACACCCTGATAGTGTACTTGTCAGGGTATAAATTCTTGGAATATCAAATAAATGTGACATACTTCCCAAAGGACTCAGTGCACATTCTTCTAAGGTGATTAGTTTACATAAATTACTCATGGGATATTTCATTTAAATTACTTAGCATCAAAGTGAAAGCAAAGCTAGAATGCTTGTCATATAACTGCATAGGAAGAAGATAGAAAGAGTCCTGGGAAATTTAATTGGGTGATGCTGACCAGAACATGATTTAGAAATTTAAAAAAAAACTACATAATTTCAATGTTAGGATTTAAGAAATCTCGAATGGTAACACATTGTCAACACAGACACCAGGAGGTTTAGGACACAGGACAGGACAGGAGAGGAGGAGAAGGTGAAGGCTAAGGCAGAGGAAGAGGAAAGAGAGAAGAAGGAGAAGGTGAGGAGGAAGAAGAGGAGAAGATATAGTATTAGCTCATTTATTTTCTGTCTTTGCTCCCAAATGGTGCATAAAACTTAGGTCTTTCTACTGTCTACCTGTATGCCCAGGGACAAATTAAAAAAAAAAGGGGGGATGGATGTTGGCGCACCTGGTTGACTGCACATGTTACAATATACAAGGACTTGGGGTTCGATCCCTCAGTCCCCACCTGCAGGGGAAAAGCTTTGAAAGTGGAGAAGCAGTGCTGCAAGTGTCTCTCTTTCTTTTTTCCTATCTCCCCCTCACCTCTCAATTTCTGCCTATCTCTATCCAATAAATAAAGATAATAAATTAAAAAAAAAAGAAATTGGTCCGGTGAGATGAGTCGTGGATGAATAATATTGAAAGAATGAGTTTAGTTAAAAACCAGAATATGACAGTAAACAGTATAAATAACTCAAGCTTGGGGAAATTGGTTGGACTGAATTTGAGAATCACTGTCTCCTGAACCTAAAGACAAGAGTATTACAGATGAAGATTTGAGGTCTCTGTTTTGTAAAAAGCTAGTAGGTCTATTTTAGGTATATTCCAAGGGGTCCATGACCCTACTAGTTTTTGCCTGAGCCTAACATCTAGTATGCAGGTGACCTAAGTTATTGTCTAGGGAGATGGTGTCATAATTGGAAAAAGGACTAGAAAGCTGAATCAGGGAAGAGAGTAACTCCTAATATGAGTAAAGTATATAAATATTGTTAACTGTAAACCACATGGATTTGATCTGGGGCCCATCGTAAGCAAAGGAGCCTCTGTAACCTCTGCATCCCTGTAGGTCTGAGTTCATATCCTGTGGTCATGGCTAGGAACATTCTAGGCTGCCCTAATTTCAGGAGTCATCATCCTTGGGTGATAGGCAGAGTATGCTATCCAACCTCCCTTCAGAGAATGGAGCATTCCCTACCATTGTTGATCCACATTGAGGGCCAGGTCCTATAGGGACCCACAAGGAGTCCACTGTATTGTTCTTGATGGAGATGACCAGTGACAATAAGGAAAGAGATCTGTTAGAGGTCTAGCCCCATCATGACTAGGGCCCCAGGTGGTGGGGTGGCCTGGTAGTGACTGTAGGGTCATTTTTACAGTATGCCAGTCTCTTGCCCTTATTCAGCCTTTGTAGTCCTTAGTTTGTCTGACAAGGTTAGCCTTGGAGTGATTGAGGGAAGTTGAATAGGAGGTAGGTGAGGAGGGTATTTCGGTCTAAGTAGAAAGTATTTCATTAGGTACTTTATGGTGTCATTTTAGGTCTTTCTGCTTGTTTGCTACATTTTTAAATAGATTTTTTAAATGAGGGAGAGAGAGAGAGAGAGACCATATAACATGCTGAGGATTGAACACAGGACCTTAGATATTCAATATAGAAGCCACTAATGTGTGACCTCCAACTGAGTCACCTTCCCAGTCCCTAAATGTCTTCGAAATCACTTTGTAGAGTTTCCTACATTTAAAAATATTGCTTTTCTTTTAAAAAATATTTATGTATTTATTTAATTTGGACAGAGACAGAGAGAATTGAGAGGCCCTGGGGAGATAGAGAGGAAGAGAAATAGAGTCACCCACAGTACTGTTTTTACCACTCCTGAAGCTTCTCCCTGCAGGTTGGATGCAGGGGTTTGAACTCAGGTCCTTGTGTACTGTAACAAGTGCACTCCACTAAGTGCTCCGCCTCCCAGCCTCAGAGTTTCCAATATTTAACTGTGTAGGACTCACGTGTCCTGATGAGAAATGGATTGTATAGCAATATCTACCCCCTTGCTTATTTTTACACTGGCATGTGATTTACTACTATTCTTCTAAGTCAGAGAAAACACTCATAAGGAGATTTAATTTTAAAACCACTGATTTTTATTATTATTTTCAGTTTTGAAGAGTTGTTCTTTCTTGAAGCTCTACCAGCTTTGTATTTTATTTTTTCTATCAAGGAGGTTTTTTTTCCCACTGTAAAATATTCACTACTAGATCAGTTATCCATAAAGTAAGTTTTAGATCCTCTCTATCTACCAAAATATAGACTACATATGAAAAATATGCAAAACACTGGTATGGATGGCTTTTTAACTAAAATTATGACTTTCATCTTGGAAATGTGAATTGTTAATTAAGTTCAAAAGTCAAAATTTCCATAATGATACAGCCAGACGAAGTGTGTTCCAGTACCTTTGGGAATTTAGAAACTTGGTCACACATTAATGTTCATCAGATGAAAATGAGTTTCAGTGTCTAAATTAGATCTTGAAAGCTATTCCTTTTCATTTACAGAAAGGTTGTTGTCAAATAGTAGTTGATGTTAAGAATATTTATTTAGTAAATCTAATAGTTTCATTTTATAAATTAACTACAGTTAACTTAAACATAAATAGCACTATGCTTCAACGGTAGGTTAATACATTCCTTAGACTATAATTCTCTTGAATAATATATATATATATATATATATATATGCATATATATACTTACAACATTTAAAACATAGTTTTTATTCTTAGTGTTCTTGGAGATAAATTCATAGAGTTAGCTTTAGACTGAAATATTAAAATTGGAAAGTTCAAACAAGTATGATTTAATGAGCAGAAGGAATGACTGTGGCTATAACCAATGAGAACTGTTTTTCTAGATCTATTGTCCTTCATTGACTTTAATGAATTGAAACATTTGAAGTTGTGATACAAAACTCCAAATGATTTTTGAGACAATTTTTAAAACAACTTTCTGGTCAGTGTCCTGGTAGGTGTTTTATCTTCCACCTAACATAAGTGCTTTTTAATAATAAAATAACTTAAAAGCATGAAATATTATTTATTGGTAATATTTTCTATTGGTAAAATTGTATGTGTATGGATACAAATATTTTTTCTTGTATAAAATTATTGTGGGATCACTAAGAATTGATTTTACATTATTAATCATCATTATTGTCTAACCTATTTACTTGAATATTTTTCCCTGGAAATCTCAAACCAGTACTTCTGTGTTATCCTCTAACAATAATTTAAAAGAAAATCTGAAATGGTCAGCTAAACTACTTATTTTGAATAAATTATAAGTAACTACTACAAAATTCTCTCAAAATATTTAAGTAAAAATTTTCTATTTCTTCATCTTCCATAGGTCTTAAGTTAAAAGTCAGACCAGGATTTTAATTCATTTATAATTCTTAGAAGAAAGTTAAATTAGGTACTTACATATATATTTATTTGACGGTGATAAATGATCACTTGAAACAAGGTCAGGACACAATGGTATATAGTTAATGATTTTTTTTATCATTCTTGAAGCTTCACTTCTATAAATCGAATTTTTCAGATAGGAAGAGAGAGACAGAGAGAGTGAAACAAACCACAGCACTGACAGTTCCTCTAGTACAATAGATCAGATTTGAGCCTGGATTATTTTCATGGTGAAAAAGGTTAGCTATTGAAATATTACCAGCTCACATATAATGAGTTTTCAATTAGTGATTTAACATTGATTTACAAGATTATAAGATAACAGGCATATAATTCCACACCTTGCTCACTACCAGAATTCTGTGTCCCCATTCCCTCCATTAGAAACTGCAGTACGTCTTCCAAGATCACAGATATGGATTGCCTAGTATTTCTTTTTTTTTTCTTTTTTTATTATCTTTATTTATTTATTGGATATAGACAGACAGAAATGAAGAGGGAAGGGGGTGATAGAAAGGGAAAGACATGGAGAGACACTTGTAGCACTGCTTCACCCTTTGCAAAACTTTCCCTCTGCATGTGGGGACTGGGGGCTCGAACCCGAGTCCTTGCACATTGTAACATGTGCACTCAACTAGGTGCACCACCACCCTGCCCTAACTAGTATTTCTATAACTATCTATATTTTTATATATTTGCACATTTTTTTTTTATGGCCCTGCCTTTTCTTTCTAAGTCACACCTACTACTTCTGAGTACATTTTTCCCCCTTTTTCTCTATCAGGATCTTGACAGAATTGGATGACATCAGGTTATCTCCCCCTAATGTTTACCTCTTTGGTAATATGGACCAAAATTCCTTATGGGGACAGAAAGTGGAAGATCTGGCTTATGTAAATGCTTCTCTGCTGGCCATGGGCATTAGCAAGTCGATCCATACTCGTAGCCTGTTTCTGTTTTCCCTAGTGGGACAGAACTCTGGAGAGGTGAAGTTCCAGTACACACTGGTGAGATCATCTGCTCAGGGAATTCAGGATGGAATTGCAGTAGCATTTGCAGCTTGCTGGCTGAGATGCAATAGGATATAAAGCCGGACAGAATGTTTAATGAACAGGAACCATAAAGTAGGGATAAAGCAGATGGGAATAGGGACTTTTGGTTGGATAGAAGCTAGAAAGTCTATTTTAGGTATGTTCCTTGGGGCTCATGGCTGTGGTAATTTTCTCTGGAGCATGACAGCCAATCTGCAGGTGGACTAAAAATAATGCCTGGGAAGATACTGTCAGAGTTGAGACTAGGACTAGAAAGCTGGAACAGGACAGAGAGTAGCTTCCAAACATAAGAGAAATATATAAACACCACTAATTATTTACCCCATTGATCTGACCTAGGATCCATATATGTTCATATTTAGCACAAGAGCCTGTGTAATCACAGAGTCCCTGCCAGTCTGAGCTCATAGTCCATGGTCACAGCTAGGAATATTCTAGGCTGTACTCATTTCAAGACCAGGTTTTCTCCAGTGGCAGAGAAGGATGGTACAACTTCTTTTCAGAGAGTGGGGCAGTCCTTACCATTGGTAGTTAATAGTGAGGGTACTATCTTAAAGAATCTCACAAGAGTGCCTATAATGACATTCCTGATGGAAGTGACCAGTGATAGTGGAGAGGGGGATCTATTAGAGGTGTAGGCTCATTGAATCTGTGGGAGAAAGCAAGGATTTTCTGACTTGGGCCCCAGGTGATAAGGTGACCTGGTAGTGACCAAAAAGGCCATCATTAAGTGATCAAGTCTCTTGCCCTGATCCAGCATTTGTAGTCCTTTCTTTACCTGACAAGCTTAGGCTTTCTCTCAGTTGTTAAAGTGTTGTATTTCATTTGTTGTAACTATACTGGCATTAGGTTTGTGGAGCCTGGGTTCAATTTAGGGAGGAAATATACCTAGGATTTGAGTTTTACTGAATTTACTTTGTTTTAACTACGGAAATGTTTTTATTTGATTAAATGTTCCTGAAAATATTGACAAAGACAAGCAGTACTTGGGGCTAACTGATAGAAATGCTTTTAATAACAAATTTCTTACCCTAGAATGTGATGTTTTCTAAAATATATTCAATCTTGGGCCTCTGGTTACAGGCAGGTTCCACAGGAGTGTACCAAAAAGAGGCAGGGAAATTTTCAGTCCCCACAGGAGACTTAAGTTTCGTATAAACACACACACACACACACACACACACACACACACACTCCTTCTTTTTATTGTTTTTTTTTTTTTAATTTATACTAAGGAAACATTGACAAAACCATAGGATAAGTGAATTTACTTCTTTGGTGATTCTAGTAAAGTTTGTCTTTTATTTGATAAATGATTTTTTTGCTAGTATATCTCTTGGCCAACTGTATACAGTGTTTTTTCTAAAGATTAACAGGGGTGATAATAATGCTGATTCTTTCAAAAGAGATGTATCTTACTTTGTTTTGTGTATTTAGTTGCATAAATAAACTTATTGAGAGAAATGAAGTAAGATATAGAAGAGGAGGGTGTCTAAGCCAAATTAATAAATATTTGATTAGAAAATTCATGGTGCCTTCTTTAGGCCATTCTACTAGATTGGTTATCTAAATAGTTCTAAATATAATCATAGAGGACTATTAAATAGGTTTATTTTAAGGAATATAGTTGTCCCTAACTTATGAATAAATGTATACATGTACCCAGTGCCCTAAGCCCTAAACATTATCTAGGATATGGACCTTGGTTTCTCTAGATAAAGTCTAAAGTAAAAAGGCAATAGCATCATAACATGCTGTGGTGGCTACTGGCTGCACTGTCTTAGTTGAGGTCAACAGAGGCAATGTAACAGGGTAAAGGATCAAGAGGAGAGGCATCAAGAAATACAAGCAAAGTCCCAGAGGTTCCAGGACTGGGAGAAATAGAAATTTTAAATACAATGGGAAAGTTTTCTTGTAGTCTTGGGGTTTATAAAAGGAACTAGATGATGATGATGATTATTGGGGGTTGGGTGGTAGTGCAGTGGGTAAAGGGCACATGGCATAAAAAACAAGGACCAGCGTAAGAATCCCGGTTCGAGCCCCCTGGCTTCCCACCTGCAGGGGTATCTTCACAGGTAGTGAAGCAGGTCTGCAGGTGTCTACCTTTCTCTCCCCCCTCTGTCTTCCCCTCCTCTCTCAATTTCTCTCTATCCTATCCAACATTAATAACACCAATGGCAACAATGACAATAACAATAACAAGGGCAACAAAATGGGGAAAAATCGCCTCCACGAGCAGTTGGCTTGCAGTGCAGACACTGAGTCCCAGCAATAATCCTGGAGGCAATAATAATAATAATAATAATAACAACAATAATAACTATTTTAATTTTATTTATTTATTTATTTATTTTGACCAGAGCACTGTCCATCTCTAGTTTATGGTGCCTTGGGGGATTGAACATGAGTCTTTGTAGCCTCAGGCAAGAGAGTCTCTTTGCATAACCATTATGCTAGCTACCCTCCACCCCACATAAAATGGCTTTAAACATAACAAATTCAACATAAATTCACAAGCTGAATGTGTTCCATATAATTGATAAAAGTATCAGAGTGATTAAACTGAGAAAGTATAGTCTTTGATAAATGATAAATGATAATGATAAAAGTGAACAGTTAGGGCCTGGGTGGTGGTGTACCTGGTTGAGTGCACAAGATACAATGCTCAAGGGCGTGTATTCCAGCTCCCAGTCTCCCCAACCCCCCCTCCCCCCCCCCCCAGCCGCAGGGAGAAATCTTCTCAAGTGGTGAAGCAGGGCTACAAGGGTCTCTCTGTCTCTCTATCACCCCCTCCCATCTTGATATCTGACTGTCTCTATCCAATAAAAAAATTAAGATAATTTTTAAATAAAAAGCTTGCATGGCAAGAAAAATTCTAAAAAAAAAAAAAAAAAGAAAAAGAAGAACAATCACAAACAAAAATGAAATTAAAGCCTTGTTTCACACCAGATTTGGAACAACTTGACTAAAGATATAACTGTAAGTCTTGAAACCTTAAAATTTCTGGAAAAAGATGTTCCACGACATTATTCTGAGAAATTAGTTTTTTATATATAGCCCCAAAAATAGAGGTAAGAAAAGCAAAACAATTTTTCATTATATTAAAGTAAAAAAACCACTTAATAATAACAAAAAAATAATACAATGAAAACATAACCTAAGGAATAGGAGAAAATCTTTGAAATGTATACATATAATAAGGGGGTGATATCCAAAACATCAAAGACATTTAAACAACTCAATAGTTGGGAAAACCATTCTTTAAACATTGGACAAGGACGCTGCTCAAACTAAGGCAGACAACTGGTCAACAATTCTATAAGGTGCTCTACCGACTAACCTCAAAAGAATGAATATCAAAAACACAGTGTTTTTTCTTTTACATATTAATATGTCTGATAAAAAATGTCAAGGAAAGAAAGATGGAAGGAAAGTGAGAAGGAAGAAAGGGAGGAAGAAAGGGATAGAAGGAAGGAGGAAGGAGGAAGGAGGAAGAAAGAAGGGTGTTGTTGAGTATTTGAAGAAGACCATGTACACATCTAGTATGTTAGACCATTGGCACTTTTGGTCAGCACATTGTGGAAAGCACTTGAAGACCTGCCAAAAATTAAAGACAGTGTAGTCAAATGATGTGTGGAAAAATAGTCAAATTAATGTAATCAATATTTTGAATAGATATCTACTTTTTCATCTTCATTCCAACATTATTCACATTAGTCAAGATAGACCACTCATATTGAGAATTAATTAAAAATGCTAGGTACATACACATTCAATGTAATGTCAATGAGTCTTAAAAATTCATGATCTGTAGTAATATGCATGAACTTGAAGAAGATTAGTCTAAGTGAAATAAGTCAGATACATAAACATAATTCCTCAGAGTTTCATCTATAAGTGGAATCTAAAAAAATAAAGTTGACCTCTTAGGAGCAGAGAGAAAAATGACAGTTGCTAAAGAGTGAAGATTGAGACATACTGGGCAAACACTCCAAAAACTGAGTCATGCAGGATGAATAAATTCAAGGGGTTCTAATGTTTGATATAATAACCATAGCTGACAATATTGCATTATGCATTTTAAGTTGCTAATAGAGTTCTCATATCACAAAAATGATAACTATATGATGTTAAAATAATTAACTAGTTACAGTGCAGCAACCATGGCAAAATATATAGGTATATTAAAATGTTATTAAATCTACACAATTGTGTAAACACTTTCAGTATGTTCAATTATTTACCTCAATTACCTCAATAAAACTGAAAAATAAATGAATAAATAAATAGTACCAAGGTGAGTGGCAAGGAAATAACCAAGTTGCAAAGAATGTACATACCCTAGGTGAGATCCTGGGTTTTACCATATTAGCATGTGGCAGCATCAAGGATTCCATCAGAAGGAAAAAGGTAAACCCCATGGTCAATGTAACAGAATGATACTTTAGTGTCACGCTTAACCTACTTCTGTCTCCAAAACAGTCCAATTAACTGTGGAACGGGGAGGCACTTCGGAAACACACACAAAAAAATTAACAACTACTGCAGATTTGTATATACAATATTTTATGTAGATACACAGTTTACTTTGCTATTATTAGAAAGTGTTACAGGGGTCACCAAGTAGGGAGCAAACCTCACCATATGTGCAGCTAGGATAAACTATGGTATGATGTGGGATTGCCACTGCCTCAGAGCAAGCTCCAGTGGTTTGGTGTCTATCATCTGTCTGTCTGTCTGTCTGTCTATATACCTATCTATCTAATCTATCATCATCTATCTATCTACCTACCTATCATCTGTCATCTATTTATCTATTATTGAATCTATTATCTATGTCTTTCTATTTATGTGAAATAAAAAAAGAATGAAAGCTGAACTCGAAGAAGTGAAATTGTGCATGTGAGAGGTCTCAGTGCCACAAAAACACAAAGCACAGCTTTCTTTATTTTGAGTAGATCACTTTATTGAGAAAATATGGATTCACAAGGTTCGTTATTACAGGTGTATCCTTCACTTCTCTCTCAGAAAAGGGTCAGCACAACACACCCTCCTGCAGCTCGTCCTGCTTCTCCATCATAGATCAGAATCCTCACCACCATTTAAGTCCCTGGCTCATAACATGGTGCTAGTGATGGAACCTGAGTTGTTTTTTTTTTTTTTTCATTTAAGTCCTCCCTTTGTGTGAAATCATCTGGTATTTGTCCTCTTTCTGAAATACTTCATTTAACATAATTTCTTCTGCTTTCATCCAAAGGAGATATTTTTTTCTTCTTTCTCTCCCCCACCTCTCTCTGTCTTTCACACTATAAAAAAGTGGCCAAATAGGCAATGGAGATTGTATAATGGTTATGAAAAAAAGACATTGACACCTGAGCCTCCAATGTTCCAAGTTCAATCCTCTGCACTATCATAAGTCAGAGCTGAGCAGTGTTCTGGTAAACATTTAAAAAAATGGCAACCATGAATAGTGGAGTTTTGCAGGCACATACTCCCAGAGATAACAATGTTTGTAACTATATTATATTATATTATATTATATTATATTATATTATATTATATTATATTATATTATATTATATTATATTATATTATATATTTATAATAAATATATATATAGTAAATCAATTAATTAGCTAATTCTCCATTCTTTATTTCATTCTCTGGGCCCATAGTCATCTATTAACTCTCCATATTTATGAGGACTTACTTCTGGGATGTTATTTCTGTTCCACTGACATTTATATCTGTTTGTTTCCATACCATGAGCTTACATCTCTTACAACTCTGTAGTATAGTTTGAAGTCAAGAAGTGAAATACCTCCATACTTCTCTCTCTCTCTCTCTTTCTCTATCATTCTATCTTTCTCTCTATATATATCTATCTATATCTATATCTATCTATCTTTCTCTCTCTCTTTCTCTCCCTCCCTTCTTCCCTCCCTCCAGGCTTATCTCTGGGACTCAGCGTATGCACTAGGAATCAACTGCTCCTGGAGGCCATTTTCCTACTTTTATTGCCCTTGTTGTTGTTGTTGGATAGAACAGAGACAAATTGAGAGAGGAGGGGAAGCCAGAGAGGGGGAAAGAATGACAGATACCTGTAGACCTGCTTCATTGTCTGTGAAGACTGCCCACACACACTGCAGGTGGAGACCTGGGGGCCCAAACCGACATCCTTACGCCTGTTCTTGCACTTTATGCCACATGTGTTTAACCTGCTGCACCACTGCCCAGCCCCCCATATTTATCTTTTGTTTTCAGAATTGTTTCGGTGATTATTTATCATTTCTTGTTACAAATAAACTTTTCAAGTATTTGTTCTATTCCTTTAAAAATCCCTTAAGACTTTGATAAAGACTTCACTGAATCTAAATATTTCTGGGTAGGATGATCATTGTAAAGATGTTAATTCCACGAACATAGACTATACCTCCACTGCTTTGTATCTTTTATTTCATTTAGCAGTACCAGATATGTCACTTTGACACATGTCTTTTACGCCTTTGTTAATTTATTCCTAAACACCTAATTCCTCGCTTGCCTAAAGAGTTGTCAAAATTCTCCTTTAGAAGACTGAATAAAGAAACATCAGAGAAGCTAACTTTAGAAAGTCCTTGCTTGTGTAATTTTACTATAATGACTTCAAATATTTACCGACTCTCTATTTATTTTGTTAGAAAGGATATTTCTTTGCCTCTGAGATTATGCAGTTCCACCATTTGCAGTGACCATTCCTTTCATCCATTTTTCTTTTCAATAGAGGGTGAGAGGCAGAGAAAAGTAAAGCAATGGTGAAGGAAAGAGAGCCAAAGATAAGAATAAACACCTGCAGCAATGAAATAAGGAGAAGGATGAGGATAAGGCTAAACACCTACAGCTCAGGAAATTCTCCCTTCTGCAAGGAGCAATCATGGGCCTGAACTTGAGTTTCCATGTATTTTATGTTTGCCCTCTATAGTGTGAACCACCACTGACCTGTACACTCCATATTTATAGTTTCATAATTATAAAATGGGTGGTATAATTATAATGAAGCTGACCAAAATGAAAACTCCCAATAAACTACTCTCAGTTCCAGTCTTTAGGTCCATGGTCATTCAACAATTTGTTTGGCTTGTATGTTAACTCTCTTTTCAGCCACCAGGTTCCGGATGCCAGCACGATGCCAACCAGACTTCCCTGGACAGACGACCCCACCAATGTGTCCTGGAGTTCCGCTTCCCCAGAGACCCACCCTACTTAGGAAAGAGGCAGACTGGGAGTATGGATCAACCAGTCAATGCCCATGTTCAGCGGGGAAGCAAATACAGGAGCTAGACCTTCCAACTTCTGCATCCCACAAAGACCTTGGGTCCATACTCCCAGAGGGATAGAATATGGGAAAGCTAGCAGGGGAGGGGATGGGATATGGAGATTGGGTGGAGGGAATTGTGTGGAACTGTATCCCTCTTATCCTATGGTTTTGTTGATGTCTCCTTTCTTAAATAAAAAAAAAACACTATGTAAATATACATGTATTATATTTTCTTAAAAAGATATATTCATCTATTAAGTCAAAGATGGAGTGTTTAATTTTTCCAGTTTCCAAGCACTGTATGCGTCTGAGAGAAATACAAAGAGCCATCACAGGTAAAAGCAATTTCTATTCATCACATGGGCAATATTTGCTGTCCAGTTTGCACACCACTCTTTACATTCTAATTATATTCAGAACAAATGAAAATCTTGGAGTGTTATTAAATCAGTGACATTCTGATGACTGAACAGCCCTGGGAATGTTTTCACTTGTCATAGATAGTATCCTCTTATCTGTTCTATATTATTACTGTTATTATTTTTTAAATAAATGCATTTAAAAGCTCAAGATATTCAATCTATTTTCCCTCTCATATTTATTAAATAGTGATTATTATTTTTCCAGAGCCATGCTCAGCTCTGAAATATAGCAGTTCTGGGACTGAATCTGACACTTCAGGTATTTGAAGCATTAAGTTCTTTTGCATAATTATTTTATTATATCCCCAGCTACTTTTATACCTTTTAAAATAAATAATTCATAATATAGTGATAATAGACCCTGAACATTTATAATATTTAAAATGCTGGGATTTACTTATATCAGACAGACTGCTACCTGATGGAAAAAATGGTAGTAAATTGAATTATCTTTTCCATATATAACTTTGCACTCATGGGGCCGGGTGTGACACACCTTGTTGAAAGCACATATTACAGTCCACAAAGACCTGAGTTTGAGCCCCCAGTCCCCACCTGTAGGGAAAAGCTTTACAAGTGGTGAAGCAGTGTTGTAGGTGTCTCTCTCCCTCTCTCCCTCTCTATCACCCCTTTCCCTCTTGATTTCTGGATGTCTTGATCAAATAAAAAATTTCAAAAAAAGAAAAGAAAAATGTTTTTAAAAAGAAAAAAATAATAATTTTGCACTCATTTGACACATACGGTTTAATATAAGGCATGCCAGATGTTAGTTCCTCTTTTAATAGAGTAAAATTGAATTATGTTTGTTCTGACTTTGTAGACCTTCATCCTTATATAAAATTTATTTTGCCCATGAAATCATCTCAATTCAGTAAAACCAGTATGGCCTGTGTCTTTTTGTGAAGATAATCCATAGAGGTGTGATAACAACAAAGGAAGAGTTCCTACTGTGGTGTTTCTCCCTTTTTATGTCTCTCTCTATATATCTGGATTAAAAAGGGGCCTCAAATGGTGATATATACGTGAGATCTAAGTTCCATGTTTTCATATTGATATTTATGAATAAGTTTAAGCTCTTGTCCTTGCAAACATAAAACATGCTTTGTGGCTCTAAGAGTCAAGTGGACACAAAACTTTTGAATGTTACCCCCCTTCCTTTAAAAACAATATGTAGTCCTAAATTCTAGATACTACTGTGAAAGACATCAAAGGAATATATGACATGTAAATGTATTCTTTACTTATATGACTTTTAAATATGAGGTATAGGTGTTTGTGAAAAGATACAGACCACAGAAAACATCTATTTATACTAAAGCCTGAACTTTCTGAATGTCAAGTAACATCTTTGTGTAGAAATTATATCATAAGAAATCAATGACTAAAATTCTACTGTCATTTTCCATTTCATTATGTGTATGTGTGTGTGTGTGTGACCATTCTTCAATAAAAGACCATACTACAATAAGCCATATAAAATAACCAGGGTCAAATAATATGACTAATGCTACAACTTAATAGTTCTGTGCCATCTTGGAACCATAGTCATATTTATTACATGCTCCTGCCTACTTTGCAGCACTTCCCATTTCAACAGAGATATTCTTCATCTTAAGTGTTTATGCTAATCAATTCATAATGTACAGTCATTCCAGACTTGCAATTATCAAACTACAAAGCATTGCTTTACAGAAAACTGTACACTGATAATGTAGAAACGATTCATCTCACTAGTATTGTTCATTTGTTGCTATGGAAATACTGCTTCTCCACAGAGCTATTAGTAAACATATTAAGACTGCTGTCAATGACAGAATCAACCTTGGCAAACTCAACAACAAAATGTAAAGCAGACTTATTGCTGTCATGGTCTTCTATGCAGATATACTTCAGGGTGTGCTCTTTGGGACAGAACTGTGTTTTAGAGACAAAATAAAAAAATATTTCTATCAAATGCCAGTTTGAAATTGAGTGCACATTGGTATTTGTTGGGATTGTATGCAACTAAAAACTTAGATAAGGGCGGGGTAGATAGCATAATGGTTATGCAAAGAGATTCTCCTGCCTGAGGCCCCAAAGGCCCAGGGTCAATCCCCTGCACCACCATAAGCCAGAGCTGAGCAGTGCTCTGGTATTTCTGTGTCTTTCTCTCTTTGTATCTCTCTCAAAATAAAATAAATAAAATGCTTAAAAATAAATAATTTAAAAAAAATCGGGAGTCAGGCAGTAGGCAGCAGGTTAAACGCACGTGGCACAAAGCGCTAGGACCAGCATAAGGATCCGGGTTTGAGCCCCCGGCTCCCCACCTGCAAGGGAGTCATTTCACAGGTGGTAAAGCAGGTCTGCAGGTGTCTATTTTTCTCTCCCCCTCTCTGTCTTCCTGTCCTCTCTCCATTCTCTGCCCTATTCCAACAATGACGACATCAACAACAACTATAACAGCAAAACAACAAGGGCAACAAAAAGGAAAATAAATAATTAAAAAATTACATAATAAAAAGTAAAAAAATATTTTAAAAATCTTAGATAATGAATAATTTTACAATTCAGACTATATGTTTTATTTGAGTTATTATTTATAGTTGCATTTGATGAAATAGTACTTGAATATAAAATAACCTCAAATTATTGTAGTGAATATACTCTAAGCAGAATATTAATTTAATTGGCTGTTTCATGTATTTTTTTAACTTTAGTTCTGGAGAGCAAACTAAAATTTCTCAAAAAAAATCTTAATATATTTGAATTACCTCTATGTAAATCTATGTAAATATCTGCTCATCTCTTTTGATTGCACATCAGATATTTTTTTAATATTTTATTTTTCTTTTTTTAAAAATTTATTTATTTATTTTCCCTTTTGTTGCTCTTGTTTTTCAGTGTTGTTGTAGTTATTGATCGTCGTCGCTGTTGTTGGATAGGACAAAGAGAAATGGAGAGAGGAGGGAAAGTCAGAGAGAGGGAAAGAAAGATAGACACTTGCAGTCCTGCTTCACTGCCTGTGAAGTGAACCCTCTGCATGTGAGGAGCCGGTGGCTCGAACCGGGATCCTTCCACGGATTCTTGTGCTTTGCGCCATCTGTGCTTAACCCGCTGCTGTGCCTGACTCCCTACTTCAGCTATTTTCCTTTGCCTATTTCATTAATTATTGTTTATTATAAACTTTATTGAGATTGAATTTTAGAGGAGTTTAGCTTCCACAGAAAAATTGTGGGTGGGATACAGATATGTCCCATGTGCTCCCTAAATGATGTTTAACAATATCAACATCACCCACTAGAATAGTCCATTTGCTACAGCTTGAAGACCATATATCGACACTGTATCATCACACAAAGTCTGTAGCATACATTAAAACTGACTTATTATTTTTGTTTTGTTTTGTGGAACTTGCACACTGCAATTCAATTAGATTATTTAATAAGTTGTGGGAAATATACTCCATAAAACACTACTCTGGAATCAAAAATGGATGAATGGGACAAAATGGATGAATCTGGAGGTGATTTTGCTTAGGGAAGTAAGGAAGTGAAAACCATTACTCTATAGTTTCACTTACATGTGGAATCTGGAAAACTAAAACACATGAGTTTGCAAAAAAAAAAAAAAAGGAAATAAACAGTCTCTAAGACATTGTGAGAACTAGGGTTTGTTATTTTGAGGAGGATGGGATTACAGAATTTTGCCTTTAACAAAATCCAACACCCATTCATGCTCAAAACTCTACAAAAAATGGAAATAGATGGGAAATTCCTCAAGATAGTGGAGTCTATATATAGCAAACCTACAGCCAACATCATACTCAATGGACAGAAGCTGAAAGCATTCCCTCTCAGATCAGGGACTAGACAAGGCTGTCCACTGTCACCATTACTCTTCAACATAGTATTGGAAGTTCTTGCCATAGCAATCAGGCAAGAGAAAGAAATCAAAGGAATACAGATTGGAAGGGAAGAAGTCAAGCTCTCACTATTTGCAGATGATATGATAGTATACATAGAAAAACCTAAAGAATGCAGCAGAAAACTACTGGAAGTTATTAGGCAATACAACAAGGTATCAGGCTACAAAATCAATATACAAAAATCAGTGGCATTTCTTTATGCAAACACTAAACCTGAAGAAGAAGACATCCAGAAATCACTCCCATTTACTGTTTCAGCAAAATCAATCAAATACCTAGGAATAAAGTAGACCAAAGAAGTGAAAGACTTGTATGCTGAAAACTATGAGTCGCTACTCATGGAAATAGAAACTGATACCAAGAAATGGAAAGATATCCCATGCTCATGGATTGGAAGAATAAATATCATCAAAATGAATATTCTCCTCCGAGCCATATACAAATTTAATGCAATACCCATCAAAGTTCCACCAAGCTTCTTTAAGAGAATACAACAAACACTACAATCATTTATCTGGAACCTGAAAACACCTAGAATTGCCAAAACCATCTTGAGGAAAAGAAACAGAAATGGCGGCATCACACTGCCAGATCTCAAACTATCATCATCAAAACAGCATGGTACTGGAACAAAAATAGACACACAGACCAGTGGAACAGAATTGAAAGCCCAGAAGTAAATCCCAACACGTATGGGCATCTAATCTTCGATAAGGGGGCCCAAAGGATTAAACAGAAAAAGGAGGCTCTCTTCAATAAACGGTGCTGGGAAAACTGGGTTGGAACATGCAGATGAAATTGAACCACTTTATCTCACCAGAAACAAAAATCAACTCCAAATGCATCAAAGACCTAGATGTCAGACCAGAAACAATCAAATACTTAGAGGAAAATATTGGTAAAACACTTTCCCACATACACCTCAAGGAAATCTTTGATGAATCAAATCCAATTGCAAGGAAGACTAAAGCAGAAACAAACCAATGGGACTACATCAAATTGAAAAGCTTCTGCACATCCAAAGAAACTATTAAACAAACAGAGAGAGACCCCTCACAGAATGGGAGAAGATCTTCACATGCCATACATCAGACAAGAAACTAATCACCAAAATATATAAAGAGCTCAGCAAACTTAGCACCAAAAAAGCAAATGACCCCATCCAAAAATGGGCAGAGGATAAGAAGAAAACATTCACTACAGAGGAGATCCAAAAGGCTAACAAACATATGAAAAACTGCTCTAGGTCACTGATTGTCAGAGAAATGCAAATTAAGACAACACTAAGATACCACCGTACTCCTGTAAGAATGGCATACATCAAAAAGGACAGCAGCAATAAATGCTGGAGAGGATGTGGGTACAGAGGAACCCTTTTACATTGCTGGTGGGAATGTAAATTGGTCCAGCCTCTGTGGAGAGCAGTCTGGAAAACTCTCAGAAGGCTAGACATGGACCTTCCATATGATCCAGTAATTCCTCTCCTGGGGTTATACCCCAAGGACTCCATAACACCCAACCAAAAAGAGGTGTGTACTCCTATGTTCATAGCAGCACAATTCATAATAGCTAAAACCTGGAAGCAACCCAGGTGCCCAACAACAGATGAGTGGCTGAGAAAGCTGTGGTATATATACACAATGGAATACTATGCAGCTATCAAAAACAATGAACCCACCTTCTCTGACCCATCTTGGACAGAGCTAGAAGGAATTATGTTAAGTGAAGTAAGTCAGAAAGATAAAGATGAGTATGGGATGATGCCACTCATCAACAGAAGCTGACTAAGAAGATCTGAAAGGGAAACTAAAAGCAGGACCTGATCAAATTACAGCAGGAACCTCACATCTCCACTATAGAGCCCCTACTTCCCCCAGTCCTGGAACCCTTGGATAGGGCCCACTTTCCCGTATGCATCTCCCAATCCAAACCAAATAATATTGCATCCACCAATCACAACCTAACCAACGCAACGATTGCCACCTCAACATGCTTCACCTCAGACTGTGTCCAGAGACTTCACGTGTGGAATGACAACCCTTCAGCTTCATTACTTGGGTTTGACCTTTCCTTTTATAGTACACTCTAATTTCATCTCAGGTAGTTCACTTTCCAACAAAGTCCCATAACCTAGATATACACCAGTTTCTGTGAGAGAGAGCTTATGTGCACACGTATCCATAAACTACTGCAAAGTATATACCTGAAAGCAGAAGTACACTAGAGTTTGCAGTGAGTACGTCCCTAACAGTTCCTCTCCACTATTCCAATCTTGGGATCCATGATTGCTCAACAAATTGTTTGGCTTCGTATGTTCACTCTCTTTTCAATCACCAGGTTCCAGATGCCACCAGGATGCTGGCCAGGGTTCCCTGGATTGAAGACCCCACCAATGTGTCCTGGAGCTCAGCTTCCCCAGAGACACACCTTACTAGGGAAAGAGAGAGGCAGACTGGGAGTATGGACCGACCAGTCAACGCCCACGTTCAGTGAGGAAGCAACCCTGGGTCCATGCTCCCAGAGGGCTAGAGAATGGGAAAGCTATCATGGGAGTTTGGTGGGTTATGGAGATTGGGTGGTGGGAATTGTGTGGAGTTTTACCCCTCCTACCTTATGTTTTTGTTCATTAATCCTTTCTTAAATAAAAAATTTAAAAAAAAAGAATTAGCATAAGCAACAATATATCTCGTGCTTTCAAAACTTGTCTAATTTGCACAACTCTGTTTTTAGTTATAAGTTTTTAAATTTTTTATTACTTTAGATTGTCAAATTATGATAATTTTGCCTTTTCATCTTAATACCTGTATGATTTATTTATTTTTTAAATATATTTATGTATTCCCTTTTGTTGCCCTTGTTGTTTTATTGTTGTAGTTATTATTGTTGTCATCGTTGTTGGATAGGACAGAGAGAAATGGAGAGAGGAGGGAAAGATAGAGAGGGGGAGAGAAAGATAGACATCTGCAGACCTGCTTCACAGCCTGTGAAGCGATGCCCCTGCAGGTGGGTAGGCCGGGGGCTTGAACTGGGATCCTTCTGAAGGTCCTTGGGCTTTGCACCATGTGAGCTTAACCCTTTTCAGTACATCTCGACTCCCATGATTTATTTCTTATTGAAATCTAATTTCACTAGTTAAATGTAAGAAAGCATTAGGTAACATTGAATATATAATTTGATTTTCTTCTCTCTACTTATATATTTATGGTTTTCTACCCTTAAGTGTAAGTCAGAAAGCTCTAGAAATCCATCTGAAGAAGCTTTTGGAGTTCAGGAATTATGTAATCTTTCAAAAGTTTTTTGCTAGAGAAAAAAATATTAAAAGAATTTTAAGGTGCAAAATTGCTTTTAAAATCTTTATGAAGTTGATTTCTCTCAATGTTCATTCCACTATCTCTGTGTAGAGTGTTTTTAAGATGTTATCCCAACTCTTAAAAATGGAGTGAGGATTTTTGAAGTAGTTGATGGATCTATTAAACACATTTTCTGGTGACTTTGCTTACTGCCGTACCAGTGTATTTCCTAAAGATGCCGTAAAATAGTCATTTTCTTACTTATCAAGTCCAAATGCAATGTTAACTGTCAATATTTCCTATTGTTTACTTTATTTACCATCAATTTCAGTTATCAAAAGTTGAGTGTGAAATATACTGGAGATTGTCTCACATCACAGTCACCAGCAACCATACAATAGTCACCAACACACTTAAATGGGAAAGTGGAAACATGTCTGCCTCCCTTCTTCCTTTCATCTTTTCCTCACCCTTTCCCTCTTCCTTCCTCTCTCTTACTTTTTTATATATCCAGAACACTTCTAAGTTTTGAATTATCATGGCACTTTGGATTGAACCTGAAACCTTTTTGTGTCTCAAGCCTGAATGTCTTTTTGCATCACAATTATGTCTTTCCAGTCCCAAATATTTAAATATCAATCTACAGTTTTTTAGGTTTTTTTTTCTGTTTGTTTTGTAAGATGTTTTGATTTAGATGTATCAAATATATATATATATATATATATATATATATATGTATATACATAAATGTATATTATGAAACCAGTAGCAAAGTAAGTTATGAATCATTTACATTTAAAGACCACAGATGAAGTTTGGGATAATTTGGAGAACAAAAATCTACAGGAATATTAGAACCAGAATGATTCACCAACAAAGTTAAATTATAGTTACACTTTTCATCACTATCTAATAATTTGACTGGAATAACCATCATTAAAAATTACACAGGCTGAAATAATGTCATAATAAAACATTTTTTCCTAAGATGATGACTACAGAAATACAAAATCTAAAGTATAGGAAAATACTTAAATGGTTTGCATTCAAAAATTTTAAATCAGAAATATTATATTCATAAAATAAATCAAATTAGAAAATGTTTTATATATGTGTATATACTCATACTTTTTCATTTTCAATTGTGAAAATAATTGAAGGAATCCTTGAAGTCATACTAGTTTCTGATGCTATTTTTTCTCAATTATCAGCTTTTGAGGAAAAATTATTTTTAAGATAAATCACTAGTGAATTCTCAACTGTGAACATACTTGAAGATGCAGCAATTCAGTTTGAACAATTTGTGACAATTTACATTTAGTTTAGTGACACTGCTTAATTATATGTAGATAGAAAACTAGAAATAACCATCACAAACTATAGTTCTGTGAGTCTAGTCATTCTCAGTCAATGTATTTTAAACGTCTCAATCAAATAAGTACTTTAACCATTTAGTGTATAAAAGCTCCCTTGGCCTTAAGGAATTTTAAGAAAGGCTGTTAGAAATATTATATTATATTATTAATTTTGCTACCAAGTTATCTTTTAGGGCTAGATATTTGCCCATTGAATATACTCCTCCTGATAGCCATTTTCTTTCTGCAGAAGTGCTCCACTGCACATGAAGCTTCCTTCCCACCACCCACATGTCTATGCAGAGGTCTTGAACCCAGGTCCTTGCTCATGGCAACATATACTTTGTATAGGGTATACCATTGTTCAGCCTCTAAGAGAGAAGGGAGGGGAAAGAGATGGGGAAAGACAGAAAAAGCATTTAGTAAAGAAACTCAGGCATAGCAGAATTTTGAGGTAGGAAACAGTCTGAAAAAGAAGAAAGCAGGCTGCTGCATTCTTGAAGAGACAATTGGAATCTTCCTACTCATGACCACAGAATGTGAGCTCAGATCTACAGGGATGCAGAGGTCACATAGTCTCCTAAGCAGAATATGGGCCCCAGATCACATCAAATCGATGGGGTTTACAGTCGACAATATTTATACACCTTTCCCATATTTGGAGCTACTTTCTTCCCTGATCCATCTTTCTGGTCCTTTATGCAGCCATGACATCATCTCCCAGGACCATGACTTGGATACACCTGCAGTTCAGATTTCAGGCTCTGGGGAAAGAAAAAAAAAAAAACTAGTATAGCCACAGGCCCTTTGGAATATAACTAAAATATGCCTACTTGCTACCTACAAAACAAAGACCTCCAACTCTTTATCTGCACTATTCCAGTCTTTAGGTTCAAGAATAGTCAACAATTTGTTTGGCTTTATATGTCAACTCTCTTTTCAGCAACCAGGTTCCAGAAGCTACCATGATGCTAACCAGGCTTCCCTGGACAGACAACTCCACCAATATGTCCTGGAACTCTGATTCTCCAGAATCCCTCCTCACTAGGGAAAGAGAGAGACAGCCTGGGATTATGGATCAACCTGTTAATGCCCATGTTCAGTGGGAGAGCAATTACAGAAGTCAGACTTTCCACCTTCTGCATCCCACAGTGACCTTGGGTCCATACTCCCAGAGGGTTAAAGAATAAGAAAGCTATCAGGGGAGGGGATGGTATGGAGTTCTGGTGGTGGGAACTGTGTGGAGTTGTACTCCTCTTATCCTGTGTTTTTTTTTTTTTGTCAGTGTTTCCTTTTTATAAATATAAATTAATATATATATATGCTCTTTGATTTTTTATTAGAAGTGGAGTGGGGAGTGGACTCCTTGCTTTTGTACCATTTGGTGTGGGCCACAAAGTTGAACATCTAAAGTTACTGTAATAACTACATTTACTGATTTAGACCTATTGTTGTTTAATAATTCTTATTGGACTGATTTTTCCTTACAGCATATCAAAACTGATTTTCTTTAGCATGTGACTAAAAACTATATGGTGATTAAGTGAAATTTCTTAATCAAGGAATTTATTGGTCAATTTATTGATCAAATTATCTAAAATTATTCATTTATTGTTTATCATATTTAATTATCACACCAAAGTAATATTATTTTAGTTAATATTTCATCAATATTAAGAAATACAGTACAATAAAATTTTTCCATTGTCACTGAATTTGTTTTACCCTCACTTTTATTTTTATTACTAAGGTAATATGTTTTGTAATTATTTAAAGTCAAAATTTTATTTGACCACAAAAATAACATAATTAATTTAAGGATTAAAATATGACAAGCATAGGAGAACATCTTGAAAAACTAAGATAGAATCATGAAGATCCACTGGAGACTTGCTTGCTGCAACTTTTGTTGCAGGTCCCCTTTTCTGAGCCACTGTCTTACCTGGAGAATAACTCTTAGCAAGACTGATCATATCTTGTAGTTCTGTGTTTAAAATAGCTAACGCATTCCCATGTCAGATTTTCCCCATCGTTAATCATTTAATCTGTAGGCGTAACTATTCTGTCCATCTTGAGAAATACTCTTGATATCAACAGTATATGTATTGAACTAAGCTTTACAATAAATTGTCTATATGTATGGAATATTCACTATTTAGAGTAATTAATTGACAAGTTCTATTATAAATGAGAAACAGGTGCCAGTCTAATAGATCTAATAACTTAAGATGTTAAAGAGAATAATGCTGGACATATTTTGTAATTATAAAAGATAAAAATTGCAGACAAGCCTATCAGCTTAAGACAGAAGTCTTCATAATTCCTCATCTGAAAATATATTTATGTTGTAATTTTCTATGTTTAGTGGTAAATAAGGCCCCAACTTTGATCCTTGCTACTTATCTAACCAGCTGAGCTGTTCTCTGGTCAAAATAAATAATAAATTAAGGCTAAGGAGATTTTTTTGCCTGTTACTGCAACTTGTATGCTTGATGCCTTAGAAACTGCACATTCAACCCAGTACCACCTTACCTTATGCTTTAACTGAGAAAAAACAAACAAACAAATAATCTGGTTCTCTTGATCTTCCTCTATTCTCTCTAATTCACCCTTTCTCTAACAAAAAAAAAAGAATATTCTTAAAATTTGTGTAATGAAATATCATGAAACTTACATCTAACTTAAGTAATAGATTATTTTAGTACATAAAAACTTCCATATGGGAGTCAGGTGGTAGTGCTGTACGTTAAGCACAGGTGGCATGAAGCTCAAGGACCAGTATAAACATCCCGATTCAAGGCCCGGGTTCCCCACCTGCAGAAAAGTTGCTTCACAGGCGGTGAAACAAGTCTCAGGTGTCTATTTTTCTCTCCCCATCTTCCCCTTCTCTCTCCATTTATCTCTGTCCTATCTAACAACGACAACAACAATAAAAAACAAGGGCAACAAAAGGGAATATAAATAAATAAATAAATAAATAAATAAAGTTCCATGTAGTTCTTTTATATGTCATATGGATTGCTACCCTTGGATCATTGCCTAGATGTTTTTTGTTAGTAATTTCTTTTTTTCAAAAACAAATTTTCAGGGCATCAGCTGATGAATACCCAGTCGAGCACACATGTTGTCATGCATCTGTTTCTCATCCATAGGAGGAAGCTTCATGAGTGATGAAGCAGATACACAGATGTTTCTTTTTCTCTCTCTCTTTTATTTCCCAACCCCTCTCAAATTCTTTATGTCCTAACTATTAAAGAGAAGGAAGGGGGTGGTGGGGAGATAAAAGACAAAAATGGCCACTGGGATCTGTGGTGGATTTGTTGTGCAGACACCAAGCCCCAGTGATAATACTGGTGGCAATAAAAAATATAGATTTACATACTTGCATATTTAACCAAGTGTATTTTATTATTTTGACTTTTTTGAGAGAAAGAAACCAAAGCACCAATACACTTTTTTTTTTTTAATAATACTCCATATTTTTTATCAGTGCTATATCAGGGGTTGATAATTGGACATTACACATTGGTAATTAGATTGAATTTTAACAGTGGGCTCAAGTTAATACATTTCTAATAATGTCTTGTTCTTTGAAATATGAAACTCCTAAAAGCTTAGATCAGGGAGAACAGAAGCAACTAGTGCTGTTATTTTATAAGATACAGCTATATGCAAATAGCATTAAAGGACATAAATTATGGTGAGGCCTTATATGATACAGCAAATCCTAACAATGGGTTTTTCAAAATTAATACAATTGCAGTGAAGCAGGTCTACGGGTGTCTATCTTTCTCTCCCCCTCTCTGTCTCCCCTCCTCTCTTGATTTCTCTCTGCCCTATCCAACAACAACAGCGATGAAACCAATAATAATAACAACAACAAATAGAGCAACAAAATGGGAAAAGTGACCTCCAGGAGCAGTGGATTCATAGTGCAGGCATGGAACCTTAGCAATAACCCTGGAGGTAAAAAGAAAAAAAAAAAGAAATGGGACATTGATTCATCTTTCCCCTCTCATATTCATTAAGTGATGATTTGTGAGACTATAAATTAATACGAGTGTATATTAACACCATTCCCAACACCAAAGGTCTGTGTCCCTCATCCTCCCCCCCTCCCCAGTGAAGCTGAACATCTGCCCCATCCTCCACCTAGAGATGTTTACTTTGATGCCCTCTACTCCAAACTCAGTCAGATTCTGCTTTGAGTTGCCCTTGATGTTCTTCTTTCTCAACTTCTGTTGATGAGTGGGATCATCCCATACTCCTATTTATCTTTCTGATTTAGCTCATTTAACATAATTTCTTCTAGATCCATCCAAGATGGGTCAGAGAAGGTGGGTTCATTGTTCTTAGTAGCTGCGTAGTATTCTATTGTGTAAATATACCACAGCTTTCTCAGCCACTCATCTGTTGTTGGGCACCTGGATTGCTTCCAGGGTTTAGCTATTAGGAATTGTGCTGCCATGAGCATAGGTGTGCACGTATCTTTTTGGCTGGGTGTTATTGAGTTCTTAGGATATATCCCTGGGAGAGAAATTAATAGGTCATATAGGAGGTCTATTTATAATCTTGTGAGGGTTCATTTTAGAGATTTTTTACAAATATAATTTATGTATGATTTTTGTGACCTACTTTATTCTATATTCTCCTGTGCAATTTTATCCATTTTGGCGCATGTATGTTTAGTAGATTTATTGAACCTTAATGCTATGTAATGTACACATACATATACACATGACCTAAAATTTCTCTCCCTCCTTAATTTAATAGATGTAATTTTCTCCTGACTGATTAGGTCAATATTTATTGTATCATGGGGTTAATACAACAGTATCTGAAGGAGTGTGGTCAAAGTGGAGACCTCCAGAAGTGTGGACATGAAGGAATGTGGTGAAAGTAATGAGGTATGCTTATGCTTAATTTCAAGCCAAAATCGAGTTTGGGCAAAGGTAATTTGTATTTTGTGTTATTTAATTAACAATAGAATAAATATGGGTTGAGATTGCAATGTTTCAATTTTATTAAGCTTGAGTTAGTCAACATCCAAAAATCCTGTCACACTGAAATGCATAATCAACTTCATGTGGAATTTAAGACATCTTGTCAAATTCATTTCCCATCACTAATGATATAAAGCAAAACTTTGTGGTGACACTCGCTTTATTCAATTTGATTTGCATAGCAATGATGAATTATGTAATTGATAATGTGACACTAAACACAAAGCATTCTTTGTAATCATCGAGAATGCTCATTTACCTTCATCATCTGACAATGTTCCAACATGTCTGCAAGGTAACATCTCATGCTCTGACATTCTCTAACCACTGTAGTTAGTTGTCTGTGTGGAATTAAACTCTTAAAAATAAACTTGGCTCTGTAGGCAGAAATGTTATCTCTTCTAGTGAAAATGAAAGACTTCAGTCACATTATAGATACCCAACAGAGAGTGAAAAGATTTGTTAATTCATCTATCTTTCCCTCTCTGGATTAGGTATATATACTTGTGAAAAGACGGACATATATAGGAGGAAAATAAATATCAAATACTTGAAATATCAAAATATAAATTATTTATAAAATAAGTGCCTAGGGAGTCGGATGGTAGTGCAGTCTCTTAAGCGCAGGTGGCACAAAGCGCAAGAATTCCGGTTTGAGCCCCTGGCTCCCCACCTGCAGGGGAGTTGCTTCACAGGTGGTGAAGTAGGTCTACAGGTGTCTGTCTTTCTCTTCCTCTCTCTGTCTTCCCCTCTTCTCTCCATTTCTCTCTGCCCTACCTAACAACGACGATATAAATAACAACAAAAACAAAAAAGGGCAACAAAAGGGAAAATAAGTAAATATAAAAAAAGAAGTGTCATGTCAATTTTCTATAAAGATGCATAACTAAATCTTACTGATAGAAAAAAATGCATTCAGTTTTCATAATCATGAACCTTAATTGGATACAACTGAACTCAAACACAGTTTTTATATATTCAACTTCTCGGTTTTTTAAAAAAATTATTTATTCCCTTTTGTTGCCCTTGATGTTTTATTGTTGTAGTTATTGATGTTATTGTTGTTGGATAGGGCAGAGAGAAACGGAGAGAGAAGGGGAAGACAGGGGGGAGGGAAAGACACCTGCAGACCTGCTTCACCACTTATAAAGTGACTCCCCTACAGGTGGGCAGCCAGGGAGCTTGAATCAGGATCTTTATTCTGGTCCTTGCGCTTTGCCCCACGTGTGCTTAACCCGCTGCACTACTGCCCTACTCCCGCTTCTACTTTGTTTTTAAATACATTTCTATTTTAAAGTAGCTATCAAAGCAAACAATGTAAATCTATTCAAACTATAGAATCTACGCTACATTTTAATGGGTATCAGAATAAAATTTAGCACAGTGGAGAATACACTATTATCATCTGATAGTCAAGGGTTTTATTTCCAAGGTTCACCTCACTAATCTCTGATCTTGAAACAACAAATGATTTAAACTAATAGTACTAATATTACTAACTTTATAGGTGTTCTGTGCAGGTCTAAGCTTTGCAACAATAATGTTTGTAAATAATACTGGCTGAGTTTACCTTGGAGTTGATAGGCTTCCCAAAGACCTCCTTTCATCCCATACCAAATTATCATTGCACCAACCTTTATGACTCTTGCTATTTTGCAAAGTGACATTTTATTATAGCCATTAAGAACTTTTAAAATATTCAGATAGGACTTAGGAATACCACCACACAACTGGAGTTACACAGTGACCTCTCAGATAAACAAAATTAAGGCCAGAAAAAAAAAAAAAAAGGACTTCATTGAATAAGCTAGTAAGGTGGGCAGGGGCAGGTCTCCATTGCTCCTTGAAGTTCTAGGATCCCTTGCCTTTTCCAAATTCTAGAGACTGTCAACATATTTTGACCTATGGAACCTTTCCATCTTGAAAACAAGCACGGCTAGTAAATATATTTATTTCATAATTAATCATTCCAACTACTCTGTTTTACTTTCCCTCACTTATATAGACACTTGGGATTACATTTGACACACCTAGATAATCCAGGAGAATTCAATGTCAAGGTCAATCACTACATATACAGGGCCTTCTTTGTCAGATAATATGACATGGATACCTCTCATTTCTTGCTTTTAGGAAAAGGGAACAACACTATATGCTAAGAAATCCAGTAATCTCTGCTGTGGATAATAGAGAATAACTGAATTTGTAGATAACAAGACAATAACTAGAATAGATGAATATTTTTGTCTTAATGCGACAAGGTATTAATTATTCTGACAATCAAAAATGCAAACAGTTAATTCTCCTCTGGGGTTTTCAGAAAAGAACATATCCTATCAATATATAGATTTAAATATAGTGAAACTCTTACCATGAGCTACATAAAGCACCATAGAGCACAAATCTGGGTGCTACACGCTGTTAAATTGGTAGTAACTTCCTCTGGGAATGATAAACAAACAAAAAACTGCTGTATATCTCTACCTTAGTTGCATCTGTTGCCTAACAGTGCAAACTATATAGGTGAATATTCAGATTTAATTTCCTCTTGTTCAAGAGTGCTGAGTTGTTTTTATTGTTGTTTGTTTATTGGCATGTATTTGTGTTATTAGAGAAAAATCTGATCTCTTCAAAGGATGTTTTTTTCTTTCATGTCTCAGATTCATGTACTTACTTTATAAATAAGGTCAAAGCACCATTTTGATATATGGACTGGTCTTGTGTGTGAGCTTGAACCTGGAACCTCATATGTGTAAATTGGGTACTCTATTACTGACCCACCTCCCTAGCCACTTTTTTTTCTTATAAAATTTATAAAGATTCACTTAATTAAGAAAGCACAATTTTGTTGTTTCTGCTAATTTCTAAAAATATTAAAATATTTTTTTGTTCTCTGATTTGATAACATTCAAATGTGTCTTAACCTTGCACTGTTGTGGAAGCCGCTGATGTTATAATTTCCTCATAATTGCTTATTTGTTTTTCTTTATTTGATAAGGCAAAGTGAAATTGAGAGGGAAAGGGAAAGAAAAGAAAAGAGATAGAGGGAGATACAGACACCTGGAGTAGGTAATCTCTTGTGAAGCTTCCTCCCTGCTGGTGGAGAGGGGATGCTCAAAGCCAGGATGCCTAAAGCCAGGTAGCCTGTGTGCTTAACCATGTGCTACCACACAGTCCCCACCCCTCTAATAATTATCACGTCCTTCTATTCATGAATTTAAGTGCATTTAGGTGTTAATTAATATTCATCTAAAGATAACAGGGACTCTGCAGACTTCTGACACTCTCTCTGAGCTTCTCCTTTCTCGTCGTGTGTACAGCTACATCAAGCCTGATAATTACTTTTTTATTTTCTTTTGTTTTTTCAGGACATTAACTATTCTTTTAAATTATGATTTAGTATTGATTTACAAGATTACATGTCAACAGGGGTATAATTCCACACCACGGGAATACAGAATTCCTGATCCTTCCATTGCAAGCCACTGTGGTTCTCCCAAGGTTGCATACATGAGTTAACTATCATCTCTGCAACTATTTGTTTAGATTTATACACAATTGTGTCCTTTCCTTCCAAGTCTAGTCCTCTCTTCCCTCTCCAAGCCACTCATGACCCTATTACTACATGCAAATGTTCCTCCTTTTTTCCTTTCTCTCTTTGGGTCCTTATGGAGTTGGAGTTCAGAGCCCTCTTATCCTCTTCCTCCTATCACTTCTCCCCCTCTGGGGTTATGATTCAAAATAGTTTTGGAGGTACAGAAGGTGGGAGTTCTGGATTTCGTAATTACTTCTCCACTGGACATGTACGTTGGCAGGTGGATCCATACCCACAGCCTATTTCTATCTTTCCCTAGTGGGGTGGAGTTTCCTGGATACATTGGTTAGGTCCTCTGCCCAGTGAAGTCAGGATGGATTCACGGTAACATCTGCAACTTAGTGTATGATGCTACTGGTACTTCAGCTGTAGATTATGAATTTTATCTGGTTCTCTTGTTGTATTTATTTTTTTTTTGGGGGGGGGGGCAATATAATCCCTGCTACTCTATGGCCATGCCTCCCGGAAGTCCCTGATAATTACTTCTTGTAGATTGTTATGTTCTGCACTAGATTATCTTTCTCTTTCTGGGAAGCACCTCTATGTATAAAACTAGAGCTATAGTAGGACTTAACTTACTTTTCTCATTTCTCTAAGTAATCATATATAGTCTTTGTATTATATCCAATATATAATAGTTGCTACATGAAATTTCATATTCATGTCCCTTTTTTTTCCTGTTTACATCTTTGCTTTCTGTTGCAATAAGATATTTTAGTGGCTAGAAACAAAATTCAGATTTCTCTTGCTTTTTGGAGACAAGTCCACTCATACAAAGAGATCTCTGTAAATGTATGTTCATAATGGCACAATTTATAATAGCCCAAACTTGAAATAAATACAGTTGTCCAACAACATACTGGCAGCTAAGAAAGTGTCTCTGTGTGTGTATGAGAGAGAAAGAGAGAGAGAGAGAGAGAGAGAAAGAGAGAGAGAGATAGAGAGAGTCTGCTATGGATCTCTCATTAATAAATAAGTAAATAAATAAAATTAATATTTGAAAGGGGTACATATAATTTTAGCAATGTCTAAATATCAGATGAAGACATGAGTTTCAGTTTATATTGTGATGATATTATAAAATGCTAGCAACTGGGCTGGAGAGACAGCAGGATGTTTATGTGAACGACTCATGCATGAGGTTCCCAGGTCCCAGTTTTAATCCCCACCACCATAAACCAGAGGTGAATAGTGCTCTGCTCTCTCCTCTCTCTCTCTCTCTCTCATCTCTCTTTCTCTCTCTCTCCCCCCTTCTCTCTCATAAATAAAAATAAATAAACTAAAAAATACTAGGAACTATGAAGTCTAGCGTTATTACTGACTTCAAATTAGGCTTGATTTCTAGAAAAAAAACTTAAAGGAAAATAATAGCTTTAAGCAATTACATTCTATGAGCTGAACTCTATTAGCATTGTAAACATTGTGTGATGGTAAGATAAGAGCTGATAATTCAATCCCGATGGTGTGCCCTTCAGTTCCTTATATGGTATATATGGTATATATGATATACATTGCCGAGCTAGTATGGGGCTGCCTCTTACCAGGCACATACTGTCTGGGTTGGAGGGAATGTGACTGGAGCCAGCCTGGGCTGCTACTCACTCAGTGACTCAAGGGAAATGACCCATGAACCAAGCTCGTGACAGCAAGGCACGCAATTCTTTATTTATCAGAGAGACTAGGATTTTTAAATGGCAGACCGGAAGTGGCAAGTTGGAAACGGAAATGGCAAAAGGGGATGAAAAGGTAGGAACTTCCTTAGCAACTGTTGCGATGGTTTTAACTGGTAGGATTAATAATATCCTGCAGTTAGGGAAGGTCTTGAGAGTAGAAAGAAGATAAATCAAAGGAATGCAATAGGTGGGGATCTTCCAGGCAAAACAATGATTATGTAGATAGGCCCTAGTATCAGGAATACAGTGTGGACATGCAGGGGGAGCTAGCTTAATGTTTTAAGGAATGCCAGGCTCCATGAGGCAGAAAAATGCAGGGTGCTTTGTGAGGCTCCTCACAATTTCTGGACATCTCCTCTTTTCTTTTTATCTGATGGCCATAGTATCAGGAATGTGGGGTACTTTGTGCGACAGGGAGTCTGATAATACAGGGCACACCTTTGGGGTTATTCCTGTCCCTTTTTGCTCAACCTCTCCGTAGAGAGGGAGACTGACAGGATAGATTCACTACTCAGGCCAAACCCTGCCAGGCTCTACTACATCCTCACAATATCTGGACAATACATACTACTATTAAGAACCCTTCAAACATACACAATCTTTGTGTTCAAAGGTAAGGTATAAACAAAGTAATGATATTCCCAATGAATTTTTCAAAATACATGTTGCTTTCAGACTGCAGGTTAATAACAGAGATGTGTGACCATAATATTTTATTTAGCATATTCATATTTAAGACATATAAAATTTGAATGCAGATAATATATTTTGTCTTTAATTTTCAATTCAAGAGAATACCTCTTTATCAGAATTAATATTTATTTATATAATAAATATTTCTATCACATATACTTTTTCAAATACTTATGCTGACTGCCAGGTGACCAATATTGAATCTATGTAGTATGCCACATGGTTGAATTTTATCTAAAGCCACAACTAATCCATTTGTATAACATAGTATTTTTTACTCTCCTCTTTCAATATCTCTGTCATCTCTGCTACACAGTTATTTTCTCTATTGCTTCTCTAAAGTACTTAACAAGCTTGTTTGTGATGACATTCGCCCTTTAAATCTGTGATGGTACACTCCCAGGAATAATGACTAATTGGTGTTAATTTTATTTGCTTCCTTTTTTACTTTTCCATTGGTGACCTCTATAAGTTTCCCAAATTAGCATTGATTAAAGTCATTTAAGACTAATGTGTCTTCTCAACATTACTTTGATGTTCCAAATGGAAAAAAAAAAGGGGGCTCATAATCTGAGATGTATGATAAGAATTTAAGTATAGAATGATTCTTTTCTTAATGATCAATTTGGATAAACTGAAGGGAGAATGTCTCATAATATAGTTAGGACTGGAAGTGTTGAAAATACTTAGCAGTCTCCTAAATATTTAAAATGCCCATCAAATTCAATATAGCCAAAATATTATTTTCCATAAATAGTTTTCCTTAATATAATTGAATTATCAAAAAAAGGAAACAATATTGGTACATATTTTTTCTCATCTCTTTTATCTAATAAGCCCCTAAAGATGTTAACTTCTATGTTCTCTTTCCAATATCTCAGTCTTAATGTAGATACAATAAGACCCTGGTCTACTATAAATATTTTTAATCTGCTATCTCTAATGTTCATACTTAAAGTCTGCTTACACTGCTGTTCAAGTCAGTATTTTACATTACACAGATAAAATTACTGGTCTGTTTATATCTTTTTATTGAGAGCAGTTAATGTTTTACTGTGCTGTGACTCATAAATGGGTACAATTTCATTATGTAACTCTTTCACCTCTCCTTCCCCAGTTTGCTGAGTCCCTTGATTTGATGGAACACACCGTGATCAGCCCAAAATACTTTGTGTTCTCCTCCTGTCCTTATTTATTAAGGACCACTTATAAGTGAGATCATATAATATTTGTCTTTCTCTTTTGGGGTTATATCACTTAACAAGAGGTCTTCAATATCATCCAAGTGATGTAAAAAGATGATTTTTTTTAACAGTTGAGTATTATTTCACAGAGTAAATATACTACAATTGTTTTAGCCATTCATCTGTCATTAGACACTGTGCTTCTAAGTTTCAACAATTACAAACTGCTGCTATGAACATAGGTAAACATAGATCTATTCTGACAGATGCTTTTATTTCATTTGGATGAATTCCCAAGAAATAAATTGCTTTATCACAGGGAGATCCATTTCTAATATTCTGAGAAATCTGCAGACTGCTTCTGTAAGAGTTGAACACATTTACATTTCCACCTGCAGTACAGAGATGTTCCTTTTTTCCTATATCTTCTCTAGCATTTGTTGTGACTGCCTTTTCTAATGTATAACATTCTCATGAGTGTAATGAGGCATCTCATTATTTGAATTTCTCTGATAAACATTGGCTTTGTGCTCTTTCTCATGTGTCAGTTGGTCTTCTGAATCTCTTCCTTGGTAAAGTTTCTGTTCATGCCCTGGCCCTATTTTCTAATGAGGTTTTGGTTTTGGTTTTTGTGTGTTTGTTTTTGGTGCTAACTTTACTGAGTTCTTTGTGTATTTTGCTTCCTAGTAATTTATCTGAATTATGGTGTATGAAGATATTCTTCAATACTGTAGGGTGTCTTTCTGTTTGGTTCATGATAGTCTTTGCCATGTAGAAGCTTTTTGTTGTTAGATGTAGCGTCATTTATTTATTTATTTATTTATTTATTTATTTATTTATTTATTTGTTGTTGTATTTGAACCTTTGGAGATATTTTGGAATTACAAATCATGAAATGTTCTGCCAATATTTTCTTCTGTGTGTTTAAAAGTTTCTGGTCTTATGTACATGCATTTGTTCAATGTGGAATTGAATTTTGGGCAGGTTATATGTGGTGGTCCAATTTCATTTGCATGTTTCAACTCAATTTTCCCATCACTATTTGTTGAACAGACTACTTCCTCTAATGTTTTGGGTCTCCTTTTCAAAAATTAGTTGACTATAGGTGTGTGTGTGTGTGTGTGTGTGTGTGTGTGTGTGTGCTGGATGGAGGTGTTTCTGGGCTTTAGATTCTTTTCCACTGTGTTTTCGTTGGTCCCACTACCAGGAAGTTTTGATTATAAGAACTCTATTATAGTTTGTGGTCAGGAAGTATGATGACTGCAGTCTTGTTCATTTTCCCAAGATTACTTCGGTAATCCTAGGGATTTGGGGTCCAGATAAATTTTTGTACCTCGTGCTCGCTTCGGCAGCACATATACTAAAATTGGAACGATACAGAGAAGATTAGCATGGCCCCTGCGCAAGGATGACACGCAAATTCGTGAAGCGTTCCATATTTTTAAATAATACAAGAAAATTTCCCAGACCTGAATAACAGAAAGGATATCAAGGTGCAAGAGGCCCAGAGAGTACCAAACAGAATCAACCCAGACCTGAAAACACCAAGACACATCATAGTCACAATGAGAAGAAGTAAGGATAAAGAAAGGATCCTAAAGGCTGCAAGAGAGAAACAAAAAGTCACATACAGGGGAAAACCCATAAGACTTTCTGCAGATTTCTCAACTCAAACTCTAAAAGCCAGAAGGGAGTGGCAAGATATCTATCGAGCCCTGAATGAAAAAGGGTTTCAACCAAGGATTATGTATCCTGCTAGACTTTCATTCAAGCTAGATGGAGGGATCAAAACCTTCTTAGACAAACAACAGTTAAAGGAGGCAACTATCACCAAGCCGGCCCTGAAAGAGGTACTAAAAGACCTCTTATAAACAAGAACATCACTATAATACTTGTAATATATCAGAGTAAACAAATTGTTTTTTAGAACAATGGCACTACAATACATTAAATCCATAATATCAATAAATGTCAATGGCTTAAACTCACCCATCAAAAGGCACAGGGTGGGGGGATGGATCAGAAAACATAACCCAACCATATGCTGCTTGCAAGAATCACATCTGTCACAACAAGATAAACACAGACTTAAAGTGAAAGGATGGAAAACTATCATACAGGCTAACGGTCCACAAAAAAGGGCAGGAACAGCCATTCTCATCTCAGACACGATAGATTTTAAATTGAATAAAGTAATAAAAGATAGGCAAGGACATTACATAATGATTAGAGGATCAATCAGCCAAGAAGACTTAACAATTATTAACATCTATGCACCCAACGAGGAACCATCTAAATACATTAAACACCTATTGAAAGAATTTCAAAAATACATCAATAGTAATACAATAATAGTGGGAGACTTCAATACCCCACTCTCACACTTAGACAGATCAACAAAGCAGAGAACCAATAAAGATACAAGAGAATTGAATGAAGAGATTGACAGACTAGACCTCTTGGACATTTTCAGACTCCTCCACCCCAAAAAACTGGAATACACCTTCTTTTCAAATCCACACAACACATACTCAAGGATAGACCACATGTTAGGCCACAAAGACAGCATCAATAAATTCAAGAGCATTGAAATCATCCCAAGTATCTTCTCAGACCACAGTGGAGTAAAACTAACTTTTAACAACAAATGGAAAATTATTAAAAGACATAGAATTTGGAAACTAAACAACATGCTCCTTAAGAACCACTGGGTCAGACACTCACTCAAACAGGAAATTCAAATGTTCCTGGAAACTAATGAAAATGAAGACACAACCTACCAAAATATTTGGGACACAGCTAAAGCAGTACTGAGAGGGAAACTTATAGCTATACAATCACATATTAAACACCAAGAAGAAGCCCAAATGAACGAACTTACTACACACCTCAAGGACTTAGAGGAAGAGGAACAAAGGAACCCTAAGGCAACCAGAAGGACAGAAATCACTAAAGTTAGAGCAGAAATAAACAACATCGAAAATAAAAGAACCATACAAAAGATCAATGAAGCCAAATGTTGGTTCTTTGAAAGATTAAACAAAATTGACAAACCCCTAGCCAGACTCACCAAACAACAAAGAGAGAAGACTCAAATTAATAGAATTGTAAACGATACAGGAGATATCACAACTGACACCACAGAAATCCAGAGAATTCTGCGAAACTTCTATAAAGAACTATATGCCACCAAGCTAGAGAATCTGGAAGAAATGGAACAATTCCTAGAAACCTATGCACTTCCAAAACTGAACCAAGAAGAACTACAAAATCTAAATGCACCAATCACAGACAAAGAAATTGAAACCGTTATTAAGAATCTCCCCAACAACAAAAGTCCTGGACCAGATGGCTTCACAAACGAATTCTACAAAACTTTCAGGAAACAGTTAATACCCATACTTCTTAAGCTATTCCATAAGATTGAAGAAACAGGAATACTCCCTTCCACCTTTTATGAAGCCAACATCACCCTGATACCAAAAGCTGATAGGGACAGAACAAAAAAGGAAAACTACAGACCAATATCTCTGATGAACATAGATGCCAAAATATTAAACAAGATCTTGGCCAACCGGATACAGCAACACATCAAAAAGATTGTTCATCATGACCAAGTGGGATTCATCCCAGGAATGCAAGGCTGGTTCAACATCCGTAAATCAATCAATGTCATTCATCACATCAATAAAAGCAAAGCCAAAAACCACATGATTATCTCAATAGATGCAGAGAAAGCCTTTGACAAAATCTAACACCCATTCATGCTCAAAACTCTACAAAAAATGGGAATAGATGGGAAATTCCTCAAGATAGTGGAGTCTATATATAGCAAACCTACAGCCAATATCATACTCAATGGAGAGAAGCTGAAAGCATTCCCCCTCAGATCAGGGACTAGACAGGGCTGCCCACTGTCACCGTTACTCTTCAACATAGTATTGGAAGTTCTTGCCATAGCAATCAGGCAAGAGAAAGAAATCAAAGGGATACAGATTGGAAGGGAAGAAGTCAAGCTCTCACTATTTGCAGATGATATGATAGTATACATAGAAAGACCTAAAGAATCCAGTAGAAAATTACTGGAAGTTGTTAGGCAATATAGCAAGGTATCAGGCTACAAAATCAATGTACAAAAATCAGTGGCATTTCTTTATGCAAACACTAAATCTGAAGAAGAAGACATCCAGAAATCACTCCCATTTACTGTTTCAGCAAAATCAATCAAATACCTAGGAATAAAGTTGACCAAAGAAGTGAAAGACTTGTATGCTGAAAACTATGAGTCGCTACTCAAGGAGATAGAAACTGATACCAAGAAATGGAAAGATATCCCATGCTCATGGATTGGAAGAATAAATATCATCAAAATGAACATTCTCCCCAGAGCCATATACAAATTTAATGCAATACCCATCAAAGTTCCACCAAGCTTCTTTAAGAGAATAGAACAAACACTACAATCATTTATCTGGAACCTGAAAACACCTAGAATTGCCAAAAACATCCTAAGGAAAAGAAACAGAAATGGAGGCATCACACTCCCAGACCTTAAACTATATTATAAAGCCATCATCATCAAAACAGCATGGTACTGGAACAAAAATAGGCACACAGACCAGTGGAACAGAATTGAAAGCCCAGAAGTAAATCCCAACACCTATGGGCATCTAATCTTTGATAAGGGGGCCCAAAGGATTAAATGGAAGAAGGAGGCTCTATTCAATAAATGGTGCTGGGAAAACTGGGTTGAAACATGCAGAAGAATGAAATTGAACCACTTTATCTCACCAGAAACAAAAATCAACTCCAAATGGATCAAAGACCTAGATGTCAGACCAGAAACAATCAAATACTTAGAGGAAAACATTGGTAAAACACTTTCCCATCTACACCTCAAGGATATCTTTGATGAATCAAACCCAATTGCAAGGAAGACCAAAGCAGAAACAAACCAATGGGACTACATCAAATTGAAAAGCTTCTGCACATCCAAAGAAACTATTAAACAAACAGAGAGACCCCTCACAGAATGGGAGAAGATCTTCACATGCCAGACATCAGACAAGAAACTAATCACCAAAATATATAAAGAGCTCAGCAAACTCAGCCGCAAAAAAGCAAATGACCCCATCCAAAAATGGGCAGAGGAAATGAACAAAACATTCACCACAGAGGAGATCCAAAAGGCTAACAAACATATGAAAAACTGCTCTAGGTCACTGATTGTCAGAGAAATGCAAATTAAGACAACACTAAGATACCACCTCACTCCTGTAAGAATGGCATACATCAAAAAGGACAGCAGCAACAAATGCTGGAGAGGATGTGGGGACAGAGGAACTCTTTTACATTGCTGGTGGGAATGTAAATTGGTACAGCCTCTGTGGAGAGCAGTCTGGAAAACTCTCAGAAGGCTAGACATGGACCTTCCATATGACCCAATAATTCCTCTCCTGGGGTTATACCCCAAGGACTCCATAACACCCAACCAAAAAGAGGTGTGTACTCCTATGTTCATAGCAGCACAATTCATAATAGCTAAAACCTGGAAGCAACCCAGGTGCCCAACAACAGATGAATGGCTGAGAAAGCTGTGGTATATATACACAATGGAATACTATGCAGCTATCAAGAACAATGAACTCACCTTCTCTGACCCAGCTTGGACAGAGCTAGAAGGAATTATGTTAAGTGGACTAAGTCAGAAAGTTAAAGATGAGTATGGGATGATCCCACTCATCAACAGAAGCTGACTTAGAAGATCTGAAAGGGAAACTAAAAGCAGGACCTGATCAAATTGTAAGTAGGGCACCAAAGTAAAAACCCAGTGGTGAGGGGTAGACATGTAGCTTCCTGGGCCAGTGGGGGGTGGGAATGGGCGGGAGAGATGGGTCACGGTCCTTTGGTGATGGGAATGGTGTTTATGTACACTCCTAGCAAAATGTAGACATATAAATCAGTAGTTAATTAATATGAGAGGGGGAAATCAATTGTATGTCTCAAAGGTTCTCAAAAGACAAACTGAATCTTTTTAATAGATAGGCTACGTGTTTGATATGCGGACTCCCTCAAAAGCCTAGACCAAGTAGATTAGAAGCTTCCAATAGCACAGCTATATACAAGATACTGGGTACTGTACAGCAAACCATAACAAAGGGACTTTTCAAAGTTAACCCAATTAACAAATAATGTGATGATAATATTAACTATTGATTGTCTTTTTGAAGCCTAAGACAGCAGGAACCTCACATCTTCACTATAGAGCCCCTACTTCCCCCAGTCCTGGCACCCTTGGATAGGGCTCACTTTCCCGTATGCTTCTCCCAATCCATACCAAATAATATTGCATCCGCCGATCACAACCTAACCAAAGCAACGATTGCCATCTCAACATGCTTCACCTCAGTGTGTATCCAGAGACTTCACGTGTGGAATGACAACCCTTCAGCTTCATTACTCGGGTGAGACCTTTCCTTTTATAGTACACTCTAATTTCATCTCAGGTAGTTCACTTTCTAACAAAGTCCCATAACCTAGACATACACCAGTTTCTGTGAGAGAGAGCGTATGTGCACACATATCCATAAACTACTGCAAAATATATACCTGAAAGCAGGATTACACTAGAGTTTGCAGTGAGTACCTCCCTAACACTTCCTCTCCACTATTCCAATCTTGGGATCCATGATTGCTCAACAAATTGTTTGGCTTTGTATGTTAACTCTCTTTTCAATCACCAGGTTCCAGATGCCACCAGGATGCTGGCTAGGCTTCCCTGGATTGAAGACCCCACCAATGTGTCCTGGAGCTCAGCTTCCCCAGAGACACACCTTACTAGGGAAAGAGAGAGGCAGACTGGGAGTATGGACCGACCAGTCAACGCCCATGTTCAGCGGGGAAGCAATTACAGAAGCCAGACCCTCTACCTTCTGCAACCCTCAACGACCCTGGGTCCATGCTCCCAGAGGGCTAGAGAATGGGAAGGCTATCATGGGAGAGGGTGGGTTATGGGGATTGGGTGGTGGGAATTGTGTGGAGTTGTACCCCTCCTACCTTATGCTTTTGTTCACTAATCCTTTCTTAAATTAAAAATTTAAAAAATAAATAAATAAAATAAAAAAATAAAAAAAAAATCTATACAAGGTAAAAAAAAAATAAAAAAAAAAAGAAAAAAAAATTTTTGTACCTCGTGTTCTAGCCATTTAAAGAAATTTGGTGGTATCTTGATTTGGGTAGCATTAAATCTGTCTGTTGCTCTGAGCAGTATCGCCATTTTGAGGGTAGTAATTCTTCCTATCCAAGAGCATGGGATGTCTTTCCAAGTCTTTATATCTCTTTCTATTTCCTTGATGAGTGACTCACAGTTTTAGTATACAAGTCTTCATTTCCTTTGTTAACTTCGTTCTTAAGTATTTTATTGTTTTTGCTGCTATAGAAAAAGAACAGATTTGATGTGATTTTATATATATAGAAAATCCTTAAGAATTCAGTAGAAAACTCCTATAAATTATTGAAGTGTCAGGCAGCAAAATCAATGTAAAAAAATCAGTGGCACTTCTCTGTGCAAATGCTAAACAATAGAGTAAGAACTGATAAATTACTATTTTTAATTCAGTCATAAACAAGTAGCTGAAGGTCCTTGAACTCTATATGCCTTTTAGTACTTGAAAATTTTTCACATATTGGTGTCTTTGCTAGTAAAATTCTTTCCAATATGTGCAATGATTTGTATTCATGATTAAAGCAGACATTCTTAGTAGAACTAACTTATGTCTAATTATCCTTTTTTAAACTTTTATAATCTTTTAGAATATTTATTTTTAAGATAGGATAGAATTCAAGAGGGGAAAGGAAGACATAGAGGAAGAGAGTGATATCTGCAACACTGCTTTGCCACTTATGAAGTTTCCTACCCTTGCAGTTAGGAAATAGGGGTTTGAACCCAGGTTCTTGGCTTGGGTTCAACACATGGTATTATGTGTTCTCAACTGGGTCTCCGATCACCCTGTCCCTGTCTAATTATATCTTTATACATGCACTATATAAACTTTCAACACATCTATTTTGATGCACATATCAACAGCTGAAGTTATATGCACATATGTACCTGTGAGCATATATGAAGTGTACTTTGTGTGTCTATATATACATTTTTCTACAGTATTCTGAATCATTCAAGAATAAATAGTATAATATATTCTGACTTATGCAATGTAAACAATTGATATCTTGCTGTGTGAATAATTAAAAAATTATAATGATGGTAGCTGTGTCTTTGTTAAATAGAAATAAAAAGTAGCAATTGATTAGAACAGAAAGCAGATATTGCTATTAGGAATTGTATTTTCTAGTTGCAGTATGACTTTTCAGGGAAATTTCATTTACATGGTTTTTATTGTTATGAGGGTAGATTTCTACATTTCCCCAAGATAGGAGTCAGTATATTTCATACTCCAGCAAAAATTGTCTTATATTCCCTGCCTTAGCTCCTCCATCTTAGTCCTTAATCTTCTTTGATACATTGTGATTCACTGGGGATTCATGTTGTATATACCTTTGCTTTGCTTTGTAGATTCCATTCATGAAGGAGAGCCTTCAGTATTTGTCCTTCTTCTGATATATTCAGTCAGTTCAATTTCTGTTTTTTAAATTTTCCAAGTGACAGCTTCAATTTACATTAGATAAGTTAGGGGCTGGTTCAACTGGTTGAGCACGCATGTTACAATGTGCAAGGACCCAGGTCCTAGTCCCCAGTCCCCAACTGCAAGGCGAAAATTTTGCGAGTGGTTCAGCAGTGTTGCAGGTGTCCTTCTGTGTCTGCCCTCTTTATCATCACCCTCTTCCCTCTTGGTTTCTTGCTGTCTCTGTCCAATAAATAAAGATAATAAAAACTAAAAATAAAAGTTACAATTTACATTAGATAAATTAGGTTATCAAGATAGATTATGATACCTGAAATCTAAAAGCTGAAACACTGAATATTTAGTTAAGTAATTAGGAATTAGTATATTGAGACACAAGTTCTTTGAGATGTCCCATTTTTTCTTACACTTATGACATTTCTGTAAAACTCTTAGTTTACTTAGTTTTATTTTCATTTTTATTTATTTTCTCTCCAGGGTTATTGCTGGGGATCAGTGCCTGAAATATGAATCCACTGCTCCTGGAGGCCATTTTCCCCTTTTGTCGCCCTTTTTGTTGTAGCCTTGTTCTGGTTATTATTGTTATTGTTGATGTCATTTGTTGTTGGATAGAACAGAGAGAAATGGAGAGAGGTGGGGAAGACAGAGGGGGAGAGAAAGATAGACACCTGCAGACCTGCTTCACCACTTGTGAAGTGACTCCCCTGCTGGTGGGGAGCCGGGGGCTCGAACTGGGATTCCTACACTGGTCCTTGAGCTTTGTGCCATGTGTGCTTACCCCACTGCACTACCACCTGGCCACCTATTTTCATTTTTTATAAGTAATGTGAATTGTTATGTGATACAGATTAAAAAGTGACAACGATCAATCAATCATACATTTTGTTAAAAAATCTTCATATATATTCATTGATATTTACTATTTTATAGTATAGTCAAGTACAACATTTTTATGTATTTTGAAACCCTTAAAACCAAAGGTATTATTTTGGTCATACAAGAATATAATGCCAAAGACAATGCAAGAACTGATCTTTATTTTATATAACACATAAAACATTGCAAATATACATTTACATTCTTCCTTAGAATACACAGTGTGTGCATGTATGCACTAATATAAAGTTATTTCTGACTCAATAAAAGCAGTAACACAAGTCAGTCCTTTCATGTTTTTAAAATTTTGGTTGTTCACGAATATTAATCCTCTAAGAGAAAAAAGAAAGTTTGAAAACTGAGAGGGAATCAACTATTAAAGGCCCTAGTCCTGAGATTCCAAAATATACATGATGGGCCTAGACCTCAAATAAATCCCTCCCTCCATTATTACTGGTAATTTCTATACGGAACAACAAAATAGACCCCTTTATGGGCCCCCATATGACCTTGCCCTCAACCTGGATCGACAATGGTAGAGAATGTTCCATGCTCTGAAGGGAGGATGGACAACATACTCTATGCTACACCTGAGGAAGATGAGTCACAATATCCAACCAGGCAGCATGGAATGTTCCTACTCATGACCACAGAATGTGAGCTCAAATCTAGAAGGATGCAGAGGTCACATAGGTTCCTAAGCTAATTATGGGCCCCAAATCACATCAAATAGATGGGGTTTACAGTCAACAATATTTATACACCTTTCCCATATTAGGGAGCTACTCTCTTCCCTGATCTAGGTTTCTGGTCCTTTTCCCAGACATGACATCATCTCCCCAGACAATAACTTGGATCCACTGGCATGTGAGATGCCAGGCTCAGGGGCAAAAAGAAAAAGGAAAAATACAAAAAAAAAAAATTAGTATAGCCACAGACCCTTTGGAATTTAATTGAAATATGCCTACTAGCTATCTACAAAATGGAGGACCCCCCCCCCCCCCCGCCAACTCTTCATCTGCACTATTCCAGCCTTTAGGTCCATGATTGGTCAACAATTTATTTGGCTTTGTATGTTAACCCTCTCATCAACCACCAGGTACCAGATGCTAGCATAATGCTGACCAGACTTCCCTGGACAGACAACCCCACCAATATGTCCTGGAGCTCTGCTTCCCCAGAGCCCTTCCTGACTAGGGAAAGAGAGAGAGGCAGGCTGGGAGTATGGATTGACCTGTCAATGCCCATGTTCAGTGGGGAAACAATTACAGAAGCCAGACCTTCAACCTTCTGCATCCCACAATTACCTTGGGTCCATACTCCCAGAGGGGTAAAGAATAGGAAAGCTATCATTAACCATAAATAAGCATAGAGAACATGTATCTTAGTTCTTTGCTATTTCCACTTATTCAGCAATACTTTTCTTATCAGTGGAGGGTATGGGATACAGAATTCTGGTGGTGAGAATTGTGTGAAGCTGTACCCCTCTTATTCTATGGTTTTGTGAGTGTTTCCTTTTTATAAATAAAAAAATTAAAACAAAATAAAGCAAAAAAGAAATAAATTAGTGGCTCAGACAGTACAGCACAGAGTCTTGCACACATTTGAGGTCCTGGGCACAGAGGACTTTGAGAACAAAGAAGGGGTGAATGATCATGATTCAAACACTTTATTTTAATTTTTAAAAAATGTTCCCCTTTTGTTGCCCTTGTTGTTCATCGTCATTGTTGTTGTTATTATTGTTGTCATTGCTGTTGGATAGGACAGAAAGAAATCAAGAGAGGAGGGGAAGACAGAGGGGAGAGAAAGACCTGCAGATCTGCTTTACCTGCTGTGAAGGGAACACCATGCAGATGGGGGGCTGGGGGCTCAAACCAGGATCCTTATACTAGCCCTTGCACTTTGCACCATGTGAGCTTAATACACTGTGCTGCCGCCCGGCTCCCCCAAACACTTCATTCTTGAGAAAAAGAACTCAGGAAGTTAAGTCAACAGCAACAGGCTCTCAGATGGTTAATGAAAATAGAAAAACATGAGTCAAGTTTCCAAATTCATACTCAAGAGAGAATCAACCTTTGAAAGTTAATGGATTCCCTAACATGACCATTCATCTATTTGCAGATCATTCTAAACATACCCAATTTTGTTCTCTTTTTCTTATTAGCTATTTAGTGGGGCATCTAAATAAAGTCTTAGCTATTTCTAAATCTCTGTATACTTGTTCATTCACAAAATTGCGTGTGCCTACAAAATAACACACAATTTTCTTGATTATATGTGAAATTACTTATCAGTAACCATAAACAAGCATAGAGAAGATGTATCTTAGTTCTTTGCTATTTCTACTTATTCAGCAATACTTTTCTTATTGGGTTGAATACATGCACACTAAGCAACAGAGAACTCAATAAATAGTGGGTGACAACAGCTGGATATGTCACTAATAAACACAGATCAGTAGCATCTCAGCAGGACAAAAAGAAAGGAGGAAACCAGAGACTTCAGATAGGAGCACAGTCATCTTTGGTTGGACACTTTTGGTTTTTGTGCATGAGTAAGTCCTTTGAGGAGTGACAACAGTATCTGTACAAGCTGAGAGACAAAAATAAACTTTACCAGTAAAGTCAACACTAAACTATAAAGAATCAATAAATAATAATATTAATGCTTAAATAAGCAGATTACCACAACATACCCCATGCTAGAAGTGGAAGAACAAGATTTAGTTTTCCTACAATATATAATTTAAAAATACACAGTTGGAGAAGGCAGATAGCTCACCAGTTATGGCATACGACTTGCTATGTATGTGAGCGATGTTTGAATCCCAGCACCATGTGGGAATGCCAGAGTACAGATACACAGCCCCAGCACAACCTTGCTCTAGGCTCTACTGGGACGACCTGTGGATTAAACCCAAGTTCTGAATACCTCCTAGTGTCCCTTGGTTCTTCCTGGTCTGTCTGCTGCAACATTTTACCCTCTGGCTGATGATCTTCAGTTGAGACAGAGATCCACATTATTCTGGAAATAAAACAAGAACAAAGTATAGAAGTTGTAGTTTTTTTTTAAACTAAGTATATTTCATCTAAAGGAGCTTATAAAATGTTGAATTAAATGCCCTTCTCTCAATTTTTGTACAAACACTCATTTTGTTTTTACCATATTAGGTAAGTAAGCTGCATTTCTTCAATGCGTTCAGTTGTGAAATGGGAATTGGCAAACTTCAGGGTTTCCCACTTCAATGAAAATAAAAATATGTAGGGGTCTGGGGACTATTGATTGATCAGGACAACAGATATCTAAATTGACCTCAAACTTCAATAACTTAGCTTTTCTTTTACAAAGATACAATAAAATCACTTACCTTCTTATTTATCATGTAGGATTATGAATTTTCCATGAATTAAAGATTCATTTTAAATTGTCTGATTTGATACACCTCTCTTGCTTTTCTTATTTTGGAACCACTACAGGATATTTATGAGAACAGGATAGAGTGATAAAATAAATTTGTTTTCTCCTGTCCTCCTTCCATAAGGAAATGGTTAACATCTCCTGCTGTGTAAAACAGAGCTTGCAGAATTCTGACTGACAATTCACAAAGTGCTTTCTGTAAACAGGAGCTTAACATTTAACTGTGACATAAGAAATTTAAAGTAAATTGAATTTTCTATGGCCTCCCAGGTCCAACAGTGGAAATCAACAAGCTGAAGAAGCCACACTTAGCTGTTGCTAAGTTACAGTGATTACCCATCGAAATGCATATGGATGTACATTAATCCCAAGTGCTGTCATGATGCACTGTGGTGATACAAAGGAGAACAAATAGATTTTAAATGATTTTTTAAACTCATTAAATTAAATAGAAGTCTGATCCTCTTGTTCCATTTTCCCCTTGTCTTTAAGGTTTCTTTTTTTTTTTTTTTTTACATTGTTTATCTTAAAAATTACCAATAAGAGAAAAGAGAAAAATGTAACTTTACACATAGAAATATAGCACATAATATCCTTCTGGTTAGAAGAAAACAGGATAGAATGCAGTTCCAAGAGAAAAATAATGTGTTAGAATGCAGTTCCAAGAGAAAAATAATGTGCACCTATAATGATAAAATGTAGAACTTATCTATGATATTTTCTTGCTGCTCAATTACAACACAGTGTTATCACTAAAGCTTTCTTAAAATGAGGCTTATTTTGAGGCACTCATTTATAGTTTCTACCTGAAAACCAATAATTGGTTTGATTTTAGTTTCTGTTTTGTAGCTCAGGTATACTAGGAAAGAGATGATCTTCTGTGCATCACTTGGGAATACATATTTTTTACAAAGTCTTTTGACTTTAAGCTCCAAGTGCCCTACGTTCCTGAGAATCCTGAACAGACACTCACCTCATATCTTGATTGATTTATTAAATTATTTATTCTTTTTTTTTTTTTTTTATCAGAACACTGCTCAGCTGCAGTCCTGGTGCTACCAGAGATCAAATGTAGTACTTCTTGTATGCAGGTCTTCTACTAACACAACACTAACTACTCAAGCATTTTCTCAAATCTTTAAAGGAAAATACACACACACACAAACACACACACACACACATAGAGAAAGAGAGATAGACAGACAGAGAGGAAGAAGGAGAGGGAGAGGGAGAGAGAGAGAGAGAGAGAGAGAGAGAGAGAGAGAGAGAGAGAAAGGGAGAGGGAGAGACTGCAGCACAAAAACTTCCTTCAGTATGGGTCAGGGTTTGAATTTGGGTCTCACACATGGTAAAAGTAGTGCACTATTCAAGTGAGCGATTTTGTTGATTCAGTTCATTATATTTAAAGAAATTAAAAAAATACAGTATATTGCTTAGATCTTATATCAGTTTCTTAGAATGTAATTATTTTAGCAAACATCAATAAACAATTAATGATGAGAATAAAAATACAGCAAATGGCCTATCTCAGATTAACTCTCTGTGTCCCTATAGACTACTGACAACTAGTATTCTAGGGGGAAAAATAAAGTTTATTTTCTCAATATACTAATTGAATTAAGAAAAAAGACTGAAAGTTTAATTTTTCATGTGTTTTCCTGTGAGTTTTCAAAGTACAAAAAGCCATGTCCACACCTCAAAAGAAGTATGTATTTTACTTGTTATCTTTACTCTATAAATTCAATATAATTTGATCATTAAAGTGAATTCTGGTAAGTACTAGAATTCATCAATAAAGAAAGAATTTACTTGGTAAAATTTACGCAAGATTTCATAAACATAGAAAAGTTTGTTTGAATTGCAAAGTGCAAAAGACACTGCCAGAAAGAATGGGTTTTCAGGCAGAAGTAACCATTTCTGACAGTTCAATTTCCCATAAATTTAAGCCCATGCGGTCAGATTGAAATAAATGGTTCTAATCGTCAACCTTTGTCTAAGAGATAGTGTATCCTTAGAAGATGGATCAGGCTCAGATTTCCCAAGCAGCATATACCAGTGTATAATTGTTATGTCTCTACTCTGCCTGTCAGAATTTCAGTACAGTCATTTGTGATTTTACACTAAGCTTTATGATTATTTTTTCCTATCATCTCCAATTAATGAGTAGAGATCTCAAAGGTCTATTGGGTATAATTAGAAGTAGAAACTACTGGTTCTTATTTAGATTGTTTATTAAACATTTTTTGTCTTTATCCAAGAAAATACCATGTATCTACTTTCTAAAACACAATCACACACAGTACCCTTTTTCCTTAATACCCCCCCTTTATCCAGTTTTGCTTTAGTCTTTGTAAAGTGAAGGAATATGGACTCAAAGGTTGTATGGGTTAAGTGTGGTTTTTGCTATGCTAATAGCTCTTAAAATATTTTTATTGCAAATGCTGTTTGTTTCTCATTACAACACAAAATTATTTTATTTTAATTAGAGGAATGGAGAGACAGGGAAGGAGAGAGAGAGAGTCAGCCAGCTGGGGGTTGGGTGGTGACACACAAGGTTAAGCACACATAGTACAAAGGACCTGTGCAAGGATCCTGGTTGAACCCCCAGGCTCCCTACCTGCAGGGGGAAAGCTTCACGAGTGATGAAGTAGGTCTGCAGGGGTCTCTCTGTCTCTCTTCCTCTCTGTCTCTCCTTTCCACTCTCAATTTCTCTCTGTCTTATCCAATAAAATGAAAAAAAAAAAAAAGCCTCCAGGAGCTGTGGATTCATAATTCACTCACCCACCAAGCCGATTCTCAGCAATAACCCTGGAGGGAAAAAAAAAGAAAAAGAAAAGAAAAGGAGAGAGAGAGAGAGAGAGAGAGAGAGAGAGAGATCCCAAAGTATTGCTCAGATCTGGCATATAGTGGTTGGTAATGGGGATTGAACCTTGGACCTCAGAGTTAACAGGCATAAGAATCATTTACATAATCATTATGTTTGTTTTTTTCCTGCCCTAACACAGAATTTCTTTGTATGGCATTATAACCATGTGGTTGGAGAGGACATTAACTCAAAAGCACTAACAGACTTCAAAAATACTTTTCCTCTTAGGAAGTCAGGTTGGCATGTGACAAGGACCTAGTTTCAAACCATCTGGTCCCCACCTGGAAAAGAGAAGTTTCACAAGCTGTGTAACAACATTGCAATTGTATCTCACTCTCTCTAAATCTATCTCTCTATGTTTCTATCAAGGGGAAAAAAAAAAAAGGAAAGAAACAAAAAGATGGAAGGAAGGATTGGAGAAAAAGAGGTGGGGAGTCTTCCATGCTGCCACTCCTTTCTCTCAAAAAAAAAAAAAAAAAGCATATTCTTTCTCAGAGACCAAAAAATTAGCTCACTTGTATGAGCCTCCTTTGTTATAGACCCAGATTAGAGTTAGGTAGTTCCCCAGTACAATGGAGGATATTTTGGTGTTGTCTTTTGTACTCTCTCTATTATTAGCCCAGAATGATGAAGCCCTGGTGATGCCAACAACAAATTCCTTTTCAGATGTACTTGTTGTACATTTTCATCAAGTTTGCCCTGCACAACAAGTAATAGCACTGCATTATTTATGTTTTCAACAAAAATGTTGTTTAACACTCTAAAAAAAATAATAGGCCAATGGAGAAGATGAAAATTCTAGAACATGATTAGAAGTATCAGAATATTAACTAGACTTGCACTGTACTTATTTCTTGAACCTCCTCCAAAACATCAAGTTTGACTTGGCCATTTCCATTAAAACTCAATTCTTCTTATTTTAGATATTTCTGTTATTCATATCATCGTGTTTGTAAGTAAATATTTACTCTGCTGTCTTCATAAAAGTTAAATCTTCACTGCGATCCAGTGATATTACAAAATATAATAAAATTCATAATGAAGTAGAGACATATAGGGATGATTTGGAAAATTATTTTTAAAAATTTTGTTTAGGCAAGATGATTTCAGAAAATAAGTCAAATAATTCACATATTCCTATGACTCATCAGTAATGGGTGTTTTTTTTTTGTTGTTGTTGTTGTTTGTTTGTTTTTCTGCCTCCGAGGTTATCGCTGGGGCTCAGTGCCTACACTATCAGTCCACTTCTCCTGTAGTCATTTTATTTCTTTCTTTATATTAAGATAGGACAAAGAGAAATTGAGAGGGAGAGATAGGGAGAGACAAAGATAGACATCTGCAGGCCTGCTTCACTGCTTGTGAAGTGACCCCCTTGCAGTGGGGAGCCGGGAATACATATGGGAATCTTTGCATGGGTCTTTGTGCTTTTTACTATGTCGTTTAACAGGTGCATCACCAGCCAGCCTCCAATGAGTTTTAATTTCCAACACTGATCTTTCAAATTTACTAAAACTAAGTTTGGTTTATCTTTGTTTGTAAATTTACTAAAATTAAGATGAAAAAAATAATTATTTATATGAGTATTTATCATTATTATCTTCTTTTTATTTCCCTCAGAGGAACTGATTGTCATATAGTCAATATACAGTGTTCCACTATGTGTGTGTGTGTGTGTGTGCGTGTGCGTGTGTATGTATGTGTGCATCTCCACAGAGCTATTACTTGGACATCATATTCTTCCATCATCAAAAGTGATTTAAATACTACTCCTTTTTTTTTAATTTAGCATATCTTTAACCAGGGCATTATTGCTCAGCTTTAGCAATTAATGGTTATTGGGATTGAATATAGTAGTTTTCATTTTAAAGTATTTTTTAATGCCCCCTCCCCCCAGACCCTTTTCTACCCTCCTTCCCCAAAGTTCTTTGCTTTGGTGCTATATAACACCAGTCCAAGTTTTAGTTTGTATTTCCCCTTACCATTCTTGCTTCTCTCTCTCTCTCTCTCTCTCTCTCTCTCTCTCTCTCTCTCTCTCTCTCTCTCACTGATTTACAGTCAACAGTAAAATACAGTTGCTGGTACATGTGTAACATTTCTCAGTTTTCCTCATAATACTCTACCCCCTCCATCTAAGTCCTCCTCCACCACCATGTTCCAGGCCCTGAACATTTGCAAGTCTTATGTAGTACTGTTGAACTGCTTTTTTAGTCCCTAGCACTGGTTATAAAACTTGCCCTTGATGACATATATAATCTATAGATCTAGATTATTCCTTTTAAGTGTGATAATCTTCTTTAGCATAAAACACAATTTATATAACCAATAGGAATTGTTTTCTTTTTATAATTTTCTTTTAACTACAGGAGGAAAAACACTATATGGCCCAGAATTCAGCTCAGTGGATATAGCATGAATTTTACTATTCTAGGGACACTGGGTTAGATACTCTGACACCACACTGGAGCACCACGGACAGCACAAGGCAGACCTTATAAAGGATAAGTGATAGTTTGCTTTTGCCCACTCCCATGACTTTCTCCCTTCCTCTAGTCCTTTTTATATAAATATAGGATAAAATTTGTACCTAGCAACATGTTACATTCTTCGGGTCCTGGGTCACATTACCTAGGATTGTATTAACAAAAAAAATAAATAAATAAAGGGAGAAAGAAAGAGAAAGAGAAATGGCAACAAAACAAACAAAAAAGTATTCTTGTGTGTGAGTGCACGGTTTTATTTAGATTAAGTGATTTCAAATGACTAATAAAGAGGGGGTGGGTGGAGAGAGAGATAGCTCACCCATCATAGTGTGTGTATTATCATGCATGAGCCCCAGGGTTGAGGCCAAGTATCTGGGAGATATCATGGTGCTAAAGGAAGTATTGGTACTGTGGTGTCCATCACTCTCCTTTTGTGAATGGAAAAAGCAGAGGCTTTGTGTCCTCAAAATGAAACAAATAGATACATACATATAAATATATATATGTATATATATGTATATATATGTATATATGTATGTATATATATGTAACATGTGTGTGTATAATATATGGTCTTATTAGATATATATGTTATCTTGGTTGCAATATCCACATATACTCATTTCATCAGTAACATCATACCCAGATGAATGGGTTTCAAACCTGGGTGGTGCACATGACAAATCATCACACTATCCAAGTGAACCATTTTGCTGTCTCCAGATTCCTCACCTTTCTCTATAGGTTGTACTACTTAGATATGTTTTACAATTTGTACTTTAAAACTAATAATAATGAGCCTCCTTTCTTTTAAGTTTTGCTATTTGTATATGATGCTATGGGATGAACTTGGATTTTTGCACATATTAATATAACTGAACTGCATTCCTGCTAAAATTTTTATTTTTCATTAATTAATTAATCAACTAATTTGAGGAGGAATAAGGTAGGAGAAATAGGTTCATATATACACACACACACACACACAGAGACACACACACCAGTAAAACAGTTCACTTCCCATGGAGTTCTCTTGTTGCTGTCCATGGTATGCTTGTCTACTTCTGGGGATATAGCCCAGGGCTCCACATATGCTAAGTCCTGTGCTTTCTCTCCTAAGTCATCTCCTAGCCTCTTTTAAAAATTACAAATCAGATAAAAATTTATATTTTCAAAATATGATGTTACAGATGACAAAATATTTACTTATGAGTACAGATATCTCAATGTAGATTTTTTCCTACTATCAGCTTCAGATTTATACTTGATTAATACTAATCAGGGTGTTAGGGACTGGGCAGTGGCTCACAGACTTCAAGCCTCTAGTTTCCACCTTCAGGGGGAAGCTTCAAAAGTAATAAAGCAGTGCTGCAGCTTGCTCTCTCTCTCTCTCTCTTCCCCTCTTAATCTCTCTGACTTATCAAATAAAATCATTAAATATAATTTTAAAACACTAATCAGGTTATTAAAATAGTGTATCTGTGAATTATGATCCCATTATTTAGTTCTTTACTCAGAGGGTATAGATCATAATATCAAATAGCGTTTTCTTCTAATTTGTTCTCGTTTTCCCTAATGTCACCCACACTAATTAAATAATATGAAACTAAATCTAAGTCTTGTACCATAGTATAGGTTCATTATAATTATTTAACATCATTTATATAAATTAAGTGACTTGCTCTACTTAACATATGTCCACTTTTCTTTAACTCAGGGTGTTGTAAAAAACATAATTGACATGAAAATCAAAACCTATACAAGTTTGTTTTTCAATAAATTTCATTTTGCGTTGTCTTGGTTGCTACACTCACATTTTTACTACCACATTCTGATATTCAAGTCCAATATGTATACTGATACTATTATAGTAGTATATTCCTGAAGTGTTGAATGAAATCATTTACCTACTATTTGCAGTGGCTGGCCATGCAGCCTGAGTGAAATCCATCTGTGTTCTGTAAATTAATTGTTAATAAACACACTTGCTTATTGGCATAAGCCACAAGAACAGATAAAACTCCTTAGCCAATTATCTAAACATTCTAGGAATCAGGTTGTTGATTTGTAGTCAGATATACACTCTTGATATCCTATATGGGTCCTCTGTGGGAATGCTTCCTGAACAGAATACCTATCATTCCATCATAGGAAACCCGAGAGCAATTCCGAAGTCTTTAGTTTATGCAAAGTCAAAGGCAAGCTGCAAGGCGTCAAATCTTTCTTCTCCCTGCTGAGTAATGTAGAATGCACTGTCAATAAAACTTAGCTCCTATAAAGAGAAAGAAGATTGTGTGGCAGCATACATAAATATAGGCAAGAGAAAAAGTCAGTCTTCTTCCTTTTCTGTAAGATTATTCCCCAGAAGAAGGGAGCCAGGCAGAAGTTCAGAGTACAGATCTGAGACAGGGCAGGGACCTTACTTAACAGGAGGCACAGAATTTTGTGATTAGATAGTGTTACGAAAAATATTTATTTACTTATTTATTACTAGAGCGCTTATCAGCTATGGTTTATGGTGCAGAGGGGGATTGAACCTAGGACTTTGGAGCCTAGGGCATGAGAATCTCTTTGGATAAACAGTATGCTATCTACCCCCTCCCGGAAAAGATATTTTTCACATAATGTAAAGTTCTTATTTGGAAATACTCTATTTCATTATGGTTAGCTAGTGTTTCCTATGTGTTCTAAAAAAATATTGCCTACTATTGATTCTTTGACGCACATTAGGCTGCCTTTGCAAACAGTCTGCCACACAGTCAAATGTATGTGCATTTCTCTGTGTATGTGTGTTTTTGTGAATATTTTATACCAAAATAACAGCCATGCTTTGTATGTTGGATTTTTTTTAAGGCTTGTGATGTGTGAACTAATATACTTTAGCCCTAGACATCTTGTTCAAATCTCTGGTACCTTTAGATATTAAAAAATAATCATATGGGAAAGGTGTATAAATATTGTTGACTGTAAACCCCATCAATCTGATGTGATCTGGGGCCCATATTCAGCTTAGGAACCTATGTGACCTCTCCATCCCTGTAGATCCAAGCTCATATTCTGTGGTCATCAGTAGGAATGTTCCAAGCTTTCCCAATATCAGGACCCAGGTGTAGCATAGAGTATGTTGTCCAGCATCCCTTTGGAGGATGGAACATTCTCTACAGTTGTTGATCCAAGTTGAGAGCAAGATCCTATCAGGGCCCACAAAGGGGTCTGCTTTGTTGTTCCTGATAGAGATGACCAGTAACAATGCAGAGAAGGATTTTTTCTAGGTCTAGGCCCATCATGTCTGTTTGGGAATCTCAGTGCTCCCCAAATAGGGCCCCAGCTGATAGGGTAGCCTGATAATGAGTAAAGAGTCATTGTTAAAATATGCCAGTCTCTTGCCTTTATTCAACTTTTGCAGTCCTTGCTTTGATAAGGATAGCTTGAGAGTGAGTGAGGGAAGTATAATAGAAATATGTGAGGAGGGTATCTAAGTATATACTATTTCATTATGAACTTCATACTGACTCACTGTAGACTATTGTGTACTTTTGCTTTCAGGTATATATATATATATATATATATATATATATATATATATATATATATATATACACACTGCCTTAATTTATTTATACACCCTTCCCATATTTGGCAGCTACTCTCTTCCCTGATCCAGCTTTCTGGTCCTTTTTCCTACTATCTTCCCAGACAATTGTGTATCCACCTGCATATCAGATATCAGGCTCAGGGAAAAAAGAAACAAACTAACAAAACTAATATAGCCACAGGCCCTTTGGAATATAACTCAAATATGCCTACTAGATATATACAAAACAGAGACCCCCCCCCAACCCTTCATCTCCACTACTCCAGCCTTTAGGTTCATGATTAATAAACAACTTGTTTGTCTTTATATGTTAACTCTCTTTTCAGCAACCAGGTTCCAGATGCTAGCATGTTGCCAACCAGACTTCCCTGAACAGACAGCCCCACCAATATGTCCTGGAGCTTCAATTCCCCAAAACCCTGCCCCATTAAGGAAAGAGAGAGGCAGTCTGGGAGTATGGATAGACCTGTCAATGCCCATGTTCAGCGGGGAAGCAATTATAGAAGCCAGACCTTCCTCTCCATCCCACAATGACCTTGGGTCCATAATCCCAGAGGGTTAAAGAATAGGAAAGCTATAATGGGATGGGGTGGGATATGGAGTTCTGGTGGTGAGAACTGTGTAGAGTTATACCTCTCTTATCCTATGTTTTTTGTCAGTGTTTCCATTTTATAAATAAAATAAAATAAATGTAAAAAAAAGTCATAACCTGCATGATTTTGAGATAGTATAAAATTTTACAATGTAAATTTTGATAAGGTTCTGACTTCCACATTTTAGAATTTTTGGATTTTAAAATGTTTATCAATAATTAATATTGCTCTTTATTTCTTGTAAAATTTATATTTCAATTTTGCTTTTGGATGCAAAACTTGTACATATTACGTTACATTACTTTCAATTTAAACTTATTATTTACTTTTAAAATGAGTATTTTCTTATCAAAGTCATGTTAAATTATATATTTATACCTAAAGAAATATTTAAAATTTTTCTCTCTTCCTCTCTATCTTTTTCTCCAGTTTCGTTTGACATATTTAGCTCGCTCATATGTCCTTAGTTAGACATTAATTCTGTAGTCTCATTTTTTGTTTTTCTACTTTCCACTTTATAAACCAGATGCTTTTTATACAGGATGTTAAAAAAATCTTATTAAAATTCACTTGTTATTTCCCCTAATTTTTTTATACTTGTCAGTGTCAATATCTACATTTCTTTAAAACACTATAAACACTTTTTATTATCCTGAATACCTAAAAGCATTCTCTGTCCTACTCTGAATATTTCAAATTGAGAACACATATATTAATCATTGAAGTTTAAGTAGTCATTAATCATGTTATAAATTTCCTTCTGAAATGTTATAATCTGTCAATTTGAAGACATTATTTAATAATCATCTTGCATTCAGCCAGCTGTTGAAAAGTGTGAGGTCAGCCTGCTCCTTCATAAGTGTGCTGCATTTTTAATTCTAAAATTCATCTTCCTTTAAACTCTTCTTAAGTGTCCCTCTAATATTTTTCTTTTGCAGTGTTTTTATTTTTCTCTTCTTCCTATGTCATTTTAAGATTTATATACATTTTCAGTGGCAATTCAATATTTTTGAGAAAATCCAGATACATTATTTTTAAAAAGATTTTATTTATTTATTAACGAGAAAGATAGGAGGAGAGAGAAGAGACAGACATCACTATGGTGCATGTGCTGCCAGGGATTGAACTCGGGACCTCATGCTTGAGAGTCCAATGCTTTATCCACTGTGCCACCTCCTGGACCACAGATACATTATTTTTTAAACAGACTATTTTCTTTTTACAAAATATATATTTTATGTTTTACTTATTTTATTTTAATGAGGGAGAGATGGAGAGTTAGAGAAAAAGACCAGAACACTGCTCAGCTCTTGCTTATTGTGGCTCTGGGGATTGAACCTGAGGTTTAGGAGACTCGGGCTTAAAACTCAAGTTTTGCATAAACATTATGCTATCTTCTCTACCCTGAGATATCTCTTGTTTAGTTTTATTTTTTTTCCCTTAGATATATTCTCCCTTGGGATTCCTATTACACATACAGTGATATTTTTATTTATATTATGTATATGTGTGTTTGTGTGTGTATATTTCATCACCAAGGTTATCACTGGAGCTGTCTGCATGATGACACCACCATTCTTGGTGACTATCATTTTTTTTTATTTTTAAAGTTTATTTTATTTTGCTTTGTTATTTTTTTAATCTATTTTTGATAGAGAGTAAGACAGACAGAGATTCAAAGTGAGAGACAGACAGACACCTGCAATACTGCTTCAACACTGCTTCCTCTTTGCAGATGGGATCAGAGAGCTTAAATCTGGATCCTCATGGCAATGCATATAAGGTATTCATTCTGCTGGGTGTTCCACTATGTAACAGCAGCTTTTATATTCTTTATGTCAGTTTTACAATTGGTTTTAATTTAAATATGTTCCAGAAGAGGGACAGGCTTAAACTTTCTCTTCAGGCTAGGGAAATAGCTCAGTGGTTTTGTAAAGACTTTTTATGTCTGAGGCTCTGTGCTTCTAGATTTAATGCCCAGTACTACCATAAGCCAGTGTTCTGTTGTTTTCTCTCTCTCTCTCCCACTAAAAAAATAATAATATACATATATATATATATATGTAAAGAAATTTCTCAACAGATTGCTTTTACTTCAATCATAATATTCACATAACTTCACAAGGTTCTTTACATAACACATACCGCATGCCTTTGATTCTAATATGCACACATTTTCAACCATTACTAAAGGAGACAAACAGCAACAACAACAAAGCAGAAGGACAGCAAAAATATTAATGGTATCAGTTATCTCATGGCTAAGTAACTACTATCTATTTACAAAATGGAGACCCCCAACTCTTCATTTCCACTACTCCAGCCTTTAGGTTCATGATTAGTAAACAACTTGTTTGTCTTTATATGTTAACTCTCTTTTCAGCAACCAGGTTCCAGATGCTAGCATGTTGCCAACCAGACTTCCCTGAACAGACAGCCCCACCAATATGTCCTGGAGCTTCAATTCCCCAAAACCCTGCCCCATTAAGGAAAGAGAGAGGCAGTCTAGGAGTATGGATAGACCTGTCAATGCCCATGTTCAGCGGGGAAGCAATTATAGAAGCCAGACCTTCCTCTGCATCCCACAATGACCTTGGGTTCATACTCCCAGAGGGTTAAAAACAGGAAAGCTATCGGAGGAGGGGATGGGATATGGAGTTCTGGTGTTGGGAACTGTGTGGATTTATAACCCTCTTACCCTATGTCAGTGTTTCCTTTTTTATAAATAAATTAAAATAAAAAAGAAACTACTATTAAGTAATTACTTCTTTCTATTCATGAATAAACTAGCTCATAATTGTCCCTGTGGTTGTGATTTTTTTCTCTGTATTATTAATATTGCAGAGTATTTACTAATGAAATATTGTTATGCATACAGTATACACACTCAGAGTGAAGATGAAAGTCATGAATTAAATCTTTGTCTTTGAAATAATGTGAACAAATTCAGAGTCTGCAGTATATCAATCAAGTATTTAGAATCTTAAGAAAGGGAAATGACTGCCAGTAGACACATAAACTTATACGTGCTTCCATATGTTATGTAAAACCTAAGACTCTTTTCTATGTAGTAACTGAGATATATGCAAAAGATGTGTATTAAAAATGCTGTGTCAGTCATACCTTGTCAAAAATACTTAGCCATTAAGATAACAAGTAAATAAATATATAAAAAGTGACAGATACATAAAATATTGAAGCAAATAGGTAGATTAGATAATAGATGGACAGACGGATAGATAGGTAGATAGATAGATAGATAGATAGATAGATAGATAGATAGATAATAGACAGATACAGCAGAGGTTTTCAAGTTAAAAAATCTACTTTAAAGACAGGGCAAGATTAAAAAGTATGATGAATTGATGTTGAAGTCTTGAGCTAGAAGATTTACAAGGAAATTCTGTGTTGTAATTCAAATGAAAAACCCAATCTCCTTAATAGATCTAGATGTTTGCTTTGTGGTTTTTCAAATATTTGGTGAAAAGTTTTCCACAATAATGTGGACAGACTGCTTTATTTGAAGTCCACTGCTTTAAATATTAGTCATATCTGCAAATATTTTCATGATACCAGCTAGACTGGCTTTAGACCAATCAACTGAAAACTATAACCTAACAGTTCAAGTCATATAAATTAACCACATATAGATAATGCAGGGTAAATTGTCAAATTTAAAGAATTATCCACATAAAATTTAAAGTAATAAGAGACTAATTACTAAAGTAATAAGAGTGACCAATTTAAAGTTGGGTGTCAAGTATCAATTTTAAGAAGATTTCTAATCACTTTCAATATAATCCAAATTTTATTTCCAAACATTTTTTCAGGGAGACAACTACTTACTTAGCAAAATTTTTAAAATAACTGATGCAATCTTGATGTTTTTATGGATATTTTGAACCAACATTTTGTATTCTAAAGACTTTAAGGAGATCCATACTTGGTCATGAGTTATGGAAAATTTATATCTAAATATGTCTAAGAGAGATTTATTAGTAAACATATAATAAAACTTCTAAAAGACAAGTATTATAGATCAATGTGTAACAGTTCAATAAAACAGCACTGGAGGATTCTGCAATTAAAGATACCTTTTTCATAATGTCTGGTTTCATCTTTATAATTCCAGTATGGTCACTTCATTCTAAAAAATATATTTTAAATTCTTGTTGTGTCTTGTCTATCAGCTTGTATTTTTTTTCTCTACAAATAGGTCAATTTGTTTCTGAGATATATCAGCCACATTAGATGTTTACCTCTAAGGAAGCATAGGACATCTACATTTTAATGTGTTCTCCTTTAAGGCAAGGACTTTAGAGTATTTACTAAAGAAAAGAGGTGACATAGGTGATGAATATGTGTCAGAGCAGAGAGACTTTGAGATTGCAAACTGGGTTTAATTACTTCTTGCTTAAAACTAACAAGGCAAAATTACCATGCAGATCTATGTAGAAAACCCTCTTAGCTAACCTTTAAAGAGATGTCTTTACTAAAATTCACTAGTCTTCTACTTTTAAACTGTGGGTAGAAATAAGGTTGATACAAAGTTGGAAGGTACCATGAGAAATACAATAATTAGGACAATGTTGTGAAAACAGCTGTTCTTTTAAAACTATAATTTGTACCAGTTACTCAGAAAACTCTCTACTATATAGGTGAAGAGAGACACTGATGCAGATGGGATCACCATGACTGCCACATAGAGGACACCACTTATATCAGTCAGAATAGCACACTAATTCATGGGTTACTAAAACATAAATTTCATTAAAAATTAGTATATTTTTGTCTTTCATCATCACATCTAGCCCCATCTATTGCATACCAATATCAACTTTTTGATTGCAGAGTAGTATTTCTTGGAGGATATACCTTACGACTTCTCGGCTTCAGATTGTTTCACTAATTTGTCAAGTCTAAAGAACTGATACACATGGATTTGAAAAAAAAAAAAAATCAGCTAGCAAGGGAGGGCAACAGCAAGGGCCTGGCACACAGCCTGATGTTCCTGTCCCTCCTAACCCATCAAGGGAAAAAAAAAAAAGTGCAAGATCAAAGAGTCATTGCTTGGTCCAAAAACAAACCAAACCAAAAAAAAAAAAAAAAAAAAAAAAAAAAAAAAAAAAAAAACCTACCAGGTCTAAGGATCTGAAATCTGAAGGAGCCGGCTTCTGTCTGCAGGGACTTTCAGCAAGAATCAGCGTCCGAAGATGGAGCTGAGCTCCAGGAGAATCAGCTCCATGATCTGGCTCTGGTAGACCGTGTGCACAGCAATATTCCCCGTCTCCTCAGGCTTCATCAGGGTGGGCCCAAACACGATGACCACGCTCTGGTAGGTCATCCGGTTCTTTTCTCCATTTTCTATGACTCTCTTGAGTTGTCTAAAGAGAATCTGCATCGTATCCTGATTGGGCTTTGGCAGCTGTTTGATCAAGTCCTTAACAGCGATAACTCGCTGCCTAAGTTGCTGCCTAGGTTCCTGCTTGACAGAGTTAACGAAGTCCTTGAAATAACTGAATGTGAACAGAGCACATCGAGTTGCTCCTTTTACGCCACTGATGTTGATCACTTTGTACAAGAAACAGGGTTTGGAAGGTTTTGTTACAGAGAGCATGGTCTGTTGAAGATTTTTTTAAATGTATTTTTCTAGATTAACTGCTGTATATGAGATGTCTAATATGAATAAAGAAAACTATGAGTGGTGTAGAGATTTTCCACTGGAGGTACACAATTTGGTTTAATTTTTGTTGTTGTTTTTGCATTTACTACTATCCTATACCTCACTGAGAAATCTCAGCTGAATCCGCTATTCTCTGTGACAAGTGTCTTCCTCATGTCACACCTTTTCTAACTGCCACCCCTCCCACCTTGTATTTCTTCATCATCATTGAAAAATGGATGATTTGTAAACAAGACTCTCTGTTTTAGGGTTGTATTCATAATTTAGATTGTCTTTTCATGGGAACAAATTTTTTTTTTTTGTATGATCTGTCCAAAGAAAGGAAAAAAAAAAACAAAACCTCACCTGAGTTTCATGGTAAAAGTTTTGCTTGTTTTTGAGATATTACTATGTTGATAACAAGTCAAGCTACTTGACAGCTGTGTGAAAACAGATTAATTTGGGCAGAGAGAGAATACCAGCCCGCCCCCCCCCCCTCCATCAGATCGGTGATACACCCTTAGTCAAGGGTGGCCAAGAAAAGCCAGGCTAGCATATGGCGTGTGTGCTCTTGGCACTATGGACACACGGGTTTAAATTCATCTCGTGTCCTCGTTTCCGAGTATGTGTTTGTGTACACGATGTCTTCAGTGTTGCCTAGTTGACAGGTAATCAGTGTATTGTGATTCTCTGTGATGGTGAGGCCAGTGTCTTGTGTTTTCATCGTCTGTGAATTAAAAATGCTCACTTTTTTTTGTAATAACAAATCAATAATATTTTCTTGTCTTGACAGCTTGATTTTTAGTAGAAAATATATTAAAGGCTGAAAAAAAAATCAGAAGCAACCATACTGTTTCTGAGATTTGTGAAAACTATGGTGGTTATCTCTGAGATACAGGAGGGTGGAGACACAGAACTTTGGTCATGAGTATGGTATGATACTATATAATGTAACCCTTTGAAATATTGTAGTGCACTATAGTCACAAATAAAAATTAATTAAAAAATTAAATAAAATAAATATAAAACATTGTTTTTCACAGAGTAAGTAGAGGATATACTCAGATCAATGACTTAATTAACCTGAATATCCCTAAATATTCTTGGGGACAGTGTACACAACTTTGTGACTGATTATGACTACTTAAGTCATTGTTTGAATGGAAAGTTGAGCAGTCAGTGTCTGAGCAGTACTGTTGAAGCTTAGATGGGGAGAGTAGAATTTCTCATTGTAATATATTTTTTTCCTTATTACTCTGATAAGATCACTACTGCAGCAGTAACAGACTATGAGGAGCATCATTCTACTTCTCATTTATTTTCACTCTAGATCTTATTCAGAAACAACTGCAACAATCCTCAAAGGATTACATTTTACTCTACTTTCCTTTGATTAGCAAGCAATTATTTCCTCTTCACCCTCAATTCTTCATTTTTTTTTAAGAGTTCTGACTGACCCATATCTGTTTTGATCAGTTGTTTTGATCTATTTTTAGATAGTAGAAGAAGTCAAGTATTTTAAGAATGATATATGAAATAGAAATAAATTAAACTAAACATTTTTGTCAGTCTCAATTCTCCTTGGCAATTATAGCTCCTTGTTATTGTAGATATTACACATTGGGTACATTTTGTCACATAACACATTTGCTAGATTGCTAAATCCAAGGTTTATAAATGCTTTACATGAACATGAAGATGTAGTAGCTTTATCAGCCTTCTAAGTCATTCTACCAAACAACATAAGGTTTGTTCTATAGTATCATATTGAATGGTTTATGCATAAAATGTCTAACAAAAATATTAAATCACTCTACACGTGTTGGATGACAGTGTTGTCCCCTATCAGAAATAAGTGGATGAGGAAACCTATATAGTTAATCTCCAAATATATCTAAACATTTGATATTTTCCAGATAATTAAAGAATGGCCAGCGCATGTGATTTAGAAAGTGTGAGAAATAGTAACTCATCCCTCACTAATCTATTATTCTTGGATCATGAGATTAAATATTTATCCTCAAGACAGGTGTGGCTAGTGTCGAGTGTGCTGAGATTCATTTACCATACTAGCAGGTGACTACTATCAACCCTTTCTGAAGTTAACGGTAAAGGGGCATATGATTAGTCGCTTAAGATCTCCATGTGTGATCCAAACAAACGGTAGAAAGCCATAATGTTCTTAACTCCTTAAACCAGGTTTTGTCACTTCATAAAAACAACTAGTATGACCTCAGTGATTATTTTATTAATACATTTTATAATGGTCAAAACAAGAGAACCAGTATGTACTATTCTTTTTTTCTTTTTTCCAAAAATAAAACTTATCACACTTAAAATAAATCTCATAAATGTTACTTAATTTAATTTGAAAATTATCCATAGCTTTCATAAGTAAATGATGTATAACCTGATACCAAGTTCTAACAGATGCATTGTTTTCACAGTTGGTAATTTCATTTACAGATGTAGCTTCTAATTCCATAGGTGCAATGCTGATTCACAAAACTATTTTTAACCCTAGTAACGCTGACAGTCTCCTGAATCCTGAATCACACTGCAAATTGGATATATCTGTGCTTCCACTAAAGCCTGAAAATGTACATTTCCAAAGCCAGAATGAATTTCCTCTGCCTCCATATTCTCAACATCAGTAGCCTCCTATTCACTCACATGTTAAAAATGTTGTTCTTGGAACTTCATTGATTTTAATGACACATACCTGCTAATATTCTCAGACTGAAATGATTTGTGTAAGATGCCTTTTCCACCAGTCCACACATTAGTTTAGTCTCTCCTACTGTTTGGGACTCCCATAGTAAAAATCATATTCCTCTCAACTATTTCATTTGTGCTTTCCTATTAACTAAGAAATCTATTCATAAATCAAATCCCCTACTTCATATTGTCTCATTGTCTATATCAGTTGTCTACATCTTAGAAACATAATGCTAAAATTCTAGAAGTTATTAGTCAGTGATTCTTAAGAAGCCAACATGTAGGTGGAAATGTGTTTATAAAATGCTCAGAATTCTTAATATATATAATCACAACACATAACATTTTCAGTGCAAAATTGAAAGCTCTGTGATAAGAGATTTATTATTTATTCTGTTTAATTCTCTCCAGTCTGGTAATTATTTCTATATCTGTAAATAGAGAACTCCATTTTTATGATTTTCTATCAATATGTTGTAAAAAACATTTTGAAATCACATACCTGAATGTTCTAATCCAAGTTTGTTTCTCTTCCTTTCTTTTCCTTTCCTTTCCTTTCCTTTCCTTTCCTTTCCTTTTCTTTTCTTTTCTTCTCTTCTTTTCCTCTCCTCCCCTCCTTTCCCCTCCCCTCTTCTCTCTTTTCCTTTCTTTTCTTTTCCTTTCCTTTCCATTCCTTTTCTTCCTTCATTTATTTTTTTTCATCCAAAGGCTACCACTTTTTTGTTGTTCTGTCTCTCCAAACCATTACTTACTATTGTCTACATCAAGAAAATATAGAACTAATTGCATTTTAGTGTTTTGTTCTTTCTTTGTCCATTTCCTCCTCTTTTGAACATTTGTTTCCTCTTTACTCCAACACAGAACCAACACTAAAAACCAAATATATTACATTTTCATCCTTAGTTTAAAAAAATTGCTTGTTTATTATATTTATATGTATATTTTTATCTTTAATCTTTTATCATTGAATTGCAATTATCTTTCTATGTTCTACAAGAACTTTGAGTTCCTTAAAAATAGAAACTATCTTATTAAGCTTATCCACAATAGCTTCTACAGAAGCTAGAAATAATAAACACAAAGTCAATTAATTAAATAATGTATTTGTATTTATAATCTGTGCATTTCTGCAGATGACTTAAATAACTTGTTAAATTCAAAGACCAACTCCAAGCATTTAGGCCTCTGATCATAATCTGTGAAACTATGATACACATTTTAAAAAGTAACAGAGATACACATAAAAAAGTCATCTTTAATTCCAAAGCAGCCCTGTGTCTATTATAAGAAATTCCAGTTGAGGGGCTGGATGTGGTGAACCTGGTTAAGTGCACACATTACAGTGAGCAAGGACCTGGGTTCAAGCCCCTGGTCCCCACTTGCAGTAGGAAAGCTTGACAAGTGGTGAAGCAGGTCTGCAGGTGTCTCTCTCTCTCTCTCCCACTCCCCTCTCAATTTCTTTCTGTCTCTATCCAATAAAATAAATTAAATGAAGTAATTTAAAAATAGATAAACAAATCTTAAAAATAAAGAAATTCCAATTGTTATAAGTTCCATTAAGAGGCAACTCGTAATTTTCACTTGCCTCAGATAAGTGATTTTGAGTCAATTTTAAATTGCAAGTAAGTTTTCCGTAATCAGACAGTGCTACGCTCAACTGTAGAAAAGCATGGACAGGATTGGAGCATCATGGTAATGTATGATATGTTCGAGCATCTAAGTATGTCTGAAGTATATAATCTATAAAGAATGTAGTGAGATAAGGCGCTAAAATGTCTAGTTAAGTAAGCTCTTTTTAGGAGACAGCTGTTTACTGTTTCACTCAGAGTAAAACATAAAGGTTCAGAAAAGTTTCCGGCTTCTCTTTCTCACTGGAAAAATGCATTGGAATTATACCATTTTGTTTTGGCACTGGAACTTCACAAATTGTATAATTCTACCATCACTGGTAGGCTTTTTCTTTCTTTCTTTTTTTTTTCTTTTCTCCTTTCAACCCTTTCTTTCTCTTCCCCCATCCCCCTTAGTTACTTCCTTCCTTTGAGAGGGAGAAAAAGACAAAGGGAAAAAGAAACAGAGTGAATGAGAAACACTACAGTTCTGCTCACTGTTTGATGAAGCTTCTCTCAGAGGCATGCATTCTGGTCCCACAAGGTGCCAAGGCCTTGAATCCAGGTCACTATATACTATCTCACATGATATACATAGCCAAGAGTAAACTCTACAAGGTGAACTGTCTCACATGATGTACATGGCTAAGTGTAAACTATACAAGGTGAACTATTTCACATGATATACATGGCCAAGAGTAAACTCTACAAGGTGAACAATCTCACATGATGTACATGGTCAAGTGTAAACTCTACAAGGTGAACTATCTCATAGCCTTTATATCACGTCTTTTAAGTAAATTTTGTGTTTTCTATATTTAAAAAACTTTGAACAATTGCTATTTATCACATATAATACATATATAATGTAGTAACAATAACGTAAAGTAACATATTTTCAAAATGAGAAAAGGGAAATAAGATAAAATTAAGGAGTAGAAGCATGGAAGATATACTCAAACAGAAGACCATACTTCTTAATAAAAACATTTCATTTCATAAGAGAAGAGATTGTAGAGAGCCAGAAAAAATGAGGGACTTTTATCCTTCAGGATCCCAGATAATCCGCTGAACCACATGTATAGAGCTGTATTCTAGATTCTCTCTCTTTCTCTCTGAATTCTTTCTAAATATCAAATGAAATAAATAAAACTATCTTTAAAAAACAAAATAATTCTTATTGTTAAAAATGAAATGCCCAAATATCTGAGAGATTAAACTTGGACCGGGAGTACATGAGCTGGAAATGATTAACAGGTACTGAAAACTGAACATTTGGGGCTGGGCAGTGGTGCATGTGATTAAGTGAACACATTCTCATGTGCAAAGATCCAGGTTAAAGTCTTTGGTCTCTACCTGTGGGGCGAAGCTTCAGAAGCAGTGAAGCAGTGCTGCTGATGTCTCTCTTTCTCACTCTCTATTCGCTCCTCCTTTCAATGTCTCTCTGTCCTATCAAATGTAAGAAAAATAAAATAGAAGAAAAGAAAAAAACAGAATTTGAGCACTAGAACAAAATTTGAACTATTTAAAATTCTGATTAAAATAAAAAAGAAAGAAAAATAACTTTCTCTGTTTGAGTAATGATTGGTTAGCTATAGGAGAGAAAGGAATAAAAGGCATAATCTAATTTCTCAGCTAAGAATTTAGGACTTAAGCTTGAAAATTGACTTCAGGGATCTTTTGAATCAAATTTGCACCAGCAGTAGAGGAAACTAATGTGAGTTACTTGGAATAATTCTCATAGAGGTAACACATGACGCACATTGCTCCTAGGAATAGAGCAAAAATTATGAAGTTAAATGATCAGTCAAAGCTATTCAAATGGAACTGGGAAGTAGGTCTGGGTAAATGGCAAATGGACAGTTTCCTCTAGTTCCTTCAGAAGGATTTTTAAAATGAATTGAAGCTACAAAATGGGAGAATCTTGAGCGGAAGATTTATGCTTATTTCTTTGGCTACCCATGACAGGAAGTATGCTTGTTTTTTTCCTTGTTCTCTAATTTTCTCTCATTGTCATATAATTTTACTGTGTAGATATTATACTGCATATATCTGTAGTCTTTTGTCCTTCAGACACTATATTTAGATCTGTGTTCTGCTTGACTGGATTTTCATCATCAAATAACTCATTGTCAGATAGTCAGTAGAGATGCTGGTTTTATTGCCCATAACAAATAAAAGTTATCTCCACTCCTTAAAGCTTATCTGTGACTCTGAGACACTACAAATTCAACAGCACTCAATGACAGGAGGCTATAGCACCAGTAAGTAGATGAGACAATAAGATTGTTACCATTTGTTTAAAGGATTTAGGGCCTCTTTATAGCCAAAGCAAGTCACTAAGAATGTTTTACTGTCATCTTTTAGAAGGACAGAGAAGTCAGATGATAATCTGCAGGTGTGTTTATGAATAGATAAGATGGAGAAATCATTAAAAAAGGGGAGAGGTTCTGGGAGTTGAAAAACACAGAGAAACCCAGTTTTGATAAAACATCAAGGGTTGGTAAATAGTTCATTAAAATTAAATAAGACAATTGAAGTTATTACTGAAACCAATTAACTTCAAAGTATTTTAAAAATACCCTTGCTTATATACTGTAGCTAGCATTTTGCGCCAAACATATTTTTTAAAGCAATGATGCATGCTAATTTTCTGACAAGAAGAAGTTCTTATGTAATTATATGGGAAAACTATAACTGTGTTAACATGTTAGGGACTTTTTTTCTGAAAAATATTTAATCAAAAATAAATGTATTGATGTAACTAAGTTTCTGCTAAAATCTCCAATTTGTCTGAACAGAGAAGCTAGAGAGAGAGAGTATACCTCATAGAATACACAACTTCCAATGTGCAAGACCCTGATTTGATCACTGCAAATACCTGGTAGCATTGTGGACAGTACAAGGGGAGCTCTGTGCATGGTAGAGTGACAAAGTGATATATTTTCTCTCTTTGTGTCACCCCCCACCCAACTGCCCTTCTATCTTTCTCAAACTGAAATGAAATTTTTTAGCCCAACAGACTTCTTAGAGGTATTGATAATGTATAAAATCTTAAGTTTATTTCATAACATCACATACAATAAAAGTAGAAATAATAACAAGAAATATTTAACTCGAAAACATATAAACATCTTTCATATTAAAAATGCATTGCTGTCCTTTTGAGTTAGGGAGAACATTTTGTCTTTGTGAGTGTTGAAACATGGTTTCCAAAACCAGGTTCCTTTGAAGCTAAAGGGGTACTGGAGCAATGCCCAAATCAACTTCTTTTTTTCTTGACTTCAGAGAATTTTTATACAAGAAAAAGCAAAGCTGACTTCATCTTGCCTCTCCATCTCTCCTCTTTCTCAAAGACCTAAGCTCAAACCTTGGGTTCCCACCTGTGGTGGGGAAGTTTCATTAGTAGTCCTGCCAGTTGTTTTCTCCTCACCCCTACCCCCAACCCCCTGCCCCCTCCCTCTGTTTCTCTCTGTCTTTATCAGAAATATAATATTTATATAGAATTAGCCACTTGGAATGGTAAAGTCTAAGAATAAGCACTGAACTTCAGAGATATCCAAGTGGCAAACAAAAATCTGTCACACAGACCTCTGGGATAAACTGAACTTGTTATGCAAACCTCAGGAAGAAAGCGTTGCTATATGATTCTATTCTGAAGTTTTACAGACTATTAGGCTCCAGTGATTCATTCTTCATGACAAGATCTCTTCTAGACTGAGAAATAGCCTTCTGGTAGGATCCCTTCCAGCCAAACAAGCAGACTTGTGACAAGAACCATTAGAGCTAGACAGATAACTTCTTGACAATCCCCCCCCCCCCCAGTTTAATGGACAATCTCCTGACAGAATGTCAGTCACATGGCTACAGGACAGAATCCTTTCTATCTTACTCACTATCCTTTTAAATCCTGAACCCTAGCCTCATAATATATAATTTTTTACATTGAGTTTGCCATCTTCTTGGGTTTGACTTAGTAAATATGTATTTCTTCCAACTGTGACCTCTCTGTTAATTAGCCTTTTGATCATCATATTTATTTGGTAACTGAAGGTTGGACTAGAAATTTCTCTTATCTATTTCTCAATAAGTAGGTGTTGGGATAACTAGAACTTGAACTTGAGGTCACTAGATAATCTGGATTTCTGGAATGTGAGGGGTTCTACTTTCCTACAGTTAAATTCTATTCTTGGTACTAAAAGGTAAATATAAGCACAGGCAAGGATTCATTGGGTACCAGTCTTTAAGCTTATAAGATAGTCAACTTCTGCAAAAGCAGTTTCTCTAAACAGAATGTTAAGATTTATTCATTTTGGCTTAGTCTGATTTATTAATGACAAGTTCCACTGTTAAGCAACCTGTCCATTTAAGGTCATAGTTCTACCTGAATTACTAGTTTATTTTTATCATTTGCTTAATCTTCATAATGTTAACTAAAATAAAATATTACTGCTGCATAGAGAAAAATAAGAAACTTATTTTGACTTTAAAATTGGTCCCCACCTTCTCTGCTTATTAAAGTAGACACCACTTCACAAGTCATTATCAAAATAAAGACCACTTTCTCGTACTTATCCATCTAAAAAAAGGTGATTGTTGTGTCCAGATCATAGAACACGTGACTGGATGCACAGACTATTATGTACAGGTTGTACCCAGGTTCAAGAGCATTGTTTCCACTTTCAGAGGAGAAGCTTCATTACTGGAGAAGCAGTACTTCAGATGTGTATATATCTCTCTCTCCCTCTCATTCTCCTCTCTCAACTTCTCTCTCCTATAAAATTAGAAGAGGGAGGGAGACAGAGAAGAAGAAGGAGGAGGAGGAGGAGGAGAAGGAGAGGAAGAAGGGGAAAGTAAAAACAGACATGAACACCAAGAGTAGTAAATTTATCTTGCAGGTGCTGAACCCCAGTCATAACCCTAGTGAATACAGAAGAAGAAGAAGAAGAAGAAGAAGAAGAAGAAGAAGAAGAAGAAGAAGAAGAAGAAGAAGGAGAAGGAGAAGGAGAAGGAGAAGGAGAAGGAGAAGGAGAAGGAGAAGGAGAAGGAGAAGGAGAAGGAGAAGGAGAAGGAGAAGGAGAAGGAGAAGGAGAAGAAGAAGAAGAAGAAGAAGAAGAAGAAGAAGAAGAAGAAGAAGAAGGAGAGAAGAAGAAGAAAACATGAAGATGTTTGCATGAAGGAAAGTCTGGGGAAATTCTTCTCAAAAATTCCCATCAGATCCTGATCTTATCAATGATAAAGCAGATAACAGAGAACAATGGGAGCTTCAGATAAATGGATACAAAGAAACCTATATCAAATGTAAATAGCAGAACAACTAAGATCACTGAAAATAAAGTTGACCTGCGAATATTTTGTCTTTTCTCTACCCTCAAGCCTTGAAGCCAGGGATTCAAGTTTTTGGAAGCTGCATTCCAGAGGTATGAAAACCTGCCCTACTACATTCCAGAAGTAAAAATGGACCTCAAATTCTAGCAGGAAAGTTCACCTTGAAATAGCTTAGACAGATAGAATCAGTAAAGGTGATTAGAACTTTTCTGGAACCAGCAGTGTCCCAGGACACAAACTTAGGAGCACCTAATACCCCTTGTGTGAACTTGTTCATGCTTGCCATCCAGAGATGATGCCTGGTTAGCCAGAAGCTTTTGACTCCAGAATATCTGGAGAAGTGAACTGTGAGCAGGGCTTAGTTGTAAATTATAGTGAAAGGCTTCTGACTGAAGCCCCCAAAATAAACCTCAAAGAGAGTAAGTCTTTTGCCCAGCATAACCTAGTCCCAGCATAGTGCCTAGACTGAGTCTTCAGGGAAAACCAGTACAGCAGGACCAACAGATAACACAGAAGAGCTCCGATGGCAATGGGAAAGGAGTAGGATAAAGCTTTGAGCAAAAATCTTCCATAAAGTCAGCCTGCCTTCAGACTAATTTTGCTGTTGAGTCTGAAAGCAATGCAAGTATGTGTAGTCTTCCCTTGACTGGTCCCGGACTGTAGAGCAGGGTAGATATTTAATGCAATCCCCAGCAAGTTGCCAAAAATTTTCTTCAAGAGATTAGAACGGGAGATACAAGAGTTTATCTGAAGAGAGAAAATTCTCAGAATAGCCAAAGTAATTCTGTAAGAACACAACAAAAAGAAGTCTTACATTTTCTGATCTCAAAACATAAAACAGACCCACTATAATCAAAATGGACTGGTAATGAAACCAAAATAGACATATTAATGAATACAATTAAGAGCCCTAAAGTCAGGCCTATGATCAGTTTTTGAAAAAGGAGTCCAACACATTTAATGGAAAATGGAAGGACTATATAACAAATGGTGTTGGGTAAATCAGGTTGAAATATTCAGAATAATGAAACTGGACCACTACATTTCATTGTACACAAAAGGTAACTCCAAATGTAACAAAGATTTAGAAGTTGGGATAGGAACCATCAAGTACTTAGAGGAAAACATGGCAATATTCTCTTCTATATAAGTTTTTACAATATCCAGTTTCAAGGAAAACAAAAGAAAAAACAGACTGACGGGATTACATGGAACTGAAAAGCTTCTTCACAGCAAAAGGGATCATCACCATAGCAAAGAGCACCCTCATGGAGTAAACAAACATGTAGAAAGAAGTTAGAAAATGCCATTGTAGTTATCGGTAAGATTTCCTATATCAACACAGTTTTTTCTGCCTCTTTACAGTTGGCTACTCTCTGCCTTCTGTCCACTGTACCTCTCTGGCCAGTGTATTTACAGTTGACTTCTCTCTGCCTTCTGTCTGATGAATCTTTCTGGTCATTTCATTTATGGTTGGTTACTCACTGCCTTCTGTCCACTGTACTTCACTGGTCACTGTATTTACAGTTGATTTCTCCATGCCTTCTGTCTGCCGAATCTTTGGTGAGGATATCTGCAACTGGTCTCTCCTATGTGTGCATATGTGTGTATATAAGATTCTTAAGTATTTTAATTAAAGTATTTTTTCCAAAGAAAATATTGCAATCCTCTGATAGACATCACATGACCTTTCTAACAAGTTAGTTGAATTAGTTACTGTGGAAATGAGTATCATAAACTATGCCTTAACTAGGAACACCCATTTCTAAATACACCCAAGTGATCATAAGAGTGTATGTTTTGGGAGTCGGGTGGTAGCGCAGCGGGTTAAGTGCATGTGGTGCAAAGCATAAGGACTCCTGTTCGAGCTCTGGCTCCCCACCTGCAGAGGAGTTGCTTCACAAGCAGTGAAGCAGGTCTGCATGTGTCTATCTTTCTCTCCACCTCTCTGTCTTCCCCTCCTCTCTCCATTTCTCTCAGTTCTATCCAACAATGATGACATCAATGACAATAACAATAAAACAACAAGGACAACAAAAGGGAATAAATAAATAAATATAAAAAGAGCATATGTTTTAAGATTCAATCTTCAGATAAAATATTAATGAGATAAGAAATAAAGTAATATTTGGCAAGTTTATATTTTTATTACATTTTCAGATAATTTAAATTTCTATTCATTGATTTTCTAAATAATTTAGCAACTATTTCTTGAAATATTTGTATTAATTTACAAAAAAAGAATGTAAACTTTTATTAAGCTAATCTAGTGCATACTGCAAAACAATGCAAAATATTTCTATTTCATGTGTCCCAAAATATATTCTACTATGTAATGAAAGACGAAGTTTAAATACTACCATTTTTGGTAGGAAAGTAATGAAAGTGTACTTGTCATATGCCAAGTAGCTAAGGAGATGTGTCTTAATTTCATGAGCATGGTTTCACATAACACTAATTTCAGCATTCAAGCAAGTCTTTCCTTTTTTAAAAAACATATGTAGAGATGTATTTAACATCAGACTGGCTGCAATTAGTAGATTTAAGTTCCAAACCAACTGTGTTTAACTTTATATCTCATCTACTTTCAATTCCTGGGCACTTCCTGTGGTTGTGACAGGGAAAATAAAAAATTTTCTGTATGCTCCCTAGGCATGGAAAAGTATTTTATTATCTATCTTGGCATTATAATAAGATAGTCTGGCAACTTCTAATTATACTTCATTATGCTAACAAATGAAATGCATGAAAACATATCAGAAAACTGTTAATATTAACTGGATAGAAGAAGAATTTTTATTTTTTGGGAAAAAAGAACAATGGTACTCTACAGAAAAATACCTACTGTAGGTAATACAGGAAAATAGTAATTGTGATGATAGTATTAATATTCATTTCTATGTAAAAGTACTATAATTATATCTTTTATTCAGAGCAAATAAGACTTACTTTCAGATATTCCAGTTAAGCAATAAGTAGCAACTTTTCCCAAAAGGTTTATGAAACCATTATTCTCTCTCGTCTCAGTAATATGCCACTGTGGACTGACAATTCAAGCAGAACCATACAAAAGGCAATTAATTCATTCAGCAGAATACAACACAGGAACAATTTGTCTGACATGTAGCATTTGATTTTCAATAGTTGCTTACCTACCCAGGGAACATACCAAGTTCATCCTTTAGAAATGAGATAGGGCATATTCTGGCTGTGTGCCCTAAGACTCATGGGTAGCATTTAGTTTAAGAGCATCTGAATATAGCTTAAAGGGGTAGTTAAAAGAGGAAGCACTTAAAGTGCGTTCTCCTGAATACATAGACACTGGACTATTATATTAAATAAAACATGCAATTCACTCTGAAACTATTTATGCTTTTGACATTAACTTACAAGAATAGATGATATGGATGAATGAATAGACAGATAATAATAGATTGATAGCCAAACAGGTGATAGATACGTAGAGAGATTGATATACTACATTCCATAACAAAATCAATCTTGACTCTTGCTGCTATTTCCATTAGCAAATCAAGGATAATGACATTAACACCTCAGGGCGTTGCTCTGTTTAAATATAAAAAGTACTCAGAGACTCTGGAGGCAGGGCTATGTGGCAGCAGCAGCATCTGTCTTTCCTTTCCTCTTCCATATCAACAAGGAATACCAAAGAAGACCACCTAGGACCTCAACAAGACAGGACTAGAATGACTTCAGGAACCCACCAAATGAATGGTGAGTGCAAAAATATGTGGCTCATAGACAGAGAGGAGCCTAGGAAAGATTAATTGGCTGGTAACTCTCCGGCAGTTTACCAGTTGAGAAGCCACCTCTAGTCTGTTTCACTAACAAAAAGACACCTGAAGGGAGGAGAGGACTCCCCTAAGACTCATCAAATGCAACTGTGAGTCTCCATTGCTACTGCCCTCAGAATCTGGAGCTGCAGGGAGGGGTGGGGGAGGCCCTGTGCTGACACCAGGGGACAGAGAACTAAGGAGGAAACTCAGGAGGAGATCTATACTTCCATAGAGTAGCAGTGGGGCTGTGAGAGTCTCTTTGAATAACCACTGGATTATCTCTGCCCCACCCTGCTTTATCTCTTGGTCAGGAGTCAGTGATTAAGTTAAGAAGCCTACTTAGAGTTTAAAAGCCCTCAGGTTCCCATACCCTACAGGGAGGAAAAAGAACAAAAGAGGATTTTAAGCCACTGTACTCCAACTCAGGGATTAAAATAATATTGAAACAACTGTCAGTTTCCACAACTGTGAAGCCTTTAATTACCTCACTTAGACACAAGTCAATCCAGGCAAGAGTGATCAGTAATTTGAAAAGTACTGAGAGAGAGTCCTCATAATATACTATATAAAATGGTTAAACCAACAAGAAGAAATATTGGAGAAGTGAATCAGGACACAAGTCAAGCTAAAATCCCCCCAAAGGTTGAATCACAAAATAATGAAGTCAATATCCAAACACTAGTTAAGGAAATAATCACAGGAGTAAGTAAAGAGTTTGAAAGAAATGTCATCAGAAATACAGAAACAACAAATGAAACTCTGAAAAACCACCAATTATCTCAAAGTTATTAGAGAACTGAAACATGAAATAGCTGAGCTAAGAACATAACTAACTGAACAAGGTAAAACAGTATCAGAAAAGGATAAAGACAGTAGATGAACTCCAGAAAACAGTAGAGGGGAGAGAGAATAGAATAAAAGAGGCTGAAGACAGAGTAAGCAAGATCGAGGGTAAATTAGAGACAACTAAAAAATGAAGTAAGATATCTCAAAAAGAGATTATGAGGTAATGAAAAAAACAACAGACACCTATGAGATGACTATAAAAGAAATAATATATGTATTATTGACTTAGCAGTGGAAGAAAGAGGAGGGGAAGAAAGCATTCTGCAGGACATAATAGCTGAGAACCATAAAAGTTCAAGAAGCCCAGGGGGTCCCTAGCACAATTAACCCAGACTTAAAGACACCAAGACAAATCCTATTGAGAATGGAAAAGAATAAGGAGAAAAGGATTCTGAAGGCTGCAAGAGAGAAACAAAGAGTCACCTACAAAGGAAAACCCATAAGATTAGCAGCAGACTTCTCCACACAAACACTACAGGCCAGAAGAGAATGGCAAGATATCTATCCAGTGCTCAATGAAAAAGGCTTCCAACCAAGACTACTGTATCCTGCTAAACTGTCATTCAGACTAGATGGAGGCATAAAAACCTTCTCAGACAAGCAACAGTTGACAGAATCAACTATCACCAAGACTGCCCTGAAAACAGTTCTGAAAGGTCTCCTATAAATAGTCAGACCACCATAAATATATCATCTATCAGAACACTCTAAGACTCTACAAGAATGGCATTAAAATATCTTCAATCTTTGATATCAATAAATGTCAATGGCCTGAATTTACCTATTAAAAGGCATAGAGTAGGAAGATGCATCAGAATACAAAACCCAACAATATGCTGTCTACAGTAAACCGACCTAACTCAACAAGACAAACACAGACTCAAAGTAAAAGGATGGAAAACTATCATACAATCCAATGGCCCACAAAAAAAGGGCAGGGACAACTATTATCATATCTGACACAATAGACTTTAAAATAAAAAAGTGAATAAAAAAGATAGAGATGGACATTACTCAGTGCTCAGAGTATCAGTCAATCAAGAGGCCTTAACTGTTGTTAACATCTATGCATCCAATGAGAAGCCATCTAAATACATCAAACATCTACTGAAAGAGCAATAGCAATATATTAACAGCAACACAGTAATAGTAGGGGAATTGAACACCCCACTCTCTCAACTGACAGATCATCCAGGCTGAAAATCAATAAAGACATGAAGGAGTCAAATGAGGAGATAGGTAAACTAGAACTATTGGACATTTTTAGAGTCATTCATCCCAAGAAACTGGAATACACATTTTACTCAAGTCCACATGGGTCATTCTCAAGGTTAGACCATATATAAGGCCACAAAAACAGCATCAGCAAATTCAAGAGCATTGAAATCATCACAACCATCTTCTCAGACCACAGTGAAATTAAACTAACACTTAACAATCAACAAAAGATTAGTAATAGTCCCAAAATGTGGAAGCTCAGCAGTATACTATTTAACAACTATGGGGTCAAAGATGAAATAAAAGAAGAAATCAAAATGTTTCGAGAGTTCAACAGAAATGAAGACACAATCTATCAAAATATTTGGGACACAGCTTAGCCAGTACTGAAAGGAAAGTTCATAGCTATACAAGCACACATCAGGAAACAAGAAAAAGCACAAATAAACAGCTTGATTGCACAACTTAAAGACCTAGAAAAAGAAGAACAAAGGAACCCTAAAGCAACCAGAAGGACAGAAATAACTACAGTTAGGGAAGAAATCAATAACACTGAAAATAAGTAAACCATACAAAAGATCAAAGGAAGTAAATGCTGGTTCTTCGAAAGAGTGAATAAAATTGACAAATATTTAGGCAGACTCACAAAAGAACTAAAGAAAAAGACCCAAGTAACTCAGATCGTAAATGAAAGAGGAGATATCATAACAGACATTGCATAAATTCAACATATCATGTGAGACTTCTATGTACAACTATATGCCACCAAGCTAGAGAACCTGGAAGAAATGGACGATTTCCTAGATACCTACCAACTTCCAAAAATAAGTAAAGAGGAACTAGATAACATGAACAGGCCCATCACAGCTAATGAAACTGAAACAGTTATCAAAAACCTTCCCAAGAATACAAATCCTGGACCATATGGTTTTACAAATGAATTCTAGAAAACCTTCAAAGAAGAACTAATACCTCTACTTTTAAAAGTTTTCCAGAAGATTGAAGACACTGGAATACTCCCTGCCAGCTTCTATGAAGCCAACTTCACAGTGATATAAAAAGCACAAAGGGACACAACCAAAAAAGAAAACTACAGACCAATATCTCTGATGAACATAGATGCTAAAATATTGAACAAAATTCTAGCCAACTATATACAGCAGTATATTAAACAGATTGTTCATCATGACCAAGTGGGTTTTATCTCAGGTATATAAGTTTGGTTTAATATAAGTATATCAATTAGTGTGATCCACCACATCCATAAAAGCAAGACCAAAAACCACATAGTCATAATAGAATAGAACAAATGCTACAAATGTTTATCTGGAACCAGAAAAGACCTAAAATTGCCAAAACAATCATGAGAAGAAAGAACAGAACTGGAGGCATCACACCCCCACATTTCAAATTGTATTATAGGGCTGTTGTCATCAAAACTGCTTGGTATTGGAACATGAATAGACATACTGACCAGTGGAATAGAATTGAGAGCCCAGAAGCAAGCCCCCACACCTATGGACATCTAATCTTTGACAAAGGTGCCCAGACTATTAAATCTGGAAAGCATAGTCTCTTCAACAAATGATGTTCGAATAAAGTGGATTGAAACATGCAGAAGATGAAACTAAACCACTGTATCTCACCAAACACAAAAGTAAATTCCAAGTGGATCAATGATTGGATGTTAGACCACAAACTATCAGATGCTTAGAGGAAAATATTGGCAGAACTCTTTTCCACAAAAATTTGAAAGACATCTTCAATGTATCAAATCCAATTACAAAGAAGACTAAGGCAACCTATGGGACTATATCAAATTAAAAAGCTTCTGCACAGTAAAAGAAACCAATACCCAAACCAAGAGACCCCTCACAGAATGGAAGAATATTTTTACATGCCATACATCAGACAAGAGGTTTACAACCAAAATATATAAAGAGCTTCCAAACTCAACAATAAGAAAACAAATAACCCCATCCAAAAATGCGGGGAAGACATGGACAGAATATTCACCACAGAAGAGATCCACAAGGCCTAGAAACACATGAAAAACTGCTATAAGTCTTTGATTATCAGAGAAATGCAAATAAAGACAACAATGAGATAACACTTCACTCCTGTGAGAATGTCATACATCAGAAAAGGTAGCAGCAGCAAATGCTGGAGAAGTTATGGGGTCAAGGGAACCCTCCTTCACTGCTGGCATGTATGTAAACTGGTCCAACCTCTGAGGAAAACAGTCTGGAGAACTCTCAGAAGGCTAAGAATGCATCTACACTATGATCCTGCAATTCCTATCCTGGGGATATATCCTAAGGAACCCAACACTTCCATCCAAAAAGATCTGTGTACACATATGTTCTTATCAGCAAAGTTTGTAATAGCCAAAGCCTGGAAGACATCCCAGGTGTCCAACAACAGGTAAGTGGCTCAGCAAGTCGTGGTATATTACTACTCAGCTATTAAAAAATGATGACTTCACCATCTTCAACTGATCTTGCATGAATCTTGAAAAATTTATGTTAAGTGAAATAAGTCAGAAACAGAAGGATTAATATGGGGTGATCTCACTCTCAGGCAGCAGTTTAAAAATAAGATCAGAAGAGAAAATACAAAAAGAATCTGAACTGGACTTGGCGTATTGCACCAAAGTAAAAGACTCTGGCGTGGGTGGGTGGGGGAGAATACAGGTCCAAAAAGGATGACAGAAGACCTAGTGGGGGCTGTATTGTTATATGGAAAACTGGGAAATGTTATCCATGTACAAACTATTATATTTACTGTCGAATGTAAAACAGTAATTCCCCAATAATGAAATTTTTAAAAAAAGTACTCAGAGTGTATCTTCCTTTAACAGTTGCTCAGTAACTTGCTACATGATTATTGGTGAAAAAATTTTAATTGCTTAATATAAAAGTAGGTTGACCAGCACTCATTTGGTTTGATTAAGACATACATGTCCTCAAACCACAACTATAATAAAAATTGCTGGCAGCTTTCCTCTCATATTGCCAGCTTTTTGGGCTAACGCTTCTCTCTCTCTCGCTGTTCCCTTTCCCTCTAAATTTTTCTCTATTTCTGTTTTTTAAAAGAAAGGAAAAAATTCCTTATGTAGTGGTGGATTCATTGTTTAGGTCCTAAGCCCCAGAGATAACACTAGTAGCAATAAAAAATGAATAAAAAATAATAATGATAACACAGATGTTGGAGATGGACCAGGAAAGTTACACACGTATTACTGATAAGATCTAAAAGGACTGTGAAAAAGAGTGTGGAATTTGGGAGTGGGGCATTATCGCAGTGGGTTATGTACACATGATGCAAAGATGGAAGGAACCATCCTGGTTCCAGACTCCAGCTGGCTCCCCACCTGCAAGGGGATTGCTTCACAAGAAGTGAAGTAGGTCTGCAGGTGTCTATCTTTCTCTCCCCCTCTCTGTCTTTCCCTCCTGTCCTGATTTCTCTGTGTCCTAGCCAACAACAGTAACAACAACAACAATAGCCACATCAATGAATAAATAAATAAATAAATAAAATAAAAATAAATAAACTGTACTTGTGTATCTACAGCTTTCTTGTAAACAATATTTTCCAATAAGATTATTTGATATAAAAACAAGTAAATAATTTTCTTTAAATATTGGAAAAATACTATCCTTGGTCTATTCCCAATAAAGTTGAATTTATTCATACATACACTTTATTTTTACACACACAAAGCTAATTTCTTCTAGTAGTAAAGAAGATAAGTACTTTGCATTTCTATTTTATGTAAAAAGAATGACAGGAACCAACATGTTAGATGATGAATTCAGTAAAAATGTAACCTGCCTCTGCAGTTTCTGTGTTCTTGACTGACACACTTAGCTTCAGAGTAGCCTGTTGTTAAAATTTGGAGGCTCTAGCTGGCCGGGCTAGCTTCATGGGTGGGTAACAGAGACGACCAGAGACATACGGCTGGGCAGGGAAGCTGTATTTCTTTATTCAGGAACAACGATTCATAAACTAAACCAAATTAATCACCAAACAGAATTCTGCTGCCTCTTTCCCCCGCGGTGGCACCAAGCACACTCGAACTCTGCAACTCTGCAACTCTGGAACCCTCTCGGGGTTCCTAGGGGCGGGACCAAGCGGGCCCACAAAACTAGCAGGACTGATCCAAATTTCTTGGTGGGGGAGAGCTAGAACAACCCAATGTAAAGCATACAACAATTCCCCCTTTTCTTTTTAACTAAATGACTACAGTATCAAGGGTGTGGGGTAAACAGAAACCTCTATCATACAGGCATTTTTTTAAAAAAGGAAACTGGCACAAACATGGAGAAACATGTAAGCAAGTAACAAGAACCAGTGTGCTGCCAAGGGAAGGCCTGAGGGGGTCATTTCTTACCTCTGTGGGCAAAACTTTATCAGCTTAAAAAAAAACATTTCTTGCCTCTGGGGGGCGTACTTGCCTCGACAGGCATTTGCATGGGGGTGGGGAACGGCCTAGAGTCCCAAAGGCAGCTGGCTGCAATTTACTTACTATGAAACAAAACTTGTTATTAGCATAACCAAAGCACAATCTAAAATTTCTAATAGAGAAGGAATTTGAGACTTTTACATATCAACAATGTCTTTTTAACCTTTTGTTACACCCATTCAAGATGGAGACACACCCTAGGTGTGTGCAGGAAAGGAAACCTCAGGCATGAGAATAATTAGCATAGCCATTGTGCGATCTACCATTTCTAATAGAGAAGGTAATGGAGAGTTTCACATATCAACAAGTCTATTTAACCTTTTGTTTAGACCAACTTAGTTAAAATATATTGATTGTTAACTAATTTTTACCTCAGACTTTAAATGTAAGTTAATTTTATCTTTATGAGAATCACGTTGAAAACCTTTTTCATTTAACTTTTACTAGTAAGAATTTAGCCTTAAAGTTACTGTTTACCAAACTTTAAACACACACATAAACATGGTCATTAATACACAAGGAGAGAAACCTTTATTATGAAGACATGTCATTTTAAACACGAGTTTAAATCTGTACTGTCTTAGTTGTTGGGGGGGGTGCGTTGTCCAGTGGTGGTCTCTTGGGCAGCTTCACTTCTAGTAATTGCAGGTTGCGGTCTATGCATGAATCTCTGTGTACTCCAGCTTGTCTGTCTTCAGACCGGAGCTGAGGATCTCTGCCAGCATGTCCAGTTTTGGCAGGGGGTCCGGGGGGTCCGGGAGGTCCAGGATCATTCCAGAATTCATAGCACGAGGGCGGGCGGGCCAGTCTTGTAGAAGGCATGGGCCGAGGTGCCCAGGGGTGGTGACCATGATATGCCGCCGCGGCCCTGCCCCATAGCCCTGCCATGTCTGTTGCCCTGCTCGCAGTGGCCGAGCAGCATGGAGGGATTACGCGAACAGTGTCCTGCGCCACGCGGTGGAGAGCCAGCTTCTGTGGGCTGGCCTGCGTGCTGGCCTCGGGCTCTTGCATGGTGGCATCGGACTCCTGCGTGTTGGCATCGGGCTCCTGTGTGGTGGCATCGGGCTCCTGCGTGCTGGCGTCAGCCTCCTGCAGGCTGCGGGGCTGCGGGCACGGTGCGCGGGGTTGTCTGGGCGCAGCCAGCTGGCTGGCTGTTCCACCAGGTGGAAAGGCAGCTCTGTGCCTAGCCTCTTGCCCGCTGGCTCTTCCCAACTCCTCTGGCTGTTTTGAGTTCGCCCAAGCGAGTGGAAACCACAGAGTGGTCAAGAGATAAATGTTCCAGAAACAGCAAAACAGTCTCGTGAAGAAAGAGCAGAGGCCTTTGGAGATCTCTTCACAAGCAGAAGAGAAGGCCATAGTATGGGGGTCGGGCGGTGGCGCAGCGGGTTAAGCACACGTGGTGCAAAGCGCAGGGACCGGCGTAAGGATCCCGGTTCGAGCCCCCGGCTCCCCACCTGCAGGGGAGTCGCTTCACAGGCGGTGAAGCGGGTCTGCAGGTATCTATCTTTCTCTCCCCCCCCTCTCTGTCTTCCCCTCCTCTCTCCATTTCTCTCTGTCCTATCCAACAACAAAGCAACGTCAACAATGGCAATAATAATCGCAACGAGGCTGCAACAACTAGGGCAACAAAAAAAGGGAAAAATGGCCTCCAGGAGCGGTGGATTCATGGTGCAGGCACCGAGCCCAGCAGTGACCCTGGAGGGAAAAAAAAAAAAAAAAAAGAAGGCCATAGTACATAGGTAGCCAAATTGTCTTCACTTATCTGAGAGATGCGCAGGTCAGGTCCACGTGGGCGCCATTTGTTGTTAAAATTCAGAGGCTCTAGCTGGCCGGGCTAGCTTCACGGGTGGGTAACAGAGACGACCAGAGACATATGGCTGGGCAGGGAAGCTGTATTTCTTTATTCAGGAACAACGATTCATAAACTAAACCAAACTAATCACCAAACAGAACTCTGCTGCCTCTTTCTCTGCGGTGGCATCATGCACTCTCGAACTCTGCAACTCTGCAACTCTGGAACCCTCACGGGGCTCCTAGGGGCGGGGCCAAGCAGCCCGCAAAACTAGCAGGACTGATCCAATTTTCTTGGCGGGGGAGAGCTAGAACAACCCAATGTAAAGCATACAACAGTAGCCAAAGTCTAACTGAACTAAAATTCATAATTTTAATAAGAGTTTCCATGTAGGAACTATCTTAAAAGCAATGCCATTAATTGAAATACTTCTATGAAGCTTTTATGCCAACTAAAATCAAATCTTCAATTATTCTCCACTAGTTATTCTTAGTGTAGCACAAGGGTATCTGCAACTTCTTTCAAAAGATTAAGCAAAATCATAAAGCAAAATTATTTTGTAAAAAAATAATGAGACATTGAAGTTTTGTTAATGGCAGTGTATTTATCTTACGAAAGACAGTTGAGAGGTAATTATAACATGCAAATTAATTCTCATTGGGCTGCATTTTAAAATTATATATTAGTGTACAGTATCTCAAACTGCAACCTGTGATTTGGTTTATTTCATGTAGAGAAATCACAGCCGTTTCTATCTTAAGTTTGTCCTTTCTGTTTATAATTCCTTTTTTTTTTTAAGTCTTCTAGTGCTCTTGTCTGAAAGTATCTCGTTTTGGTTGTTAGTCTATTAGAAAAATGCTTTTCTCCTGGAAGTTTTATTCTTTGAAATGTATTAATTTCTTACTATAGTTCTCTTAATTCACTGACAGAACCAGTGTTATTATTAAATATTATTAAATACAATATATTTAATAACATTAAACATATATTAAATAATATATTTAATTTAATAATAATTGTCTGTCAAAAGCAGACAATAAAATGTCTCAATGAATTCAATGATAGAAGACATTCAATGTTTAGGTTAAAAATTATTCAGTTTGGGGGGATCCATGATCATCTTCCATGAAGTTATTGAGCTATTTTGAAAAGAAATATGTCTATAATATTAAACATTTAGAGTTCTTTAAATGGTTTTCAATAGAAACAATAGTATTGATTTTATTTGATATATTCATCTGTCTCATATTCCAGATGCTATGTTGTTTGAATTATTGCTAAGGAATCGCTGAATAGTATTTGCATAATATTAATACAATTCTTTTCAGTTTCACTGTATATATGTACTAATATGTATTCTGGCTTGAGAAAAAAATGATTTTGTGCCTGTAGGAAAAATTATACAAAGTGTTGGGCAATAATCTAGCTAGTTGAACTCACACATTACCATGCACAACAGCCCATGTTCTAGCCCCTGGTTCCCACCTACAGGGAGGAAACTTCATGAGTAGTGTTATGTGTCTCTCTCATCCCTATAAAATAAAAAACAAAAAGGAGCAGGGAGCGGTGGGGAGAATGCCCTCCCAGAGCTGTGGATTCATCACTATAAATTTGGAGGCAGTAAAAGATTATATATATATGAAAATAAAATTGTTCAAATGCCTTATTGTAAAAAATGCTCTAAATATGCATTCACTCTATATCATTTAACTGCTTTATTAATAACCGTAACATTTTGTAGCATCTCTGTCACTATCCCCTCAACCTCCCAAATACATGAAACTGTTTCATTATTCATTGATTCAGGAATTTATCATAGAAACTAGCTTTTTAATAAGTGCGTGAAAATGATCAAGTGTTTTAAGTATAAGAACACACCTGTGTTTAGTACCTACTTTTATGTTCCATATGAACAATGCTCATATTTATTAATAAATATATTGAATATTAATGCTGTTTTCATCTTTTTTTAAATATTTATTTTATTTATTTATTCCCTTTTGTTGCCCTTGTTGTTTTATTGTTGTAGTTATTATTGTTGTTGTCGTTGTTGGATAGGACAGAGAGAAATGGAGAGAGGAGGGGAAGACAGAGAGGAGGAGAGAAAGATAGACACCTGCAGACCTGCTTCACCACCTGTGAAGCGACTCCCCTGCAGGTGGGGAGCCAGGTTCGAACCGGATTCCTTATGCCCGTCCTTGAGCTTTGCGCCACCTGCGCTTAACCCGCTGCACTACAGCCCGACTCCCGCTGTTTTCATCTTTTAAGGAATATAGAAACTTTCTAGAAAATATTTCAAATGTGTGATGACTTCCAGCTTTCTCATCCACACCTATTCCTATACTTCTACTAGAATAGATACTAATCATGACTATTATGCCAATCATCTTCAATTGCTAATATTTTTTATAATTTAAGACATATGTAGACATTCTTATTAAAATAAGTTTTCTTTTCCTCCTATGTTGCTAAGTGGCATATTTCTTGCCACTTACTTTAGTGGCTCAGTATATTAACACCTTTGACTTTCATCTCTTATTTTAATCGATTTACTATACTCCAATGACTGGAATAAATTACAATGTATTTGTTGCTGCTTATTTTTGTTTTTCAGGAGTATAGAGATGCTACAAGAATAAATGCTTCTTTTCAGTAATTTAAATTGCAGAATTTCAATGACTCAGCTCCAATCTGAGATTCATTAGTCAGGATATTATGGCAGATTGGTGCTTTTTTAATATTTTATTTTATTTATTTATTCCCTTTTGTTGCCCTTGTTGTTTTATTGTTGTAGTTATTATTGTTGTCGTCGTTGTTGGATAGGACAGAGAGAAATGGAAAGAGGAGGGGAAGACAGAGAGGAGGAGAGAAAGATAGACACCTGCAGACCTGCTTCACCGCCTGTGAAGCGACGCCCCTGCAGGTGGGGAGCCGGGGTTCGAACTGGGATCCTTATGCTGGTCCTTGTGCTTTCCGCCATCTGCGCTTAACCCGCTGCGCTACAGCCCGACTCCCAAGATTGGTGCTTTTTAAACTTCATCAGATGAGTGATAGGATTCCAAAATTGGAAATCTGTACTTTAGGTACTTGGAAATATGGTATTACTTATGTAGATATGCAGCTCAGTTATATATAAGCTCATTTGTAAATTTGTTAATACCACATTATAAAGTGCCAGAAGTTTGTAAGGTTCCTCTCATCAATACTAATTATGCTAGTTTAATTTTTTTCCAAGATAACTTCATACTAATGTTTAAGTTGAGTATTGTGATGAAACTTTGTATAGTACTCATTAGAAATTAGATATATTTTCTTTTTATAAACTCTTTTTCAGCCATCAGATTCCAGATGCTACCAGGATGCCAACCGGACCTTCCTGGGCAGATGACACCACCAATGTGTCCTGGAGCCCCACTTCCCCAGAACCCCACCCCATTAGGGAAAGGGACAGACAGGCTGAGAGTATGGATTGACCTTCCAACGTCAATGTTCATCAGGGAAGCAGTTACAGAAGCTAGACTTTCAACCTCCTGCACCCTATAATGATCCTGGGTCCATAATCCCAGAGGGTTAAAGAATAGGGAAGCTATCAAGAGAGGGGATGGGATACAGAGTTCTGGTGGTGGGAATTGTATGGAATTATACCTCTCTTAATCCTGTGGACTTGTCAGTTTTCCACTTTATAAATAAATAAAGAAAAGAAATTAGATATTTTTAAATACTTTACAAATATGTTGTATAGTGTTATTTTTAATATTAAATGGATTTTAAATTTTACAGTAGTTTTAGATTTATTTAAAAATACAGAAATAACAGAGACTTCTAGATATAGTCTATACCTTATTTTCACAATTTGCAATCAGTTGATAGAATAGCACTTTGGATAACATGGTTGTTTGCCTTGGTTAAAAACAAACAAACAAAAACCTACCAAACTATCTTGCAAAAGAGACATGCCATTTTGCATTCTCAGAGGAAATTAATCTGAGTTCTTGTTATTCTATAGCATTTCAAGCAATTCCTATTTTTCTTTGTTTTATTTTAGCCTCTCTTTAATGTGTACCTGTATTTCATTGTTGTGTTAATCTTCCTTTCCCTTAAATATAGGTCATTTTTTTCTTTTTTATAAAATATTTTTGTATTTATTTATTCCATTTTGTTGCCCTTATTATTTTATTACTGTAGTAGTTATTGGACAACTACTACAGACAGAGAGAAATGGAGAGAGGAGGGGGAGAGAAAGATAGACACCTGCAGACTTGCTTCACTGCCTGTGAAGAGATTTCCCTACAAGTGGGGAGCCGGGGGCTCAAACCGAGATCCTTAAGCTAGTCCTTGCCACATGCACTTAACCCGCTGTGCTATCATCGGACTTCCAGGTCATATTTTTTGGTGTGATCCTAGCTAGCTGTATATTTTCTTTGGAGAGAAGGGTATTTATTCAGGTACTTTATTCAAATATTTAGTATGGTTAATTAGAACATTATTTTACTTTCAAGTATTCCATTCACGTGTCGGCTACAAGTCCTTTAACAGTTGTGTTTTGCAAATAATACTGTACCAGTCTGTGTTGTTCTTTTATCTTTCATATCTGAAGTTTAATGTTTTTTTTTCTAGATACAAAAAAAGTCTAATAGAAGAGAATTAAGGGTAGGTTTTCTAGAAAAGGACAGTAAGGAAGTCTAGGAGACAGCACAACACTACTACTCTGACTTCATGCTTGAAGAGCCAGGTGTCATGGGTTCAGTCTCCAAAACCTACATTTGCCAGAGCTGAGCTGTGCTCTGGACTTTCTCTTTCTTTTTAATTTTTAATTATGTTTATTTATTTATTAGATAGATGCAGCCAGAAATCGAGAGTGAAGGGGGTGGTAGAGGGGGAGAGTCAAAGACACCTACAAAACTGCTTCACTACTCCCAAAGCTTTCCCCCTGCAGGTGGTGTCTGGATTTTCTCTTTCTCTGCTTCTCTCTCTGTCTCTCCCTCCCTCTCTCCCTTTCTCTCTTTCTCTCTCCCCCCACTCTCTCTCCTTCATGCACACATGTGCTCTCTCACTTTCTTGTTATCTAATTGACATTCTCATGAAAATAAATAAATAATAAATAAATAAGACTTCTAATATAATCGTTATAGGAAGTTGCTTGCTTTGCCATGCATACAACCCAAGTTCAAACCCAGTCCTCATTGTATCGGAGTAAAATTTGGCGCTCTTGTGTTGGCCCTTTCTGTCTCTGTCTTTAATTAATTAATTAATTTCTAAATCATTTTATTGGGGGGTAATTGTTTACAGCACAGTTGTTGACACATGGCTATAATTTCTCATCTCACAGTGATAGTGTCTACCCTTCATTTCTATCCTCAATTTAGATCCTTCTCTGCCATTGTGTACTGGATCTCCAATGCCCAGATACCTTTGCTTTAATACAAGATATCATACCCATTCCAAGCTTCACCTTATGATTTTCTATTCCTATCGTTGTCTCCTAAGTTTCACCTGTAAGTGAGATCATCTTGTATTCATCTTTCTCCTGCATTTTTAACTCAAATTATACCAGGTGCTCTGAGACATAGGTTTAAACCATTTTGAAGTTAAGTGGCCTGGGTTGCTGGTTCAAATATTTATGTCTACCTCTTTGTTGTTTTCAGCAAGTAGATATCTGCATCTTGTCCATTCTTTAGCAACCATTTGAGCAAAATAACATGCTTGCACTTTTATGCTTGCAAAATAGATGGTGGTGTTCTTCCTTGAAGCTTAAAGATTAAAGTGCATTGTATCTACCCAAGCTGGCCCATCATTTCATATTTTACAAAACTTAACTTGTAAATATTTATGAGATGATTATTGCCACAGGCCAGTGATGAACCCATGTAACGGATAGTCATTCAGTTCCTGCTATTGATGTTGCTAATAAAATTGAAAAAAAAAAAAAGGAAGACATCTAGGGAGTTTATCTGTGAGTACATGTTATGAATGAATAACAATATTAACCTAAAGAAAAAGAAAATAATTTCTTAGTTATTATTAAAGTCTAGTAATGGCCCAGTGAGTTAACCTAAATTTTAATCGGTACACATAAAGTCCTCATCCCCTCTGTTGATTAACCTGCAGTTATGAAATGAAATATTACTGACTGATTAGAGGCCTAATACTTTCTTTGAGAGAGTTTAGCAATATGAAAAGTGTGTAATTAAAATACATTTATATACAAACTATTGGACATAAATTTGCATTAATAATAATAGTAGGTTGAATTGATCATCTATTTGGCTTGATTCATTTTATAACTGAAAATAAATACTTGCAAGAAAATTGTTTGAGGTTAAATAGAAACACTAATTAAAATTAACTACTAAAATGTTTTAAAAGTTCATATTAGAATAAAACTGATTACCCATGTTCCATTAGCACTGAAATCTAATAGAATTAATGAATTTGAATTATTTCTCCTAGAATTACTATATGCTAAATTATTGTCTTATGGATGTAACATTCCTGTCAAATATTATATATGTACATATATACATATATCGATGCACACACACACACACACATATATATATATATAGCCAGAGAGAGAGAGAAGCACTGCTCAACTCTGGCTTATGGTACTGCTGAAGATTCAACCTGGGAGCTCAGAGTCTCAGGTCTTTTCGTATAAGCATTATGCTATTTCACCAGTTTCTGAATGCTATTTTTTAATGATACCTACAAAAAACAAATATAAAGATGTTTTATAATATAACATAACAACCATCTGGATACTTCAAGTTATTTTAAAATTTTGAATTTTTAAAATAATTTGAAGTATCCAGATATTATTTTTCTGTAAGTCACTTTCTGACAAACTTATAAAAAATAATTGGGTATTCCAAAAAAAATAGTTTTCTCATTTTTAATTTGTTTAGTGCAGCAGGTCTGTGGCCAAGGTTGTATTTTTAATAATTTAACTTATTTTTTATGGTATAGAGACAGAAATTGAGAAGGAAGGAGGAGGCAATGAAGATGATAGAGGGGGGAAAGAGACACCTGAGGAATTGTTTCACAGCTTGTGAAACATCTCAAACTTCAGATAGGTGCCAGGAGTTTGAACAGAGGTCCGTTTGAACTGTAACATGTGGACTCTAATGGCTGCACCACTGCCCTCCCTCAAGGTTGTGTTTTTAATGAGTGAATTAGAGAACATAATCTGCTTCCTATGAAATTCTCAATGGACTGTAGCTTCCAAAAGTAAAGTGGAAAATTGAAACCCCATAAGTAAAAATAAGGAAGTGTTATTCTAGTAAACTTTGCTTTCTAAGAATTTGCTTTGTTTTGCATATTTTTAGAAATTTTGAAAGAATGAAAAATTTTTAAGTTAAAATTTATGATAATTAAATGGGGGTTGTATTGTTAAATGGGAAACTGGGGAATGTTATGCATGTACAAACTATTGTATTTACTGTTGAAGGTAAAACACTAATTCCTCAATAAAGAAATAAAGTTAAAAAAAAAGATAAATGAGCAGTTAGTAAGTAAGGACTACAAAAGCTAGAATTGGCAGGATACCATCATAATTTAACCATGGCTGTTTTGGTTACTACCAGGCCACCTCATCTGCCAGGGCCCTGGTCAAAGGGTCCTGGAATTCCCACACAGACAGATCTTTAACAGATCCCTCTCTTGACTGTCACTGGTCATCTCCATCAAGAACAACGTAATGGACCCTGTTGTGGGTCCCTACAGGACCTTGCCCTCAAAGTGGATAAAAAATGGTTGGTACTACTCCATTTTCCAAAGGGAGCTTGGGCCAAAATCATCTATCTTGAGGAAGATAGAACTGGCAATGGTGCAGCTTAGAAGGTTCCTAGCTATGACCTCAGAATGTGAGCTCAGACCTACAGGGATACAGAGGTTACACAGACTCCTGCAGTGAATAAAGGCTCCAGATCAAACCGAAGGGGGTTACATTTAATTGTATTTATGTGCTTTTCCAGATTTGGGAGCTATTCTCTTCCTTGACCCAGCTTTTTAGTCTTGATTCTAAACCTGACACTATCTCCCCAGACAAAACCTTTAGGAAACCTGCATGTTAGTTGTTGGGCTCAGGCCGAAATTAGTAAAGTCATGGGCCCCTTGGAATATACCTAAAATAGATCTATGAGCCTTTTCCAAAATGGAAACCCCAAATCTCACCTGCTGTGTTCTTCCCTTTAGATTTCTGATTATTAAGCATTTTGTTCTACTTTATATCTTAGTGATTTTTTAGCCACCAAGTTGCAGATGCTACCATGATGCCAACCTGACTTCCCAGGGAAGATGACCTCACCAATGTACCCTGGAACACCATCTCTCCGGGCCCCTGCCCCACTAGGGAAAGATAGAAACAGGCTGGGGGTGTTAATTGACCTGCCAACGCCCATGTTCAGAGGAGAAGCAATTACAGAAGTCAGACCTTCTACTTTCTTTCTACACCCCATAAAGTTCCTGGGTCCATTCTCACAGAGGGATAAAGAATAGGAAAGATTCCAGTAGAGGGGGTAGGATGTGGAACCCTGAAAGTGGGAATTGTGTAGAATTGTGCCCCTCTTCTCCTGTAGTTTTGTCCATATTTTCTTTTTAAATTTATTTTTTATTTAAGAAAGGATAAATTAACAAAACCAAGAACCTTGTTTCAAATACCTGACCCCCCCACCTGCAGGGAAAAAGCCTTAGGAGCAGTGAAGCAATGCTGTAGTGTCTCTCTCTCTCCTCTCTCTCTTTTTAATTTTTTAAAAATATTTATTTACTTATTCCCTTTTGTTGCCATTTTTTATTGTTGTAGTTGTTATTGAATAGGACAGAGAGAAATGGAGAGAAGAGGGGAAGACAGAGAGGGGAAGAGAAAGATAGACACCTGCAGACCTGCCTCACTGCTTGTGAAGTGACTCCCCTGCAGGTGGGGATCCAGGGAATCGAACTAGGATCCTTACACCAGTCCTTGGGCTTTGTGCCACCTGCACTTAACCCACTGCGCTACCGCCCTACTCCCTTAATTTTTTTATTATCTATTTAGTTATAGGATAGAGATAGCCAGAAATCAAGAGAGAAGGGGGTGATAGGGAGAGAGAAATACAGAAAAAAAATATTTTAAAAATAAAATAAGAGAAATTATTAAGATATTAATATCTAATGTTTATTACAAATATAATATGCCTATTATGTTTAGGAATTGTATCAGGCTTTAGAAAACAAGCATAAAAAGCTACTCCTGCTGCCTGCTTAAGAATCAATAGTAGTTTAGTTGCTTCATGAAAGTCTGTACAACCTCAGTGTAAAGACAAAGGAAAAAGAGTCTATGCATGCTAAGACAACAGAAGATTTATTCAGTTAAGCCTTTTAAAAGAGTGAGATAAAATCTCATGAGAGTCAACAGATTATGAGGTGTTCTAAGAAACTCCAAGGACTCCAGTTTAGCTCTACAGTGGTGGGAAATGCAGCAGTGTTGATTAGTGACACAGATAATGCAATACTCTGAGTTGAAGAAGGAGTTCAAGATTTTTGTGGTGGGGGTAAAGTTTAACAGCTGAGCAATTATCAATTAGAGTGACTTAATATAATTTGATTTAAAATATGACTTGATCAAAACATAAAGGATGGTATATAGAAATACTAAATGCAGGGACATTATTAAGAAGATAATTGAAACATTACAGGTGAGAAATTATAAAAGCCTTAACTGGGACAATGATAATGGACTGGGAAGAGAGGAGATAAATATTTAAAGCACAGAGATAATGGAACTGAGTGAGTTTAACTCTTCTATATTTATGAGTTCCAGGTGTGCCCAAGATCACTTCTTCCTTAGGATATTTGAGCTGGCTTATCCATTAACTCCGCTACTCCACATAATTATTATTCATGTCCTGTGCGATCCACGGTGTGAAAAAGAATTGCAAAGTACAGTTCAACTCAGTTAGGTCTTATACAGATTTTCAGTCATAAGAAGCTTATAGTTTTGTTTTTGATTAAATATTTCTTTTCTGATGAAGATTCTTGGCTCTCCTGCTCTGAGGGCATCTATGCTTCCTGGAGACTGGTGAGATCTGGGGACGACCACCCTGACTGAGGCTGATGTAAATCAGAAGACCTAGCCCCTCACAGAGGCCCACTTACTAAGCAGTTACTGGGTGTTGCTCAGCAGACATGCAATGACAAACAGCTGCAGCAAAGAGCCAGTGAGGCCACTAAAACGCTCGACTGAGGCATCTCTGAGTTCACTGTGATGCTGTGGATGTGGAACCCCTAGAACTCATCCTTCACCTCCCTCTGCTTTGTGAAGACAAGAACATAGCCTGTGTGTCTGTGTGCTCCAAGCAGAACCTAGGATGAGGCTGTGGGATCTCCAGGCCCACCATTGCTTGTTTTGTTACCACTGAAGAAGGCTCACAGCTGAAGCAGCAGATCAGGAAAATTCAGCAATTCATGAAAGGGCTCTTAGTCTAACCAGTGACCTCAGCCATACTTTCCCACTGACTCTCCCTTCCTGCTGAGATTGTCTATCATATTGTCTGTTAGCATATAGTATTATTTTAATGATTATAAAATATTGTCACACTGAAAAGTATTGATTGATTTAGTGATTTAATAATGACTGACAAAAACATAAGATAAGAGGGGTACACTTCCACGCAATTCCCATCACCAGAGTTCCATATCCCATGAGCTCCACTGAAGATTTCCTATTCAATATTCCTCTGGGAGCATGGACCCAGGATCATTATGGAGTGCAAAAGGTCTGACTTCTGTTATTGCTTGCTGCTGGACATGGGTGTTGATGGGTCAATTCATTTTCCCAGCCTGTTTCTAGCTTTCTGTAGTGGGGCAGGACTCTGGAGAGGTGGGTTTCCAGGGCACATCAGTGAGGTCATCTGTCCAGGGAAGTCAGGTTGACATCATGTTGGCATCTGCAACTTGGTGGCTGAAAAAGCATTAAGATATAAAGCAGAACAAATTGTTTAATAATCAGGAACCTAAAGGTAAGAATATAGCAGATGGGATTTGGGGTTTCCATTTTGGAAAAGGCTCATAGATCTATTTTAGGTATATTCCAAGGGTCCCATGACTTTACTCTTTTTGGCCTGAGCCCAACAACTAACATGTAGGTGGGATAAAAAGTATTGTCTAGGGAGATTGTGTCAGAGTTGGAAATAGGACTAGAAAGCCAGATCAGGGAAGAGAATAGCCCCCCAATATGGGGAAAGTAGATAGATATCATTAATTGTAAACACCATAGATTTGATCTGGGGCCCATATTCAGCACAGGAGCCTATGTAACCTCTGCAACCTTGTAGGTCTGAGCTCGCATTCTGTGGTCATAGCTAGGAACATTTTAGCCTGCACTCACTGTAGGACCCATATTCCTGGAGTGGCAGACTGTTAACCCAACCTCCCTTTGGAGAATGGGGTGGTTCTCACCAATGTTGACCCATATTTAGGGCAAGGTCCTGTAGAGGCCTACAAGAAGGTCCACTATGTTGTCTCTGGACACCAATGAAATGTGTCGAGGTACTGGTTACATTGATTTGGTTGAGTTCAGTAAATGCATTATCAAATAGTATGAGTCTAGAGTGACATGCAGGGAAATGAGCCACAATCCAAAGATTCTAGGACTGGGAGAAATATAGGTATTATAGAGAATGAGAAAGGTTCCTGCTTAGAGTTTAAGAAGGCAAATAGGTAGTAATAGTTGTAACCAAGTTATTTGGGAAGTTGATTTACTTTGAAGATCCCATGGTTAGGATTTGCTGTATCATACAAGACCTTACCATGATATATGTCATTTAATGCTATTTACATATATATATATGTAGCAAGATATAGCAAGCTGTATCTTTTTTTTTGTAATTTCTTTATTGGGGAATTAATGTTTCACATTCCACAGTAAATACAATAGTTTGTACATGCATAAAAATTCCCAGTTTTCCAGACAAAAATACACCCCCCCCACTAGGTCCTCTGTCATCCTTCTTGGACCTGTATTCTTCCCCCCAAAACACCCCAGAGTCTTTTACTTTGGTGCAATACACCAAGTCCAGTTCAGGTTCTACTTGTTTTTTTCTCTTCTGACCTTGTTTTTCAACTTCTGCCTTAGAGTGAGATCATCCCATATTCATCCTTCTGTTTCTGACTTACTTAACTTAACATGAATTTTTCAAGCTCCATCCAAGATTGGCTGAAAATCGTGGTCACCATTTTTTATAGCTGAGTAGTATTCCATTGTGTATATATACCACAACTTGCTCAGCCACACATCTATTATTGGACACCTGGGTTTCTTCCAGGTTTTGGCTATTACAAATTATGCTGCTAAGAATATATGTGTACATAAATCTTTTTGGAAGGGTGTATTGGATTCCTTAGGATATATTCCCAAAGAGAAATTGCAGGACCATAGCAATGGAGACTCACAGATGCACTTGGTGAGTATCAGGAGAGTCCTTTCCTTCCCTCAGCCATCTTTTTGTTGGTGAAACACACTGGAGGTGGTGTCTCAACTGGTAAACTGCTGGACTGTTACCAGGTGCTTAATCTCTCCCTAGGCTCCTCTCTGTCCATGAGCCACACGTGTTTGCACTCACTGTTGATTTGGTGGGTTCCTGAAGTTGTTCTAGTCCTGTCTTGTTGCGATCCATGGTGATTTTGTTTGGTATTACTAGTTGACCCAGGCGAGGAGAGGAGAGAAACACAGCTGCTGCTGCTCTGTACCCACCTGTATGTTTTTTTAAATATTTATTTATATATTCCCTTTTTGTTGTCCTTATTGTTTTTGTTGCTGATGTCATTGTTGTTGGATAGGATAGAGAGAAATGGAGAGAGGAGAGGAAGACATTGAGGGGGAGAGAAAGACACCTGCATACTTGTTTGTGAAGTGACTCCCCTGCAGGTGGGGAACCTGGGGCTCTAACCAGGACCCTTATGCCAGTCCTGGCATTTTGCCCCACGTGAGCTTAGCCCACAGCACCACTGGTGAACTCCCAGCTAGCTGTGTCTTATATAGTGACACAACCACTTGTTGCTGGGGTTCCTGGTTGAAGAATAAAGGTGATTTTAATATTTCAAATAAATAGTCATTTTTAGAAATGTAATAGCATTTTAAGCCCACTGTTAAAATTTAATCAAGTTACCAATTTGAAACCTTGTTTACATTGATAGTATATATTCTCAGAACTGGGGCCTATGCATCAAAATGTTGGAGACTTTCAATATGGATTAACATTGGTAGGTACTGCCCCATTCTCTGAAGGGAAGTTGGATCAACATAATTTGCCATGGAGAAAGACAGTGCAGCCTAGAATGTTCCTAGCTATGATTACAGAATGAGAGCTCAGACCTACAGAGGTCTTGTCAATAATTATTTGCATGAATAAAAAATATATAAGCAGCAATATTTAGCCCTCTTCATTACCAGCGATGTGATGTTATGTCTCTTAAAAATAAACCAGTTGGGGCTGGGCGGTGGCGCAGCTGGTTAAGCGCACATGGTGGAAAGTGCAACCAGCTCCAGCCCCGGGGACACGGGGCTGGAAATAAAAATTTTAAAAAAGAATATAGTATGTAATACATATAAAATATAAAAAATGTGTTGATTGACTTTATATTTTTGTTAACATTCTGGTCAACAACAGGCTATTAATAAAGGTTTTGAGAAATGAAAGTTATATGTAGATTTCTCTCCCCTCTATGTTTTCCCCTCCTCTCTTGATTTCTTTCTGTCCTATCCAACAACACAATAGCAATAACAGTAATAACAATAACAACAACAATAAACAACAAAGGCATCAAAAGAGAAAAAAATAGCCTCCAGGAGTAGTGGATTCCTCATGCAGACATCTAGTACCAGAGATAACCTTGGAGGCAAAATAAATGAACAAATTAGTCAATAAATAATAATAAATAAATATGATTGTTATTTACTTAATTCTTTATTTGGTTATCTTTTTCTGCATCTCTTTTTATCATTTGCATATTTTCTGAGTTTTTGTATTACCGCTTCATTTATTATAATTTGTGATTGAAATTAATGTGATATGTACAACTCCTTCCACACTCAGAATGAAAGTATTAACATTACCTGGAATTCTTGAAACAAAATGAAATTGAAGACCAATGCAGCAATGCCACAAATGCTTTTCAAAAATGGATTGACAGATGACTTCTACCTAAGGGAAGTACGGTATCATAGAGATCATGAATCGTGACAACAGATTCGGAGCTTGCTTAAAAAGAATTCCCTAAAGCTTTCATTTAGATTACTGCACAGTTACAATAAGGAAAGGTAACTATATGGTAGGTGAAATATTTTTGCAGCATTTATATTGAAAAGGGAAATGACTAGAGGAGATAATCGTCTGTGTTATCACCTCATGGTGAGACTTTTTAGACAGGAGTAAGCATAACAGATCTAAACTATTCTTAACATATTAACACAAGAACAGTAGCAGAGCAGAAATCCTTATTCAGAATTATAAACATTTAAAAGGTAAGTTGTGTTCCCACTATAGCTATATTCCTTAGGATGCTTGATTTTATTAAGCTATACAAAGGTAGATGGAGAGATTTCAAGTTTCAATGATTATGCCCTTTATATAAGGGCAATGTTTATATAAGTTTCAATGATTATGCCCTTTATATACATTTTCTCATCCAGAGGATTTTAAGAGACCCAAGAAATGCCCCTAAGAGTGTATGGAATAAAAAATTCATAAATAGCAACACCCATACACATGACTGGAATCCATGCCTGACAATGCTGCTTGCAATTGTGACATATTTTATAATCCTCCAGCAAAATCTCGTTGCATTCACAGATTTTATAGGTATTGCAGTAATATAATTTTTCACTACTTCATTCTTGCTTTAGAAGCAATGAAGGGGGAATAAAGTTGGACTATATGGGATTAAGGAAGCATGACCTTGATTCACTGCCCTTCTGAAACATATTTATCAACTTTATATGGTCAACCATAGAATATTGAGCTTGAAACACTGAAGCACTGTGATGACACTGGTGTAGTAGGTGTGCTATGGAAACAAAAATTATTATGCTTTTCTTGACATATGAATATATATATGAGAACATATATACTTTGATATTTTTTGGTATATTAATGAATCTGTTCTTTGAATGTTTATGGGCTTATATGCAGTGCCCTTTCTCTGTTGGTATTTTAAAATTATTTTCTACTATAAAACTCAAGACTATTACTACCCAAACCATCCTATTTTATTAGCTTAATAATTTCTGTAATCTTCTTCTAGCGTTTGCCCTTCTTCCGTAGCCAGTCAACAGCATCAGGTTGAGCCTGATGTAAAGTTTCGAGACCTCTTTTGAATCTGGAGAGGTGGCAGTCGTTGACTATGTGGGTCTGTAGCTGCAGGGGCAGTTCAGGTCGTCTCTGGCTCCCCAGCGATGGAACATAGCAGCACACCGGCCATGGCCTGTTCGATAACGATTGAGGAGGGCCCAATCATAACGTGCTAGGTCAAAGCCGGGTTGACGCCTGCAGGGGTCTGTGATGAGGTGTTTGTTCTTTACCTCAGCTGACTGCCAACTCTGTTTCCAAGAAACTGGAACAGAGAAGTTCAGTGTAGGCATAGGGGACCAGATTGGATGACGAGACGTCAAGCATTGGACAGGGTGGGCAAATATATCCGCGTATATTGGCAGGTCTGGTCGAGCGTAGACGTGGGAAATGAACTTAGATGATGCCGCATCCCGACGAATATCTGGCGGGGCGATGTTGCTAGGAACTGGCAGCCATGGAACCGGGGTGGAACGGATGGTTCCAGAAATTATCCTCATGGAGGAATATAATTTGGAATCGACCAAGTGGACATGGGGGCTACGGAACCATACTGGGGCACAGTATTCTGCAGTGGAATAGCATAATGCCAGACATGATGATCATAGTGTGGAAGTGTTCACGCCCCATGAGGAGCTGGCCAGTCTTGCAATGATATTATTCCTCGCGCCCACCTTTGCTGCAGTTTTTATGAGATGTTTGTGAAATGACAGAGTGCGATCAAGAGTAAAGCCAAGATAGACTGGCTGGGCTTCATGCCGGATTCTCGTATCGCCAAGCTGCACATTAAGCTCACGCGAGGCCGAGGCATGGTGTAGATGGAAAACAGATGATACCGTTTTTGCAGTGCTAGGGATTAGTTGCCATTTTTTACAGTAATCAGATATCAGAGACATGTCTTTCGTGAGTGTTTCCTCGAGAATGTCGAACTTTGATGCCTGAGTTGCACAGCAGATGTCACCGGCGTAGATGAACTTCCTTGAAGAATTTTCTGGGAGGTCATTGATGTAAATATTAAATAGCATAGGAGCCAGAACAGAGCCGTGGGGGAGCCCACTTGAGACAAGTCTCCATCTGCTAGACTTGTCACCCAGATGTACCCGAAATCTTCTGTTCTGGAGAAGAAACGATATAGTGTTGGCCACTCATGGAGGCAGGCATCTTGAGATCTTGACTAGGAGACCACGGTGCCAGACCGTGTCATAGGCTGTAATGATAGATTGCAATACATTGTGTGTGTCTACTTATTTCTGAATGTATATTTCAGGTAAAGTATAGTTTTAAAATTATCTTTCTTCTTATATTCTTCATAAAATACTTCTAAATAGCAATGTATAATCAGAAATGATAAAATAACAACTTATTTTAGAAATAACTATTTCTAAAATCAGATATTTTCTTTAATATAAAGATGTGAGAACATACTCAATTCACCAAGCCAGTAACTAAAACATTAAAGATTTGAAGACAGTAGATACTTCTTAGTCATTCTTAGTCATGACCTCCCAGAAACTTCTTCAAGGAAGTTCATCTACGCCGATGACATCTCCTGTGCAACTCAGGCATCCAAGTTTGACATCCTCGAGGAAACACTCACGAAAGACATGTCTCTGATATCTGATTACTGTAAAAAATGGCTACTAATCCCTAGCACTGCAAAAACGGTATCATCTGTTTTCCATCTACACCATGCCTCGGTCTTGCGTGAGCTTAATGTGCAGCTTGGCGGTAAGAGAATCCAGCATGAAGCCCAGCCAGTCCATCTTGGTGTTACTCTCGATCACACTCTGTCATTTCACGAACATCTCATAAAAACTGCAGCAAGGGTGGGCGCGAGGAATAACATCATTGCAAGACTGGCCAGCTCCTCATGGGGCGGGAGCGCTTCCACACTACGATCATCATGTCTGGCACTATGCTATTCCACTGCAGAATACTGTGCCCCAGTATGGTTCCATAGCCCCCATGTCCACTTGGTCGATTCCAAATTATATTCCTCCATGAGGATAATTTCTGGAACCATCCGTTCCACCCTGGTTCCATGGCTGCCAGTTCTTAGCAACATCACCCCGCCAGATATTCATCAGGATGTGGCATCATCTAAGTTCATTTCCCACTTCTACGCTCTACCGGACCTGCCAATATACGCAGATATCTTCGCCCACCCTGTCCAATGCTTGACGTCTCGTCACCCAATCTGGTCCCCTATGCCTACACTGAACTTCTCTGTTCCAGTCTCTTGGAAACAGAGTTGGCAGTCAGCTGAGGTAAAGAACAAACACCTCATCACAGACCCCTGCAGGCGTCAACCCGGCTTTGACCTAGCTCGTTATGATTGGGCCCTCCTCAATCATTATCGAACAGGCCATGGCCGGTGCGCTGCTATGTTCCATCGCTGGGGAGCCAGAGACGACCCGAACTGCCCCTGCGGCTACAGACAGACTATGACCCACATAGCCAACGACTGCCACCTCTCCAGATTCAAAGGAGGTCTCGAATCTTTACATCAGGCTCAACCTGACGCTGTTGACTGGCTACGGAAGAAGGGCATACACTAGAAGAAGAAGAAGTCATTCTGGAGGATAGTCTGTAAGATCTGGGGACTTCCCTTTTTATTTCCCAAGAATAAAATAATCACATAGCAGGCTCTCTTTAAAGAATAAATAACTAAATAGTAAAGTATAATTTTACACAAAATTATGTAACTCTTTTCTTAGAAAAATATTTCTTCATAAGAACAAATTAATTTTAAGAAAAATCTGCAGCTCTCATTATGACTAGAGAAAACCTTATAATAAAATATTTGCTAAAACAATATTACTATAATATTTTATTTTTATTTATTTATGTTTTTCCAAAGTACTGATGAGCTACTGCTAATGGTTGTATGAGAATTGAACCTGGGACCTCAGAGCCTCAAACATGAAGATTTTTTGCTTAACAATTATGCAATTTCTCATCCCTGAAAAATAATATTTAAAACTACTATGAAAACCAATGACTATTTAAAAAGAAAACAAGTAAAGAAAATCAGATGATGACCAACTTAGGAGAGCAGGTACTCTTGAATTGTTTCTCCTTCTCTTTGGCCCCCTCCCCACCCCCTGTCTCTCATTTAATTTTAAAAAATCCAGTTGTGGTGGTATCCTGCAGACACTAAGAACTATCAGTAAGCCTACTGACACACACACACACACACACACACACACACACACACACACACACACACACACCAACACCAACAATTAAAGTGACATCAAGGTTCCAGTAAATCATTGTAAAATACTGTCTTATCATAAATGTTCAATACAGTTTTAGAGTTTTCATACTTTTTATAACTTGAGGACCACTAAATAAGCCTCAGTTGCAAGACTCAAATAATTGAGACAGGAAATATAGTTGGAAAAGGGACTAGAATGATGTATTAGGGGAAGTCGGGAGGTAGTGCAGTGGTTTAAAAGCAGGTACATGGCACAAAAGCCCAAGGACTGGCTTAAGAATCCTGGTCTGAGCCCCTGGCTCTCCACCTGCTGGGGAGTTGCTTCACAGGTGGTGAAGCAGGTCTGCAGGTGTCTATCTTTCTCTCCTTCTCTCTGTCTTCCCTTCCTCTCTGTCTGTCCTATCCAACAGTGACATCAACAACAATAATAATAACTGCAACAACAAAACAAGGACAACAAAAGGAAATAAATATTTAAAAAAAATTAAATTAAAGAGAAAAGAAATCTGGATTAGGGAAGAGAGTAGCTCCCAAATATGGGGAAAGCATTATAAATATTGTTAACTGTAAACCCCATCAATTTCATCTGGAGCCCATATTTGACACAGGAGCCTATGTAACCTTTGCATCCCTGTAGGTCTGAGCTTGAATTCTGTGGTTACGGCTAGGAACATTCTAGGCTGTGTTGTATGCTTTACACTGGGTTCTAGTTCTACCCCGCCAAGAGAATTGGATCAGTCCTGTTAATTTCACGGGCCTGCTTGGCCCCACCCCAAGGAACCCCGAAAGAGTTCCAAAGTTGTAGAGTTGGAGAGCTGGAGAGTTGGAGAGTTGGAGAGTTGGAGAGTGGCAGAGTAGGAGAGTTCCAGAGTTGCAGAGTGAGAGAGCGTGCTTGCGCCACCGCAAAGAGACAGCAGAGTTGGCAGAGTTCCAGAGTAAGAGAGAGTGCTTGCACCGCCGCAAAGAGACAGAGGAGTTCTGTTTGGTGATTAGTTTGGTTTAGTTTATGAATCGTTGTTCTTGAATAAAAAATACAGCTTCCCTGCCCAGCCGTTGTCTCCGCGTCTCTGTTACCCACCCGTGAAGCCAGCCCGGCCAGCTGGAGTCTCCGAATTTTAACAACAAGGCTGCACTAATTTCAGGACCCATCTTCCTTAGGTGGTAGGTAGAGTATGTTGTCCGACCTCTTTTTGGAGAATGGAACAGTCCCTACTATTTTTGATCCACACTGAGGACCAGGTCCTATAGGGGCCCACAAGAGGGTCCACAATACTGTTCCTGATGGAGATGAGCAGTGACAGTGGCGAGAGAGATCTATTAGAGGTCTAGACTCATCATGTCTGTAAAAATTAGTATTTCTAATATCCCCATCGTTATAAGACTATCTTGTTTCAGTATAAAAATAGGGCAGAATGTATACAAGAAAGGGTTAGAGAAGTATACCTTTTATCTACACTAAATAGTAAAGTTCAACTTTCTTTATAATCAAAAGGGATAATCAAACTACACTATATTTGTTAGTTACAAAGTGATTCTTTCTTTACAACTTACTTTGAATACTGTTTGAGTAAATGTGTTTATTAGGATCTCACAAAGCTTATAAATATTCTGTAACCCTTCCATTCAGTATCTTTATTATTTTCATACACACACACACAACACACACTTAGTAGAGCTATATATTTCAGTGGATACACACACATTCCAAGAGTCTAGCATAAAATATACATATAGATATACCACATTTACCTAAATCTGATATAATCATGTCAAGACTATATCAGCTACAGATTTCTCAGTTCTAAGTTGCTTTGGAATTTCTCATAATAATGATATATTTGTTTTACAATTTTAATGTAGAATTTTTTTCAAGACTGTAGCTATCTCAGGAGTATCTCATACCATCTCAAAATAACTGTTAGAAAGCTCACCCACCCCTTTTCTTTCATCGTATACTCTAATTCCATCTCAGGTGGTTCACTTTCTAACAAAATCCCAAAACCTAGATATACACCAGTTTCTGTGAGAGAGAGCATATGTTCACACGTATCCGTAAACTACCAAAATATATACCTGAAAGCAGAAGTACACTAGAGTTTGCAGTGAGTACCCCCCTAACACTTCCTCTCCACTATTCCAAGCTTTGGGTCCATGAATGCTCAACAATTTGTTTGGCTTCGTATGTTAACTCTCTTTTCAGTAACCAGGTTCCAGATGTCATCAGGATGCCGGCCAGGCTTCCCTGGACTGAAGACCCCACCAATGTGTCCTGGAGGTCAGCTTCCCCAGAGACCCACCCTACTAGGGAAAGAGAGAGGCAGACTGGGAGTATGGACTGACCAGTCAACGCCCATGTTCAGTGGGGAAGCAATTACAGAAGCCAGACCTTCTACCTTTTGCAACCCACAGTGACTTTGGGTCCATGATCCCAGAGGGATAGAGAGTGGGAAAGCTATCAGGGGAGGGGGTGGGATATGGAGATTGGGTGGTGGGAATTGTGTGGAATTTTACCCCTCCTACCCTATGGTTTTGTTAATTAATCCTTTCTTAAATAAAAAAAAGAAAGAAAGAAAGCTCACCCACCCTCAGAGTGTCATCTACCCTCAGAGTGTCATCTACCTTCACTGGAGGACACTGAGTTGCCTGCCACCTCACTTCCCTGACCCAGTGTAGTGATCACATGCTCTGTAGACATGTTATAAAGATTTATTCCTGCTTCTTCCTTTCTCTTGCTTTGTTTCTTAATTTCATATATGAGTAATATTATTCAGTATTTTTCTATCTGACTTATTTCTCTTAGTGTCTTTTTAGTTCACTGTCATGTAACTTACAGCATTATGTTAATTCCATGATATATATACATACATGTGTGTGTCACTGTAATAAGTCCATATAACAATAATGATTTTTCAAAAGAGCTGAACAGTCTGGGGATTTCTCAGGACACTGGAAATGGGATTGCCTTATGGCCCAGCAATTCTTTTCTTGGGGATTTAACCAAGCAAAATTAAAACATCTATCAGAAGAGATCTCCGTACAACTATGTTCATAGCAGCATAATTTGTAATAGCCAAAACTTGGAAGCAATCCAGATACCCAAAATGAAATGACTAGAATAAATAAACATATATATATGGATAGAGAGAGAGAGAGAGAGGGAGAGAGATACACAATGTAATACTCCACAGTTGTTAAAATGATGAAGTCATCTTGAATGGAATTCAAAACATCATGTTAAGTGAGATAAGCTTAAAAAGAGAAAAACGGATGCTTATTTCTCTTACTGATAGGTGGAACTTTCTTAAGAAATAGAGAGGGAAAACACAAAGTGAAACTTGGGAAAGAAGAGGGAGGGAGGAGGAAGGAGGACTGAAGAGAACTACCTTAGGATCCTGGTGTATAATGATGTGAAAGGACTTGATCTGGGGATGAAAATAGTCTATAGAGACCTTTCAGAGGGAGATGAGAAATAATACCCATGTGTCAACAACTGCCCTGTAAACCATTAAACCCCATCCAATCAAAATGATAAAAAAATGGTAATTTTCCTGAATTTATTCGGCTTTCACTATTAATATATGGAATATTCTATAGTCAGAACCTGTCACTTAAAATATTTAGATAGTTTGTAATAGTGATGATACAAATAATAGATTCATCTTTATTTTTCAATTTGTTTCATTATTTCAGATGAGGTAAAATTTCACATGAGAAATAAAGAGAAAAGTCAGTGCACAATTTCAGTACATGAACGGCAAACGCTAGAAGAAGAAGTACATGAATGAAGCATCGGAGGTAGAACAGGGAGCACCAGGTATAAAAGTCCTGCATTCTACCAGAAGAGCTAACTCTCAAGCCTAATAGTTTTATCTTAAAATATAAACAACTGTTTTACTAAAATTCTGACACTTCATAGTTTAGGTAAGCAGATGTATTACCTGTTGGTTTTCTAAGAAACATGTGGTATCAGAGTTCTAGATCGTAAAAGGGATTGACTTCATCTACACATGTAAAAATATGACTTTTTCAAATTGAGAAGACAAACTGAGAAGTCCTCTGATAAACCTAGTTCTGAGTGATATTCCCAAACTCCATTCCTTTGGATTATTGAAAGAATCTGGGATCAGTTCTTTGAAGAGGATTAAGACAAAGTTGTTAGAGGAAAGGTAAAAATTTCTTAGCTGGGGCTGGGTGGTGGTGCACCTAGTTGAGTGCACATGTTACAATGCACAAGAACCCAGGTTCGAGCCCCAGTCCCCACCTGCAGAGGGAAAGCTTCACAAGTAGTGAATCAGTGCTGCAGGTGTCTCTCTCTCTCACCCTCTTTATCTCCCCTTTCCCTCTCGATTTCTGACTGTCTCTATCAAATAAATAAATAAAGATAATAAAAAAATTTTAAAAACCTTCTTAGCCACCAGGGTTTTGATTGACCTTAGTTCCACAAACCAACTTAACACTTAATAGAAGAGATACACCATGTATATACTGGAAGAAAAACAGCTTTATTCCTTCCATGAAATATCCAATTCTGGTTTGGCTTACTATTTTCTTTTTTGCTTGCTTTTTTTTGATAGTTTGATACCGCTGACCTTTAGAACCAAAGCTCATTTATAAACCACAAGGAAAGATAACATAAAATATCCCAGTATTTAAATCTCTAGACAGCTACATATTTTTATATATACTCTATATTAGCCACATTATTTCTGAATTATTAGTGTAATATTTCAGTAGTGGGATAGAAGCTTCATGGCCAAAACAGTCTCCTAAGAGAAAAGAATAGCTCTAACAAGTACAATTGTAGCTGTTCTAAAGAATCTTTTTATTAGAGTGGTGGACCAAATGCTATCATGCACAACAGTGGAGTCCTAGAAAACAGTGTATGACAAGTGAGCTCAGAGATGAAAAGTAAGTTTTATGATTCTTTTAAAAAATATATTTTGCACATAAAACAGTTTGGGAGCTTTCATTTCAAGTACAGAATATAGTTAATAGCCACAAAGGTGAATGAAAATGGTTTTTATTATTAAAAAGACGGATCTAAATGACTTGAAGTTTTGGGCCAAGAGTGACAGTATATGTAATATGCCTGGTGGTCTGCAGGAGGTGCACTGGCTACACAAATAAGAATGGGTTCATTCTTTCCCAGTATTATCTTGCATACTTACCATCTTGCTCTGGAAGTCATTGCGACCAGTACGACTATCACAAGGGCCATAAATTCAGCATCACTCTCTTCTTCAGTAGGAAAGAATATTTCATATTTCTCATATCCTGTTGTCTAGTCAGTGGACAAACTTCATGTGATGGATAAGGCTCCCTCCTCTGTTTCAAAACAAACACAGAAAGTAAAACTGTTAACAACATTCAGTCGAGAACCTTTAAGCCCTCAGTTTTTACAAAGAATTCACAGTTTATTAAATGGTTTAGTGGTTCTGCTACCACTTTGAAATAAAGTTTATTATTGTTCTTATGTAGCACCTAATAAACATTAAAGTTTTTTTCCATAAAGCTAATGGCTAGCTCTTGAATACTGTTAAATTTTTGATCTACTACTCAGATCAAGACATTTGCATGTTAGACTTTGTAATTTTTTTTCACTTTTTTAATACTATGATCCCCAAAATATACAGGAGAATGGGGCTATGCATCCTTAAGGAAGAATAAAATATTCCCCCATAATTTCTTTTTCCTCCTCCTCCTCTTCCTCCTTCTCCTCCTCCTCTTCCTCTGCTTCCTTCTCCTCCTCCTCCTCCTCCTCCTCCTCCTTCTCTTCCTCCTCTTTCTCTTTCTCCTTCTCTTTTTTCTTATTGCTGGGGCTTGGTGCCTGCTCTACAAATCGATTGCTCCTGGTGGCAATTTTTTTTTTTTCCCATTTTATTGGATAGGACAGAGAGAAATTGAGAGAGGAAAGGGAGATAGAGACAGATATATAGGTACCTGCAAACCTACTTCACTGCTTGTGAAGGAGACACCCTGCAACTGGGTAGCTGGTGGCTCGAATCTGGACCCTTGCGCTGGTTCTTGCCCTTCATACTATGTGGGTTTCATCAAGTGTGCCACCAGGGCCCTGTTCCTCTACAATTTCTATTTTTCATTTAACTTGAATATAACATTAGCAATTTCTCTTTTTCCTTAAGTTTTGTCACCTTTGCTGAAACATTATAAGTGTTTATGGTTCATTAATGATTATTTAGTAATTATATTAATACTGCTGAAGGGCATACACATTTTGACTTGTGTTATTTATTACTCAGTTAAACAAAACTAGCGATAAATACTCCTGAAGTGATTTTGTTTGTCCTATTGTTTCATTAGGAAAACAATGATTTACAAGACAGTTGTGACAAAGGTACACTTTTTCACCTAACCTGAAAAGGTTTCTGTACACAAATCCAACCACTAAGTTCATTAAAATATTGAATGGAATCTTTTGAAATACTAAAACAAATTCACATGAATAACATTTAAGTCCATTACATGACTTGTTGAGTTGACACATATACCTTGATGAGTCAAAATGCAGTTTTAATAAAATCACTGGACCACAAAATGCTTTTGTGTGCTTCTTCACCATTTAGCCAAGAATTATTTTGTAATGTTTTTCAATGAAATTAAATATACCTATAAGTTGGCAAGTCATCTAAAACAATGAAATAGCCATAAAATGGTTGCTATGACATTAACATTAATGAAGCAAGAACGTTCTCAGGTTTTGTAAGAGAAAAAGCTTATCTTGGGAAACATTATATGTTGCCGCTATGGAGAATTTAAGCAAATACAGAGCTAGTTTACATAGTTTTGAGAGACTTCTATTTGGCCAAAGTATATCAAATATTTTTGATAGCAAGACTTTCTAGATGATCAACAATTTGTAAGGTCAAGCCCATTTTTAGTTTTGAGTAAGTGTATTCCGTGAGGAATTTGAAATTACAATCATTATTAAACAGAAAAGTGCTAAACGATCTCTTGTTAGACTAGCATGCACCAGCATTCTCAGACTGCTGAAATTCTAAATTTTGGAAGGTGAGGAGGAAACAGGGACATAGAGAGAGGAATAGTCTTTCTTTTCTTTCTTTTTTTTAATATTTATTTATTCCCTTTAGTGGTCCTTTTTATTGTTGTAGCTACTATAGTTGTTGTTATGATATAATTATTGTTGGATAGGACAGAAATAAATAGAGAAAGGAGGGGAAGACAGAGAGTGGAGAGAAAGACACCTGCAGACCTGCTTCACAGCTCTTGAAGTGACTCCCCTGCAAGTGGAAAGCTGGGGGCTCAAACCTGAATCCCTGCATGGGTCCTCGCGCTTTGCGCCAAGTGCACTTAACCCACTGTGCTACAGATGGACTCCCTTTCTTTTCTTTTTATTTTGAATCTCCCACTCCCCATCACCATCTTTCCACTTTTATGTTCTATTTTATTTGACGGGACTGAAAGAAATTGAGGGGGGAAAGAGATATAGAGAGGCAGAGAGAAAGAGACATCTGCAGACCTGCTTCATGGCTTGTGAAGTGGGTCCCCCCTTAAGCTTATGTGGGGACTTGAACTAGGTCCTTGAGCATGTTAATGTGTGTGTTCCATAGGGTGTACCACCATCAGTCCCTGATAGAAGTGTTATTTCACACACATTCTCCTAAATAATAAAGACTTTCTGGGCCAATTATGTTTACTCTAAAAATTCTGCTTACAATTCAATGGGACAATTAAAATACTTATGTAGTTTTTATTAATATAGTATTTGAGAAAGAAGTAGTGTTTCCATTACATTTAATTGACTTCCAATTGATTCTACCATAGATAGCAGATATTTTGAAACTCTTCACCTCTTCAACATTGTTTTAAAGGAACTACTGAAAAATACATTGCATGAATGTTGTATTGTTATTAGGAGCCTAAAATAGTATGTCTAGAGCATATAGTACCTACTAGCATAAAAATGAGAACTATTAGTTTGCATATTCTACTACATGAAATATTTGAATGTTGTGCAATGTCTAATTTTACTAGGTAGATTATTACAATTCAGTATTGACAGATTCTTTTTTTTTGTCATAGTATTGGCAGATTCTTTTTTTTTGGTCATTCATTTATTTAATAAATGTACATTAAATATTTATGCATCACCACTGTCCTGGGCATAAAGAAAATTCCTTGCCTCAAGAAATCCATAGCATCTTAAGAACGGTGAAATCTACTCCATTTATTAAAACACATCATAAAAAATCAGTTGTAAGTTTAAGTATTTATCTTTAAGACATTACATTATTTAATGAAAACTCTTCTCACATAAGTTAAACACCTGTTCTCCTCCAAAACCAAAGATCAAATTATCCATTGATGTAATTTATTAAAATCACAATTAAAGCAATCAATCATTAGGTCATTCAAAGAGCTCACTTGGATTTTGTTCAGTTTTGTCATGTGCATAACCCAGGATGGTGCTCAACCCCCAACTCAATGAAAAAAGTTTAGTTGCTGGCGTGTCTTCTCTTTCTTTCTCTCTCTCTCTCTGCTTTGCCTCTCCATATTATAAACCTTCACAGCTCTTTTTCTATAAATAGTGCCCTACCACCACGCACTAGTAGTATGTAGGGGAGGACGTAAAATGAAAATTGGACTGGTTGTAGCTTATTGCGCCAAAGCAAAGGACTCTGGGGAATGAGAGAAAGAGGATGAAGTGACATTGGGGTTGAGGTGTGTCTCTTAGACAACAGTAAAGGAGAGATGAGCAGCTAGCTGTGCCTATGTGTTAAAGACTATACTGTGAACCATTAACCCCCTCCAATAGTTCTTTTTAAATGACCTCTTCTTCCGGTTTCTCCCATTCCCATTGATTCTTCACTCTGGTTGCAACCTTATTTCTCAAAGAGTCTAAATTATTTTGGTTACATATAATCTATTTATTTCCTTTGGATATTTATATTCCTTGATAGATTACAATGAATGAAGCCATTCACTAGTGATCTTTTTCTTTCTTAATTCTTTCACTGAAAATAATCACCTCTGATTTTATATTGTTGGAAAAGAAAAGATTTCAAGTTTTTAACAGCTGCCTACTGTTCCACTGAATGCATGTATTGAACTTCTTTCAGTGAACACTAAATTAAGTTCATGTTTTGACAATTGTAGATAATCTCATTTTAGAATTAGTTTTTTTCTACTTTCCTGAGAAATTTACTAAGATTTTTATAAGGGTTAAATTAAATCTATAAATATATTAGACAATACTGGTATTTGATTTTATTAGTGATTCAATAAAAGCTAATACAATTATAAGATAGCAGGTGTGTGGTTTTACACTGCATCCCCCATCACAAAACTTATATGCAATTCTGGTATTTTAACCATGATAATGATCTCTTCAACTTAGTTTTACATGCTTTACCTTTCTATGTATAACTCTTAACCTCCTTTGCTAAGAGATCATATACACCAAGTATCATCATTTTGGTAGAATTGCACATGATTTTATTTTCTTAATTTCTTATTCCTCTTATTCTTATTACATGAAAATGTAACAGGTTTTTGTATCTTGATTTTGAACCTGCCATTTTACTGGATTCATGTATAAATTTTGGGAACATTTTCATTTATGGGAACATTTAGTTTCTTTAGTGTTTCCTATTTTGATTATTTTGTCATATTTAAAAGGAAACAGCCTTAATTTTTATCTGTATTTCTCTGATATTGTTTTATTCTCAAATAACTCAAGTTGTAACTTCCACAATTGGGTTTAATAGCAGTGACAAGAATGGATACTTTTTGTCAATTCCTGATCTTAAGAAAAAGCCTTCAGTTTTTTAAAACTGAGTATGATTTAAACAGTAAGTTTATCATCTGTTACAATGGATCTGATTTATGTTGAGACATATCCCTTCTCTTTCCAATTTTAGTAAGAAGTCTTTTATTTAATTATATGTGGATGCTTAATCTTGTTAATTTTTTTTTCACAGGTAACTGGATTTCCAAGGACACAGGAGTTTGAAGATCCCTGTTCTTCCTCTCGCTTAGCTGACAATCACCATGCTGTGCTATTGCTCTTTCAACTTAAATAACAAGCAACCAAAATAGTAAAATCAGACATGAGTTAGGCCTTGACAATACACAAATAATAATCAAATAAATTTAAATTTAAAAATCCAGTACTACATCTTGAGATTTTTACTAACGCATTTCAAAGTCTATGCTCTATCTTTACTTTCTTTCTTTTTCTTTCCTTCCTTTTTCCTTTCTTTTTGCCACCAAAACGTCAGTGGGGCTTGGTCCCTGCACTGCAGTACTCCAAGAAGCCTTTAAAAAAAATAAAAAATAAAAAATAAATAAATATATATATATATATATATATATAGAGAGAGAGAGAGATTGAGAAAGGGAGGGGGAGAGAAATGAGAGACTCCTAAGACACTGCTCTGTCATTCATGAAGCTTCCCTTCCTGTAGGTGGGAACCAATGGTTTTCCCCTGGGTCTTTACAATGGTAATGTGTGCACTCAACCAGGTGGCCCCCAAGCCCTATTCTCAAATAAGATCACAGTTTAAAGGTCGAGGCTAACATGAAATCGGGAGAGGACACTAGCCACAGAATTTATAACTCCAGTTAATTGAAAACATGAGAAATTCCGTCTGAGAAAACACAATTTATAAATTTCTAAGGTATCTGCTATGTAAAATTGACCTTAATAATGGATATCTTTGTATATTTAGGCCTATTTCTATATGTAATTGATAAGTAGAGTCTCAATTTAATGGATTACTATATAATCTAATGGCCTAGTAAGGAATCCAAGCATTTACCAACTAATTGAAAAAGAATATTTCATTATATGTGTGATATGTAAAACAAGAAATAATACGTACTATGAACACTTAGATCAGGTTCATTTATCAGATGGACTTGACCTAATTTTGGATATTGGATTCCTTGAGGAAGTAATACATAGATTGAAATTAAAAGATGACTAAGAATTAACTAATTAAATACAATTTATCCTTGTCTCCACTTTATTTTCTAAGCAATCTATGTATAAAATCAGCAATTTCATTTTCTTAGAAGCATGTAATTATAATGCTTTGTTTTTTTCTTTGTCCTTATGAGTTTCAGAAGGGAAAATGAGTACCATATAAATAGACAATGTAACCTTACTTTTGCATTAACTTCCAGCATTCAAGATGAACTGGACAGTTAACAGTGTAGATAGTACTAGTAGTATGTATATAGTATATATGTGAATACCTAGTAGTATATACTATATATAGTAGTATATCATGTTAGTAGTATAAGATTTGTTTGACCTGCTAAACTGGACCTTTAAACTTTTCTGAAAATTCTTTTATAAAGAATAATTTGAATTAGGTAGGGAGATATGTCTCACTGTAGGTAATGCTAAAATATATTTTCTGTTAGATTTCAGGCAGCTCCCATTTGTAGGGAAAAGTTGATAAATTCTGTATATTAATATCAATAATTTTTTACTTTATTCTCAATAAATAATGGATCTCTGTGTACTTTATCAACACATAAATATATATGTATATACATGAATATATATATGCACATATATAGTGAATTTACATATATCTGTATGAGCAAATACATGTGAACATATATTATGTGTGTGATATAGAATATATAGTATATATGAAGACCTATCTAGTCAAGAACTAGTGCTGACAGAAGCTATTAGATAGAAAAATGATAATGAAGATAAATCATAGCTTGCTAGATAGATGGGCTCCAGTAAATCTTTTAACACCTAAAATGCACACCAGGACTCCTAGAAAATTATTGCTTCTGTGTATTCTACTATATTTAACTTGATTGGCAATTCTAGGAATAGTAAGATTTTAGAAAAGAACATATTTTTGCTTCTTAAAACTAAAGGGAATTGAACAGAAAATAAAATTTACCACACATTAAGATTAATTGAACATATTAAAAATAAGTGCCAGATGTCTATCTGTCCTTCCCTCTTCTCAATTTCTGTCTGTCCTATCCGCAATAATAACAAGGGCAGAAAAAATGGGAGGAAATAGCTTCCAGGAGCAAAATAAAAAATGAAGGAACATTAAAATAATAACATAATATCATTTTTTAAAATAAATCAGAAAAAAATTGAACTATTTAAATCAAGATTTTTTTTTTTTTGCCTCCAAGGTTATCATTGGATAACCTGGTCTCAGGGCCTGCATTGTGAGTCCACTGCTTCTGTGGCCATTTTTTTAAGTCTTTTTTTTCATAAGAAAGAGAGAAACTGAGTGGGGAGGGGAAGATAGAGAGGGAGAGAGAAAATCAATAATAAATAAATAAATGCCAGAAACATAGTTCAGTGGGCAGAACATATGCCTTGCTATGACCGTGGTCTAGATTGGAATTCTGGCACTGCATGGAAAATGTCATAAAACTGAAGAGAATCATGATGTGCTCTCAATTTCCCTCTCTGCCTATCTGAATGGAAAAGTGACCCAGGACCACTAGTGAAATCACACATACAAGAGGTTCTGTCTCTTAAAAAAAAAAAAAAAAAAAGCCAAATTATCTAAACTGAATTGTTCCATGTTGACTTTCTCACAGTATATTCAACACTTGTCTCTGAATAGTTCCGTCAAAATATTCTAGAAACCCAGAGTGAAGAGGAGAACAACAGTCCTCTGCCATAGACAATTCCACATGATACAAAGACATTCATAAAAGTAAGGTGACAGTTTAATTTATTTAATTTCATAAATCCTGGTTACTTCTCTACTGTATATATAACTTCTTTTAACTAGAAATTGTTTTCACCACTTTTGCTTCTCATTCACACTAAATTGAAGGATTTTCTTTTCCAGTATGATTCAATTTGATTGAAAATACTCCAAAAAAATACATCTCCTTTTTAACTTATGACTGTTTTACATATACTACTTGAGAAATGCTTGCAATTTTATGAAGTGCATGATGCTTATTCACACTGCTAAAAATCAATGCAAAAATGTAATCCTCCACAGTTCATAATTAAACAAAATTTCCTCCCCTCTTTTTGTTTCAATGTAATTATTCATTGTCTGGTGTTTTCTGTAGATAACCCTCCCACTCATAATTCAACTTCTTTCCTTTAGATTGTAAATTTTATTGAAATTTCAGTCACTAGTCATATACATCCAGGACTCAGATCTCTTTTGCTCATGCAACCTAGCTGTACATTAGCAAAAGAATTAGGTAGAATCCCAAACTATACCAATACTGGATCAACATTTTCAGTACTTGCTTGGTCCTCAATTTGTGGAAACACTGTAAATGGAAATACTAACTCAATCATACATACTATCATTTTGAAAAAAGGGACGTGGTAAATAAAATTTTCCAAGTATCACAAAGAAAGATAATAACTGTTATATGCTTTCAATAAGTCACTTCTTCTAGCGTTTGCCCTTCTTCCGTAGCCAGTCAACAGCGTCAGGTTGAGCCTGATGTAAAATTGCGAGACCTCCTTTGAATCTGGAGAGGTGGCAGTCGTTGACTATGTGGGTCATAGTCTGTCTGTAGCCGCAGGGGCAGGTCGGGTCGTCTCTGGCTCCCCAGTGATGGAACATAGCGGTGCACCCGCCATGGCCTGTTCGATAGCAATTGAGGAGGGCCCAATCATAACGTGCTAGGTCAAAGCCGGGTTGACGCTTGCAGGGGTCTGTGATGAGGTGTTTGTTCTTTACCTCAGCTGACTGCCAACTCTGTTTCCAAGAGTCTGGAACAGAGAAGTTCAGTGTAGGCGTAGGGGACCAGATTGGATGACGAGACATCAAGCACTGGACAGGGTGGGCGAAGATATCCGCATATATTGGCAGATCCAGTCGAGCGTAGAAGTGGGAAATGAACTTAGATGATGCCGCATCCCGACGAATATCTGGCAGGGCAATGTTGCTAAGAACTGGCAGCCATGGAACCGGGGTGGAACGGATGGTTCCAGAAATTATCCTCATGGAGGAATATAATTTGGAATCGACCAAGTGGACATGGGGGCTACAGAACCATACTGGGGCACAGTATTCTGCAGTGGAATAGCATAATGCCAGACATGATGATCGTAGTGTGGAAGCGCTCCCGCCCCATGAGGAGCTGGCCAGTCTTGCAATGATGTTATTCCTTGCGCCCACCTTTGCTGCAGTTTTTATGAGATGTTTGTGAAATGACAGAGTGCGATCGAGAGTAACGCCAAGATGGACTGGCTGGGCTTCATGCCGGATTCTCGTACCGCCAAGCTGCACATTAAGCTCACGCAAGACCGAGGCATGGTGTAGATGGAAAACAGATGATACCATTTTTGCAGTGCTAGGGATTAGTCGCCATTTTTTACAGTAATCAGATATCAGAGACATGTCTTTCGTGAGTGTTTCCTCGAGGATGTCAAACTTGGATGCCTGAGTTGCACAGCAGATGTCATCGGCGTAGATGAACTTCCTTGAAGAAGTTTCTGGGAGGTCATTGATGTAAATATTAAATAGTGTAGGAGCCAGAACAGAGCCGTGGGGGAGGCCATTTGAGACAAGTCTCCATCTGCAAGACTTGTCACCCAGATGCACCCGGAATCTTCTGTTTTGGAGAAGAAACGATATAGTGTTGGCCACCCATGGAGGCAGGCATCTTGATATCTTGACTAGGAGACCACGGTGCCAGACCATGTCATAGGCTGCTGTGAGATCAACAAAGACAGCACCCGTCTTTAAATTCTTCTGGAATCCATTTTCAATGTAAGTTGAGAGGGCCAGGGCTTGTTCGAAGGTAGATCTTCCTGGGAGGAAACCAGCTTGGGCGGGTGATAGGAATTTCTCTGTAAGAGGAGAAATACGTGACAGAAGCAGCCTCTCAAGGAGTTTGTAACACATGGAGAGGAGAAAAATTGGTCTATAGTTGGCGGCCAGTGTTGAGTCTTTCTTTGGTTTCAAAACTGCTATTATCTTCGCACAAGGCCAAATTTTGGGCATAGATTCATAATTAAGTCACTAATTAATATGTTGGCAGGTATCATATTTATTAATTCATCCATCTATGCTGAGTATCTTCACCCATCAGTTTTAGGAACCTATTAATCATTTATTGTTTATTCCATATTAAATATCTATCATAACTGCAATATGTATGTCATCATTTAAATTTTTCCGAGCAAAGAGATGAAAGACAAAGATGGTTTCACTCATATGTGGAATCTAGAGAATGATCTTGAAAACAAAGCAATAACACCAAAATAGAAACAGTCTCCAGGACTTTGTGCAAACTATGGCGACATAGAATTTTGTTGGTGGGTGTGGTGTGGAACTATATCCTGTGGAAATATATATTGTCTTGGAACCTATTGCGTGTTTAAGCTTTTATTTTATTTACTTATGTGTTTTTCTAATTTTTTTTATTATGTTTACTTATTAGAGAGAGAGAGACACCAAGGAACCAAGAGGTTATTGGGAGATAGGGAGGGAGAGAGAAAGAAAGATACCTGTAGACCTGCTTCACCACTCACAAAGCTTTTCCCCAGCTGTAGGGAAATGGGGGCTGTTCTGAACCTAGGTCCTTGCACACTGTAACATGTGCATTCAAAGAGGTGCGCCACCACCCCGCTCCTTCTTCTTCTAGCGTTTGCCCTTCTTCCGTAGCCAGTCAACAGCGTCAGGTTGAGCCTGATGTAAAGTTGCGAGACCTCCTTTGAATCTGGAGAGGTGGCAGTCGTTGACTATGTGGGTCATAGTCTTTCTGTAGCCGCAGGGGCAGTTCGGGTCGTCTCTGGCTCCCCAGCGATGGAACATAGCAGCGCACCGGCCATGGCCTGTTCGATAGCGATTGAGGAGGGCCCAATCATAACATGCTAGGTCAAAGCCGGGTTGACGCTTGCAGGGGTCTGTGATGAGGTGTTTGTTCTTTACCTCAGCTGACTGCCAACTCTGTTTCCAAGAGACTGGAACAGAGAAGTTCAGTGTAGGCATAGGGGACCAGATTGGGTGACGAGATGTCAAGTGTTGGACAGGGTGGGCGAAGATATCCGCGTATATTGGCAGGTCCGGTCTAGCGTAGACGTGGGAAATGAACTTAGATGATACCGCATCCCGCCCCTAACCTATTACTAATGACAACATTTTTCCAATATGTTGGTATATTTCTCACATGAATATTATATATCCTAGATTTTCCTTTGGTTTATAGTATTTTAGGAAGAATGGCTATCTAACTAAAATGTTAAGTTGGTCATCCTAGATCAACTCTTCCAACATAAGAAGGGCAATTCAGAAAAAAAAAAAAAAAAACAAGAACAATTTTCACAGAATCTAGTCTAGTATACCTCCATTTTTCTCAGTTTTCTAAAGAAAATTGCTTATACCTGCAACTTGTTAGCACTACGATTTAATGGGCATAATGCATGTGACAGGCTTTCTCAGAAAATGAACACAAAGAAAATGAAAAAGAATGATTGACAGAAATGTAAATACAAGACAGCAGAGAATAAACTGAGAAACTACATGTCTGAGTAACTGTCTGACACTAAAAGCTATTAAAGGTGACAATAGCTTCATCACTTTTCTACATTCTCTTTTATGCAAAGAGTACTTACACTAGACCAGAGTGACCTCTCCCCATTGGCACAGCTTGGGATTTTTGCATGTATTTGGTTGACATTATATTTTATTCATTTTTTTTCACCAAGACTAGCAAGAGTATTTAATAATATCAAAGCAGTTGGTTTGTGTATGTACCTTGACTATGTAATATTGAAATGACTTCTACCAAACACTCTCTATTTTAGACCACTTCCTGTATTACCTCTCTGAAAAAATGATTTGGAGGACAAAGGATGAAGTGATAGAGAAAGAACTTCTAATTATTTCCATGCAACTTCGTTGTTGTCACTGGGTCTCACCTCTGGATAACTTAATTATATATAGAGAAAGAGAAAGATGCCGAGGGGTGGTGGTGTGAGGGAGAGGGGCCTGGTGTTGGCACAACTGGTGGAGTATACAGATTACAGTACACTCCTGTAATTACAGTTCAAGCCCTTGGTCCCCACCTGCAAGGGGAGCTTCATAAGTGGTGAAACAGTGTTGTATCTATCTATATATCTATCTATCCATCTATCTATCTATCTATCATCTATCTCTGTCTCCCCTTCCTTATCAACTTCTCTCTGCCTCTATTCAAAGTAAATAAATAAATATAAACAAATAAATAATGAGAGAGAGAGGCCACAGCACCAAACTTCCTTCAGTGTGTTGGGGGCCAGGTTTAAGCCTAGGTTAAATGTCACTGAACATGGCAAAACACACTATCCAAGTGAAATATTTTACCAGTCCTGTTCAAACAACGTTTCAGGACTCTGCTAATTGCCAAAAGAATGAGTAATCATCACCCGAAGACTGATGGTGACTAAGGCGGTACTTCCTGGATTATCAACATATGCCACCCAGTTTATAGAAAGCAGCAAAAGAGAACATACCACTGACTACTTTCTACAGGTCCCTCTCCCTTTTTTACATATTACTTATTTTCTATAAGGTTTTTTAAATTTATTTATTTATTTTAAAAAGTAGACATTAACAAAACCATAGGATAAGAGGGAGGGGTACAACTCCACAAAATCCCCACCACCAGATTTCCATATCCCATCCCATCCCCAATAGCTTTCCCATTCTCTATCCCTCTGGGAGTATGGACCCAGGGTTGTTGTGGGTTGCAGAGGATGGAAGGTCTGGCTTCTGTAATTGCTTCCCGGCTGAACATGGGCGTTGACAGGTCAATCCATACTCCCAGCCTGCCTCTCTCTTTCCCTAGTAGGGTGGGTCTCTGGGGTAGTGGAGCTCCAGGACGCAAAATGTCCCCAAATCTCTGGATATCTGTTACATCCACGATTGAATTTATGTCAGGGAATTTTCAATCTCACTGTCTCTATAATTGTATTTTTAATGCTAAGCTCTCATAGAACTCACCAACACCATGTGGGATCTCCAAGCAAAGAAAAGCTTTCCCAGCAGTAGAATGGTGCTGTGATGTCACTTTTTCTATTTCTTTCCATCCCTTTCTCTGATATTGAGAAGAAAAAATATGAGCCTGCTTATACTGGAATTGTACATGTGCAAAAACACTTATGTATCCCAACACTGAAAATATTATAAAAACAATTACCTATTTATAGAACTACATAATTTCCAGTTAAAATAATTGAAAAGTCTTTCCCACAGTTATCGTTATCTAAATATGGGGGATAAACACCATTTTAGCAGTTCCTGACCCCTCACAGTAGGCAGGGCATTCTTTTAATCATGAAAACATGATCAAGTTGATATTGAAAGATATCTTTGGGAATCTATGAGGGCTATGACTTTGCAGTCCCTATGATACTAATCGTTCTCCTGTCTATTCAGTGAAAATGAGGCCTGACAAACTAAGAATTACTAACTGTTCCTGAATAATTAAGGCTAATACTGAAAATACTCAGTAGAATTTTATGACAAAGCAAATTACCTGGAATGGTAAATGCAGTTTGAACTTCAGGGTGATGACTACGAAGCAAGAGAGAAAGTTAATGCGTCTCACTGTGCTGAATATAAAAGCTGCTGAATATGTAAAGTGCAAACTTTAGTAGCCAAAAGAAAGAAAAGACCGAATAAAAGTATGACCTCATCACTCCTATGAATGCATTACTCATGCGATTTGCAGAAAACTAGAGAAACAAAGGGAGACACAAAGCGGGAAAGTGCTTGCAGAAAAAAAATCAATAACAAATTTCAACTATGTACTAAGGGGAAAAATGCTTCTCCGTTAGGTTATTAAAATGGAATTCAGTTAAAGCAAGAGAGCTGGGAATTTGTTTAAGTGTGATAAATTGCATGCTATCTGTGAGTATACTCCTCTGCAGTTCTTGGAAAGAGTTAATGGAATAGCTGAGTTTTTTCAGTGTTTTTAAGCATCCTTTTCTATTTAAGGCAGTACCCCCAAATATTTTAAATTTAAAGAAGCACATTTAAAGAAGCACACACATTTGACATATGATATAAAAAGTAACTAAATGCTCACATGTGTTAATATTTAGGAAAGTAAGTTAAAGTATTTGAGGGAGCCCCACCTGCAAGGGAGTCGCTTCACAAGCAGTAAAGCAGATCTGCAGGTGTCTATCTTTCTCTCCCCCTCTCTGTCTTCCCCTTCTCTCTCCATTTCTCTCTGTCGTATCCAAAAATGACGATAATAAGAATAACTACAATAATAAAACAAGGGCAACAAAAGGGAATAAATAAATAAATAAATAAATAAATATTAAAAAATAAAACAAATATTTTGGGGAGAGATGGATGGTTTGTAGCAAATCCAGTTGTCAGTACATGTATACAATTTCTCAGTTTTCTGAGAAAGTCACCTTCAACCTATGTTCTACTCCACCATAATGCAGTAGGACTTGAAAGTGAGCCCTACCCCCGCCCCCAAGTCCTGTACTTTGGTGTAATACACCAAACCCAGTCTAAGTTCTACTTTGTGTCACCTTTCTGTTCTTATTTCTCAGCTTCTGCCCATGAATGAAATTATTCCATATTCATCCTTCTTTTCTGACTTGTCTTACTTAACATGATGCCTTCAAGTTCTGTTCAAGTTAAAGTGAAGAAGGTGACTTTGTCATTCTCAATAGCTTAGTATTCCACTGTGTATATATTCCACAACTTTCTGAGCCACTCATCTGTTGTTGGACACCTAGGTTGCTTTCAAGTTTTGGCTATTACAAATTGTGGTGCTATGAGCATAAGTATACACTCTTCTTTTTGGTTGGGCAAGCTTGATTCCTTAGAATGTATCCTCACGAGGGGGATTGCCAGGTAAAGGTTAGGTCCATTTCTAACCTTCTGAGAGTTCTCCAAACTGTTCTCCACAGTGGTGGGACCAATTTACATTTCCATCAGCTGTGCAGGCTGGTTAGGAAAGTAAAGTTATAACACTCACAAAATCAGGTGAGTGTAGAATATTATACCGTAGGAAAAAAGGTATTAAATTTTCAAATAAATACCACAGATTAAGTGTTATGTTTAGCAGCATACTATAATGATGTAGAGATATACAACCATCTGCATCTTAGATCTTAATAAATCTTCAAGACAATATGGAATCACTGAGAATGCATATTTAATGGCTCCTAATCATTTGTTAATCACACAAAAAAAATGATTGGGAAGTACAGTTTGTAGCTGACTATTGATTTTTTTCTGAACTTCGACTGCAAACTTTGTATTTACTTATTTTTTGGACTTATATTCTTTACTGAGTCACTCTGCACTCATGCAAGAGACAAAACAATAAGGTTAGTTACTGACATTATTATAAGTCTGAATATATAAATCAACTATCATTAAAGCATTAGTTCTATTACTAAATAGAATCATGTAACTATATCGCTAATGTATCTATACTAACTCTTGTGAAACCTAGCATATGGAAGACAGTCAATAAATATCTGTCAAATAAGTACTACATGTTTCAACACATAATCTGATAATTATCTTTAATTGTAATTAGTAACATACATTTATATTAGATATCAAGTAACACTTGTAGGACTAAATTTTGTTTCAGTATCAAAATGTCTATTTAGTATGGACTACTAATAAGCCTCCATCTAAAATTCATGAAAATTGTAAAAAGATTTGAAATTTTCTCAAGTATATCCACCTAGTCAGTATCAGAAACTCATGCAATCTGAGTGTCCATATCTTCAGAAATAAGCAGACAGTAAAACTAGATTCTTGTATTTTCAGTGAAATAACCCCACCTTTCTAGTTTTCCTTCTTTTGAATATATTCTAAATTTAAAGGTAGCTCATTTAAGAGCATATATGAGGATCATATGTTAAGGAAGGTGCATAAAGACATATTTGTACTCAGGTTGCAGAAAAAGAATTGGTACTAAATGAATCATCTATCTCCTTTTATATAGCACACACACACACACACGTACACACACACAAGAGTTAATGGTTACAGTTCAGATGTTGACACATAGGTATAATTTCTTTTTTTTAATTTATTATTATTATTAATTTTCCCTTTTGTTGTTTTTATTGTTGTAATTATTATTGTTGTTGATGTCATTGTTAGATAGGACAGAGAGAAATGGAGACCGAAGGGAAAGACAGAGAGGAGGAGAGAAAGACACCTGCAGACCTACTTCACCGCTTGTGAAGTGACTCCTCTGCAGGTGGGGATCCGGGACTCGAACCGGGATCCTTCCACCCGTCCTTGCGCTTTGCGCCACGTGTGCTTAACTGCTGCACTACCGCCCATAGGTATAATTTCTTATCTCACCAAGAAAAGTGTCTGCAAAACATTCTCAACCCCAACCCAGGTCTATTTTCACTATCATGAACGTTTTAGCAACAAAAATTAATAATTTAATCTAAGAATATATAGATTTGAATTAGAGATAGAACACGCAATTGTAGATACATTATTCATCAGAAAAGAGGATGAGGCTGAAAATGTCTACATGAACATCAGTAGCATGTAGGCACTACATGAAATAAGATAAAATTCCATTCAGAAAGAATATATAGGATAGAAAGGAAGAAACAGTTTAGTGGTATAATAACAGCTATTATATTTGGGGGATTGGAAAGAAAGAATTCACAGAAGAGGCTGGGAAGACACAAACGGAAAATCAAAGCACCTAATCTCTAAAGTCAATCAAAAAAGTTTATGGACTGTATGGTCACTAGACTCAATGGTATTAGAATGAATAGAAAGCTGATCAGTCCATAGAACATTACTATGGCATGTGATGACTGGGATATAACTCAGGACCTCAAAATTGTTAGTCCAGTGTCTTAATCACTATGTCATCTTCCAGATCACTATTTTTTAATTTTAATTATCATATAGAGCATAGATGATTTGCTGTCTTGACTGTTTTAGAACTCAGTTGTGTTATTTTTCTATTTCATACAACTGAATCTCCATGATATTTCCATCTTACAAAACTGTAAATCTAATCATTAAGGGGCTTTTTTTTACTTTATATATTTAATTTGAGAGGACAGAGAGAAATTGAGAGGAAGAGCATGTAGAGAGAGACACACACAGAGATATCTGCAGCCTTGCTTCACCACTTGTGAAGCTTTCCCCCTGCAGGTGGGGACAGGGGTTTTAAACCTGGGGCATTACGCATTGTGGTGTGTGTGTTTAACCAAGTGGACCACCACCAAACCCCATTAAAAAACTTTACATGATTTTTAAATGCTTTACAGCATCTTCAAGCAGTTATAATTTTTAAAGATTTATTGATTTTAATTAATATTAAGTAGAGGCATAACAACTTCTGATGGGAAGTGGGGCACTGGTGCACCAGGTTGAACATCATCAGGTGCAAGGGTCTGATTTCAAGCTCCTGATTTGAAGAGGGAAGCTTCGGGAGTGGTGACACAATTACTGTAGTTCTCTCTCTCTCTCCCTCTCTCCCTCTCCTCTCAATTTCTTTTTTTTTAATTTTTTATATTTATTTTCCCTTTTGTTGTCCTTGTTTATCATTGTTGTTGTAATTATTGTTGTTATTATTAATGTCGTCGTTGTAGAATAGGATAGAGAGAAATGGAAAGAAGAGGGGATGACAGAGAGGGAGACAGACTGCAGAAAGGCTGTGAAGCTATTCCCCTGCAGGTGGGGAGCCAGGGACTTAAATGGGATCCTTATGTGCTTAGCACTATGTGCGCTTAGGGGAGGGGAGGGGAGGGGAGAGGAGAGGAGAGGAGAGGAGAGGAGAGGAGAGGAGAGGAGAGGAGAGGAGAGGAGAGGAGAGGAGAGGAGAGGAGAGGAGAGGAGAGGAGAGGAGAGGAGAGGAGAGGAGAAGAGAAGAGGATAAAATGGTCACTAGGTTTCATGAATTCATCATGTAGGCACAGAGCCCAACCATAACCCTGGTGGCAACAGGAAAAATGAAGTGTTCTAATTGTAGTGATGCAATTTAAGTGTCTTTGTGTGTATATGTGTATGTATATATATTTCCCTTGTTTTTTATTGCTGTTATAGTTATTGTTGTTGTTATTGATATCATCATTATTAGATAGGACAGGGAGAAATGAACAGAGGAGAAGACAGAGAGGGGGAGAGAAAGACACCTGCAGACCTGCTTCACCGCTTGTGAAGTGACTCCCCTTCAGGTGGGGAGTCAGGGGCTTGAACCGGGACCCTTACATCCGTCCTTGGGCAGGTCCTTGTGCTTTGCTTAACCCTCTGAGCTACAGCTGGACTCCCAAGTGTCTTTGTTTTGTAGAATGATTAAGAGGTAAAGATTATGAAACGTATCCAAGTTTGACGTGAGTAAAATGAGCCAGTCCATGATAGAAGTGCAGACATTGAAAATGGCATGGGATTTTTGAGAATTATATGGGTCAGATTAGTTTTCTTAAAAAGTCAAGATTTTTTGATAATTGGTAAATGAGAATGAATATATTAAATTAGTTGAGTTTAATAATTACTTTGGATGCAATACTATGAGAAGTTAAGAGAAAGTGAAGGACAAGTACAATGATTGTGAATAGAATTGAATAGCCTGCAGATATAAAGATACGAGAATTTCTCTGTCAACTGTATTCTGCGTAAAGGAGGTAGGTGGTTTTATTGAGTAAATTAAAGTTTTTAAGCTATTTATGCCCCAAATCATATAAATATGTGAAAAAACTATCTAAATCACTAAATCAAGGAATTAAGCTGAAAATAAAATTATGGCTTACCACTGAGGGTTGAATTCATAGGAATCATATTGAAGAAAAAGAATTTGAGAAAATAGAGGGAGTAATTTAATGCCGAAAAATATGCTGGAGATATGATTCTGAGTAGTAAAAATAATGAAGTGAGATACTGATATGAGGATGTGATGAGATATCAGCGTTTTGGAGATTTCTATATTAGAGGTAATCAAACTATAAGTGATCGTAAAACCAGATCATAGGAATTGTTGTCTAAAGTAGAATGAAATTAGAGAGAACTTGGATCTAGGAAGTCAAGTATCTATAAGAATTAAGTCCTGGGAGTCGGGCGGTAGCACAGCGAGTTAAGCGCAGGTGGCGCTAAGCACAAGGACCAGTGTAAGGATCCCGGTTCGAGCCTCTGGCTCCCCACCTGCAGGGGGATAGCTTCACAAGCGGTGAAACAGGACTGCAGGTGTCTATCTTTCTCTCCTCTTCTTTGTCTTCCCCTCCTCTCTCCATTTCTCTCTGTCCTATCCAACAACAACGAGATCAACAACAACTACAACAATAAAACAACAAGGGCAACAAAAGGGAATAAATAAATAAATAAATTAATTAATTTAAAAAAAAAGAAGAAGTCCTGAGGAGTTGGTGGTTGCACAGCAGGTTAAGTGCACGTGGCACCAAGCTCAAGGACTGGCATAAGGTTCCCAGTTCGAGCCCCCGGCTCCCCACCTGCAGGGGAATCGCTTCACAAGCAGTGAAGCAGGTCTGCAGGTGTCTATCTTTCTCCTCTCTTTCTTCCCTTCCTCTCTCCTTTTCTTTCCTATCCAACAACAATGACAACAATAACAACAACTATAATAAAACAACAAGGGCAACAGAAAAGAATAAATAAATAAATAAATAAATATTTTTTTTAAAAAGAATAAGTCCTGGGAGGCCGAGTGGTAATGTACCTGGTTAAGCGCACAGAGTACTAAACACAAGGTCCACTGCAAAGATCTGGATTCTAGTCTCTTGCATTCCAACAATAGGGGTTGCTTCAGAAGCAGTAAAGCAGGTCTGCAGGTGTCTCTCTTTCTCTCTCCCTCTCTATTCCGCCTCCTCCTTCAATTTCTCTGCCGTATCTAATAAAATGGAAAAAAAAAATGGCATCCAGGAACAGTGGATTCGCAGCGGTGGCATAATATCCTGGAGAAAAAAAAAAGAAGTCTCTAAGAGGGTAGTCATATATTCTTTGAAGTCATATGGAGGCTGTCAGAATTTGAAATAAAAATATATACTATAATCTATATGTCCAAAGATCTCAGCTAATGACAATATCAAGGAGTGATAGTGGCCAAATTTCTCAGACAGTCAAGTCCCCCCCCCCCACGCAGTGCTCTATGATTAGTAAATGGAGTAGGAATGAATGAAAAACAGTCTCTGTAGAAAACAAGAAAAAAGAAAGAAAGAAAGAAAGAAAGAAAGAAAAAGAAAGAAAGAAAGAAAAGAACAAGTAGAATCCAAATATTGCAATTTAAAATGTAAAGAGTTGGTCAAACATGGACAAATGATTATTTAGAAGTAATGCATAAGTTAGGATGCCTATTACAGAAAATTAGACCAAGTCATCTCAATTTTGCATGTAACTATGTATGACAAACTATAAAGTAGTGAAAGCATTATTTACAGATTGTGGCAATGATAGAGACAAGATAGTTTGCAAAGTCCAAATAATAAAATTTAATAGACTATGTTTGTAAGTTTTTACTTTACCCTAAGAATATTGAAAAGAAATTGAGGAAGAAATTCAAGATTTCTAGCTACAATGTGACATAAATAGATCTGTGATTTTTAACTATTGTTCTGGCCTAAATGAGAAACAAATTTAATGCAAATAACCTTTGAGGCTGAGAGAATAATTTAGAGGCTATTGTAGCAAACCGAAGAAAGATGATGATGGCAGATTTAGAGCAACTAAGTAAGACGGAGAAAAGTGGGTCAATACAAGAGATTCTTCAGGATGATTACTTGATAGGATTGTCATCTCGAATTCACTGAATGGTTAGTTGTCAGAAAAAACAAAAGAGATGACATAAAAAAAAAAAAACCTGATGAAAATGATGTGGAGGCAAGGTTTTGTTGTACATTGTGACATAGATTTCATATATGCATTGTCATGTATGGATGAAGGTATATTCCAAAACTATATTCCCATGTTACAGAGTCAGGAGACCTAAAAACTTTCTTGTTTGTTTGTTTGTTTGTTTCCAGAATCCATCAGCTGCACAGTCCTCGTTTATATCACAGCAGTGAAATGATGTTTTGAGATTTAAAAATTAGAAAAGACTACAAATAGTAAGTCGTGATCTGCTTTCCAGGAAACTAATTTGAGTGGTAAGTTTTAGTTGTTCTTGTATCGAATATCAGATAGTAATTTTCCGAATTGCCTATACTTCTTAGTTATATCAAATACCACTGAAGGAAGAAATGTATTTATTTATTTATTTTTGACCCAGTTTTATTTAGAAACTATAATGACATCATTGAGAAGGTTACTTCTTAATTTGAGGTTAGTTTACAAATATATATTCAGGATACAAATTGTCTTATCATTTCACTTTGCATGCGAACAACACTGACGATCAAACTCAAGGTCTCAAATATAAGAGATGATGGCCTACCTCACCCAGGGTTGGTTTTTTTGAGAAATGTATAATTTGCTTTAAGAAAAATCTCTAAAGCCTGTGATCTTTGAGTCTATGTTTCAGGTAAGAACAAAGTTGCAAGAAAATAGTTGTAAAGAGATAACCTGCAGGCTAACCAACTGGTATTTCTAAGCCTGGACACTTGAAAAACAATGGAAGGTGATTTACATGAAGTAAACCAGCCCCAGGGTATGGGAACTGAAGTATTTTGTGCCTTGTTTCATTGGGGAAACAACAGTTCATGGGAGAGGAACCTGCTTGGGAGTTCTTGGGGAAATGAACATTTGCAAAAAACAGAATTAAAGGGACCACCTCTGATCACCAGGTGTTTTCAACTCCCATCTCTACACATAAAAGCAGTAATCTCTTGAAATAGGAACAAGAGTAGACATGCTGCATCCAGCTGACTGCTGAGACTTGGGGGTCTTTATAAAAGGGGATGAAAATGAATTGGGGGTGGGGGCAGAGTACACTTGGAATGAATATCCCTGACCCCACATTGTAATTTTTTGGCTCTCCTCCCTTTTTTTTTAATTGATTTAATAATGATCAACAAGATCATAGGATACAATTACACACACACACACACACAGACACACACACGCACACACACAGAGAGTCTTTATTAGAAATGTGCAGGGGATCTGGCTGTAGTGCAGGGGGGTAAGCACACATGGCTGGAAACTCAAGGACTGGAGTAAGGATCCCTGTTTGAGTCCCGGCTCCCCACCTGCAGGGGGGTAGCTTCACAAGTGGTGAAGCAAGTCTGCAGGTGTCTTTCTCTTCCCATCTCTGTCCTGTCTTCCCCTCTTTTCTCCATTTCTCTCTGTCCTATCTGGGAACAACAACATCAATAACAACAATAATAACCACAACAATGATAAAACAAGGGCAAAAAAAGGTAAAATAAATAAATAAATTATATATATATATATATATATATATATATATATAAAAGAAATGTGTTAACAATTTAAGTCTACTGTTAAAATTCAATCAGGTTACCAATTTGAAAGCTTAGATGGAAGGTATATACACTCAGAACTGGGATCTATGCATCAAAAAGTTTGAGACATTCAATCTATTTTTCCCCTCTCATATTGACTAAATAGTAATTTATTGACGATATGTTAATGGGAATGTATATCAACACCATTTTGCTACCAAAGATCTGTCTCTACCACCACTCCCTATAGTATAATCTTTTTTTTTTACTTTTATTTGTTTTATTTTATTTTATTTTTTACTAAAACATTATTTCTAGCGAACCAGAGGTATAAGACTCTTAAGGATAATGGACAAGGGGACCCAGGAATGCTTATATTTTGGCTCTATTTCAAAGTTAATCATTAGGTTTCCCAAGGTGCAGTTAACCTCCAGAACAAGATTCTATTAAATGAAACTGAAAACACTGATCAGGGAAAACTGACACAAAAATCTGGAATGTTAATAATTGATGAGTTACAGTAATCGTCAATACTCTGGACATCCAGATTTCCGATTTGATTTTACAAGCCAACAAAATCAGCTCCTTCTCATATATTTCAGATCAGTCACCCATTTGAAGATGGCAATTAGCTTCTTTTAAATAATTTTCAATGCTTCTTAAGATCCATCCCAGTGCTGGACAGCAGCAGTACATCACAATGCTTAAGGACATGGCTTCAAACCCCCAGTCTCTATCTGCAGGGGAAAGTTTTCACAAAACAGGAAATAATGCTGCAGGTGTTTTTCTCTATCCCCTTTCCCTCTTTATTTCTCTGTCCAGAAGAAATAACTAAGTAAAAGCATTTTAACTATAAAAAGAAGCATTCCAACTAGATTTCATTATTTGTGTGCTAGTCACAGAAGTCAAATCCCAGTTCATTCTAAAAAATAATAATAATAATAATAATAATAATAATAATAATAATCTCCCTTAATCTTAGTTTGAAAAAAATTAGGGCACAACATAATTGTAATACTTCTGTCAAATCATATAAAAATAATGAACATGTATCATATATACATACAAACATATATACATGTATAGTTACTCATCCAGGAAAGAAGAGACAAAACAATAAAATAAACTGTAAGGAACATGGTAAATAGATCATATCTCCTGCTTCTCATTAAACTTTGTTTTGTAGAGTGGTTAAAGAAAAATTAACAACTTTAAGAAATAAGAAAAAACAGATAGCATATGCCCTCATTATCTTCGTAAGAAATATGCCTGTCTTTACAAAACAATTTTATGAAGTTTTCAGTCACTAAATATTGTCAAAGAACCTTTCAGAAATGAAAGTCAATATTAATTTAAAACATCCAGTGATATTTACTTCTGGCCACACCCTTCAAGTTCACCATATATTAAATATTAATAATTAATGATCAGTTCTTTAAGGGAAATATCTCCAAATAATTTTTTTCCTCTCTTTAAAGACATACAATATCCTAAACCTACTATTTTTCTTGAATTAAATATGCTACAGAGGTCAGCAAGAAATAAACTATTTTTTACCATTTAAATGTTAAAATTATTAACATTTATAATAAATGTTAATAATAAAAATAAATTATTAACATTTAAAATGTTAATAATCAGGGTGCTGGGTGGTGGCACAGTGAAGGTTCATGAGTAGTGGAGCAAGTATTGCACGTGTTTCTCTGTCTCTTTCCCTCTCTATCTTCCTCTCTCCTTTCAATATCTCTCTGTTCTACCAAATAAAAAAATAATAATAAATAAATAAATAAATAAATTAGAAAAAATAAATGGCCACCAGGAGCAGTGGATTCATTATACAGGCACTTGATAACAAGATATATGCAGTGACTTTCACAAATAATTCAAAATAATACTTCTGAAATAATCTTATGCTTTTTAAAATTCACTTCAAATGAGTTAGTAGAGAGAGGGAGAGAAACCAGAGCAGTACTCTGATATATGTAAGAACGGCATAAGACTGGGAGCCTCAGGCATGCAAATCCTGAGCTCTTAATAGACTGAGCTATCTATCTGGCTTCTGAAATTCAGTTTTGCATAATTAATATGGAGATAGTAACAAAGAGGGAAAATACAGCCAATTAATATAAGGAGATATGTGTAAATAACATTTTAACAGTGATTTTCAGTATGGTTGATAGTTACTGTTTTGTGACTACTATAATGTGGATTTATAAAAACTTTCTAGCATTTTAATCATTATTTAGACAGATGTGCCTTATTATGTGGTGATTTCTTCATGATAAATATGCTATTACTAAAATAAAAACGAAGATTAATGTAGCATTCTTTTTGTGAATATTCTTATTAAAAGAATTTTACTGGTACCACTGTTGGCAAATACATTTCTGAAAAATGTATTCTAAATATGTTTCACAGCTGTTTCAGCTTCACAACAGTCACTGCGTGATACCAATGATTACTACTCTGGACTCTTATTCTCTTCACTTGGCCCTTATGGAAAGGCCAGCTGAATAAACCAACTGAATATGACTAGTGAGAAAACCAATAACTAAATTATACTGAATGTCCTCAAAATACATGTAAGACTATTAATCTCAAATGGGCCTTCAATACTGCTTTAATACTGAGATTAAGTTGTCATCATAGTTGTATCTTCCCAGAGCTGTGATAAAAACCTCTTCCCTGGGAGTTGGGCAGTAGTGCAGCGGGTTAAGCGCAGGTGGTGCAAAGTGCAAGGACAGGCATAAGGATCCCTGTTGGAGCCCCCGGCTCCCCACCTGCAGGGGAGTCACTTCACAAGCAGTAAAGCAGGTCTGCAGGTGTCTATCTTTCTCTCCCCCCTCTGTCATCCTCTCCTCTCTCTATTTCTCTCTGTCCTATCCAACAACGATAACATCAACAACAATAATAACAACGATACTAACTAAAAAAAAAAAAAAAAAGCAAGGCCAACAAAAAGGAAATAAATATTTTTTAAAAAAATGTTTAAAACCTCTTCCCCAGGGCGAGAGACTGACTCATATAAAGATGGCTTTCTTGGTCTCTGCAGGTCACTCCATCACCTGGGTTTCTACTCAGGGAATCCTTCAGTTCTGCCATAGATTCAGTAGGCCTAGACTTCTAGTAGATACCTCTCTCCACCATCACCGGTCGCTTCCACCAGGAACATCATTAGAAGCCCTCTTGTGGACCTTTTCAGGACCATACTCTCAGTATGAACTAGCAGTGGTAAAGACTGAGTGGTGTTTATGTACAATCCTATTAAAGTGTAAACATATAAACCACTATTTAATTAATATGAGAGGTGAAAAACTATTGATATGTCTAGAACTTCTTAAAACACAGACTAAGTATTTTTAATACATAGGCTGTCTTTGATATGTTGTCTCTCCCAAAAGCCTAGACCAGGAAGAACAGAAGCAACTGGTAGCACAGCTATATATAAGATGCTGGGTATTATACTCCAAACTCTATCAAAGGGACTTTCCAAAGTTAACTCTATCACCAAATAATGTGACGATAACTATCCATTGTCTTCTTGAACCCTAAGACAACAGGAGCCTCACATTTCCACTATAGAGCCTATATTTCCCTCAGTCCTGGTAACTTAGGGTGGGGCCCATTTTTCTGCATGCTGCTCTCAATTCAAATCAAATAATATTGCATCCACGGACCACAACCTAATCAACACAATGAGTGCCACTCCAGCATGCTTCACTTCAGACTGTGACCAGAGACTTCAGGTGTGAATGACAACCCTTCAGTTTCATCACTTGGGTGAGACCTTTCCTTTCATAGTATTCTCTAATTCCATTCCAGGTGGTCCACTCTCCAATACAGTCCCCAAACCTAGATATAGTCCAGGTCCCCTGAGATAGAGCATAGGTTCACCCATGCCCAGGGGAAAAATATATACCTGAAAGCAGAAGTACACAAGAGCATGCGGGGAATAGCCCCCAACACTTCATCTGCACTATTCCAGTCTTTAGGTCCATGATTGTTCAACAATTTATTTGGCTTTGTATGTTAACTCTCTTTTCAGCCACCAGGTTCCAGATGCCAGCAAGATGCTGACAAGACTTCCCTGGACAGACTACCCCATCAATGTATACTGGAGCTCCACTTCCTCAGAGCCCCACCCTACTAGGGAAAGAGAGAGGCAGACTGGGAGTATGGATCGACCAGTTAACACCCATGTTCAGCGGGGAAGCTATTACAGAAGCCAGACCTTCCACCCTCTGCAACCCACAACAACCCTGGATCCATACTCCCAGAGAGATAGAGAATGGGAAGGCTATCAGGGGAGGGGATGGGATATGGAGATCGGGTTGGGAATTGTGCGGAATTGTACCCCTCTTATTCTATGATTTTGTTAATGTCTCCTTTCTTAAAAAAAAAAAAAAAAGACTGCTCCAATCTCCTAAGGCATCCTACTCTTCCACTTGAAAACAGACTCTGAAATGAGTGCAGCCTAGAATGTTCCCAACTGTGACGATGGACTAACACAGACTGACAGGGATTCAGAAGTTACATAGGGTTGCCAATTACGAATAGGTATGGGCCTCTGATCAGACTGATGTGGTAAATACTTAATTGTTTATATATTTTCTTCAAGTTTGAGAGCTACTCTCTGCCTTGATCCAGCTTTCTAGTCCTAGTCTAATCTCTGATACTATCTTCCCAGACAATACTTTTAGTCCACTTGAAGATTAGGTATCAAGTTCTAGGAAAAATTATTATATTCATGGGCCCCTAGGACATACCTAAAAGATTTCTTAGCTTCTATTCATCCTAAAGTCCTTATTTCTATCTGTTATATACCTGTTTTATGGTTCCTGTTCATTAATCATTTTGTCCTGCTTTGTATCTTAATATATTTCAGCCACAAAGTTTTGGATGCTATTATGATTTCATCCTGTACTCCCTGGGCAAATAACCTCACAAATGTGTCCTAGAACCTCACCTCTTCAGAGCCCTACCCTTCTAAGGAAAGATGGAAGCAGGATTGGGGTATGGATTTACTTGCCAAAGCCCATGTCCAGCAGAGAAGAAATTATAGAAGCCAGATCTTCCACATTCTGATCCCATAAAGAATTTTTGTCCATATTCCCAAAGGAGTAAATGTTAGGGAAAAATGACCAGAGGACTATCAAGACCCGGAGAAAGAAGAGGATTAAAAAATAAAAGTGTGTGTGTGTTTGGAGGGAGGAGGACATTCAGAAGTAGTAGGTGTGACTTAGAAAGGAAGAGAAGGAAGGACCATTGAAAGAAATGAACAAATATATGTAAATATAGATAGATAGTTATAATAATAGTCAATTCATATCTGTGATCGTAGGAAAATTAATACAGTTTCCAATGCAGGGAATGGGGTCACAGAACTCTGCTGGTGGGAAAGTTGTGGAATTATACCCTCCTTATTTTATCATTGTGTAAATCAATATTAAAACACTACTAAAAATATTTAAAAATACATTTTCCATAACTGATTTCTTGATTCTTGTGGTTGGATAAAGTAGAGTAACATATAAGATGACTGTAGACACACCACCTCACATAAATAAAAATTAAGAACTATCCAATTTATCAACTTGTTATAGTTTTTCCATCTCTGATAGAAATAAGAAATGAAGAGTAAGACAAATATGAGATTCCGTGCTTCAACACACAACCTAAATATAGTGACTAACAAACTGTTTTCTATTTCCATTCATTTATTATGTTTGCTTGTTTAAGGATGTAAGAAAATCTTCAATATCACTAACACTAAACTAGTAGAAAAAAGTATAGTTAACATATTTACAAAAAATAAACTGCAGAAAGATGACTTCAAAAATTGTTAAACAAATGACAGCCTTTTTAATAGCAATGGTCAAATTTCTAGTGTTGCCACAGTATAATAATTTAAAATGTTCAAGTATTAATAAAATTACAGTATAAGCCAAAAGGAAGTCAAGAAACTATGGTTCTTTTGTAGATTAAAAGCAAACCCTCTTAAAAACTGTTTCTAATGAAGGTCAGACATTTAACTTGCTAAATAAAGGATTATAATAATTCTTTTAAAAATATTTATTTATTTATTTATTCACTTTTGTTGCCCTTATTTTATTGTTGTAGTTATTATTGTTGTCGTTGGTTGTTGTTGGATAGGACAGAGAGAAATGGAGAGAGGAGGGGAAGACAGAGAGGGGGAGAGAAAGATAGACACCTGCAGACTTGCTTCACTGCCTGTGAAGCGACTTCCCTGCAGGTGGGAATCCAGGGGCTCCTTATGCCAGTCCATGCACTTTGCGCCACGTGTGCTTAATCCGCTGTGTTACCGCCTGACTCCCAGAATAATTCTTTTAAATATTCTTAAAGGTTTAAAAGAAACACAGGGAGTGGGGGTGACTAAAAGATGCAGAAATATGTTTTAGAAATAGTAATGATGAGGGAGTCTGGAATACCAAATTCTTATAGAATAACACCAGTTGTTTTTTTTTTCCACATTCCTAAAAATAGATAAGAAAGAGAGTGTACCACTTATCTGCTAATGGGTACAAGAATCCTCTAGGAACAATGGATCAAATATCTAGAATTATATCCTGGTGATAGGTGTGTCACACATGCTTAATGCCACTAGATGGGGAAACTTTTAAGAACCAACATGGCAGCTTTTAAACAATGTAGTAATGACCATAGAGGGGTAGTAGTAGAGGAGAAGCTTACCTAGTGGAGCATTTGCTTTATATTGCTCTATTATGGCTAGGCCTTGAGTCCCGGAACTATATAGGAACACCATGGAAGGAAGCAAGAGGTCTCCATGCATGGTGGAGCAGTGTTATGGTATCTCTACTGTCCCTTCCCCACCTCTCTCTTACGTAAAAATAAAATGAAATAAAATAAAATAAAATAAAGAGAGAAAGAAATAAGATCAGCAATATCTTGGATCTAGGAGGCCTGGAATTTATTTTTAATTTAATTTTAACCAGAGCACCTTTCAGTTCTGGCTTATGGTGGTGCGGGGATTGAACCTGGGCCTTTGGAGCCTCAGGCATGAGAGTCTCTTTGCATAACCGTTATGCTATCTACCCTCCACAAGGCCTACAATTTATTACCTGGTTCTTCTTTTCTTTTCTCTTCCTTTCTTTTATTTTCTTTTCTCTTCTTTTCTTTATTTTCCTTTTCTTTTCCTTTTCCTTCCTTCTCTTCTCTTCCTTTTCTTTTCTTTCTCTTAATTTTTCTTTTGTGTTCTGTCTCATTCCCTTCCCTTCCCTTCCCCTCCTTCACCCTCCCTTCCCTTCCACTACTCTCCTCTCCTTTCTTTTCTTCATGTCAAGCGAGTACTTTTCAGTTCTTACTTATAGTGATACCTGGGATTGAAACCCTGGAGTCTAAGGTGTGAAAACCTTTTGCATAACACTGGTGACACCTCTCACTCCTTGATTCCACATTTAAAAAATTATGGAGGAAAAGGAGGCAGAAAGAGATAAAGTCAAGGACTTTTATTCATCAGTTTTATCTGTGTGTGTTCGAAGTCTCTTAACTATTATAGTTTATATATTACCAAATGACTTGCATTTCTCTGAAAAACAAATACCAGATGGTTTCACAAATCTGTGCAGTATAAATAATTGAAATGCATGGACTTGTCCAAAAAAAAAAAAAAAAAGCCAAACTGTTTCTTTGACTTTGTGAAAACTATCATGTTTATCCTGGGGTGGAGAGAGTAATGTGATGGGGTGGGGGGGGGGGTTAGGGGGAGGCACAGATCTTTGGTGAATGGTGCACTGCGAAATTATGATTTTTAGAATCTTACAATCTCATAAATCATTATCAAATCACTAAAAATAAAAGGCTTAGAACTTTAAGTTACCATTACATTTTTAAGATAGTTTTCAACTATGAATCTTTAATATTTTAGCTCTTTTCCTTTCTCTGTTTCAAAATCCTCAGAATCTTCTTTGCATTTTTAGCTATATAAAGTAGTGCACTTTCAGGGCTGCGTGGTGGCACATCTGGTTGAGCACACATAGTACAGTGCACAAGGGCCCAGGTTCAAGCCCCTGGTCCCCAGATGCAGGGGGAAAGCTTTGTGAGTAGTGAAGCAGGTTTGTAGGTGTCTCTCTGTCTCTCCCCTCTCTATCTCCCCTCCTCCTCTCAATTTCTGGCTGTCTCTATCCAGTAATACAAAAATTTAACAAAAGGAAAAAAATCAAATAGAGTAATTCCTTTAAAAAAAGTCAATAGTCAAATTCTCAGTTTGTCTTTGCAAATTATTTCTTCCTGCTTTATTTATTTTTCCAAGTTAATACTTTCATTGATATTGTTACCTTTAAATCCCCATCTTTTGTGTGATCTTCGATCTGATCTTTCACTTTGTGTGGGCTCCTGGCACATATGAGTTATTAAAACCCAAGCTCTATATTAGGGGATATACATGTGTTCCCAGAGGAGCCATGGACTGTATTTCACTTATTACTATGGATTTATGCCTTCTATTTGCTTTCTGCCTCTGAGGATTATTCTTACTTTATTGCCAACTCACACATGCATTTTAAACTCTTCTTTATAGAATTATATTCAACCCTTTCTGACATCCTTGGAGTAGGGTATTCTAGAGAATCTGTTCTATATTGTTCTGCTGCAGGCAATATACTCAGTATGTTTCTGTTCAGAGATTTAGAGAAAAGTCATAGTTTAATAGAGTGTCATTGTCTGTATTAAAATAATTATGGGTATGTACTAGTCAGTAGCTCTGATCAAATATTTCCATGTCTTTTATTTTTTGTGCACAGCATAGTACTACTTTCCATCAATCTGAAAGTAGAAATAGTCATGCAGCTTAATTTGATCACTGAAATGTTAATGGATATACAATGTGTCACTTCTATCAAGAAAATTTCAGAGACACTGAATGATTTGGATTAAATGGCCATCACTCCTACAGTTGCACAGATTAAGGGTAGGTCAAGAGAACGTTTTTATGTAAGTCCCCAAAGAATTATGATGACTAGAGATAATGTCTCTTCCTTATTAACCTGTATTTGAAATATAGACTGTGGTTTGATTTTCTTTGCTTCTTCTTTTCATTTGATACTCTTCAGGAATGCTAGCAAGGCAGGATTAGTGGTTGCAAATTCCTGTAGCTTCTTTCTGTGTATTTGAGAAGACCTTTATTACTCTCACATCTGAAGAATAGTTTGGCAGGAGAAGGTATTTTGGCTGACAATTTTTATCTTTTAATGCCTTGAATATGCTATTTCTTTCACTCCTTGCCTTTGGAGTTTGTGATGAGAAATTTGTTGAAAGGTCTTACCTTTGTATTTCATTTATTCCCTTTACCTAGTGGCCTACTAGGTTTTCTCCTTGATTTGTGACAGTTTTATTATAATGTATCTTGGTGTAATCCATTTTGGACTCAGGAACTCGGTTGTTCATTTAATTTTTTGTATGTTTGTGTTTTCAATGTTGTTTACATGTGAAATTTTTTATGGTATGGTTTCTTTGAGTATGTTCTCTGCTACGCTCTCCCTCTCTTCATACTCAAGGATTTCAATAACTGTCACATTCACCTTTCTTTTTTTTAATATATTTATTTATTTTCCCTTTTGTTATCTCTCTCTCTCTCTTCTGTTTTTCCCTGCCCTTCATTTTTCTCTCTGCTTCTATCCAAACAAATAAAATAATATAGATGCTACATTTTTATTTCATAAATCAATTCAAAGAAAACCATTCTCAAGTTTTTAATGCCTCTCAGTACTAACAATATTAAAACATCTAATTTCTAGCATATATTTTCAGAGGAGATAGCAATTAATGACTATTATAAATTGCTTCCCACTTAAACTATGTGTAATCCAGGCTTGCCCACACTAAATATTTTCAGTGCAGGAATCTCAATTTAGTCCTTCTTGTGTTTATCAAAAGTCACATACCTTTTAAAATTCTATGGAAAAACATAAAAACATTCTTTTTATTTTTCTTTCCTTTCTGTCTTTCTTTCTTTCTTTTTCTTTTCTTTTCTTTTTCTTTTTTTTTTTTTGTTGCCTCTCTGGGGCTTGGTGCCAGCACTAAAAATCCACTGCTCCTGGAGGCCTTTTTTTGTTTGTTTGTTTGTTTGATTGTAATGGATAGGGCAGAGAAAAATTGATAGGGGAAGGGGAGATAGGAAGTGGGAAAAAAAAAACAAACAAACCTGCAGACCTGCTTCACTGCTTATGAAATGTCCTTCCTGCAGGTAGGGAGCCTGCCAGGACTCCATGCACAGGTCCTTGAACTTAATACTTTATGTGTTTAACTAAGTGTGCCACCACCCAGACACCCTAAATTTCCTACTTTTAAAATCTAAAATCCTGACGATACTTATTTTTCTTTCCTTTTTTTTGCCGCCAGGGATATTTCTGGGACTCAGAAAATAAGCATACAAACAACACTGGGTCAACAACAAGCTGAAAATCTTTTGCACAAGAAAAGAAATCATTCCCAAAACAGAGCGACATCCTATCGAGTGGGAAATATATATTTACATGTCACTCATCAGACAAAGGGCTAATAGCCAAGACATCTAAAGAACCCAGGAAACTCAGCAATGCAAAAATAAAGTTCAATATCTCTCATATACACACACACACACACACACACACACACACACACACACACACACACACACAGCAGAAGGCAATAGTTTAAGGCAAGAATAGAATACCACCTCATCCTGATGAGAATGTATTATTAGAAATTACCAACACACCCTTTACAATAAAGTCAATCATGAAAGTCCTAATAAAGTTGCTCACTCTTTGGTGTTTATGAAGCCATTGTGAAGCAATGTGAAAGTATGTGCTTTAAACAGTATGCTTTCAACTTTATTTCATCACTTAACCTGACATATCTCTAGCAACATAATCTTTTGCATGGAATATGCCCATAAGACATTGAGCATTAGAGTTAAATGGGTAGGGTGATACATAACATAACATATATAACTGTTTTATATAGAAATTATACAGAGAATTATTTCCCTCCACCACTCTAAAGCTGTTAGATGCTTTTAAAAATAAGTCTATATGGTTAAAATTCTATGAGGAAGAGGAAAACTAATTATGCTATAATATTAATTATGCTAGATTGGCTTCACAGTATCAAATAAACAGTATCCTTAATTAGGCATTTTCAAAGGGCCAGAAGAAAACCTCACACTTGCTGAGAAATTTTGTTTAATGACTCACTGGTGCCACTTAAGATCTGTGTACTTGACTTTTCTTTTTGACCACAGATAGAAAGTTGTAGCGAACTCCACCTAGTTTTTATTTATTTAATCTTTCCTGAAAATTATGCTATAAGTTATGGTCCATTTAGTTTAATTTTGACAGCAGTAACTCTCAGCTTTGTCTAGTATTTCCTCTTTGCCCCATATGTCTTTATTATTCATCTTTTTTGACATTATTACCTGTGATGTTTCTCACAAAATATCTAAGATTCCTTTTTAGTGGCTTCTATAAGATTTCATGCTCTTTGACTGTCATTCTATAAAGTTTTACACCTTTTTTTAAATATTTATTTAATTTCCCTTTTGTTGTCCTTTTTGTTTTCAATTGCTTTTGTAGTAATTATTATTGTTGTTATTGATGTCATTGTTGTTGGATAGGACAGAGAGAAAAGGAGAGAGGGGGGAAGACAGAGAGGGGGAGAGAAAGATAGACACCTGCTGACCTGCTTTAATGATTGTGAAGTGACTCATCCCCTGCATGTGGGGATCCAGGCTTAAACCCAGATCCTTACCCCAGTCCTTGTGCTTTGTGCCATGTGCACTTAAATCGCTGTGCTACACCTGACTCCCAGTTTTACAACTTATAAGTAGAAATGAAATCTTGGGGAGTGGGTTAAGTAGTGCACATAGTAGGTTAAGTGCAGGTGAACCAGTGTAAGGATCTGGCTTCCAGCCCCCGGCTCCCCACCTGCAGGCGAGTCGCTTCACAGGTGGTGAAGCAGGTCTGCAGGTGTCTATCTGTCTCTCCCCCCTCTGTCTTCCCCTCCTCTCTCCATTTCTCTCTGTTCTGTCCAACAATGCTGATACCAATAACAATAATAACTACAACAATAAAACAACAAGGGCAAGAAAAAGGGAATAAATTAATAAGTATATTTAAAAAAGAAATAAAATCATGGTCCTTTAAAAAGTATCTCGTACTAAATATACCCATTTTCTCAATTTGTATGTTGTTGTATGGTATGACATGTCTTCCCTGTATTAAAAAGATAACGGCTAAAGTTCTTGATTCTCTAAACTGCTAGTCATGCTGTCATACACATTGCCTGGGATTAATTAACATACTTTTCAGATTGCTTAAATCTCTGTTCCTGAAAAATAAGTGAAATGCAATATTGTCATGTTCTCAGAAATATCAATACTAAATTACTGTATTTACAGTATAGTTGTATTCGCTAAACCTTTCTGATTAACATTTAATAACATTTTCCTTGATCAGAAGTAATATTCATCTTTGCTCTTTTATGCCATATTTTTTTTATTGCCAGCAGGGTGATAGCTGGTGCTCCTGTCTTCAAACCCAGCAGCTCTCCCTTTTCCTTCCCATTCCTCCCTGCCCTCCCCTCCCCATCCTCCTTCACCCCACCTCCCCTCTCCACTTTTCTCTCCTTTCCCCTCCCCCTCCACCTCCCCTCTCCACTTTTCTCTCCTTTCCCCTCCTTATTCTCCCCTCCCCTCCCTTCCCTTCCCCTTTCTTCATCCTTCCCCTACCCTCCCCCTCCTCTTTTTTCTTTTTTTTAATAGAGACAGAAATAAATTAAGAAGGAAGGAAAAAATAAATGGAATTATTAAGAAAAGAAGACACCTGAGCACTGTTCTAAGGTTGTGAACCCCTCCCCCCAAAGGTGGGACCAGGTTCCTGAACTCAGGTCCTTGTACTTGTGCACTTTGCTGAGTGCACCATCACCTGACCCCTTCTTGTATAGCTCCCTATGGTCCTTTTTACTGAGTAATACATACAAAATTTCATGGAAGCAAAATTCTCATTATCTCACAAAAATAAGATTGGCTGTCTCTTATCCATTTCCATATGTATATGTTAAATACTAACTAAAGTGATATTGCTTTTCAAGTTAGGTATATAATCCACAAACTCATCAGTATGAACATCTGGTCTATGGAAAGTAAATGTTGTTCTACAATTGTTTTTTAATTAGAATATATTCATAGTTATAAGTTATTTATAACATTATTAACTCAATCAGATTGGTATATATATATATATATATATATATATATATATATATATATATATATATCCAAGGTTATCGCTGGGGTTGAGTGCCTTCACTATGAGTCCATTGCTCCTGGAGGCCATTTTTTTCCCATTTTTGTTGACTTTGTTGCACTCTTGTTGTTGTTATTGTATAGGACAGTGAGAAATGGCGAGAGGATGGGAAGACAGAGAGGGAGAGAGAAAGACAAGACACCTGCAGACCTGCTTCATCACTTGTGAAGTGACCCCCTGCAGCTGGGGAGCTGGGGCTCAAACCAGGATCCCTTTGTGGGTCCTTGAACTTCTCATCATGGACGCTTAACCTGCTGCGCTACCAACTGGCCCCCTATTTATGTATACCTAGAATGGAAAGAAAGCTAATCACCTCACTGAATTGTGACAACATTCCATCTAGTATGTTCATCCAAAATGAACCAGTGGAAAAAAATACTATGTCAATTGTATAATACCAATATGCACTTACTGTTTCTCAAAAAGAAGTATAGGGTGCACTCTTAAAAGTACATGAAGCATAAATGCGAAGTACCTAATTTGTTACAAAGTGAGGACTCAGATAACCACAAAGAGCTCCACAAGGAGAACATTATCAACATCTTAGAAGCCACAGTTGTAATCACAATCACCGCTCACATCCTTTATGAGGTAGCCACTATCCTGACATTCGATACTCTGGAGAAGCTTTGTATGCCTAAATTCTCTACATACATGGAATAACTCTTAGATTGTGCCCTGCACCATCTTATTCACATTGTTTCATTTATTAGCAATTTATACTCATTTTCTTGTAGATGTTTGTTATACAAGTATACCATAACTTATTTACCTAGTTGATGGGCACACTACCTTTCAAAGTCCAGAGGCTGGCTGATGGTGCAGCTAGTAGAGTGTAAATATTAAATTTCATAAAGAACATGGTTGAGCCCCTCAGTCTCTACCTGGGATGGGGAAGCTTAATAAGCAGAGGGGCAGTGCAGTGCACCAGGTTTCTCTCCTATCTCTCTCTCTTCTCTGCCTCTTACCCTCCATCAAAGGAAAAAAGTTTCAAATTTTGACAGTTACAGATAAAATATCCATGAGCATTCTTATGCATATCTCTGGGTATATACCATCAAGTGTATTTAAAGTTACATTTTAAAATAGTGATGGTGTTATCATCTCTAATCCTGGTAATTTCAATGAATTTTCTAAAATGGGTAGGTAGTTCAAACTATGACCACTTGCATCTGAAAGTTTTTGTTACCCCTATCATTGCTACCATCACCAATAATACTAGTCACATAAAGCAACCTCTGGTTTGTGGAGTGTTTATTGCTAAGATTTGGTTCCAACACAAAGAATCCACTGGTCCTGGAGGCCATTTTCTATTTTTACTTTTCCCTTTCTATGATAGAGGCAGAGAGTAGGAGAGAGAGAGAGAGAGAGAGAGAGAGAGAGAGAGAGAGAGAGAGAGAGAAAGAAAGGGAGAGATCTGCAGCCTGCTTTACTGCTCATAAAGCTTCTCTTCTACAGATGGGGATAGGGACTTGAACACAGGTCTTTGGGCACAAATTCTGTATCTGTTGTGCCATCACCCAACCCCCGTGGATTGCAGTATTTTGCTTTTACAAGACAGCAACTTAGTTGAATGTATTCTATTTAAGAAATCATGTAGATTCAATTTATATTATTGTTTATAGATAGAAACCCCCCCCCCAAAGATTGAGAAAAATACAAGCATACACTTTAATTCAAAAACCAAGAAACAGTAAAAATCAGAATTTAGGTCCGAGCAGTGGTACACCTGGTAGAGATCACACATCACAGGATTTAAGGACCCAAGTTCAAGCTCAACTATGGGGAGAGGTTTCATAAGTAGTTAATAAGGGGGCTGGGCTGTGGCACACCTGGTTACACACATTACAGTGCATAAGGACCTAAGACCAAGCTCCCCGGTCCCCACCTTCAGGGGGAAATCTTCACAAGTGGTGAATTAGAGCTGCAGGTGTGTCTCTGTCTCTCTCCCTCTCTGTCTCTCCTTCCCCTCTCAATTTCTGTCTCTACCCAATAATAAATAAATAGAATTATTAGAAAGGAGTTAATCAGTGCTAATAGAGTAATTATTTCCCTTTTATCTCCTTCCCTTTCAATTTCTCTATTTTAACACAAAAAAGAAATAGAAAATAAATCATCCTTTTAAGTTTTTTATTCAGGTAGAAAGACAAAGAGGGGGGAAAAAAAGGAACAGACACCATAGTACTGGCGCTTTCCTCAGTGCTGTGGCACTCCCGTGTGGTTTTGAGACTTGAAGATTGATGACACATACAACAAGGCATATGTGATACCTTGAAAGTTACTGTATCTCCCCATCTCTTGAGCTTTCTTGGATTCATCTTTAACTTCATTTATTTAAGAACAGTAGACATTGGTCCATTTTTCATTCAATAAATATTTTTTAAAAATGCACATGTCTAAACACTCTTTTATGGTTCATTGGGCTTATATGGGATAAAGAAGGTTTCCACTGAAATCAGTAATGACTCTAGAATGGAAATGTTTTATGGACTGGAGTTCATGAAAGATAAAAAAGTTGGATCAACTTCTAGGGAATAGAATTACCACAAAATAGGTGACAGTACTGGGCTGGTTGCCAGTGTTAGTTGGCCATAATTTTGCTGAATAAAGGAGAGAGAGAGAGAGAGAGTTCTATGAGTAGTTGAGAAGTCTACTGTAGAACAGAAAGACACATGTTCATCTGTCCTATCAATATAGTCTTGAAGTAGTATCACAGAGAGTGTGAATTTTCCAGAACACGGGGCGGGGATGTTTTTATTAAAGCCAGGTGTGGTACTTTAAATAGTCATATGTAGACTCTCCTGTTCCTAGTTTAAAACCCTTAAATTGTATAATGTCCACATTTTTATTTGAGAATTTCAACATTATTTCTTAAATACGCTTTTTCTGTCATGAATCTCTGAGAATTTCCACCATTGTCTTAATTATTGTTGTGGTATAATAGGCCATAATATCTCATCAATCTTCACTGTTACTCATACCTAAACAATCCTCCCTATGTATACAAAAAGAAAGAAATAATAGGCCAGATTTGCATAATGCTTTAATGTAGTCATGCTGAGCAACATGATTCACAGATAATCAACTTGGTTAAAGATAATGGTGTGCCAATTTATAACAGATTGTTGTGTTATACTGTCTGAGGGAGGGGAGAGGGAGATGAAAAGCAGATGTTTCCAAGGAATTTAGAGGAGCTCAAGCAGCAGAACAAAAAGGGACCATTCTCAAAGTGTGTTTAAAAACAATTTTGGGAATGGGTGTATGTCTTCAGACTAAAAGTAACTCAGAAGTACAAAATGCAATTTTAGTGAATTATCCTGCACCTGTTTTACTATTTTCTGCCCATTTTAGTTTCCTTTTTAAAATTTGTTTATATTTATTTATTTATTTCCTTTTGTTGTCCTTGTTTTGTTGTAGTTATTATTGTTGTTGTTATGTTGTTGTTGGATAGGACAGAGAGAAATGGAGAGAGGAGGGGAAGACCGAGAGGGGGGAGACAAAGGCAGACACCTGCAGACCTGCTTCACTGCCTGTGAAGCGACTCCCCTGCAGGTGGGGAGCCAGGGGGCTCAAACCAGGATCCTTACGCCAGTCCTTGCACTTTGTGCCACGTGTGCTTAACCCGCTGCACTACCACCTGACTCCCTTTAGTGTCCTTTAAAGTACTCTCTGAGCTGCAGCCTAGTATGAAAATTGATCTCCTGAAATAAAACAAATACTTAAATATGATATATTTTAAGTTGATTTATGGGAGATCATTTCACCTATGAAAGTTTAAAATCTATTATCTGACCCTCTACAGAAACAAAAAACTGACCCCTTATATTAAAAAAAATGTAGAGGAAAACTGGTCATATCTTTCAGGTACAATCTGATTATTAAGTGAATCTTTTAACTTTCAAGGAGGTGCGTCAGTAGGTAGAGGATACATTTTGCAAACCTTTATTATCTCCAGTTTCCATTGCTTGCATGACATATACCCAGAGCAGTTCTTGTTCTCTCTCTCTCTCTCTCTCTCTCTCTCTCTCCGTCTCTCTCTCTCTCCATCTCTCTCTCTCTTTTGTGCACTGTACTGGTGAGCCACCACCTGGACTCTATTTTTGCATTCTTTTTTTTAAATTTCTTTATTGGGGTATTAATGCTTTACATTTGACAGTAAATACAATAGTTCGTACATGCATAACATTTCCCAGTTTTCCATATAACAATACAACCCCTTCTAGGTCCTCTGCCATCCTTCTTGGATCTGTATTCTCCCCCACCCACCCACCCTTTTGCAATGCACTCTCTATTATATGTATTTATTTATTAATTCATTATTGGATAGAGAATGAGAGAAACTGAGAGAGGAGGGGGATATAGAGAGACACCTGCAGACCTGCTTCACCACTCATGAAGCTTTCCTCTTGCAGATGGGGACCAGGGGCTTGAATCTGCGTCCTTGTGCACTGTAATGTGAGACTTAACCAGGTACGCCACGACCTGGCCCTTTCTCTCTCTATAAATGTATAAATAAATAAATATTTTTAAAAGAAAAGAAAGAATTATAAAATAGGACTGAAAAGTTAAAGTTGGAAAGAAATTCAAGTCATCTGGATGACACTAAGACCCTAGATTGTTAGTGACCACTGAACCATAGAGTCAAAAACATTCTGGAAATATATTGTTTATTTTATTTATTATTATCTTACCAGAGCACAAATCAATTCTGGCTTATGGTGGTGTGGGCGATCGAACCTGGGATTTCGGAGTTCAGGCACCAAAGTCTCTTTGCATAACCATTATGCTATTTATCCCTGCGTTAAATTGTTTATTTGAGTAATTTTAGGATTCAATCCATTTTTTAAAATGATATAAAACTACTTTAAAACTATACCTTCCAGTGAACTAATTGTTATTACTAGTCTGTGTTCTATAGACTGAGAGAGATATAGAGAAAATGGCAGAAGGTTAGTTGATTAATCTTATTTAATCTCTAGAGTTTGATAATTATCACCCTAAAAAATTTAATCACATTATAAGATTAAAACTCTTCAGTGCTCCTATACTATAAGATGTAAAAATCTGAGTCAGCAAATAGCTCACCTGGGTAGTGTGTCAACATTGTCATCCACATGATGAAGCACTGGGGAAAGCTTTGTTGCCATACCCTTCTCCTCCTCCTCCTCCTCCTCCTCCTCATTTCTCTTTCTTTCTATCTGAAAATATCAGTCTGATGTGGTAAAGCTCAGTGATGTAAAATAATAATAATAATAATATTCAAAATTTTGATAGAGCATCTAAATTCTTCTCTGGCTAGTCATGTAAGCATTTCTGAAACATCATTATGTACTTGACTTTAATATGAAAATACTCAGCTTTGGATCCAGATTTTTTAAGGTTTTTTTTTTCTCCCCCTATTACCTGAAAAACCCTTCCAGTGCCCTTCTCTATATAGCTGTTTGCAGTTCAGCCTATAAAAAGACCACTCAGATACCATCTGTTCTGGGATTCTTTTCACTAGTCTTGCAGTTTTAATTAGTCATTCCTTGTGTGTAAGTGAAGGAAATCATGTTACAACCCAGGGAGTTAGTGGACATGTGAAGCAGAAATCCAGCATACCAGCAGGACTTTCATTTAGGAGAACATAACCAGCCAAGGGAAAGGAGACTCCTCGCAGCACTGGTAGGGATGAAAATCAGAAGTCATCACTCCTGGACTTTATCCGAAGAGTAGCACCATAAAGGTTATACTGGTTGTAGTTTCTGTTCTTCCCTGAGGGAATATGTTCAACATGCTTGGACTTTCCAGAATGTGTTAACAGATAAAACTACATGGCTGTCTTTTCAGAACACTGTAAGTTAGTAGATAATGCTCTGTCAGAAGGTTACAGTTAAATGGTACTCTCTGAATGGAAATTTAGCAAGACAGGAGAGGGGAAAGAATTAAAATTGGGGAAATTTTTCTATCATAATAATGTGAATAGGGTAGGATCAAAGGTCATTTCTTTAAGTGTCATGGTAGTCATCAAGCACTTACTAATGTAGACCTCTGTTACAGGTCAAAGGAAAACCATTTGGCCACTTCAGAGATGATGTGGTCATCACTGGAAAGCATACTAAAAGCATTCTCCCATATGGCAAACTTTCAAATCACAATCTCTTGGTTCTGTTATGTTACATGTCTTTGACTTTGCCTTCTCTCATTTAGTTTATTCAAATATATTAGAGTTGGGGAAAAGTTTCTTCTTTTCTTTTTTTAATTAGGGAGATGTTTCTATTTATTTGGAGTGCCTTTTCCCATTTCTCAAGCTCCTCTGTCAAGAAATAATGATAATCAAAGAGAGCTAGTAAGAGTTAATTCTACTAAATTTGAAAAGACTGGTGATAAACAACATGAACAGATGATTTGCCAGCTGTAAGACAACAGATCTCAATTCAAAATATCATGACTCATTGCCTGGAGCATCTTCTAGCCAGTGATTTATGAACCTAAAGTAAAAGAGTTAGTGTCTGATGGAGACTTAATATATATAATATAATAATTAACACTGAACATAAATTACTATTACTAGTAGTTCTTAGAAAGTAGCACATAACTATAACTTTACAAAGATAACATCTCCAATGTAATAATAATAAAAAATACAAAATACCACAACCATTTGGAATTTTACATATAGAAAGGGAGAGATAGACACAGAGAGACACAGAAAGAGACACCACAGCACCAGTGGTTCCTTCAGCACTCTGGGGCCCAAGGGCTAGAACCTACCCTGTGACCCAGCAATTTCTTTCCAGGGAATTTGTCAAAGGAAGAAAATATACCTTTCAAAAGAGAGCTATGCTAGCATGTGGAACCTGGTGGCTGAAAAAAGTGTTAACACATAAAGCCAAAATTTCTTAAATGTTATTCATGTATTTCTTTGCATATTCATAAGATGTGATATTTGATTATACAGATATACTCCAATTTTCATTAATTTTTCTACTAACTGACCATTAATTATGCTCAAATTTTGGCTAACATGAATAATATGTTTGGAAATTTTATGTATTTGACTTGGGTAAATCGACAAATACCTGCTGATAAACACCAACAAAAGTTCTAGTCAAATTTTCCACACAGAGAGAAAAAGCCTTTAAAAAACTGTGTCGATCCAGAAATAAACCCACACATTTGTGGTCAATCAATTTATGCAAAGGAGTTTAGATTATGTAACTATACAACAGGCAACGATAATCTCTTCTATAAATGGTGCTTGCAAAACAACTCAAGAGCAAACACTTGAAAAATCCAACTAAAATATGGGCTGAGGAACTGAACAGACATTTCTCCAAAGAAGATATCCATATGTCAATCAGTACATTAAAAAAATGCTCAAAATCATTGATCATCTAAGGAATGAATGTCAAAGCTACAGTGATACAATACTTCATACTTTAGAATGATTATTAACAGAAAATTCACAAGAGATGATGAGTATGGGCAAAAATGTGGAGAAATAAGATCTCTTGTTCACTATTGGTAGCAACACAATAACTACAGAACCGTAAAGAGGTTCCTCCACAAATAAGAAATAGAACTATTATATTATTAGCTAATGTTTCAACTTGTCAGTATACATTATGAGAATATGCAAAGAATAATGAAATACATGAATAACATTTTTAAAAAGTTGGTAAATAAGTCAAGCACTACAGAATATATACTGAGTAACTCCATTTCTAAAATATCACATACAGGTAACAATAATCCAGTGTTCAATTCAGGGTAATCAGGACACTGAATACAATTAGGTAGGGATGTCACTGTGTGGACTTCTTGAGGACATGAAAAGCAAAAACAAATAAGCAAACAAACAATAAGGACCTCTGGGTTGCTGGAAATATGATGTCTTTTAATCTAAGTGCTATTTACAGTGTGTTGTTCTGTTAAAATTTAGTCAAGTTGTACATTCATTATGTATGAAGATTGATATATGTAAAAATGTCATGGTATATTTTATCATAAAAAGTGGGTAAATAAAAAAAATAGTATTTGATAAGTTTCCCTGAAAAGATTTCTGTTCTTTTCCTCCTTGTTTTCTTTTTGGATTTATAGTGGGAGAGAAAATAAAGAGAACACCGCACCAAAATTTCTTTTAATACTGTAGAAATCTGACTTGATCCAGGGTCAGGTATGTGGCAAAGCAGCTGTTTACCCAAACGCTATTACCCTGACTCACAGATTCTTGCTCTAACTTAAATGTTCCCCACCTCTTTAACTACACTCTGACTAAATTGCCACAAGCAGTGTTAGCTAGGAATAATCTATGACATACCATTTGTTTGTGGAAACATTCCAAGTTATTTAGTGTGTGCAACGACACTCAATGTCTGTTAATAGAGATGTTTAGAAAGAAAATGAATGTAGGTGTTTTGATGAACAGACTGTGAATCCAAATGAGACTTACTGGTATTTACTCACAGCTCAGCAGAAGCATATGAAAACCAAGTTTTTGGTTTTTTTTTTTTTACCTTCTCAGATTAAGATAGATTTAATTTTATTTAGTTTTTTCAGTAAATCATTGTTCCAATATGACACCAAGTTTAAATTTACTGATTTAAATTTTGTAAGAGTTGTCTTTGTATAGATTACTACAGTAATATTTTGCTTAGAAAAACAGTCATAACATTTTTATCTATTGCAAAGAAAGCAATATTATGTTTTCTGTTGTATTTTATATGAGAGTAAACTATATGCTGAATCCAAAAGACTTGATGGTGGGAAGTACCACATGGAAACAATGAGTGAGTCAATCTGTCAACAAACACATCTACATTGAGCAAAAGACCAACAGAGCATTGAGAATATTTTGACCAGCAAAACAAATGCGACATCTGTTCTCATGGGAACTTCAGAATAACTATGGCCACTTAATAGAAAAAGGGAAAAAAATTAAAATAACCTATTGAGGACCAAAGAGGTAGTATCATAGTAACACCATAGATCAGCACGTGTCTGAGGCCTCAGACATCCAAGTTTCAATTCTAGCACTACCATACACCAAACCTGAGAATGCTCAAGTCCCATTCTCTCTTTGTGTCCTCTTTCTTTCTTCTATTCTTTCTTTTTAAATATTTTATTTTTATTTATTAGTTGTCTAGACACAGAGAAACTGAGAGGGGTGGAGGAGGTGATAGGTAAATAGACCTGCTGCCTTGCTTTGTCACTTGTAAAGCTTCCCCCTGCAGGTGGTGACCAGGGCTTTGAGCCAGGATTGGAGTACATTGTAACATGTCTGCTCAACTAGGTGCACCAACTCCCAGTCCTTCCCTCTCTTTTAAGTAGAGCAATGACTTTTTAAGAGAAAATATTGGATGAATGAGAAGAATCATCCAAATTATACTAAAATCATATACTACTTTAGTATGCACTGTATACGTATAAGAGTAGAACATTTTAATAATTTGTGTTAACTCCACATTAAAAAAACACAATATCATTATTTGTTCTCTTGTTTTATATCTCAGTACTGAATTTTTGCATTTCACATTTTTTTCAAGAAGTACTATTATCCTATCATTTTCTGGTTTCACATAAGCTTCTGTAGCATTTTTTGTATTTCCTTAAAGAAGTTCATAGAGATTTTGATAGCATTGTGTTATATGTAGGTTCTCTTTCTTTAGATAGGGCAAAAAACTTACCAACATTTGAGACAGGCAAAATCTCTCTCACGTGTGATGATGTCTCTTCAGTCTTTCAGTAAACTCAACTATATCTAATTCAAAATAAAAAAAATTATTTTATTAAACTTTTCCAAAATACTTAGTCTAATTTTCATAGTTGTAGTTCTGTTTGTATAGTCGTATACTGGTTTATACACAATCAAATACATCAGATAACTAGAATATAAATCATTACTTACAGCATTTATAAAATCTGTTCTAACCACTCACTAAAAATTTACTCAACTAGAAAAAAATTCTTTTCTTGTCTTTGGGAATGTAATTAGAAAGGAGTTCATTTTGGTGACTAAGCAGGTGGTGTAAAGAAATACTAATTTGTGCCAGTGCATGAATTTTTAGACAAGGTAGTTTAGACTGTACAAATATATACTCTGGATGTGTTGTGGTCTATTGAAATTCTATTAACATTGGGAAAAATTTGGAATTTAAAAAAATTTTGGATCATTTTATTGGGGGGGGTATTGATTTACAGTGTAATGCTGACATACGGGTATTACTTCTCATCTCCCTATGATAGTTTTGGGCAACGAAACACTCTCATGCCCAACTTAAATCCTTTTCCACCATCATTTACCAAAAGGATCCCAAAGCCTGTCCCTTCCTCACCCTCTTTTCCCAGAGTCCTTTTCTTTGGTGCAAAATACCAAACCTAATCCAAGAACAGTTGAAGGAATACATTATCACCAAACTTGCTCTAAAGGAGTTCTAAAAGGGCTCCTATAAAGAATAACAATTAAAAAGGTATTATACATAGTAACACCTAACACAAGTGCAAGATAAGTTTAGAATAATGGTGTTGAAATATCTTAAATCCATAATGTCTGTAAACATCAATGGCCTGAACTCTCCCATTCAAAGGCCTGGAGTAGAAAGAAGGAATTCATATTTTGACTCAAATTACTTTCTGCCTGAGAAAACCTCAGCAAATGATTTAAACCTAATTTCCTTGACTAAATGGCGTCAATAACAAAAACCAATATATTTCAGAGAGTCTGCATATTCAGCTTCCACACAGAAAATATGTGTTGCATGGTAGGCACTGTTTAGAATACTATAGATTCAAAGCTACATTCTTTCATTGAGGTATCACTTGGGGAGGAAACATATATATATCTTGCTAAAGATATTCATGGGAACATGTGGCATGGAATGAATGCCCAGTTCAGAAATTCAACAGATATTAGTTAAAGAAAAGGGATGGTTTTCTTGAACTGGAAAAATGTATGGGAGCTAATAAATTAACAATACAAAAAAGAAATCACATATTCGAAACTGGGAAGATAGCTCAGCAATAACATAGAATTGCAAGACTGAAGACTCAGCTTCAGTTAATGGTGCCAGAGCTGAACAGTGCTTTGGTCATCTCATAATAATACACACACACACACACACACACACATACACACACACACACACACACACACACACACACACACACACACACACACACATACTTACATGCATACCTTTAAAAAGAAAAAGAAATATGTATAAGGTGATTAAGTGGAAGACAATATATGTAGAAAACAAAGGTATGTTGTTCAGTGTCTTCACTAGAAATTGGAAGTAATGGTAAAGTTATCAAAGGTTGTGGATATTAGCTTATGGATTTTACAAAGACATATACCAAATCAAATACAAAAAGGAAACTTTGAGTGAAAGCATGAAAACAGTTTATTATTACAGATCTTGCCTAGTCTAGAAAGACAAATTGTTGAGAAAAACACAAATGTAATTACTTGATTTGAAAACAATGAGGTACATGACTAATTTAGTATAATAGAAAAACAGGAATTATTGTTTTATACACAAACAGATACCCAGTTCTGTTACTTTTGGGATTTTCATTTTGGGGTACAATTCTCATCATCACCTATCAGTTGAGTCTGAATCCTAAACTGTTTGCAAGGTACACAAACAAATTAAGGATGGCAGTCTGCAAGGTGGAGACAGCATGATGATTATGCAAACAGACTCATGCCTGAGGCTATGAGGTCTCAGGTTCAATTCCCTACACCACCATAAGTCACAGCTGAGTGGTACTCTGTGATAAACACAGACAGACAGACTATCCATAGTTAAATACAATGTAGTAAATGTAAATTAACTTGCTTATTTGATCTATATAATATTAGGTTTATAACTCAAAGACAAAGTGGCAAAGCAGTCAGATTTCACAATGTTACATAAAGTGTGAAGTTACTAAAAGATAAAAAACTGGAGTTAAAGTCAGTTGCAGCTCAAAAAGCTACAGGATAAAATGATAAAAAAAAAAAAAAACTATGATGGGGGCTGGGAAGTAGTACAATGGGTTAAGTGCACATGGCACAAAACATAAGGACCAGCTCAAGGATCCTGGTTGGAGCCCCCGGCTCCCCACCTGCAGGGGTGTCACTTCACAGGCGGTGATGCAGATCTACAGGTGTCTTATCTTTCTCTCCCCCTCTGTCTTTTCCTCTTCCCTCCATTTCTGTCTGTCCTATCCAACAATCAAGAACAACAATAATAACTACAACAATGATAAAACAACAGAAGCAATAAAAGGGAAAATAAATAAAATGAAATAAACCTATATGATAACATGTACCTGCTAATATGTAATTATATTAATAATATATATATATATTTATTTAGAAGAATTGATACAAAGAGTTGAACCATGTTTTGAAGACCAGAACAAATTAAGGTGAGATGTTCAAGACATAGGTGGGGAGAACATATTTTCACCAATGAAGTTTCAAAGCTCAAATAAAAGACTGGAAATACTTCAGAGGTAGGCCAAATTAATGTATAAGGAGATAGACATTTTACCTTTGAAAAAAAGCAAAAGAGGGGGATGGGCGGTGGAGCAGCAGGTTAAGCACACATGGCACAAACAGCAAGGACTGGCATAAGAATCCTGGTTTGAGCCCCCAGCTCCCCACCTGCAGGGGTGTTGCTTTCCAAGCAGTAAAGCAGGTCTGCAGGTGTCTGTCTTCCCTTCCTCTCTCGTTTTCTATCTGCCCTATCCAAGAGTAACGACAGCAATAACAACAATAATGATAATGACAACAAAGCACAACAAAGGGGAAAAGATGGTCTCCAAGAGTAGTGGATTCATAGTGTAGGCACTGAGCCCCAACAATAACCCTGGAGGAAAAAGAAAAACAACCAAAGTAAAGGAAGGGGCATCTAGGAAGCATAAGCATTGTGGTAGTATATAGGATTTATCTGTCTGAGAACTTAGGTCCCAATTTCAACCACAAGCAACACCTCATACTAAAGATTGAAACTGTGCAAAGTCAATGGTTTCATCCTGATGCTGAAGATACATATCTGAATTTGGTATCTTGGTTTCTGGGTGAAGAGAAAATTCTTACTTTGAAATATTGCACAACACTGAGAATACAATTTTCCTATAAAGTTCTGCCTTTTTATGCTTCTTTACTGTTTTTGAAATATTTAGGAGTCGATTGTTAGGATACTAAGTTAATAGTCAAAAAGGGGAAAGTGTCCCACAAAGGATATTGCATAACAGTTTTGCAAAAATACCTGAATGTTTCAGATTTTGAAGTCTCAGGTTTAATCCAGACACCACCATAAACCAGAGGTAAGCAGAGCTCTGGTTTAAAAAAAAAAAAAAGTAAAAACAAAAAGGATTTAGTTAATTTATAAGAAAGTAGTGGGGGGCACAACTTTTCCCTGGCATATGAGGTATCAGGGGTTAAACACAAAGTGCATCAAGCAAGTTCTGTACAATACCTGTGGAGTCACCTCTCTGGCTGCTATCACTCTGTATGGCAAGTTTAACAAAGAAATGCTTAATCATCTGTGATCTCAGAGGACAGTAAAATCAATTTGAGTTCTAATTTGCACATGTATAGATATACTTAACTCTTTTTGAAATAGATTTGTGTGTTACACTATATAACGCATATTGTACAACCATATAAGTTAAATATTTGGTGCACGAGTGATGTAAAATGGCATTATACAATTATTACACAATTTCTTCTTATTTTCCTCTCATCCAAATATGAAATAAAAGGTTTAGATTTCTATAATTTGATAATTGAGAATAGACTTGTCATAATGTTTATTATGGCTTAATTTAATTTTTTAGATTGCTTTATTTGAGAAAATTTGATTTATAAAGCTTTTTCTTTTTTGTTTTTTATTTATTTTTATTTTTTATATTTTTAATAAAGGAGGCATTAACAAAATCATAGGATGGGGGGGTACAATTCCACACAATTCCCACCACCCAATCTCCATATCCCACTCCCTCCTCAATAGCTTTTCCATTCTCTATCCCTCTGAGAGTATGACCCAGGATCGTTGTGGGTTACAGACGGTGGAAGGTCTGGCTTCTGTAATTGCTTCCCCGCTGAACATGGGTGTTGACTGGTCGATCCATACTCCCAGTCTGCCTCTCTCTTTCCCTAGTAGGGTGGGTCTCTGGGGAAGCGGAGCTCCAGGACAAAAAGGTGGGGTCTTCAGTCCAGGGAAGCCTGGCCGGCATCCTGATGGCATCTGGAACCTGGTGGCTGAAAAGAGTTAACATACAAAGCCAAACAAATTGTTGAAGAATCATGGACCCAAAGGTTGGAATAGTGGAGATGAAGTGTTTGGGGGTGGGTACTCACTACAAACTCTAGTGTACTACTGCTTTCAGGTATGTATTTTGCCCTAGTTTATGGATACGTATGAACATATGTTCTATCCATGGAACCTGGTGTATATCTAGGTTTTGGGACTTTGTTAGGAAATGAACCACCTGGGATGGAATTAGAGAATACTATGAAAGGAAAGGTCTCACCCTTGTAATGAAGCTGAAGGGTTGTCATTCCACACCTGAAATGTCTGGACGCAATCTGAACTGAAACATGTTGAGGTGGCACTCCTTGTGTTGATTAGGTTGTGATCGGCAGATGCAATATTATTTGATAAGAATTGTGAGAAGCATGAGGGAAAGTGGGCCCTACCCTAGAGTCCCAGGACTGGGGGAAGTTTAGGCTCTATAGTGGAAATGTGAGGTTCCTGCTATCTTAGGGTTCAAGAAGACAACGGATAGTTATTGTTAATATCACAGTATTTGGTAATTGGGTTAACTTTGGGAAGTCCCTTTGTTAGACATACAATCAATTTTCCCCCACTCATATTAATTAAATAGTGATTTATATGACTACAATTTAACATCCCCACCACCAAAAGATTGTAACCCATCCCACCTACCAATCCCCAAACCCACCCCCCCACTGGCCCAGGAAGCTGCATGTCCACCCTCCCCCTCACCACAGGGTTTTTACTATGGTGCCCTACTTTCAATTTAGTCAAGTATATAATCTCCTCTTCTTCCTTCTACCCCCACCCCTCCTCCTCATTCATATGCTTTGTCATTGTTATTGCTGGGTTTCATCGTTAGCATGCTAGCCATTAACTTACCTCCCAGACCTATGTAGGCCCATTTTTAATTAAAGACTGTTTTCTTTCCTTTTTAAAAAATATTTATTTATTCCCTTTTGTTGGCCTTGTTTCATTGTTGTAGTTATTATTGTTCTTGTTATTGATGTTGTCATCTTTGGATAGGACAGAGAGAAATGGAGAGAGGAGGGGAAGACAGAGGGGGAAAGTAAGACACCTGCAGACCTGCTTCACCGCTTGTGAAGTGACTGCCCTACAGGTGGGAAGCCGGGCTCAAATAGGGATCCTTATTCTGGTCTTTGCGCTTTGCGCCACCTAGGCTTAACCCACTGCACTACCACCTGACTCCCCAAAGACTGTTTTCTACAAGGAGTTAGTCAATTTATATATTTATCAATGGAGTAAAAGAATTCCTTCATCACATTTTGCCTACCCTTCTTTCTGTTCTTATTCTTTTCTTCTTTTTTTTCCTTGTCATTACTGAGGCTTCACCATTATGAGTCTACTTTTAAAGACAGAAAAAACAGAGACAGAAAGACAGAGAGAGAAAATGAAAGATCCTGCACCTCCAGTATCTCTTCTTGTGTGGTGTGAGCCAAGTTGAAACCTAGATTGTGTATATAAAAAATAAGGCACACTCTCCAGGTGAGTTATTTTGTTAAATTATTTCACTCTCCAGGTGAGTTATCTTGTTAAATTATTTCTGTTCTTTCTAATGTATGAAATTCTCACATGTATGATACAGTATTTATCTAGCTATTGGCTTCGTTTGCATTTCTCTGATTATCAGGGATTCCATATACATGTTCGCCATCCAACTATCTCTAGTGAGGAATCATTTCAAGTTATCTCCAATTCTTGTCTATTTCATTCTTACTGTTGCTGAGTTTTGTGAGACCTCTATAGTTTTGGCTAGTAACAATGTTTATTTGACTCTTATTTTAGATAACATGCTTACCTACATAAGAAAACTCCAAGAAATAGCAATTAGATATTGATTATACAAAACAAACAAAAACGCATCATTTCTTATAAATAAAAGTAAAGTTTACTCATTATATGAGCGTACATGATCAGTAAGTAGTATCCTTAAAAATGCAAATTATAATGAAAGTCATGCAATTTTCGACCCATTAATATGTCAAAGGTTTTTCAAAATATTCTTATTTTCAAGTCTACATGTTTTATCAGAGAACAAAATTAAAACAATCTGGCAAGCCTATGGCAACATGTCTCAACACCTTAAACATCTTTAATTTTTAACATAATACAGTAATCCTATGATTGAACAAAGGTATAGTTGTATCACTACAGATCATTTATTCATTAGAAGCAATCAAATTATTTTATAATAATTTCTGTATCCAGAAATAGAGTCCAAGGAGGACCATGCATATTTTTAAACCAAATTCACTTTAAGACTTTCCATATTTGGGGATGAAATATTCAAGCACTCTCAACTGTCCACTGGGTTCATAGTGAATTTGAAGCACCATTTTCCCTGTAAAAGTCTAGATACAATTAAGTTAAAGTGGAAATATCCTCTAAAAAGACTTGAATGTGTTGAGAAAAGTACAAAAACAAATTGCCCAGTGTGTTATGCTTTTGTTATGAATGCAGGAGGTATTGACACACTGTCTTGACAGGGATATTGACCCAGCTTTCTTTGAGTGAAATCCAGTAAAGCTAGGCACCACTTACACAGATTTCTTTCATGTAGCAGAAAACCTATGGAAGAGAAGAACTCACTAGCAGGTCCAGGGCAATAGCTCTGTGGGAAAGCATTGATTTGGCAAGGCCAAATCTGCAGGCTATAACCCCATAGGAGAGGAGGGTATTTTTAACACTGTAAATGTTTTAGACTAATGCATGCTAAACGGAGCCGGGTGGTAGTGCACCTGGTTGAGCACATGTTACAATGCACAAGGACCAAGTTCAATCCCCTAGCCCCACCTGCAGGAAGAAAGCTTCATAAGTTGAGGTCAGGCTCAGGCAAAGCAGGTACACTATCCTGGCAAGCTATTTTGACTTCCCTAAGTTTTAATTTTCTTATATTTTATGAAGTTTAAAGTACAAAAAAATTATGGTATACAATTAAGTTATATGCCAACATCTTTATATTTTGTTTATTTGTAAAAAAAATTATTTTATTTTACAGGTCTCTAATGTTTAAATATGGAAGGGAGCTTATAAATATATAAATATATTAGTGAGGCCTGTTATATTAATTAATAAAACATGCCTCTAATGTTTAAATGTGGAAGGTATCTTAGAAATATATTAATTATAAATATATTAATTATATTAATATAAGTTGTGAAGTACTTAGACAATTAGGTGCTTTTTTTTTTAGTAGTTAAGATTTTGAAAGCATAAAAGTGTTTTATTTCCACTGTATCAAACAAATAAATAGACACAAAGTACTTTTATAACCTGAAGGCAAAGTCATTCCAGCTGGTTATATAGGTCATCTGTTGTTTTTTGGTTCTGAGTTTTCTTTTTCTAAACAAATAGTTTTTTTTTTTTCACTCATCATTGACCATTAAGGCCCACTGCTATTTCTCAAATGTTATTTCTTAAATTGTTTTCCATCAGTGAAATCTTGAAAATCATGCAGTGCAGAGTTTAGAGTAGACTTCAGCTGAATAAAGATAATTGTGATGACGAAAACAGGGAACTCAACAGAAGGGAGGGTGGTTTAGGGTAGAGAGAGTGTCAGGCTGATCTCCAGCACAGATGGACTAGATAGTCTTCCTCTGTGATTGGAGGACCTCTAAGCTCTGTCATTAGTATTTCTCTCTTTAATCTGTTTTCATTTCTTCTACCCTACTTTACTTGGCCTCAAATTTTTATTTTTAGATTCTTAGTGGTTAAGAAAATAAAGACAGAATAATCTCTTTATGTGACAGCTTGAAAGAGCAGTAAGAATATAGATAATTTCTGTAATCAAGGCTCTTCTTTAATCTTGGCTCAACTCCTAAAATTTAATTTATCTAGACCTCAGTTTTAAAAATGATGAGATAGAGTATACTATCTTAAAGTCTAGCATCAAAGGTTGCTTTCAGGATCAAAATACATCCATTCCACATATGATGATGCTGTACAGCCTAAAGAATTAGCATAAAGTTAAGACACTTTAAATATCTACTGTATCTATTAGGAAAGTAGAGGCAGTTCTATTCTGTTGCTACACAACTAATTAGTTCAAATTCCTTAACTATCAACATATTTTTTTTTCTTGCTTTCTAGCTTTCTTCCTTTTCTTTCTAGAGTTCTTTCTTTCTCTCTCTCTTTCTTTCTTCCCTGTGGACTCATTATGTCTGATTGACATTTTCATATGAAAAGAGGAAAAAAAAAAAAAGGTAGAGAAGGAAAGACACCACAGCAGCTAGCGTTCCCCAATGCAGTGAGGACTACGCTCAAACTTGAGTAGTGAGGATGGCAAAAGGTCACCTTCCCAGGTAAGCTATTGTGCTGACCCAAATCTTGTCCATTTTTAAAGAGGAAGAGACTGGAAGATAGCAAATATTAAAGTGTACATTTTTGATGTGCTAGACCACAGATCCGAGTTCCTGGCTGCCATAGGAGGGTGCCATGCACAGCATGATTTTCAAAAACCTAGAAGGAATGCCCCGTTGGTAGAGAAGGAGAAAGAAAGAGACACCTGCAGCCCTACTTAAACACTTGTGAAGATTTCCCCCTGCAGATGGGGACTGGGGACTTAAACCTGGGTCCTTGTACATTATAACATATGTGCTCAACCACGTGCACCATTACCCAACCCCGGAACATTTTAATTTCCTAATTTCCTCCTTGCCCCAGTAGTTGTTAAATAGCATTCTGTTGAGTTTTCTTATTTTTGGACTTTTCCTGATCTTTCTTTGTTGTTAAGTGTTTGTTAATTTGATTCCATTGTAGTCTGAGAAAAAGTCACTTGGTTCCTGAATCCCTAAAGCTAGCCCCCTTTGGCCTTTGTTGTGTTTCAGGAGTGGGTGGAGCTATTAGTTTATTGTTGACACAGCTGCTTTGGGAGAAGATGGGAGGTAGGGTCTCTTGTGTTCAAACTGGAGAGAGAATTGGATGATGATTACAACAAGATGGCACCTTCTCATACTGAGTACAGCTTCTACAATCTTGAAGGGTCTCTCCCTCACTTTTCCATCCACTGATCCACCAGTTGTGAAATGTCCCCACTTCAGGTGGTAGAGTTGGATATTGAACCTGGGTCCTTTGGAGAATCCTTGCATATAGTATTTTGTGCACTTAACTGGGTGTGCCATTGACTGTCTCCTTTACTTTTACTTTTATTTTTTTACATTGACTGTCAGGCTTTTAAGATACAGGCAAGATAAGTAGACAGAATGCCATCATATCTTTGAACCTCCAGTACAGTGGTGGTAGGCGCAAGCTTGAATCATAGGTATGGTAGGACTTTCACCCTAATTTATTTTTGTTTGTTGACTTTTCTCAATGTTTTCATCTTGGGGGTTAATAGTAGCCAATGAACTTATTAACATAAAGAATTAAATAACCCAGTTCCTATAGTTTGTATATGTGCAGGCTATTTAATTTCTTCCATTTAATTATCTCCCTTTATTGGGGGATTAATGTTTTACATTCAACAGTAAATACATGCATAACATTTCTCAGTTTTCACATAACACCATTTAATTTTTTAATGAGAAAGATACACATAAATGACCAGAGCACTGCTCACCCCTGGCTATTTTGGTGGTGGGGATTGATCCTGACACCTCAGAGCCTTAGGCATGAAAGTCTTTTGCATGACCATTATGTTGTCTCCCCTGTCTTCCTATGCTTTGAAGTAGACAAGATTGGAGTTGATATTTTCATCCCGAAACTCCTAGTAGAAACTATTCGTATCTGGACTTCACTTAAATCATATCTGCATTTGACTTCTTTCCATTCCTGTCCTATTCCATGTCCCCTTACCCCTTACTTGTTTAATCTGAGAGTATTTCTTTTTTTATTTTTTATAATTTTTATTTATAAAAAGGAAACACTGACAAGAACCATAGGATAAAAGGGGTACACTCCACACAATTCCCACCATCAGAACTCTGTATCCCATCCCCTCCCCTGATAGCTTTCCTATTGTTTAACCTTCTGGGAGCATGGACCATGGTCATTATGGGTTGCAGAAGGTGGAAGGTCTGGCTTCTGTAATGGCTTCCCCGCTGAACATGGGTGTTGACAGGTGGATCCATACTCCCAGCCTGTCTCTCTCTTTCCCTAGTGGTGCGGGGCTCTGGGAAAGTGGAGCTCCAGGACACATTGGTGGGGTTGTCTGCCCAGGGAAGTCCAGTTGGCATCACAGTGGCTGAAAGAAGAGTTAATATATAAAGACAAATTGTTGACTAATCAACTAATCATGAACCTAAAGGTTGGAATAGTTCAGATGAAGATTTGGGGGACTCCGTTTTGTAGGTAGTAAGTAAGCCTATTTTAGGTATATTCCAAAGGGACTATATAGTATATGACTATACTAGTGTTTTTTTTTTTTTTTTTTTTTTTTAGCCTGACATCTTTTATGCAGGTGGACCCAAGTTATTGTCTGGGGAGATGATGTTATGACTGGAAAAAGGACCAGAAGACTGGATCAGGCAAGAGAGTAACTCCTGAATATGGGAAAGGTTGAAAATTTTGTTGACTGTAAATCTCATCTATTTTATCTGATTTGGGGCCCATATTCAGCTTTCTTAATGCATCACTAAAAGTCAAGTCTTGGCATAGTGCCTGCTTCTGGGATCAACTTCTATGAAACTCAACCTGTTAATATTTTTCATTAATTCAATAATGTTTATTGAACATCTCCTAATTCTCGATACTGTTCTTCATCAACATACAAAAAGGAATAGCATAGATAGACACACTCTCTTTGCACCTTATATTTTGTTGGAAATGTTGCTGGGGAGTATAGAACTCCACTTTGGGTCCTTTCAAGTTTTTTTTTTTCTAGTCTTCTTAAACTGTGTATTGATTTTTATTTTTAATAATATTTATTTATTTATTTATTCCCTTTGTTGCCCTTGTTGTTTTATTGTTGTAGTTATTATTATTATTATTATTATTATTATTATTATTATTATTGTCATTGTTGGCTAGGACAGAGAGAAATGGAGAGAGGAGAGGAAGACAAAGAGGGGGAGAGAAAGATAGACACCTGCAGACTTGCTTCACCACCTGTGAAAGCGACTCCCCTGCAGGTGGGGAGCCGGTGCTTGAACTGGGATCCTTACTCCGGTCCTTGCACTTTGTGCTACATGCACTTAACCACTACGCTACCACCTGACTCCCGTATTGATTTTAATTTAATAACACAGAAAATTAGGGGGGAAAGGGATATAGAAAGGGACAGAGACAGAGACACCTGTAGCACTGCTTCACCACTTATGGAACTTCCTTTGCTACAGGTAAAGATCAGGGACTTGAACCTGTGTCCTTTCAAGTTCTTTTCCATGCAACAGAGAGATTTACCAAGTACAGGAAATTTCATGGTTTTAAGTGAAAGTATTTTAATAGACAGGGAGAGTACATCCTCCAGTTTATATGGTGAGTGGGCATCCTGGAGAGATGAGAAATGTATTAAGTTCAGGGACTTCCTGGGTTTTACAATTTTTTTTAGCCCCTTCATTTCCATTTTCTGTGATTTGTCAGTTCTTATCTGTGTGATCTAGCTTACTCATTGTTGTTTATTTATTTTATTTTATTTTTTTACATTATCTTTATTTATTTATTGGATAGAGACAGCCAGAAATCGAGACGGAAGGGAGTGATAGAGAGGGAGAGAGGCAGAGAGACACCAGAAGCACTGCTTCACCATGCACAAAGCTTTCTCCATGCAGGTGGGGCCTGGGGGCTCAAACATGGGCCCCTGAACCTGGGTCCCTGAGGACTGTAACATGTGTGCTCAACTAGGTTCAATACTACCCAGCCTCTACTCATTGTTGTTTAAACTGATTATTATTGTGAAAATGACAGAAAATACTGCATGTTTTTAAGTCCACTTTGCTCTGCTTGCAACTCTTAGACTAACAATTTAATCTTCTTTCTTCAAAGTGCCTGAATCTACCTGAGATTACAATAAAAACATGCTGATAATAACCGCATCTTAGATTTCTATTTCAACCATTGGAGACAAATCAAAACTGAAATATAACCCATGATTCATTCTGTAAAATTTAAGTTTCCATAGTCTGCATAAAATCTCCTCACACCCAGCATCCAGAAATCACTATTCAGTACTGGAGTATTGCTAGCTTTGCTTCCTAGGAGAAAAGCTAAATGGAATATTTTATGTAAATTCTAGATGCAAATGTAATGCATTGTTTCAGAATCACTGTGACTGATTTTAAGAACATCAGTTCACTGGACTGCACCAGGACCCAGTCAAAGACAAATGATCCATTTGGACTTAAAGTTGATCTGAATGGCAGCCATTCACCACAAGTTATTTCCATTCACTAAGATTGCATTTCTTTTCTGCAGAGCAAGAAAAAATAAATAGACCTAGCAATGCAATTTCTTATTATATTGATCAGACATTTGGCATTAAAAATGTCCACCCTTTAACCTTTTCCTTTTCAGAAATTCAATGACTCCAGTGTGCCTGGCATGAGTATGTACCCTGGGAGACACTAAAAGTGATAGTTTTTTATTACTGACATTGTAAAGTATGGGTGTGTTTTAAACCCTCTATAAACTACTATTAAAAAACATAAGACATGATTGATCACCAATTGGAGCAGTAAAAATGAAAATGGGGAGATAACAATAGAATACAAATATTTAATCATAAGTTTAAAGAAGAAATCTGAGAATAACTATATTTGGCTTGCAGATAATAACCTTTCATGTGAGAACAAGTCACTTATGAAGTCTAAGATAGGAACATAAATTCAATTGCACTAAAAATATAAATTTTGCCGGTGACACATTCTTTCATAACTGAAAACACTTTGTTTTCTTATTCTAATTTAGACAAGCTTGATATATGAGACTTTCATATCACATCAATCAAGAAATATTACTTGTACCAAGAAATAAAAAGTTGTTTTTTTTCTGTGCTTAAAGATAACATGGCAGTATATTAAAGCATACCAAAAGCTTTATGACAAAGGTATAGATCTATAATAGGAGATCACATGTAGATCTTAAGTAATAGCTTCTTTGAGATTGAGATTTCATTTCAGTTAGAACGATAGAGATTTTTTGTTTGTTTGCTTACTTTTATTTTGTTACCAGAGCACTGCTCAGCAGTGGTTTATGGTAGTGCGAGGGGCTGAACCTGGGACTTTGGAGCCTCAAGCATGAGAGTCTTTTTTGCATAACCATTATGCTATCTACCCCTGTCCAATGATAGGAAAATTTACTTTAAAAGATTTAGCAAACAGTATTACATTATTTCCTTGTGCAACTGAAATATCTAAAATACACTTAAGTATGATGTTACACCATATTTTTTAATCATTTTACAAAAAAATTAATGACTTATGTTAACATCTGTGTTAGCCAGCTTAATAAGACAATTTCAAGCTCATTATATGATGGTAAATGGGTAAGTATATGAATTAAAATGTATGCTACCAAATCAATTATAACCCCTTCTATATCTCACTAAATAAAAAAAAAATGCATACAAGTTTTCTACCACTTAGCACAAGCACTAAAATGTCATATTCTGTAAAGAAAGCATAATTTATATTTATAATGGCAAAATATCTGTCAGTTACTTGCTTTCACTACCTTCTCCTTCACACCTATGGTATATGGTTAAGTTCTGCCAGTTGTAAATGTGTATTCACCATAGGATGTTATGAAAGGCATGAATTGAGTTGAGCGTACAAATCACCATACCTAAGGGCTAGCAAGGGAGTAACGGTCATGGTCATGAGCAGTCAGGCTCCAGTGTCGCTCTCCTCTTTTACTTTACCCTCTCAGTTTCTCTCTGTCTAAGCAGGGCTGCAAGTGTCTGTTTCTCCCAATCACTACATTTCTCCCCTCTCAATTTCTCTCTGTCCTATCACAGAAAAAATAATAAAAAGAAAAAAATGACTGCAAGGAACAGTGAATTCATCATATAGGTACTGAGCTACAGTGATAACCATGGCGGCAATCTAAAAAGAAAAGGAAGATTGATATATTGAATGTTAATGAGGCTGCATCTGTGGATACGCTTCTTCTTCTAGCATTTGCCCTTCTTCCGTAGCCAGTCAACAGCGTCAGGTTGAGCCTGATGTAAAGTTTCGAGACCTCCTTTGAATCTGGAGAGGTGGCAGTCATTGACTATGTGGGTCATAGTCTGTCTGTAGCCGCAGGGGCAATTCGGGTCGTCTCTGGCTCCCCAGCGATGGAACATAGCGGCGCACCGGCCATGGCCTGTTCGATAGCGATTGAGGAGGGCCCAATCATAACGTGCTACACTAAAGAACAAATATAACATTGACTGATAGCTGAGGGATACCTTATTAACATCACTAATAAAATTTAATATTAAAATGTTATGTGTGAGCAAGAGTGAGTAGAATACACACAGCAGGATATGAAATTGATGAGTCATGAACCAGGAGTTTCTGGGATTTCACGCATACAAATGCCATGCTCTAATGTTGATAGGTGTCCCTGGCTGACTCAGGCTATCTTCTGCTGCTGTAATGAATATGATTTCACTATTTGTTTACAATGCTTGATTATAAGTTTGTGTTTCAGTTTCAATCTACTTTTTCAAGCTCATAATCTTATGTGTTTAATTCATACCCTTGGATCATTTGCATTTAAGAGTCAGGAAGGACAGCACAGTGATTTCTCCTAGTGCACCAGATGTGAGACATGCAGTTTTCTTTGGAATACAGTGATATTTAAGAAGGATCAATGACAGATTCTGAGAAGAAAGAAAGCGAATATCATTCTGCTTATTTCTCTACTTATCCATGACTTGTCAGAGAACTTTTCAGGTGAACTCAGTAAGAATCCAAAAACAACAACAATAAAAAAATTAAAACAAAGTAATTTTCTCACCGTAAAATAAGCAAAGAACAGAACTAAGTCAAGGAAATCATACATATTTCCCCACTTTCAAATCAATATGTGTTCTTTCAGTAAGAAGACTTTTCAAGTCTGGAGAAAACATTTTCCCACATACCACGTTTATGACCATACCTGATACTTGTAGTCTTGATTTTCTTATTGTCCAATTTTAACCAAACTATTCATCTGTGCACTAAATCACTGCTGAGGTCAATATAATAAATAGCTTGGAAGCACCACAATAATCCCACCTGTGGAGATATATATTATCACAAGTAAGTAAAGACCAATGTAGTGATTTTGGACCCTTAATACTGAATTATGAATCTCTCTTTTTATTCATTGTTATATCTTATTTTTTTAAATAATGATTCCATATTAGTCTGCCAATATCACACTGTTTTCAGAATATCCAAATTGTAGTTTAGAGCTTCAACGTCCAGACTATTCAGTGAGGTCTATAGTGGGTCACTGAAGAATAAAGTTCATTCACTGAGAATGTTTAGCAGAACATATAGTAATCCACAGCAATCTTCCCTAGGGTTCTTTATCTGTCACTTCAAGGCAATAGCAATGTGTGTGAATAATTCTCTCCTAGGGGAGACCATTTGCTCTATTAAACTATAGCGTCTTAGATTCCTAATACTCCATGATTATTTGGTAGGTCTATTAGCCTTTTGTGAAAAAATAAGAAAGCATCCACTGTGTCTAATCAACGCATTACAACCTAGAAGTTAAAGCAACAGGAAATTCACTGTCTATCTTGTTCCTTAATATTTTCCTGAGGTGAGTGCCATGTATTGGCATAGGAACCGTGATTGAATTGAAAGAAAAAAGATGCCATTTGATTAGAAAAGATCCTAATCAACACAATGATTGCCACCTCAACATACTTCAGCTCAGACTGTGTCCAGAGACTTCAGGTGTGGAATGACAACCCTTCAGCTTCATTACTCAGGTGAGACCTTTCCTTTCATAGTATTCTCTAATTCCATACCAGGTGGATCACTTTCTAACAAAGTCCCAAAACCTAGATATAGACCAGGTTCTGTGAGAGAGAGCATATGTTCACATGTATCCATAAACTAGTGCAAAAATATATACCTGAAAGCAGAAGTACACTAGAGTTTGCAGTGAGTACCCCCCTCAACACTTCCTCTTCACTATTCCAAGCTTTGGGTCCATGATTGCTCAACAATTTGTTTGGCTTTGTATGTTAACTCTCTTTTCCGCCACCAGGTTCCAGATGCCATCAGGATGCCGGCCAGGCTTCCCTGGACTGAAGACCCCACCAATGTGTCCTGGAGCTCTGCTTCCCCAGAGACTCACCCTACCAGGGAAAGAGAGAGGCAGACTGGGAGTATGGACTGACCAGTCAATACCCATGTTCAGCGGGGAAGCAATTACAGAAGCCAGACCTTCCATCTTCTGCAACCCACAAGGACCCTGGGTCCATGCTCCCAGAGGGATAGAGAATGGGAAAGCTATCAGGGGAGGTGTGGGATATGGAGATTGGGTGGTGGGAATTGTGTGGAGTTGTACCCCTCCTACCCTATGGTATTGTTAATTTATCCTTTCTTAAATAAAAAATAAATTAAAAAAAAGAAAAGATTGCATGAAGTCAGACTGGAAGCACTGACTTGGAAAGCATATGGATTTAACATGTCAGTTTAATACTACATACAAGCTAAGGGGAAGATATATTTTTATGCCCCATCTACACTTTTGGCAAGTTTTGAAACTTAAATTATTGTAAAATAAGAAAGCAAGTGGGTGGTCCTGGAGGTGGCACAGTGATAAGGCTTTGGACTCTCAAGCATAAGGTCCTGAGTTTGATTCCTCTCAGCACATGTGCCAAAGTGATGACTGGTTCTTTCTCTCTCCTCCTTTCTCATAAAAAAAAAATACAAATCTTTACAAAAAAAAAAAGAAAGAAAGAAAGTAGATTGTATATCCATATTACTTCAGTTTGTTTTTCTCTATTTATGAGCAAAAAGTGTTCAGTGTAGGGAGTTGGGCAGTAGCGCAGTGGGTTAAGCGCACACTGCGCAAAGTGCAAGGACTGGAGGCAGGATCCTGGTTGGAGGGCCAGGCTCCCCACTTGCAGGGCAGTCCCTTCACAGGAGGTGAAGCAGGTCTGCAGGTGTCTATCTTTCTCTCCCCCTCTCTGTCTCCTCTCTCCACTTCTCTCTTTCCTATCCAACAACAATGACATCAATAACTACAACAGTAAAACAAATGCAACAAAAGGGAATAAATTTAAAAAAAGATTTCAAAAAAATGATCAGTGTAAAAATGTTTTAAGGGTTACTTTTTAATTATTTCCTGTTTTATTCTTGTCCCTGCCTTCCCCTCCTTTTTTTATTTTTCTGCTTTCTCTTTTCCCTCCTGAACTTTAGTTTTTACTCTGATATATAGGTTTTACACACACACACACACACACACACACTTTTTAACTGTAAATATTCAACAATTTCTAAAATGATATGTATTCTCTAATCTAATGTATTAAAATAGATGTCTTGTATTTTCTTCAATTACATTTATGATTCCATTTTTTTCATCTCTGAATGTTGTAACTCACTATAGTCTATACTGGTAAGTGAGGTGAGTCTGGATTCCATCTGCTACACTTATAAAAACATTATCTACTTGTTCCCATTTCATATATTGCTCATCTACACTTCCCATATGTTAATCACATTATTTTTAAGTTTTCCTTTTACCAGATCAAGTTTCCCACCAAGTGCCAGTCCCTTGCACTCTTCATTGTTGACAGATTTTTAACATCTAGAAAAATATTTTCCCTCTATGCTTTTAAGCATGTTTGCTATTGCTGTTGCTGTTTTCTCATTTCTGTTTCCACAGAAGTTATGACTTGAATTCAGTGGAATCAGAAATCAACACTTGGTTAATTTTGAATCCTTATCATACATAGCTTTGCACCCCTGGGTATGAACTATTTTTATATAATGTACCATATATATTCAAAATGTACATTAGTAAACATTATAGACTCCACCTTTCTCTCTCTCTCCACACATATATATATATGTACACATATATGTGTGTATATATGTATATATATTCATATATATATGTATATGTGTATATATATATATATACATTCATTCTCTCTTCCTTTCTCTCTTTCATTTTCCTCCAGTGTTATTGCTGGGGTTTGGTGCTTGCACTACGAGTCCACTGCTCCTGGAGGCCATTTTTTTTCTATTTTGTTGCATTTGATATTGTCTTTATTGTTATTGTTGCCATTGATGTTGTTGTTGGATAGGACAGAGAGAATTCAAGAGAGGAGGGGAGACAGAGAGGGGGAGTGAAAGATAGACACACCTGCAGACCTGCTTCACCGATTGTGAAGTGACCCCTCTCCCTGCAGGTGGGGAGCCGAGGGCTCGAACTGGGAACCTTACGCCAGTCCTTGAGCTTTGCTCTTAACCCATTGCGCAATCGCCTGACCGCTAATATATATTTTTTTCTACCGGAAGTCGGTCACATAGATCTCTAGGAAAAGATGAACATGTCATGCAGTCCTCATAGGTTGCAGTGATTCATTCCTGGTGACAGGATCCTTTCCAGTGGGGAAAACAAACTCAAAGAGACAAAGTTATGCCAGAACTCCTTCTAGTTGGAAAACTTTAGACCAACAACCCTGTGATAGGACTTCTTTCAACTAGAGGAGCAACCATAAGACTTGGTGACTTCTGCCCCAGTTACCCAGTGCCCTTTTTAAATCCTGAACCCCAGCCTCACAGTAAGACAGTGTTTGGAGCCTCTTGTCTCCCACCTTCTAAGGTTTAGCTGGCATCTGATTAAATCTGTTTGATTTGAATCTACTCTCTCGGTTGGTCTTCAGGGAAGTGAGCAACAAATTTTTGATTTAATAGCAAAGTGGTTATTTTGATCATGGTTGCTCCCCTGATCAGAGTTCCTCAATGGAGACATTGACTTGCTACAACACTGCACTGAATGCTGTGTAAAACAGTGAAATAAGTTGTCTTTTTTTTTTTTTTTGCCTCATTTTCCATCCTTTCCAAACATCTCATATCAGAATTTGTTTTTTTCTAATTTTTATTAGTGATTTAATAGTAGTTAATAAGATTGTAAGTAGGGGGTAGATAGCATAATGGTTATGCAAAGAGACTCTCATGCCTGAGGCTCCCAAGCCCCAGGTTTAATTCCCCCACACCAGAATAAGCCATAGTTGTGCAGTGCTCTGGAGTTTCTCTCTGTGTTCTTCTCTCTCTGTATCTCTTTCAAAAATAAAATAAATAAAATACTCTTTTTTCTTAAAAAAAAAAAAAGATAATTTCAGGACAAAAATAAGATTGTAAGATAACAAAGGTACAATTCCATACAATTCCTACCACCAAAGTTCTGTATTCCATCCCCTCCCTTGGAAACTTTCTTATTCTTTATCCATTTGGGAGTGTGGAACAAAATTCTTTATGGGGTATAGAAGGTGGAAGGTCTGACATCTGTAATTGCCTCTCTGCAGGACATGGATATTGGCAGGTTGATGCATAACCCCAGCTTGTTTCTATCTTTCCCTAGTGGGACAGGGCTCTAGGGAGGTGGGGGTCCAGGACACATTAGTGAGGTTATTTGCCTGGGGAAGTCAGGATGGCGTCATGGTAGCATCTGCAGTTTGATGGCTGAAAGGTGGTAAGATATAAAACAGGGCAAACTGTCTAATAGTCAGGAACGCAAAGGTAGGAATAGAGCAGATGAAACTAGGGGTCTTCATGCTGGAATAAGCCAGGAAGTCTATTTTAGGCATGCTTCATGGGGCCCATGACTACTAATTTTTGCCTGAGCCTGACAGCTAACATGCAGGTAGACTAAAATTATTGTCTGGGAAGATGGTGTCAGAGTTGAGAACATGGCTAGAAAGCTAAATTAGTGAAGAGAGTAGCTCCCAATTATGAGGAAAGTATATAAATACCATTAACTGTTAACACCATAGATCTGAACTAGGGCCCATATATATATTCATATTTAGCACAGGAGTCTGTGCAACCTCTGACTCCCTATCAGTCTGAGGTCTTAGTCCATGGTCACAGCCAGGAACTGGATTCATTTCAGGACCCATCTTCCTTGTGTGGGATGATAGGTTGTCCCAGCCTCCTTTTGGAGACTGGGGAAGTCCCTACCATTGCTGCTCTGCAGATATCACAGCCTTTTATCATTTGTTAGGATCAAGTCATATCTACTCCATAACACTTTCACCAGCTAACTCAACTAAAAACGATGGATTTTTTTCTTTGAAAACTTTTTATACTACCTCTCTTTGTCAAACATTTTCCTGTAACTTGAATTAAAGGTAAACTATGGCTTTATGTGTGGCATTTTCTTAATAAGATAAATACTGAAAGAAAAAAATGTTTTTCCACAATATTTTATATTACTTAAAGGCAAGAATACTTATATCAACCTTTTGATTTGTTTTTAGGGATTCTTTATTTTTTTCCTCTGCTTATCTTCAATATTCTTATACAATCAACTTGCCTCTCCTATTCCAAATAATAATTTCAATATATTAACCTTATTTAAATTAATAAACTTCATTTTTCCTTAAACCAGCAAGATATTTCTATGTCTGTCATCTCTTCAGTTTATTTATTTAATTATTATTATTATTATTTTTTGCCAGAGTACTGCTCAGCTCTGATTTATGGCAGTGTGGGGGGATTGAACCTGAGACACTGGAGCTTCAGGCATGAGAGTCTCTTTGCACAACCATTATGCTATCTAGCCCCAACCATCTCTTCAGTTTCTAATCACTGACAAAGCCTTCCCTCTTCCTCCCTATGGTCAAGAATTTATAAATTCTTTAGGACTTGACCTACAACAAGAAAGGGATTTCTCCAGGGATGGCAGATACCTCTATGGTCTCTAATAAAGCTAGACTGTAGATAGGCCAGATGGCAAAACAGCTTCTTGTGTGTTCTCTAAATGCAGGCAAAAATTCCCACTGTCAGGTGATACTCAGGATAAAAATATCTCTTTTAAGAGGCACTGAAAATCGAAATTGAGTACATCTGGCAACTCTCCTTTATTTACTCTTTGTTAAGCATCATAAAGTATCCTTTCAAGGCAGAGGAGAAATGATTTACATTTGCAAAGCCCAGGCTGATTTATTCCTAACAAATTTTGCTTGCCCAGATGATTTGTGTTCCAATTTTCAAGATCTTCTAAACTAGTTTTCCAGGTGCAGAGGTGAGAGTTGCCAGTGTATAATTTTTGGATTACCCTTACCTCCCTTTCTCAAGATGTTCAGCACTTTGGATGCACGCCAGTCTCCAGCTATAGTCTCTGCTTGAAAGGGTAAATTACATATTTTTGTAATTATATAGAAATAAAAACACATTTTACTATTGAAGATGCCAAAATCTGCCAAGTAACTTAAAACATCTTTATTCTCCTGCACTTGAATCTAAAAATATGCTCAATTTCAAGTTAAATCTCTTTTGCAGGATTTTACCAACTTGTAATGTATCTTAAGAAAGAAATGTCCTGAATTTAAAATACATAGCATTAAATGGTGTCATTTAATGATTGTTTAAGTGAAGACATAACAAAATAGTTTAAGACACCAAGCTGGATCAAATTCTAGATGGGATCACTGTATGCAATGATTATAGGAACCTTTCTTTTACCTATGACTTTATTGATTGATTGATTTTTGCCACCAGGGTTATTGCTGGGGCTTGGTACCAGTGTGATGAACCCACCACTCCTGACACTCTTGATGGGTATTTTGACTTTTTCCTTCTTTCTTTTTTATTTAATAGGACAGAGAGAAATTGAGAGGGGTGTGGGGAGAAGGAAGTAGAGGGGAAGAAATGGGGGAGGGGAAGGAGTTGGGCTGTAGCTCAGCCAGTTAAGTACACATGGCGCAAAGCTCAAGGACTGGTGTAAGAATCCTGGTTCGAGCCCCCTGCTCCCCACTTGTAGGGGAGTTGCTTTATAGGCGGTGAAGCAGATCTGTAGGTGTCTTTCTCTACCTCTCCCTGTTTTCCCCTCCTCTCTCCATTCCTCTCCATTTTATCCAACAATGATGACATCAATAACAACAACAATAATAACTACAACAATAAAACAACAAGGGCAATAAAAGAAAATAAATAAATAAATATTAAAAAAAAAAAGACTTCATGGTCCCTGAAGATTTCCCCCTGCAGGTGGGGGGTGGGAGTTTAAACACAGGTCCTTGTGCATGGGAACATGTGCACTCAAGTGGTTTGCCACTGCCCACCCCTTAACTCTAATCTTCAATCTACTAAGACACTGAAATAAACCTCACACCTCTGACTGTCATGATAGTTCATTGAAAAGTCATGAATGCTGAAAGTTTTCATCAGCTTATAACATCAACAGAAGTAGATGTTATGCATGCAGGGAGTCTGCTTACGGTGGCTGCCGAGGTATGACTAAATACTGCTGCAGTAGATTGCAGCAATTAGAGAAATCACAATGTCTACAAACTCTAAATGTGCGGTTACCCCCCATAGACCTCTCCTGCCGCACCTCTTTAATTACACAGCATGAATACATGAGTACACTGGAGCAATAAAAACAGCAGAACACTCTTTTAGGAGCGTGAGTACAGAGTATGGACCAAACAGACCTATGAAGAAAAAATTACATTAAGATATGAATCTCATTAATTTTACTCATAAAATGTTAGTCATTCTGCAGAAAGCCTTTGAGAATCATCAAAGGGAAAAAAATTACTGGAAGTAAAATGAGAGCGAGTTACAATGTTCAAATGGTGCCTAAAAATAAGTGACTAAAAAGATTGAGTTGAGGATTTCTCTTTTTGTGTTTTATCACAATATCCCTCACTCTGCCTGTTGGTGTTTCCATGGATTGAACTGGAACTTGTAAGCATGTGAGTAAGTCCTGTGTATTATCAATTGAGTAGGAAATGCTTCAGAGTGCAGTATCGTGAGAACAATACCTCTACTAAAGAACTCATATATGAAAATAAGATTTCATTCTGGGTCACAATTAGTTAAACAAGTATACTTATTTTTCCCAAAACCCCTTTGTTAAATTCGTACCTTGGGTAAATGAAAATGCTGTTGACTATCCTGCTAGAGAGAAGTAGGAAGGGAAAAGGGACACTGAGTGTTTTATTTCTATGATATGTGATTCCATTTATCATCTTGTTAAAACTATTTTGTCTTCCACTCAGCAAAGCACCTGCCATTTCTTAGTCTACATTCCCTTTGGAATTCCTGTCAGAGAAATATGTCTTTCATCAGTTACACTTCCCTCTGTGAGTGTTCTAGATTGTGTCTTTTTGTTCTGTGATTAATCACTGAACTGTCCATCAGTTTTTGTCTACCTGATATTTGTGAAAATCTGTTTTTTTACTGATATTTCCAAGTATTCCTTACTTGTGAATTCATGTCTTCTTTCCTTAATGCCATGTTGAGACATGGAAAGATAAGAGTCAGTGTAAATGCTTTGCCTATTAGCATGCCCTGCAAACCTATGTCTCAGGTTAAGTAGGGAGTTTCTGAATTGGGTTCTGAAGTGGTGGTGTATTTTTCTCTTGGCATATATACTCATGTACACTATATGCACATACATACAAACTTGATTTTGACAGGCGGGATTGGTGCCTGTGCTACAACTCACCATACCAGATGCCAAAGTTTTGCCTCTTTCTTTCTTGATAGAGCTGGATATATGAGAGAGATAGAGATAGATAGAGAGACTTACAACACTGTTCCACCACTTAAAAAACTTCCTCCCTGCAGGTGAGGGACCTGAGTTAGAACCCGGGTTCTGGTACATGGTAACGTGTGTCTAGCTCTTGTCTTTACATTTCCATTATGGTATCTGGAATATATTTTATGTTCAAATAGTGGGTTATAATAAAATAAAATAAAATAAAATAAAATAAAATAAAATAAAATAAAATAAAAATTCCCAGGCAATTGTGACATCTGTCATTTCATTTCTGCTATTCAATCTTCCAGAAATCAGTTTGGCTTTTTACACAAACTATCCCAAGCAAGTGTGCTGACATTTTAAATACTTTTCTATAAACATTTCTAAGTTTATGTCATATAACAACCGGGAAATGGTAAATTTCCTGAAAAGGTTGCTAAATTAATGATACGTTTTCTATATTAAATATAGTTAGAATGCAAATAAAATACAAAGGAAGTAATGTCCATGGAATATTTGCATAATATACATTCCAGTGGAACCAGGTGGTATCCTACCTGGTTAAGTGGACACAGTAGAGTATGCAAGGGCCTGAGGTCAATCCCTCAATCTGGTCCCCATTTGCAGAGGGAAATTTCACAAGTGGTGAAGCAGGTCTGCAAGTGTCTCTCTGACTCTTCCTCCCTATACCACTTTCTCTCTAAATGTCTCTCTTTCCTATCAAACACAATAATCAAGTTAGAATATATACAGCAATGATAAATAAATTTGGGCTTAATGGATTGCACCCATCAAATGTTCTTCTTTGTTCATCATATAAAGCACTTCTGTACAATTATGTGTGCAGATTGTTGATAGCTTAGTATCGTATTCTACATTCTTGCTTTAGAATGATCTTTAACTATCACCCACATGGTAGGGTTTTAAATGTAGGGTTTTATTATAACTTCTACAGTGTTTATGGGGAATGTACAATTTAGTTTAACATCACTATGCTATCTTCTTTCATAGACAAAGTAAGCCAAAAGCAGTGTGTTTTATTTTTAAACTCAGCGAACACTTTTCAAAATGTCATTTCATATCTTACATAAAAAGAAATAAACATGCTGTCTTAATACTCATTGATACTCTGATACATATGCCAACCTATTAGTTTTTTAGATGAGGAAATAGTCCTATGGATAAGTTTATACTCAACTAAATATTACAATTTTATTTCCAGCATGAGAACTAAAAATAAAGGTGCCAGGATTTTAGTTCATTTAACTGTACTTCACATGACACACTTTGCAATACGTATGCCCATATTTAGGGGAAAATGAGGAAGGAGAAAACAATCTGAAATACATTTGCTTAAATGAAACCATGCATTAAAAGGCTGGATGTCAATCCTAGAATTATGGCATAGTTCTCTCAAAACCATTTTCATAAAGAGTTACAAAGTGTTGGGTCATAGGTGTACCCCATAGAGCAATGCTATTACCATGTGTGAGGACTTGGGGTTCAAAACCTTGATCCACATGTGCAGGGGAGAAATTCCACAAGTAGGAAGCAGTGTTTCAGTTCTCTCTCTCTCTTTCTCTCTCTCCTTCCTTCTTATCTTTCCATTCCCTCACAGTTTTTCTGCCTCAAGAGAAGAAAAGAGAGAGAGAGAAAGAAAGAGAAAAGTCAGTCAGCCAGCCAACCACCAGGCATAGTAGATTTTTCATGTAGGCAGGGATACCCAGCATAACCCTGATTAAAATAAAAATAAATAAACAAATAAAATAGTTACAGAAAAACAAAGTACTTCAAACAATGAGGGTCTTGAAGGAAAAGCTAAAAATGCCCTTTCATGATTTTACACTTAACAATACTGAAATGACTGAATGTAAGCTGTTGTAGCTAGTTAGGACTGTGTGATCTTTCTAAAAGACACATTCGTGCATCCGTGTTGTTGTCTAATTAACACTTTTACTGACTGATCTTTAGAGGAAGAAATTCCACAAGACTATACTTTGTAGGTCAGAAGGTGAAAGGCTTGAAAAAGAAACATCTAAAATGTGAACAATGGACTATGCAGATGGTATCAATATACAGAATCTTGATCCCTGGATAATGGAATTACATGTCAAAATTATGAGCTCATACTAAGGAGTGGATTTCAACTCATGAGGACAAGAAAATTATTTTTACTTGATCCTAGAGGACCTGTTCAAGAGGGCTTCAGGCTAAATATAGATAAGTGGGGAAGAAAAATGTAATAAATGTCAGGCAATGACTAGCAAATGAGAAAAGCACAAGGAAAAGGAAGATAAATAGTTTAGATGATGTCACATATCATCACAAATTCCTAGCTGGGGTTACCTAGTTGCCCTCTGGCTACCTGCCCAGGAATGTACCTTGACAACCAAAACTTCCTTTAGCTCTGTGGAATTAGGAATCTTATAAAAATGCCTGAAACAGGGGTGGGGTGGTAGCACATCTGGTTGAGTGCATGTGTTGCAATGCACAAGTTCAAGCCCCCAGTCCCCACTCGCAGGGGGAAAGCTTTGCAAGAGGTGAAACAGTGTTGCAGGTGTCTGTCTCTTCTACTCACTACCTTTCCCCTTCTCAATTTCTGGCCATCTCTATCCAATAAATAAAAAAAATATATTTAAAAAATGCCTTAAACAGTAGTTTGGAAAAACTGTAGTATGGTTAATAAAATATAACTGAAATTCTTTTACATATGGGATACATTTAAGCAGAAAATTATCATTTCCTGCAGTAGGAGGACTCTAGTAAGATATAACATTTTCTGAACGTAAATAAACAATGGAAAAAACTGTCTTCACTTCAAATATAATTTTTTTCAGATATTTGCTTTAAAGAGCATGTTTTCAGTAGATGTAGTAGAAAATTAAAGTATTAGTATCATTGAATAACCTCTATAGGTTCTTTCCAGAACACAATCACATTTCAAACAGTGATGTACGTTAGTGATTCAAAAAGCAAGGACCATGACAGCCATCTTATTTTACAGAGGATCTGTCTTTAGGATGACTACAACATATAACTATTTTGAGCCCTATGTCCTGAGTGCCAGAGTTTTTATCTCTGCCTACATTTGCCTCAGCTGGAAAACCAATAATTAACTCTCTAATGCTTTCAAATTCACATATATAATTATTACTTTTCTTTCTTTTAACTCTAAAGAATTCTGTCTTCCTTGTTAAAGGCATTACATTGAGAAAATATATTTCATTTTGAGGAAACTAACACACATCCCCAGAAACACAAAGGAGTACACATAAATATCACCTAAAAGAGGCTGAAAGTAGGTGTCTGCCATAAAATAGCACTGAACTGGTGCCAAAGAATTTAAATTGATTTGGCAAGTTTATCTTTCCCTCCATGAAAAACGATTAATACAAAAAAAAATATCAGAATTCTTTGGTAGGCTGTTAGAGCCAAAACTAAGAAAAACAAAAAATGTAGGTAAGGAGATATTGGAAATTGATAGAATTGGAATGACATAACATTAAGGGGATTGCAGAGAAGAAACAGATAACATTTAAGTGACTCTAAATTTGAAAGCATAGTAATTTTTACTTTGAAGATATTGGTGAAATAATTCTGATTCCTACAACAACAATAAAAAACAAGGGCAACAAAAGGGAAAATAAGTAAAATAAAATACAAAAAAATTAAAAATAATTCTGACTCTTGATGAGAAAAGACAACTAATAATACCATGATTAATTTTCTATATCAACTTCACTAAATATTTGATTTGAAAAACCTGTCTTGGGAGTCGGGCTGTAGTGCAGCGGGTTAAGCGCAGGTGGCGCAAAGCACAAGGACCGACATAAGGATCCCGGTTCTAACCCTGGCTCCCCACCTGCAGGGGCGTCGCTTCACAGGCGGTGAAGCTGGTCTGCAGGTGTCTATCTTTCTCTCCTCCTCTCTGTCTTCCCCTCCTCTCTCCATTTCTCTCTGTCCTATCCAACAACGACAACAACAATAATAACTACAACAATAAAACAACAAGGGCAACAAAAGGGAATAAATAAATAAAATAAATATTAAAAAAAAACTTTCTATCAAAAAAAAAACCTGTCTCATTGGATATGATTTTTAGGGAGACTTTGATTAAATCAGATTAAACTCAAAATGTTGGTGGGCCACAATCCTATCAATTATGAATCCTTCAGAAAAAAAAAATTAGCTCTTCTAAGAAAGGAGGGATTCTGTAGTCAGGCAAATCTTAGACTTCATTGCAAAATTAACACTCCCCTGTATCACTAATTTTCCAGGCTGACCTTCAGATGTTGGTTTTGCCTTTCCCATAACTATATAACCCAATTACTTACTGCCAGTTATTCTCTCCTTGCCAGTTTGTCCACATACTGTTTGGCTTATCGGGACCTCTCTGGCTGATAACTCCACACCAGTGACTATTTTTGTATTCCAGAGTATTTGAGACCTTATTTACATCAATTTTGATAAGAAAAAAAAACATTTCATCAATATATCACAGATTAAGACACCAGACTTGTTAGTTTAAGTAAAAATAGAATGCTCCTGATTCACTTACTGCTGACATGAGCTTCATGTCAAATAGTTTCAAAATTAAATTGTATGCATTTTCTTTTTTTGTCAATTTCATCGTTATTTATTGGATAGAGACAGCCAGAAATCGAGAGATAGAGAGGGAGAGAGAGAGGCACCTGCAGACCTGCTTCAATGCCTGTAGGTGGGGACCAGAGGCTCAAACCTATTTTCTATGAAAATTTGTAAAAATACAAGGGGTTGCTGGATGGTAGTTGAGCACACATATTACAATGAACAAGGACTTGGGTTCATCCTGCAATTCCCATATGTGGGGGGTGGGTGGGGGGTTTTTTGCAAGCAGTAAAGCAGGACTGCTGGTACCCCTCTCCCCATTTAATTTATCTCTATCTCTAGTCAATAAATAAATATGTACAAAGTTACTGTTTGACCGGTTTCATATTAGATCATAAAATTGGCTTCTAGTTCAAAGTCTTCAAGTTATTCTTAGAGTCAAAAGTTGACAAAACACTTTAACATTGTAAAAATTAACGGCTAACATTATTCTGGCACTATAAATTATGTTACAGAATCTGGTTTAGGCTAAAGGGAATGTTTTCTTTCTTTTTAAATTTTATTTTATTGGATAGGACAAAGAAAAAATGAGAGGGGAGACGGAGGGAGGAAGGGAGGGAGGGAAGGGACAAGAAAGGGAGAAAGAGAGAGACAGAAAGAGAGAGAGAGAGAGAGCGAGCTGCAGACATGCTTCACCACTTGTGAAGCTTTCCCCCTGCAAGTGGGGACCAGAAACTTGAATCCAAGTCTTGTACACTGCAATGTATGCACTTAATCAGGGGAGCCCCCACCTGGCCCTGGTTAAAGGGAAAGTGTTTTTTTGTTGTTGTTGTTGTTGTTAAAAACTGTATACATGTGTATGTGGTATATATCTGATTTTATATATGCTTATATTTATACATTTACAAGCCTTTACAATGTACATATGACATGAACATATGCCTAAAACGTAAAGATGTGTGTGTTCCAAAGCATAAACATAATCAATATCAATATATATAGTACTTCTTTCTGCAAAAAATATTTTAAAGCTCAGTCATTTTCTATTCTTCCTTAGACATGACACAATATACTAAATGTGGCCCTCAAAGTGTCAATTAAAAATTGCCTTTTGGCAGAATGACCTATGCAAGGTATCCAAGTGTGAAAAGTTGATATTAGGGAAATGAGTATTTTTTATAAGAGAAAAATATTGTCACATATTCTTATTTTATATGTAATAAAGTTATTTTAAGATAATGCTATCTGAAGATATAATGGTAAGCAAATACCCAGGAGTTACTGGTGATATTTTTTCCTGTTTTCTAGAATAAAAACATCTGAGGAAAAAAAGAAATGGTGAAATCTTTATTGTCTTGCTGATGAAAGGATGGAAATTTCCAAGTAAGTCTTCCTGTTTCTGTTGTTTTATTTATTATCAGGTGTGCCACCTCAATATCTTATGAATATGATATGCTGTAAATGTGCTGCTAACAGTGCCAAATGTTTAGGATACGTAAGCTTCAGGTAGCAAGCCTAGCTTTTCAAATTGTACCATTAGCACTTAGAAGCCAGGTAAACTTAGGTTGGCCTATTCTGTCCCATACACCAACAAAGTTCACTATTATGATGATATTAATGTATGCAGTGTTTCAATTTTCTTATTTAAAGGACTCAAAATGTTTTATATCATGAAAATATCAAGGAGTGTTTGCCTATTTCCTGGCCTATTACATTATTTTTGGATCCTTAACATTGTCAAAAAGTTTAAGAATTCGTTATTTCCACTTATACCTCAAGAGTGTTTAGAAGGATAAGCACAATTGTAGAAAAAAGTTGAATATCTAGAAACCCAGGATGACTTCTCATGCACTCACTAATAACTAAAATTTTATCTCTACTCAAGTAAAATATCAAAGATTAATAACATGTATGCATGTTAACTGATTCTGAACAGAGCTTACTTTTGAATGAGGCTTTATCATATTTATAGAGTATTAGATGTTATATAGTAGGCTGTCTTAGAATGTTTTGAAGTTGCAAACTGAGAGTTAAGAATCATAAATATATGATTTCCTATAAAGAAAGTGTTAAAGGGAAATGAGAAGTATGGACATAGTAGAACCCAGTGAGATCTGGAGTAAGAACATAGCAGCTCCCCTCTCCCTTATTTAGAGAAGAAAACAATCTATATTGGCTTAAAGACATTCCCATTAACTTTGCCAAGGTAGATATATTAAGGTTCAAGGCAATTCTGCAGAAGCTCAGCTCTTAATCACTTAAAATTAAATTGCCACACATTTGACTTGGGTGTTTTTCAAGTTGACTATTACCCAGAGAAACAACTAACTCAATGAAAAAGAAACGGTGCTGTGGTTCAGTCCTATGTTTGCAAAAATATCTCACTCCAGGTAATCATATTATATTAGAAATTACTGCCACAAGACATTTTTATTACCAAGAACATTTGCAATAACAGATTAATCATACATCAATACAATTACAGGTAATATTTTTGAAGATAAAAAAAGAGGGGAAAAAACCCAGTAGAACAAAGGTCAACTCCTTCCCATCCCTTAGGTGTAAACTGACACTGATGTTTCTTAACTATGCAATTCACTATGCATGCAGACAAATAACAGAATTAAAGGATGTAAATCTTTCTCTTTTTTCTGAGAAACAAAGAGACTAAGGCAAAACACAGGGTGAAACTTGGACTAGGCAAGTCCTTTTGCAACAAAAAAAAGAATTTGGTGAGGAGGGAGTACAATGTGGGACCCAATGCACAATGGTGGAGGATTTGATGAAAGCTTGGAGTAGGATCCATTGAAGGATAAGAAATTGTACTTGAGAAGTCCCTATCTTGTAAATAGTTATTTACTTAGGAAAATAGCTTTCTTTTTTCTTTGCCTCCAGGGTTTTGCTTACACTAGGAATCCACTGCTCCTGGAGGCAATTTTTTCCCTTTTGTTGCCCTTGTCGTTTTATAGTTGTTGTTATTAATGACTGTTGTCATTGCTGTTGTTGTTGTTGATAGGACAGAGAGAAATGGAGAGAGGAGGGAGATAGAGAGAAGGAAAGATAGATAACTGCAAACCTGCTTCACTGCTTGTGTAGCGGACTCCCCTGCTAGTGGGGAGCCAGGGGCTTGAACCAGGATTCTTATGCTGGTCCTTGAGCTTAGCGCCATATGCGCTTAATCCACCTTGCTACCGCCCCACCCCCTAAAATAACTTTTTTAATAATATGTTACAGGAGAAAAGCTAAAAAAGTAGCCACACTAGTAAGTTATCTGCTTATATTTGGGTTTTTTATTCCAGTCAATAGATAGAAGTGATAAATCCTTAAATGTTCCAATGAGTCTTTATACAAGATGACATTTTAATTTATTTTTTCAGACAAGAAATGACAGTATTTCCATGCTAGACAACATAAGGTCATTTATAATCAATTTAGTCCATGACATTTACAATCAAACAAACAACTGCACTTTTACACTCAAAGTTATTTGTTACAAGAATTGAACAACATAATCTACAATATGATGTGAAATGTATGTCAAATTTTAAACTCGATAGCATATGAGGAAACATATAAGAACAAGCCAATTCATTATCATTTACAAATTATGAAAAAAGTGGTAAAATATTTGTCCGTAAATCTCATGCAGCATATAACCAGCAGAGTTACATTCACTTCCCTGATAAATTTGGCCATTTTTCTACCCAAACATTACTGTTCCTCTACATGACGATTATTCTGCATGTTATTTGGCTAACACTGAGATCAGAATAGGCAGGCAAAACTTTCCCTTCTTCCAACCTCAGTCTTTTGCTATCATTGACAAATATCATTATTTAGATTGAACATGTTGCTATTCTAGAACTGATGAAACGTAAGGATTTTTATTCACTTCCTAAGAAAGAAAAAGCACATACAAAGCCAAGGGGTAAAATATAAGAGCGTTTTCTTTTCAGAATTGCAATTATCTTGAGACTTAGGTTCCTCCCATATTTGTCCATCTCATCTGCATATATTCTGTCATAATTCAGTATTTGTGATAAGAATTTTTCCTAAGTATAGACACAAGCTACAGAAATGTCTCCATAAGCCTTACAAATTGTATCAAATCTGGGACTGGGCTATAGTGCACTGGGTTAAGTACACATAGTGTGAGGCACAAAGACCAGCAATGCTGGTTCAAGGCCTAGCTTTAACACTGAAGGCAAAAAAAGAAAAAAGAAAAAAGCATTCAATTGAAAAACTATAAAATAGCATGATGATATTTTTATGCTTCTTAATTTCATATTTACATTAAAAATATTGCTTTAAAGGTGTCTGTGTCACTGGATTTAAATTTAAATGAATAATCTAACTTCTAAATCATCTCTATTCCTGAATTTATTGCGCATTTCTACTAGCAAAGATTTCTTCCTCCTAGTTGTAGAAATGGAAAATGGATATATTTTTTTATATTTACTAATCAGTTTTACCTCTTAAAAAAAAACTCACAGAATGTTGTGATTAACAAGAGTACTGAAATGTCAATTTCCTTGTACCAAGCAGCGTAGCTGCTATTGGTTAATACTACATCAGTGAATTTCACAGACAGATGTTTTGCTTCATTTCAGTACACTAAACTAAAGATCTTGGTCCTGTCATGTTAAACTATGACAGGCCCAGAGCCATCCAGCTGATATGAAGAATCGAACAGCTTTATTTACTGATGAATATACTGGAAGAACTAGAAAGTAGGGAAGACTATGAAAACGTTAATTTGAGCCAGCTGTGAGTCTTCCTGAGCATCTCTCTGTAGCCAGTGCAGGGCTAAGATTAAACCAAGAAAAAGTGCCTGAAGAGATACTGAATAGGTTTGATACAAATTACATTGTCCTGCTGGTTGGAGAGTGCACATTACTGGAGTCATTAACCGTAATCATCCTCAATTACAAGCACTAGAAGCATGCATACTGCAGCACAATAAATGTAGCCATTGTTTGCCTGTGATGTCCACTCTCAGATGCTGCCTCCCCCACTGAACTTAAAACCATTCCTTCTTTTCCCCTTTGTTCTTTCCTGTCCTGGGCCCCCAAATATCTCAAGTTTTATCTCCTAAATAGTGAAAATTGTTATTTTTCCCCTCTGGTAATTAAATCATTTTGGAGATACCATTCTTTTTAATTTCAGACCATACATTATGTTTTGTTTATGATTAGATTCGATGACTCTCTAGTTTATACTAATAACTTTTTATTTTAAAAAAATACTCATTGTCCATTAAGCAGAACATGATATCATGGGGGGCGGTGGTGGCCCACCCGGTTAAGCACACACTGTACAAAGTGCAAGGACCTAGGCAAGGATAAGGGTTCAAGCCCCAGGCTCTCCACCTGTAGAGAACTTCTCTCTCTCTCTCTCCCTTTCTAACTCCTCCTCTCCTCTCAATTTCTCTCTGTCCTATCCAATAAAATGGAAAAAAAATGACTGACAGGAGTAGTGGATTCATAGTTCTGGCACTGAGTCCCATCGATAATCCTGGAGGCAAACAAAATGATAATAAAATAAAGAATTTTTTAAAAAGTACATATGAAGTAGTGGCAGTAAAAGAGGGATGCAAATAGAAAGCATGTGCTTTATAACGAGAGAGAGAGAGAGAGAGGGAGAGAAAGAGATGCACTTCATCATCAGGATATGGTCTGGTCAAGGCTGAATCAAACAAGATTTGGGACTATAATTATTAACATATAGTTATTGACATATTTTCGCTTCATTTCAGTACACTAAAACTTAGGTGTTTCTAGGACTAAAGATCTTGGTCCTGCCATGTTAAACTCTGACAAGCCCTAAGCCAGCCAGCTGATATGAAAAATCAAACAGCTTTATTTACTTCTTTTTTTTTTAAACATTTTTTCTAGGTTTTATTTATTTATTATTTATTTTTGTTGCCCTTGTTTTATTGTTGTAGTTATTAGTGATGTCACTGTTGTTGAATAGGACAGAGAGAAATGGAGAAAGGTGGGGAAGACATAGGAGGGAAAGAAAGACACCTGCAGACCTGCTTCACTGCTTGTGGAGAGACTTCTTTGCAGGTGGGGAGCTGAGGGCTCCATCTGGGATCCTTATGCGGGTCCTTGGTTTTTACACCATGTGTGCTTAACCAGCTGCGCTACGGCTGGACTCCCTAGCTTTATTTACTTCTGAATGTACTGGAAGGATTGGAAAGTGGGGAAGACTATGGAGATGTTAATTTGAGCCAGCTCTGGAATAATGTAAGGCTAGTCTAATAAAAATGACAAACAAGTGTTTATTTGTTTATTTAATATTTTAAGACTGAGGAAGAGGCAGAGTGTAAAGGGCTACAACATTCAGTGAGGTGGAGGTGGGGCTTGAACCTGGGTTTCACACATGCAAAGTATTAAAAAAAAAATTCGACTTAGGGGGTCCGGGTGGTGGCACACCTGGTTGAGCGCACATGTTACAGTGCACAAGGACTCAGGCTCGAGCCCCTGGTCCCCACCTGCAGGGGGAAAGCTTTGCAAGTGGTAAAGCAGGGCTGCAGGTGTCTCTCTGTCATTCCCCCTCACTACTTCCCCCTTTGCTTTCAATTTCTGGCTATCTCTATCCAATAAATAAATAAAGATAATAAAAAATGCTATTTAGCTTCCTCAAATTATTATTGTGATTAAACCTGAATAGGTTCACTTAACCAGTGGCTGAAGGTTACAGTGTCTTATTTCTGAACTTTGCACTGTTTCCACAGACTCGGAATCTTGACTGGAGGCACAAACCTTTTAGTAGATGCGCAGGACTAGGGCACCATTTCTAGGGTGGCTGCAACTCCAGCTTAAGGCTTATCTTAAACCTATTAAATATGTGTTCCCAGAAAATAAGCCTGGAGGACTAATACCCTCAGAACTGAGAAGGCCTCTTGTCTCCCCTCAGCCACACCCATTTTCAGGCAGCACCAGCTAAATCTACAGTCACACTTGAGCTTATTGAAGGGCTATGTACATCAACTCATGTTGTTGTAACTCTGACATTCAACAAGACACCGAGGAAGTGGGTAATTATGGTGTTAATGGTTGCAGAAACCTTTAACAAAAAATCACCTGGATGACAGACTTTAAATGGGAGAGATGAAAAATCACATTCTTATTTTTCTACAACGAATTATTTGTAAGCCATAGTCTATGCATTTGAAATATTTAATAAAATTGAGGAGGCATGATCCAAAAGATGAATTATGTAAATAAAGTGTGTAAAAATATAATTTTATGACAGCATTTTCAAGAGACCTAATTATACTTTTTAAAGTGTAACTTTTGGGGGGGGGGCGGTAGAGCAGCGGGTTAAGTACACGTGGTGCAAAGTGCTAGGACAGTTGTACGGATCCCAGTTGGAGCCCCCGGCTCCACACCTGCAGAGGAGTCCTTCTTCCCGTCCTTCCTCCTTTCTTTCTTTCCTTCTTTCTCTCTTTCTTTCTTTCTTCCTTCCTTCCTTCCTTCCTTCCTTCCTTTCTTTCTTTCTTTCTTTCTTTCTTTCTTTCTTTCTTTCTTTCTTTTTTCTTCCTTTCTTTCATTTTCTATTTGATTATGCAAGCCATAGGATTAATTCAGAGAGCACTCTCATCCTTTTTGCCCCTGTAAAGATAAACTAACATGGTAGTCTGCAACCTGAAAGAAAATTTTTTACCTGAACCAAACCATGCTGGCACACTTATATTTGACTTCTAGTCTCCAGAATGCATGATATATATTACCTATAAGCTGTCAGTGATACTCTATTTTAGCAACCCAAACTGTCTAAGACACTTGACTAAGTAATTCATTTGTCTTTGTTATTTAGGATAATTTCTTCCTGCTACCAGTGAGGCAGGAAGCCTCAAACAAAATGAGATTTTTTTTTTTCCATTGGGAAAACAGAAACACAAAATATGGTTTATTTCTTAAATGTCAAGCAATTACCTTCAGCAGTATTTATCATACTCTTGGGAAGGAAGATAATTTTTCACTACCTTCTCAACAATATAATGTTTCCAATGCTATGTTTCAATTGAGCCTATTAAAAATAGCTGAATTTGTAAAGCGTTAGGTGATGCTAGGCTCTGTTCTTGCCTGGGGCTATTACTGGAGTTCAGTGCCCACATGACTCCACCACCACCACCACCCTGTCCATTTTTCTTTGATAAAGGATGAAAAACAGACAGATAAAGAGTGGGTAAGTGAAGCTTCCCTGCTGACAGTGGGGATCAAGCATCTGAACCTTGGTTCGTATGTATGGTAGTGTGTGCACTGTACCTAGTAAGCTACCACGTAGCCACTATTAACTCCTATTAAATATAATGCCCAGGACCTCATTCATGAAAAAAAAAGAAATTAATGAATCCATTTTAGTCTATATTTTAGAAGAATACGGGGTGGGGGGAAAGATGCCAAATTATTAATTATCCCATTATCTACTGTGTTGTCCTGGTACTGTCTAAGGTGCTACCATATCGAAACCAGAATAAAATCCAGGATCTCAGTATGGCAAGTCAAGTGTTTAACCTGTTGAGACAGGTCAAATTTTATATTTTAAAACAATGAGATAGCCTGTAATATTTTCAAACTATTTTATTTACTTATTTATGAACAAGATTGGAAGAGAGAAAGAGAGCTAGCAGAGATACTGAGATGTCACCCTCCCAACTCCTCAAATCTGGTGAGATATCTCCTAACACATGGGACTACTTAGTTCCACTTTAGATGGCACATCATCTAACAAAGTACAGACACTAGATATAGGCTAGAGTATAGGGTACTGGTGTACATGTATCCATAAACAAGGGGCAACTATATAACTCAATGTAAAAGTGTTTAAGAGCCCTTCATGATTAGTCTTAGACCTAATAAGCTTGGAATCTTAGAAGTGCTTAAAGTATCACAGTTCTTTAATGGATCAGACTTAAGCTAAATTTACTTGAAAATCTAACAGAAAGGCCCAAGGAAGACAGATCCCCAAAACCAAATTCTGGCTGGGAACACCACATGGCACCTGATGCTTAAATAACCGGGAGAAAGTCTACAATTGTCAGATAAAGAGAGGGCTATTAAAACTGGATATGAGCAAGAGACTGGTACACTTAATAATGGCCTTTGTGGTCAATACCATACTACCCCAACATCTGGAGTCCTAGTCAGGAAATTCTTGGATTACCACACAAATATGATGGCCATAGACCTTTAAAGGATCTCTTTCTCCACCACCAATAGTTACTTTCATAGGGAATGTCATCATAAGCCCTCTTGTGGGTCTTCTCAAGACCTTGCCCTCACAATAAAACAACAATGGTGAGGACTGCCTCATTCTCCAAAGGGAGACTTGTCCTAAAATGACTGAAGCCGGCAGTGTTGCCAGCTGTGACCATGAACTGCGAGCTCACACCAATAGGAACTCAGAGGTTACACTGACTCTTGGGATATATATATATATGTATATCCCCTGAATCAGGTAGATAAGGTAAACATTTAATTTATTCATAGATTTTTTTTTTTTTCAAGAAAGGTAGATACTTTCTGCCCCAATCCAGATTTCTAGCCCTTTTCTCTACTCGGACACCATCTTCACAGTCAGTATTTTTGTCCATCTCCATTTTAGTTATCAAACTCAAGCAAAACTGATAGTTGTGGACCCCTTGGAACATGCCTAGAATGGACTTCTTAGGTTCTTTCTACCCTAAGATCCCTATTTTCATCTGCTCTACTCCTTTCTGTTTTCTGTTCATTAATCAGTTTGTCCTACTTTGTATCTTGCCACCTTTCAGCCACCAAGTTAAAGACACTATCATGATTCAATCCTGATTTCCCTGGGCAGAGGATTTTAGCAATGTGTCTTGTAACCTTATCTCTTCAGAGCCCTGCCCCACTAAGGAAAGATTAAAACAGGCTGGGGGGTTGATCGACCTGCCAATGCCCATGTCAAGCAGAGAAACAATTATAGAAGCCAGAACTCCCACCTTCTGCACCCCCAAAATAATTTTGTTCCATACTACCAATGGGGTAGATATGGTAAGGGGAAGATGACCAGAGGGCTCTGAACTCCAACTCCATCACCAGAGAGAGAGAGAGAGAAGGAAAGAGAGAGGAACATTTAGATCTAATAATAAATGTGTGTGTGTGATTTTTAAAAAAAAAGGTCAGATGTATACAAATATAGACATATAGCTGTAGAAATAATAGTTGACCCATATCTGCAACCTTGGGAGAATTGCTGTAGCTTACAATGGAGGGATTGGGGATCCAGAACTCTAGTGGTGGGAACAGTACAGAGTTGTACCCCTATTACCTTGTAATTTTTTAAATCAATTTTGCATGTTAATGGAAACACTATTTTTCAATGTTTGTCAATAATTCATAATAAAAAAATCATGCTGTAAATTAAACCACCATTTAACCATTGGATATTGTTTAAATTTTACATTTTAACTTGCAATTGATTTGCAATTTGCAATTTGCAATTGATTGATAAAACTCACACTGAAAATTTAAACATTGTGTATAGGATAGATTAAAATAATATTTCTACCTGATTATATGTATGTTAAAGCAGATGGTTTTGTTTTCAATTTGTGACATCATTCAAAATACCTTTGATTTCAGAGTGCTCTTAACCTGTTCATCCTCAACCTAGGATTTAATACCTACTGATGTGCAGATCACTATCCTTTGAGCTTCGGACCTCTTTGCACACATCTGAACTTACAAAATGCATTAAAACTGTGTAATATTCAACAATCTTATCAGAGTAACACAAATACAATGACAACAGCAATAAAAACACTTACTGGGAGTCTGGCAGTAGCGCAGTAGGTGAAACACACGTGGCACAATGGGCAAGGACCCGCCTAAGGACTCCGGTTTGAGCCCTGGGCTCCTCACCTACAGGGGTGTCGCTTGCTTCAGAATCGGAGAAGCAGGTTTGCAGGTGTCTAACTTTCTCTCCCCCCTCTGTCTTCCCTTCCTGCCTCTATCTCTCTCTGTTCTATCTAACAACGACGACATCAAAAACAACAACAATAATAACTACAACAATAAAAAAACAAAAAGGAAAAATAAGTAAATATTAAAAACACACTTACCTAGATATTTTTAAATTATTATTAAATACTGTGTAGTGATTGTGTTGCGAGTAGTCCAGAAAACCTGGAATGTGGTATCACAGGTAAAGAAGAACAAAGCAGTTACATAAAACTGCCAGAGGCCCAAAGGGATGGATATTGCAAGAAAATATTATTTCATTAAGTCCTCAGAGAAAAAGCTCATAATGTCTGACTAGGAAAATCTTTGGAAAAATATTTTTTAATTATTTGTAAAGAATAAGGAAGGGGACTGGGCAGTAGCACAGCGGGTTAAGCACACATAGCACAATGTGCAAGGATCAGGTAAATTCGAGCCCCAGGCTGCTCACCTGCAGGGGGCTTGCTTCACAAGTTGTGAAGCCGGTCTGCAGGTGTCTGTCTTTCTCTCCCCCTCTCTATCTTCCCCTCCTCTCTTGATTTTTCTCTGTCCTGTCCAACAACAACAACAAGAACAATACAATAATGACAACAACTAAATTGGAAAAAATGTCCTCCAGGAGCAGTGGATTTGTAGAGTAGGCACTGAGCCCTAGCGATTATCCTGTAGGCAAGAAAAAAAAAAGAATAAAGTAGATTAAAGAAATGCACATATAGTAAGTACAAGTCATGGAAGTTTTATGCATGTTGGAATGTAGTCTTTTTGAGCTATTTTTTTTTCTCATTTCAACATCTGTTTTCTTTTTTACTGTATGATATAAACATTGTGCAAATTTTTGTAGCTTACTGTTTACAAAAATAGCATGCAAAGCACTTTTGCATAAAATAATTTTGAGTATTTACTAGAGATGCAACAATTTAGATTTAGTGTCCAGCCCAATAAATAAGAGTCTCAAGAAATGGGGAACTCTAAAACAAAGTAAAAACACTCAGTATAAAATATCGCAGGTGACTGTATGTTCCAAATTTAAAAACCACAAGAATAGAGACTATGTGGAACCAGGAAATGTAAAAATAAAATTATCCTTATTTGTGACTCCACTAAAGTAAGCCTACACACTATCTTTATGGCTGACTTCGCATGCTAAAAGAGACAGGTACAATGCTACCATCTTCTTCTCCTTCCCCTCCCCCTTCCCCTTCCCCTTTCTCCTCCTCCTCCTCCTCCTCCCCCTTCCCCTTCCCCTTCCCCTTCCCCTTCCCCTTCCTCCTCCTCCCCCTCCCCCTCCCCCCTCCTCCTCCTCCCCCCTCCCCCTACCCCCTCCCCCCCCCTCCTCCTCCTCCTTCTTTTGCCTCCAGGGTTATCTATAGGGCTAAGTGCCAGTACTACAAATCCACCGATTTCTGCAGCCATATTTTCCATTGTATTTTATTTTATTCTCTAGAACAGAGAGAAGTTGAGAGAGAAGAAAGAGATGGATTGGGAGAAAAAAAGATAGACACCTGCAGAACTGCTTTACCACTCTTGAAGCATCCCCCCTGCAGGTGAGAAGCCAGAGACTTGAACCTGGGTCCTTTTGCAGGTCATTGTTCTTGGTACTATGAGCACTTAACGAGGTGAGCCACAGTGGTGCCCCGCCCCATCTATTGTCTTGATTTTCAAGAGTCACCATTTTGGCATAGTTCTTCCTCCCAGGCAATATCAACATATTCAAATCATAAAATAAAGGAGGGAAAAGAAGAAAGTTAAGGAGGAAATAAGTACATAGGTAAAAGAGAGGAAAAAAATGTATGTTCAAACTAAAATCATCACACAAAAATGTAAAATGTGGTGAAAAGTTATATTTATTAAAAAATATAAGAATACGGGAGTCGGGCTATAGCACAGTGGGTTAAGCGCAGGTGGCGCAAAGCACAAGGACCGACATAAGGATCCCGGTTCGAACCCCGGCTCCCCACCTGCAGGGGAGTCGCTTCACAGGCGGTGAAGCAGGTCTGCAGGTGTCTATCTTTCTCTCCTCCTCTCTGTCTTCCCCTCCTCTCTCCATTTCTCTCTGTCCTATCCAACAACGACAACAACAATAATAACTACAACAATAAAACAATAAGGGCAACAAAAGGGAATAAATAAAATAAATATTAAAAAATTATTTAAAAAATATATAAGAATACATTTTAGGTTACCACCCTGGAAAGGAATAAATATAATATATAACATGTTTGTGTATTATACTGAATACAAATGATTCCAAAACCAAATGTTCCCTTCTGAGTTCAGGTCCCTCATACATTGATTACTATTAATATGTATTCAAATTTTAATACCCAAGTCCCAGTATTTACACCCAAATACTCACCTTATAGGTAAGTGACAGATAATGAATACATAGGACTTACCACACATATTGCTGAAAACAAAGCACTAGCTACAACCAAAAATCCCTGGAGTCCTATTCTTCTTCTCCTTCTTTTTCTTCTTTTCTCCTTCTTCTTTTTCTCTTCCCCCTACTCCTCTCCCACCTCCTCCTCCTTCATCTTTTTGCAATTAGTGTCCCTCCACATGATGGCAATTCTCAATTTTAATTTGACTTTTGATTTATTTCAGTCTTATTACTTAAGTTCAAGCATATATATTGAAGGGTATTATTTTATTCATACAGAACATGTACTAAACCACAGACTACTCTTTGGGGAAAGGTGAGGAAGAAGCATAAATCATTCATTCTAAACCAAGTAGTCCATCATACTGTGAAATCTCTCTAACCCCTTACGAAGAAAAAATTATCGTAGTTTACTTCATGTTTTGTTCAAGACTTTGGAGGGAATTTTAAAAATAATAACAACAGCTTATATATTTATACAGTGTTTGATGGTTTTGAAAATACAATATATTTATTTATTTGCTTCAAAATAGAATCAAGTGAGGAAAGCAAGGCTTGAATTATCTTCACTCCACAAATAGGATGATTAAATAGGATATTGCTGTTAGGTCACACAGCTAATAGGAGTAATTGCTATTTAGTCAAGGTCAGATTCCAAATCTAAACAATCTCCTTGGAATTTTACACTTTAAGTTTTGTTCTTAAGGATATCTCCTCTCTTCATTTTATAGTCCTCTCTGTTTTTTTACCCTCTCATAAAAAAAAAAAAAAAAAGAAAAGTAAACAGAAGGAAAAAACAAAAACCTGTTGAGAATGGTGGTGTTATCATGCAGGCATGGAGCCTCAGCAATAAGCCTAGTAACAATGGATAAAAGAGCACAATGTAGCTAATGCTAGTTGTATTAAATAAAATACGATTTATATAAAATTTCAATTACCTAAAATTAAACACAACATTCTCAATTTTCATGTAGAATAATCTAAATAACACACAACCATACTGAAATAATTCAGAGATACATGGATTTGGATGCACATTATAGAAGCAGAATCATTATGTGGTCATTTTTATAGAGAGAAAATATTATATCTGAAATTTTTATCAATCTCACTCTAAAGTTTTAAAAAAAGTTTCTTATAATATTTATCATATATTATAGAACTTCTGGATGTTGAGGCAGGGGTGCTGAAATGGTGTTTGGCATGAGACATTTCAGGGGAGGAAATTGAATTAATCAGTGGTTAAATATTGAATTACACAACTAAAAATTCAGTACTAGCAGGGTTTCCTAAGTTATTTTCAATTCATTCTCTCTTTAAAAATTGTGTTTACATATTTTAAAATAGAAACAGAAAGAAATTGAGAGGGGATAGGAGAGAAAGAGACAGACACCTGCAGCACTGTTTCACTACTTGTGAAGTTTCCACCCTCCATTTGGGGACCAGGTTCTTGAACCTGGGTCCTAGTGTATTATAATATGTGTGCTTAACCTGATGAACTGCCTGGTCCCTGTTTCTCTAAAAAAAAAAAAAAATCACTGTGTAGTTTATGCTAAAAACCCTGCATTTCAGTGTTAATTAAGATAACTCAAATGACTGTGGAATAGGATTCATAAATTTACAGAATGTGAATTAACTGTATATCATGAAGCAAAAATACAATATCAATAAGAAAAATAAGCTATTTTACACTCAACAACTACAAAGTCACTTAACTTCATCAAATGTCAAAAATATTATACTACTTATAAATACTAGCATAGAAGGTTTGCAATCAGCATTGTTTCACAATTAAAAAAGTAATTTAGCTAATTTAAACCCTAGCTCTATAATGCCAAGCTGAAACAAAGATTTCATAATTATTAATATCAGTTATTTATAATTTAGGTATTCTGTGATATACTTTCAAATTAAGGAGACAGAATTTGGTCTTATCAGAAACTGTCAATATCAAATAATGACATGGACAAACAAGTTAAGTAGATTTAGGTTAACACAAGCATTGAAATATTTTTTAAAATATTTATTTATTTATTCCCTTTTGTTGCCCTTGTTGTTTTATTGATGTAGTTATTATTGATGTCATTGTTGTTGGATAGGACAGAGAGAAATCTAGAGAGGAGGGGAAGACAAAGAGGGAGAGAGAGAGATAGAAACCTGCAGACCTGCTTCACCGCTTGTGAAGTGACTCCCCTGCAGGTGGGAGCTGGGCTGGAACCAGGATCCTTATGCTGGTCCTTGCACTTGGTGCCACGTGCGCTTAACCCACTGCACTATAGCCCGACTCCCAAGCATTGAAATATCTTATCCAACATGTTGAATGGAAAACATTATTCTCTACTGATAATTTTCATAATGCATCATAGACACTCCCTAAGCCCAAATTAATAAAATACTAATTTTATTTTATTTAGTATCTTTATTCAGAGTTTATATTATATAGGTATATTTTTATGTCATAGTTTTTTATTGAACATCTATTATGTACCAGTTAGTATATTAGCACTTTCCTGAAACAAATTAGACCACAAGATACCCAAGGTCATTCTTCCTTTCTCATGGAGATAATGTGGAAAAAATAGAAGAAGCCTGAGATTGGATTTATTGTCTTTTAAATCTCTTATTCATACACTTGCTCATTCATTTCCCAAATCTATTTTTTTCTTTTCTCTATAATTATATGATCCTGCTGTCAACTATCCCATGTAGGGTGCAAGTTAGTTTTTTATTTACTCTATTTTCAGTTAGAATTATACTAATTTATAAAATTTCCTATAACATTTTTTCACTTTTTCTTCTTCTAGTGTTTGCCCTTTTTCCGTAGCCAGTCAACAGTGTCAGGTAGAGCCTGATGTAAAGTTTCGAGACCTCCTTTGAATCTGGAGAGGTGGCAGTCATTGACTATGTGGGTCATAGTCTGTCTGTAGCCGCAGGGGCAATTCAGGTCGTCTCTGGCTCCCCAGTGATGGAACATAGTGCCGCACCGGCCATGGCCTGTTCGATAGCGATTGAGGAGGGCCCAGTCATAACGTGCTAGGTCAAAGCCGGGTTGACGCTTGCAGGGGTCTGTGATGAGGTGTTTGTTCTTTACCTCAGCTGACTGAGATAAAGAGTTTAATTAGCTCAACAGTCACACAATCTTCTCAACTAGCATATACAAAATCCTATTTTGAAATGTATTCTATTTCATAATTTGGAAAGTCATCAATTTCATAATCTATTCCATCATATAATTCCTAGTGTGTCACTTATCACACACTCTGTCATATTTTAAACACTTCATACAAGCAATTTTAATATTTTTGTATTGTGCATTCTGGAAATGGCTAACAGATAATCAAATGTTCCATTACCATACCCATCTAAGCCTCCAACTCATGAAGTTGACTTACACTCCATCTTCTTGTATTCAGTATCTCCTGTATATCATCAGCCTGTAAATTCTGTGGTTTGGATTTCCATAATGTGATACATTATTTCAATGAACTATCCAAACACCACAACCTAAGAATCTCATACCTCATTATTTACTCATTATTTAGTTACCAAATGTAGCACTGCACAATAGCGGCATGTTGACGGTGTCTTATTTTCTAAATCTTACCTAGTCATTGTCTATCAATCTACTGTGAGCCACTATTGCTACACAAAGCTTATACCACAGTGTTTAATCATTAATATACATTTACATGTAAATACACACATGCATAGCAGTATGCTTATCAGAATCAATATATTTATACTTATTCAATATGAGCACAAAGCTTTCATTTCACCATAAGTCCCACCACTCCCTATTGTCTCTATTTCAGCTGCTACATTATTTTAGATACATACATGAGCCCTGGGGTTCCCACACAGATAGGATGGGCCTAGACCTCTAATAGGTCTCTCTCCCCACTGTCACTGGTCATCTCATCAGGAACAACACAATGGGCCCCTTTCTGAGCCCCCATAGGACCTTTCCGTCAATGTGGATCAACAATGGGAGGGACTGTTTCTGTGAAGGGAGGTTGGACAACATATTCTAACTACTATGGGTCCTAAAATTAGTGCAGCCTAGTATGTTCCTAGTTATGACCACAGAATGCAAGCTTAAACCTACAGGGATGCAGAGGTTACATAGGCTCCTATGTTGAATATGGGCCTCAGATCAAATCAATGGGATCTACAGTTAACAATATTTATATACTTTCCCCATATTTGGGAGTTACTCTTCCCTGATCCAGCTTTCTAGTTCTTTTTCCAACTATGACACCATCTTCCCAGACAATAACCTGGGTACACCTGCATATTAGATGTAAGGCACAGACAAAAACTAGTAAAGTCATAGGCCCTCTGGAATATATTTAAAGCAAAACTACTAGCTTTTTCCAAAATGGAGACGCCCCCCCCAAATCTTCATCTGCAATATTCTTGCCTTTAGGCTCATTATTAGTCAATAATTTGTTCTGCATTATATCTTAACTCTTTTTCAGCCACCAGGTTCCAGATGATACCATGATGCCAGCCTGATTTCCTTGGGCAGAGGACCCTACCAGTGTGTCCTGGAGCCCTGTCTCCCCAGAGTCCTGCTCCACTAGGGAAATCAAGAGGCAGGCTGGGAGTTTTGATCAACCTGTCAACGCCCCTGCTCAGTGGGGAAGCAATTACAGAAGCCAGACCTTCCACCTTTTGCACCCCCAATGATCCTGGATCCATACTCCCAGAGGGATAAAGAATAGGGAAGCTATCAACAGAGAGGATTGGATATTGAGTTCTGGGGGTTGACATTGTGTGGAAATGTACCCCTCTTATCCTGTAGTCTTGTCAATATTTCCATTTTATAAATAAAAACTAAATACATTTTTTAAAGAATTGATTATTTTAATATCTAAACATTTATGAATCAATATAATTTCATAGCTTATTCCAGCTACTAAGGTTATTCCAGCATCTAATTGTTCAACATTTAATTCCATGTATTATTAAAACTTAGACCGAGCATTGAAGTCATAGGAAATTTACCTCAATATCTTCTGAGTTTTGTTAATTTCTTAATACTTAGAGTTGCCCTCTAGTGTTAATTCAGTTAATATATTTTCTTTAAGCTGCATTATAAATTTTCATTTAAAAAAACAGATTTAGTGTTTGTGCTCAAGCCTAGGTTCCCACCAGAAGGGGGCAGATTTCATGAAGGTATCTCTCTTTCTGTTTCCCACTCTACTTTTTTCCTTCTCAATTTCTCTCTGTCCTATTAAATATAAGAAAAGTAAATAAAATAATAAATTAAAGCAAAAAGGTACTGATACTTATAAAATATTAGTAGAAATGAAGTGTACACCCCAAACATTCTGCCACAGATACCCTGTGTCTGATCAATATGCACTACTCTCTGCTTAACTAGACTATTAATTTAAGAGACTATCCCTAAACAGCCTTCATAATTGCAGGCCATCATAACTATTGTACTTTGTCCCATGATGTTGCCTACTTCTTCTTTCTAGCACTTTCATAGTTTGACAGACTATGTATATGTTTACGGTACTGTATAAGCTCTGAGTTCCTCAACAGAACAGAAACTCCGCAAGGGCAAGCATTCTGTTTTGTTCCTACCCAGCACACTGTAGCTACTGAACCTAAGTAATTAAAATAAACTTAATATTTTGTGGAACTCATTTTAAAAGCTGTTGCTCAAAAAGAAAAAGAAAGGAAGGAAGAAAAAGAGAGAGAAAGAAAACAGAAAAGAAATTACATCTCTAACCAGGTTTCTAAAATAAAATTTAACCTGGTGGTAGAGTAATGAGGCCACTGGTTTCCAGCTGCTACCATGATGCCAACCTGATTTCCCTGGACAGACGACCTCCCAGTGTGTCCTGGAGCCCCACCTCGCCAGAGCCCTGCCCCATTAGGGAAAAAGAGAGACAGGTTGGGAATATGGATTGACCTGCCATTCCCATGTTCAGCAGAGAAACAATAACAGAAGCCAGACCTTCTGCACCCCATAATGATCCTGGGTTCACACTCTCAGAGGGATAAAGAATAGGAAAGCTTTCAAGGGAGGGGATGGGAATATAGATTTCTGGTGGTGGGAATTGGGTGGAATTGTACCCCTCTTATCTATGGTCATATCAATATTTCCATTTTATAAATAAAAAATTTTAAAAAGCAAATGTATCCTGTTTATATGTCCACTAAATAAAATTCCTTCTTCTAATAATAACCACCTATTACACATCCTACAAGATTTGAAGAAGAAATGTAAATGTATAAAGGAAGACTATAAGTAGATTTTGAAAATGTTTAAAACTCTGTTAAATATCATAACCAAACCCATATTTATTTTTACTAAAGTACTATCCCTCAAAGGCTGAGGTTCTTGTTTAATGTATAATTTAGCAATATTTTCAAGCAAAATGTTTTATTTTAAATTTAATGCTGTTAATAAGCACAACATTGGGCAGATTCAGCTTTCAGCAGATACAGTCTGAAATCTCTTTCAGACATAAAGGCTTTTATTAGAATAAAGCTTCTGAACATTTAACTATTTTTAAGTATTCACAGCCTTTTCATCATAAACTGCTGTCTAAAAATAGTTTAATTTGAATGCATTTTAACTAACCAACATCATAGAATGGAATAATAATTTAGGGGCTTATTTGTACCCTCAAATACATTTCCTCCCATTATGTCCTCTATTTGATATTACATTAAACTACAGAAAGGGTGGATAAGACAGGCCATTAAGGTTGCCAGGTTTTAAAATGAGTACTGTGGATAAAAAAAAAAAAATTCAAATGTGTCAAAATGGAACCCAACCATGCTTGATTTTAATAAATCCATTATAGTCTTATTGATTAAGAAAGCTTGCCAATCACTGCAAGACATATCTCAAGGAAGTTTAATATGTTTGGATATTTTAGAATATGAAGAACTGAAACAAGCTGTCAGCACATATTTAAATGGCCATCAATCAACATTTGCTTATTGAGTAAAAGCTCTGAGTTAAAGACCACTAGTTACACAAAGATAAATGGATATAATCTTTTTTTAATTGAGGGGATTAATGGATTACAGTAAATACCGTTGTTGGAACAGGTGTGAAATGTTTCAGTTCCCTACAGAACACTCATCCCTAGCCTAGGTTGTCCTCCACCACCATGTTCTAGGACTTGCACTGCTCCTTGTACCCCCACCCAGAGTCCTTTGTGTTACCCCTTCCCATTTTTATTTCTCAACTTTTGTCCATGGAATATAGTTCTGACTTTAAAGGCTTCAGGACTCAAGTTGAGGTACAGCATATGCACACATTTTTAAATCATATGTGGATCCTGTTTTTTGTTTTTAATTTGTAAATAAGGTCAATCTAGTTAAATTATAATTAACTTTTTACCTTTTCCTGTCTTTTATTTTTGTTGCATATGTTTAAACAATAAAACATATCAAATACTAAGAAGATCTTTGAAATATGTATGTGTAAATAACACCTTTAGCTTCTCATATCTCCCCTCATGTAATTCTTCTAAATAAAGCAAACATTTGTGAATGCAGACCTCTCCCACTCTTAAAAACAAAAGATAGCACACTTTACACATTGCATTTAAACTTAAAGATTCATTGTGTTCCATGCCTGTGTTATTGGCACTGCTTCCAGCAGACTTCTTTTCTTCTAAAGATACTAAGGTGATAAGTAGAGATGGATAAAGTGAGGCAAGAAATCATAACATTAATCCACCACTCATGAAGCTTCCTGCCTCATGAGCGTTACCATGTGGTAGCTGGAACTTGAACCCAGCTCCTTGTGCCTGACAAATTGTAAGCTCTACTGGGTGAACTATGTGCTGGACTCCTCCAATGTGTTGTTGATTTGTTATTAGTGGTGGTGTTCACTGCTTCAGACTGATCTCTACTGAGAACATCTTTAGAGAACTGCAGGGGACTGGGTCATACCAACCCAAGGAAATAAATGGCGGAAAACCTCTTAAAACAGCTTTCAGAGGGGCAAACCTCCCGGGTGAATATGTGCTGTGAAACAGCTCTCTGAGGAAAATCTCAGTGTGTTATGTGCTGTAAAGTCTAGCTGCTCTTGACCTTATCCCAGACTAGATTAGAGGAAGAGACTGTCTCAGACCAAAGAGATAAATAATTACATAATTGGGTGATGACCCAGATTCATGAGGAAGTGGGCCAAAAAATGCTATATAAAAACACGCTAGGGAGTTGGGTGGTAGCGCAGCGGGTTAAGCACACCTGGTGCAAAGCGCAAGGACCAGAGTAAGGATCCCAGTTCGAGCCCAGGGCTCCCCACCTGCAGGGGAGTTGCTTCACAAGCGGTGAAGCAAGTCTAAAGGTGTCTTTCTCTCTGTCTTCCCCTCCTCTCTCCATTTCTCTCTGTTCTAGCCAATGACAATGACATCAATAACAACAACAATGGCAACAAAAGGGAATAAATAAATAAATAAATATTTTTAAAAATTAAATTTAAAAAAGCACCCTAATAAACATGTTTGGTGTTCCATTCCCTGAATGGTTGCAAGGTTTCTTGCCTGAGTGTTTCATTTCCTTCCCCTCCATCAGACCCCATAGAGATGAACTCTACAGAGAACAATCTATTTTTTTTCTGTTCTGCATATATTTCTTAATTACCATTGAATCGCTATAGTATAAGCATATTAATGGACAGCCACTGTCTCCTACACTGAAGGACATCTTCCACTGAAAATTTCATATGGCAGCATAGAAGGAAAGACAAAATAAACTATGTAAAATCCCTTTATACTTACCCACTAAGTTATTTCAGATAGGACATAATTCAAATATGTCAAAATAACTGACAAGTAATGGGATTAAGTTTACAAAGATGACAATATATTTTCCATAGAGAAGTAAAAAATCTGAAATTTTATATACATACATAATTTTGGCAGACATCTTCTAAAATGACTTTCCATGATTCTTACATCACAGGTGTTTTTATACTTAGGAAATAGACTCCATTTAAATGCAGGCTGGCCCTAGTGGCTTGCTTCAAGTGAATAAAATACTGCCCAAGTGATGGTGCCACCTGTGATACTCTATTCAGAAGTTCTATGGCTCAAGTCTTAATGTAGTTTCCTGATTTTTGATTAATTCAGTCTTTTATTTATTTATTTTTTTGAGTTCTCCTGTGATGACACACTATTGGCAAGGAAATGGCATTTTTCAACAATAGTCAGCAAAAAACTAAGACTTTCCATCAGTCCTATTTTCTGCAAGATACTGAATGCTGTCAATAACCATTGGGGGTATTTGGGATAAAATCATATTTGGTTGAATCTTGCTATGCCTCTGGAAGACTGAAATTTTGATTTAGCTTTGAGAAAGAACTTGAATCCAAATGTAACAGAATTCACCTATAGTACTGATCCAGAAAACCTGTGACATACTATATGGAGTCCGTTTTAAGCCATGAATTATAGGTAACTTGCTAAGTAGGAATATATAATTAATAAAAATAATTTTCACTTTAAGGCAATAATGATGTTCTATCAGGGCTGAAGAGACAACATAATGGTTATGCAAAAGCTTTTCATTCCTGACATTCTGAAGTCCCAAATTCAGCCCCCAATACCACCATAAGTCTGAGCTGAGTAGCCCTCTGGTATTTCTCTCTGTGACCTTCTCTCTGTATCTCTCATTAAAATAAAATGAATATAATAATGTGCTGTCATATAAAATGGTATCTTCTATGTTATCTCAAAGTTTCCTGTCATCTACTCTGTTTCCAGAAAGAGAATCATTGTTGTGATTTTAAGGTGTAGTTTATTATCTTGCTTATTTAATTCTACCATTACATTCACATCTAGTGTTAATATCAAATATAAATTAAGAACCATAGTAAATGCCTCACAATATACATGGACAATTTCACTATGAAAATGATCAGAAGTTGGGGGAAAACATATGTTTTCCAAAGATGGAATATAGATCCAAGTTTCCAGTTTTCTTCTGTCTTATCTAATTTGGGTTTTTCATATGAAGTAGAGGGGGAAAGTTGGAGGCATAAGCCTTGCTAGTACAATGAAAAAAATTGTGTTTTCATTATTTGCCACAGATGTTTAGTTTGAATTTACTCTTCTTTAAATTTTATGAGATCAATTCTTAAGCTTTCTGTAGGAAAATGTTTAGCATGTCAGAATAAAAATAAAAGTGTGAAATGCATATCCACAGCCTTATATTTTTCAGTTTAAGCACATGCTTTTAATAGACATAGGTGTGGAAAAGCTGAAAAAAAAAACAGAAGGGGCAGTTATCGCAAATATATTTTCTGCTTAACCTTTATGTTTTAATATCGAAATGTTTTATTTCATTTAATTTGTTGTTGTTTTTGGACTTTACTGCTCCAGCCTTCTTTAGACACAGAGACAATGGGAGAGAGTAAAGACATCATAACACAAAATCAACTATTAAGAAGGGAGTCAAGCTCAAACTCAGGTTGTTTGCATGTGAAAACAAGTCCCTTCACTGTTAACCTACCTTGATGTACTTGTTCCTATAGGTTTTTTGGCTTTTTGCCGTCCAGTACTGCTGTATAAAATATAAAATAGTTAACTGAACATAGATTTAATGTATTAAATATATTTCAATTTCTTTGCTACTCTTCCTATTGGGCAGTGGAGGAAAGCATCCACTTGTCTTTGACTTAAAGCATCATTAGCTTTTAATTTTGCAGCCAGGTAGTCACACAGATGTGAACTTACCTCAAGTTTGATGGGCAGCACTACATAGGTCAGAGTCATGCTTTGGCTCTCTCTTTCTCATCTGTTGGTAAATATATGGATATGCTTTTTGTTTTATTGCTGTAGGGTTATCATTAGGGATTGGCGCCATTCTTTCTATCTTCCTTCCTTCCTTTCTTTCTTTCTTCCTTTCTCTTTTTCTTCCTTCCTTTTTCCCCCCTCTTTCTTTCTATTCTGTTAGAAAAGACATATAGATATTGAGAGGGATATAAGAGACAGAGAGAGAGAAAAAGATACACCTGCAGACTTACTTCACAACTAGTGAAGCTTACCCTCTGCAGGTGGGGAGAGAGGGCTCAGACTAGGTCCTTGTGCATAGTAATATATGTACTCAAATGGTTGTGCCATTACCTACCCCCCAAAAAGTAACCTTTTAAAAATCATGTTTTGTTTTATTTTTTTAATGTGCTTGTAAATTTAATGTGGTAGAAGTGATATCACATTTTTCCAAAGGTAAGAAGTCTCCATACAGTCCACCGATGCTCTGGGTGATGTCAATAATCATGTAAGTCTAACTTTCTTGTGATAACAACATTGGCAAGGCTACACCTGGGTCTGTTGTGTGATCTGAGTTGACCAGTGATCAGACATATAGGTTAAGGCAAACTGGCTACTGCTACCATGAGAAACAGAATGTTTACTCAGCAAAACACTCATGTAATTACTATGAACCACATTAAGTAGGGTGTTACTTAAGGCTATTTCATTTTGAAGGTAGTCTGCTGCACAGCAGCCAATAACTAGAAACATTATAATGGTCATCTAGTTTTAGTCTATGAATAATATCCAGCAGAATAAATATGAATAATAGTTAACAAAATCATTATATACAATCATTTAGGATTCTGTTGAATTGGCCAAAGATACAGGATACCAAAATATTACTCAAAACATGTTTTTGTTTTTGTTTTTGTCTTTGTCTGAGAAAGCTCAGTGTGTACCAGCGCAAGAACCGGCGCTAGGATCCCTGTTCGAGCCCCTGGTTCCCCACCTGCGGGGGTGGGGGGGTGTCACTTCACAAGCCGTGAAGCAGATCTCCAGATGTCTACCTTTATCTCCCCCTCTCTGTCTTCTCCTCTCTCAATTTCTCTCTGTCCTATCCAACAACAACAACAACAACAGCAATGACAACAATAACAACAAATACAACAAAGGCAACAAAATGGGGGGAAAAAAGCAGTAGGAGGAAGTAGTTGTCTGGAGTTTAGGGCCAGAGTCTTTGTTGTTGTTGTTGTTTTGCCTGAGCCTGAAATCTGATATGCAGGTGAATCCTAATTATTGTCTGGGGAGATAATGTCATGGCTGGGAAAAGGACCAGAAAGCTGGATCAGGGAAGAGAGTAGCTCCCTAATATGGGGAAGGGGTATAAATAGTGTTGACTGTAAACCCCGTAGATCTGATGTGATCTGGGGCCCATAATTAGCTTATGAGCCTGTGTGACCTCTATATCCTTATAGATCTGAGCTCACATTCTGTGGTCATGAGTAGGAATGTTCCAAGCTTCCCCAATATCAGGACACATCTTCCTCAGGTGTAGCAGAGTATGTTGTCCATCCTCCCTTAGGTAGATGGAACATTCTCTACCATTGTTGATCCAGGTTGAGGGAAAGGTCCTATGGGGGCCCACAAAGGGGTATATTTTGTTGTTCCTGATAGAGATGACCAGTAACAATGGAGAGAGGGATTTATTTGAGGTCTAGGCCCATCAAGTCTGTTTGGGAGTCTCAGGACTTCCCTATTAGGGCCCCAGCTGGTGGAATGGCCTGACAGTAACTAAAGAGTCACTGTTAAAGTATGCCAGTCTCTTGCCCTTATTCAGCTTTTTCAGTCCTTGCTTTGCTAAAATTAGCTTTGGAATGAGTGAGAGAACTGTAATAGGAAGTAGGTGAAGAGGGTATCTAAGTGGACACTATTTCATTATGAACTTGATATTGACTCACTAAAGACTATTATGTATTTTTGCTTTCAGGTATATATTTTGCCTTAATTTGTGGATACATGTGAACATATGCTCTATCTTATGGGACCTGGCCTATATCTAGGTTTTGGGACTTTATTAGGAAGTGAACCTCCTGGAATGGAATTAGAGAATAGCATGAAAGAAAAGGTTTCATCCGAGTGATGAGGGTGAAGGGTTGGCAATCCATGCCTGATGTCACTGTACACAGTTTGAGGTGAAGCATGCTGAGATGGTACTCGTTGCATTGATTAGGATGGAATCAGTGGATGCAATACCATTTGGTCTGACCTGAGAGAAGCATGCAGGGAAGTAAGCTCCACCCCAGAGGTTCCAGGATTGGGAGAAACATAGGCTCTGTAGACGAAGCAGGAGATTCCTGTTGTCTTAGGGTTTAATAAGACAATAGATAGTTATTGCAATAATCACATTGTTTGGCAATTGGGTTAGCTTTGAAAAAATCCCTTTGTTAGGATTTTCTTTATCATACACACCTGCACCATATGTTATGTCCTTTGACATTATTTGGATATAGCTATGCCACCAGTTGCTTTTGTTCTCCCTGGACTAAGCTTTTAAGAGAATCAACATATCAAAGACTCAGCCTATGTATTAAAAAGACTCAGTCTTTGCTTTAAAAAGTTTGAAACATTAAATGAATTTTTCCCTTCTCATATACATTAGTGATTTATAAACTACAAATTGATAGGAGTGTACATAAATACCATTCCCACCACCAAAAGATCCTGTAACATCCCTTCCCCTGCCCCAACCCCATGAAGCTGAACATCCACCCTCACCCTCCACACAGGGTTTTACTTTGATGCCATACTCCAAATTCAATAAACTCCTGGTTTGAATTTCCCTTTCTGTTCTTCTTTCTCAACTTCTGTTTGAGTGGGATCATCCCATACTCATCTTTATCTTTATGACTTAGCTCACTTAACATAATTTCTTCTAGCTCCATCCAAGATGTATCAGAGAAGGTGGGTTCATTGTTCTTAATAGCTGTGTAGTATTATTCCATTGTGTATATATACCACGGCATTCTCAGCCACTCATCTGTTGTTGGGCACCTGGGTTGCTTCCAGATTTTATCTATTACAAATTGTGCTGCTATGAACATAGGTGTGCACATATCTTTCTGGTTGAGTGTTATGGATTCCTTGGGGTATATCCCCAGGAGAGGAATTACTGGGTCATATGGAAGGTCCATGTCTAGCCTTGTGAGAGTTCTCCAGACTGCTCTCCAAGAGGCTGGACCAATTTACATTTCCGTCAGAAGGTTTCCTCTGTCCCCACAGTCTCTCTAGCATTTGCTGCTGCTGTCCTTTTTGATGTATGCTATTCTCACAGGAGTGAGGTGGTATCACAATGTTGTCTTAATTTGCATTTCTCTGACAATCAGTGAACTGGAGCAATTTTTCATATGTTTGTTAGTCTTTTGGATCTCCTCTATAGTGAATGTTTTGTTCATATCCTCTGCCCATTTTTGTATGGGGTCATTTGCTTTTTTGTTGCTAAGTTTGCTGATCTCTTCATATATTATGGTTATTAGTCGTTTGTCTGATATATGGAATTTGAAGATCTTCTCCCATTATGTGAGGGGTCTCTTTATTTTTGTGATAGTTTTTTTTGGCTGTGCAGACGCTTTTAAATTTGATATAGTCCCACTGCTTTGTTTCTGCTTTAGTCTTCCTTGCAATTGGGTTTATTTCATCAAAGATGTACTTGAGATTTAGGTGAGAAAGTGCTCCACCAATGTTTTCCTCTAAGTTTTTGATAGTTTCTGGTCTAACATCCAGGTCCTTGATCCATTTGGAGTTGATTTTTTTTTTTTCTGGTGAGATAAGCTGGTTCAGTTTTATTCTACAGCATGTTTCAACCTAGTCTTCCCAGCACCATTTATTGAAGAGAGCCTCCTTCCTCCATTTAATCCTTTGGGCCCCCTTATCAAAGATTAGGTGTCCATAGGTGTGGGGGTGTAGTTCTGGGCATTCAATTCTGTTCCACTGGTCTGTGTGCCTATTTTTGTTCCAGTGCCAGGCTGTTTTGATGATGATGGCCTTATAATGTAGTTTATGATCTGGGAGTGTGATGCCTCCATTTCTGTTTCTTTTCCTCAAGATTGTTTTGGCAACTCTAGGTTTTTTCTGGTTCCAGATAAATGACTGTAGTTTTTGTTCTATTCTCTTAAAAAAACTTGGTGGAACTTTGAAGGGTACTGGGTTAAATTTTTATATGGCTCTGGGGAGAATATTCATTTCGATGATATTTATTCTTCCAATCCATGAGCATGGGATGTCTTTCTATTTCTTGGTATCAGTTTCTATTTCCTTGAATAGTGAGTCATAGTTTTCAGTATACAAGACTTTCACTTCTTTGGTCAGCTTTATTCATGGTATTTTATTCATTTTCCCATACCAGTGAATGGGAGTGAATTCTGGATGTCCTTATTCAGATTTATTTTTTGCATAAGGAAATGCCACTGATTTTTGTACATTGATTTTGTAGCCTTACATCTTGCTATTTTGCCTGATAACTTCCAGTAGTTTTCTGCTGGATTCTTTAGATTTTTCTATGTGAACAATCATATCTGCAAATAGTGAGGGCTTGACTTCTTCCCTTCCAATCTGTATTCCTTTGATTTCTTTCTCTTGCCTGATTGCTATAGCAAGAACTTCCAATACTATGTTGAAGAGTAATGATGATTGTGGACAACCCTGTCTAGTCCCCGATCTGAGGGGGGATGCTTTCAAATTCTGTCCATTGAGTATGATGTTGGCTGTAGGTTTGCTGTATATGGATTCCACTATCTTGAGGAATTTCCCATCTATTCCCATTTTTCGTAGTTTTTTGTGCATGAATGGATGTTGGATTTTGTCAAAGGCTTTCTCTGCATCTATTGAGATAATCATGTGGTTTCTGGTTTTGCTTTTATTGATGTGGTGAGTGACATTCATAGACTTATGTATGTTGAACCAGCCTTGTATTCCTGGGATAAATCCCACTTGGTCGTGATGAACAATCTTTTTGATATACTGCTATATCTGGTTGGCCAGGATCTTGTTTAATATTTTGGCATCTATGTTCATCAGAGATATTGGACTGTAGTTTTCCTTTTTTGTTGTGTCCCTATCTGCTTTTGGTATCAGGGTGATGTTGGCTTCATAGAAGGTGGAAGGGAGCATTTCTGTTTCTTCAATCTTGTGGAAAAGCTTTAGAAGTATGGGTATAACTGTTCCCTGAAGGTTTTGTAGAATTCGTTTGTGAAACCATCTTGTCCAGGACTTTTGTTGTTGGGGAGATTCTTAATATGTGTTTCGATTTCTTTGTCTGTGATTGGATCATTTAGGTTTTGTATTTCTTCTTGGTTCAGTTTTGGCAGGGCATATGTTTCTAGTAATTCTTCCATTTCTTCCAGATTCTCTAGCTTGGTGGCATATAGCTCTTCATAGAAGTTTCGCATGATTTTTCTGGATTTCTGTGCTGTCAGTTGTGATATCTCCTCTATCATTTACAATTCTATTAATTTGAGTCTTCTCTCTTTTTTTTAGTGAGTCTGGCTAGGGGTTTGTCAATCTTGTTTAATTTTTCAAAGAACCAACATTTGGCTTCATTGATCTTTTGTATGGTTCTCTTATTTTTGATGTTGTTTATTTCTGCTCCAATATTAGTGCTTTCTGTCCTTCTGGTTTCCTTAGGGTTCTCTTGTTTTTCTTCCTCTAAGTCGTTAAGGTGTGCAGTAAGGTTGTTTATTTGAGCTTTTTCTTGTTTATGTGACTCTATGGCTATGAATTTACCTCTCAGTACTGCTTTAGCTGTATCCCAAATATTTTGATAGCTTGTATCTTCATTTTTGTTTGTTTCCAGGAACATTTGAATTTCTTGCTTGAGTGTTTCTCTGACCCAGTGGCTCTTAATCAGTATGTTATTTAGTTTCAAAATTCGTTGTCTTTTAGTAATTTTCTGTTTGTTGTTATATGTTAGCTTTACTCCACTGTGGTCTGAGAAGGTACTTGGGATGATTTCAATGCTCTTGAATTTGTTGATGCTGTCTTTGTGGCCTAACATGTGCTCTATTCTTGAGTATGTGTTGTGTGGATTTGAAAAGAATGTGTATTTGAGTTTTTTGGAGTGAAGAACTCTGAAAGTGTCCAGGAGATCTAGTCTGTCCATCTCTTCATTTAATTCTCTCTTTTTTTCTTGATTCTCTGCTTCATTGATCTAAGTGTGAGAGTTGAGTGTTAAAATCTCCCACTATTATTGTATTACTATTGATGTATATCTGTAGTTCTTTCAATAGGTGTTTGATGCATTTAGATGTTCCTTCATTGGGTGCATAGATGGTAATAATTGTTAAATCTTCTTGGTTGATTGATCCTCTAATAATTATGTAATAGCCTTGCCTATCTTTTATAACTTTTTTAAAATTTTAAGTCTATTGTTTCAGAGATGAGAATGGCTATTCCTGACCTTTTTTGTGGTCCATTAGCCTGTATGATAGTGTTCCCATTCTTTCACTTTAAATCTGTGTTTGTCTTGTTGGGTCAGATGGGATTCTTGCAAGCAGCATATGATTGGGCTGTGTTTTCTAATCCAACCTCCCATTCGTGCCTTTTAATGGGTGAGTTTAAGCCATTGACATTTATTGATATTATAGATTTAATATATTGTAGTGTCATTATCCAACAATGTTTTTATTTGCTCTGATATGTGCTAAGTATTATGGTGATGTTCTTGTTTCTAAGAGGTCTTTTACAACCTCTTTTAGGGCAGGTTTGGTGATGGTTGCCTCCTTTAACAGTTGTTTGTCTGAGAAGGTTTTGATGACTCCATCTAGTTTGAAAGAAAGTCTAGCAGGATATAGTATCCTTGGTTGAAATCCTTTTTCATTCAGGCCTTGATAGATATCTTGCCATTCTCTTCTGGCTTTTAGAGTTTGAGTGGAGAAGTCTGCTGATTATCTTATGGGTTTTCCCTTGTATGTGACATTTTGTTTTTTCTCTTGAAGTCTTTTGGATCCTTTCTTTATCCTTACTTCTTTTCATTGTAACTATGATGTGTCTTGGTGTCTTCGGGTCTGGGTTGATTCTATTTGGGACTCTCTGGGCCTCTTGAATGTTAATGCCCTTTCTGTTGTTCAGGTCTTTTATTATTTCCTTTAGAATGTTTACTTCCCCTTACTCTCTTTCTTCCTTTGGTAGGCCTGTGATACGAGTGTTACTTCTTTTGAGATCATCCCATATGTCTCTGTTGTTGTTTTTAGTGTCTCTCAATCTCTTTTTGAGCTCTTTTACCTCTAGTTTTCTCTAGATCATCCTCTGTCTGGCTAATTCTGTTTTCTGCTTCTGTTAGTATGCTTTCCCTTCCCTCAGCTTCTTTCTTCAGTTCAGTGGTAGTATTAGCTTGTTCTGCTAATTTACCTTTTAGTTCAGCTTTTTCAGCTTTCAGTTCTTTAATTACCTCGAGGTAGCTAGTACTTTCCTTGAAGGTCCGATCTGTTGTTTCCCTAATTCTGCTAGCCCTGTCCTCCATAGTTGTGTTCGTTTCTGTGATTATTAGGTTTACTATTGCTTGCATACTTTTATTATCTATGGTTACTTCTGACTGATTTGCAGTTTCTTCTGGGATCCTGTCATGATTCATCGTGGTTGCAGTTTTATTTGCTCTTGATTTAACCATTTTTTATTGATTTGTTTATTATTGTTCTGTTCTGTCATTCTTCACCTGTTGTGTTTTGAATACAATCCACACTATGCTAAATACCTTTATGACATGCAGTCACCGACCTCAGAAATTACAACAATAGTAACTAAAGCAAGGATTTATGCAATTTAATCAATACCAGTTAGCCAAACAACATCTCCTGTCCAAGAAAAAAATAGCAACCAAATCCAAATGAATGAAAAAGAGAAAGGAAATAAGGGAAGGCAAGAATAGACAATTATGCATATCTACTGTACATTGTAAATTCTAGGGATAGCAAGAGGAGAAAGGGAAGTAGAGAAGACAGACACACACAGAGAGTTCACTCTGAGTCAGATTTCTTTCCCCAAATAATTCACAAGCGAGTATCAGTGAATTCAGAAAGCAGAAGAAGGAGGAGGGAAGAAAAGAAGACAAGAATAAGAAAAAAATAAAGAGCAGTGAAAGGAAAGAGTTTGGTTTTTTTGTTGTTGTTGTTTTTGTTTGTTTGTTATTTAATTAGCTAGGAGGAGGAAAAAAGGGGAAAGTAGATGGAAGAGGTAGAATGAAATAAGTTCCTCTCACAATGGATAGGACAGCCAGTCACCTAGCAATAGAAAAAACAGTAACAGTTAATTTTGGTCAACCTGAAGATGGAGGGGAAAAAGGGACACACGTATATATAATAGTAATAATAAAATAGGATAAAGTAAAAAGCCCTAACAGTAAGTCTGCAGCTTGGCGGGCTCAGGATTAGCTCAAGCAGCCTGAGCAAAAACAGCCAGTTGTTAAAAAAAAAAAAAAGAAAAAAAGAAAAAACTCTTCAGGTAGTCTTTCTCAGTCTAGACTGAGGCTCCAGTTGGTCAGATGTTTTGTCACTCAACTAGAGCTCCTTCCACTTAGAAAAAAAGAGAGAGAGAGAACGAAATGAAATAGAAAAAGAATTGGAATGACACCCCTGGTGAGCCAGAAATTGTGGTAACCAAAAAAAGCTCACCAGGGAGCCTGCTAGTAGTGGCTCTCCAGTCCCTGGGGTCTGGTTATGGGGTGGGGGGGGTGCACTTCAGAAATAATCAGAAGATTTCCTTTCTTTTTCCTCCATTTTCTAACCCAAGATTGGGGTATAGTCATCTCTTTGGTGTCACACTTAAGACCCCTTATTCATCATCCTGCTGACAGTGTAATATCCTACTCTATCTGGCCTCTGTTGTAGGAGCTAACATTAGCAGCTGCCTCCAAGTCGTCATCTTGGCTCCACCTCCCATATTTTTCATTAATAGTTGCATAAGACAAAACAAACAACAAAAAGTTACAAGTGATTTTATGTAGAAAATGTAATCTCATTGTACTGTGTTAAGAATACCATGTCTCCTCAAATTCTAGGGTTGACATATCCTGGAGTGATAACAGGTCTTTTCCTCTATGAATCAGCATGAAACTTGAATGCTGCAAATCTATTATGACATAATATAAGGAATAATAAAGGTAATTGATGAGTTAATAGGAGACATATTTTGGTTCTGGAAACACATTTGAGATATGCTTAAATATTCATCCTTTAATTTTTATGAAATTTAAAATGGTTAAATCAGTTAAGGTATTTTTGGAAAACTATTAATATAATATACATTGCAGATTTTGTATAGTGATATGTTTTTGTTCTCTATTTGAGTTTTCATGTTTACTTCTCTGAAGAAGTTTTGGGAAATGTCAGACATATTCTTCCTGGTCTTTCTAAGACAAGATACTAAATTATTAGTAATTAAAATTATTAATTATGTATCTTTACTCATGCCCATATTTTCTTTGTTACAAAAAAATTAGAAATAAATACTTCAAAAGGTGAAACTCCACTGCTCAATTGTTATTTTTTTATTTTTCTTTCTTTCTTTTTTTGCCTCCAGGGTTATTGCTGGGGCTCCATGCCTGCACAATGAATCCACTGCTCCTGGAGACCATTTTCCCCATTTTTTGTTGCCCTGATTGTTATTATTGTTATTGTTGTTGGATAGGACAAAAAGAAATCAAGAGAAGAGGGGAAAATAGAGAGAGGGAGAAAAAGATAGACACCTGTAGACCTGCTTCACAGCTTGTGAGGTGACGCCCTTTGCAGGTGGGGAGACAGGGGCTCAGACCAGGATCCTTAAGAAGGTCCTTGCACTTGGCACCATGTGCCATTTGACCACTTCAATCATCATTTCTGAGGTGTTGAGAGATGAAACTCCACTGCTCAATTGTTATTTCTGAGGTGTTGAATGCTCAACTAAGGGTATTGTCTTAAATTACATTTTAAAAACTCTTGTATTTATACTTTAGCTTTTGGAACATTCATGACTTTTTCTAAATTGCTTTTTTGGATTAGTTTTTTGCATACTTTTTTTAAAAAAGTAATTTCAGGTTTTTAATTGAGATTATGTATATTAAACCCTCCAAATATATTTTCTTCTTTTTTTGATAGGTTATAGTCTTTTAAAATTTTTTATTTATTTATTTTTTAAATTTCTTTACTGGGGAATTAATGTTTTACATTCAACAGTAAATACAATAGTTTGTACATGCATAACATTCCCCAGTTTCCCATATAACAATACAACCCCCACTAGGTCTGTCATCCTTTTTGGACCTGTATTCTCCCCACCCACCCACTCCAGAATCCTTTACTTTGGTGCCAATTCCATTTCAGGTTCTACTTGTGTTTTCTTTTCTGATCTTGTTTTTCAACTTCTGCCTGAGAGTGAGATCATCCCATATTCATCCTTCTGTTGCTGACTTATTTCACTTAACATGATTTTTTCAAGGTCCATCCAAGATCGGCTGAAAACAGTGAAGTCACCATTTTTTATGGCTGAGTAGTATTCCATTATGTATATACCACAACTTGCTCAGCCACTCATCTGTTGTTGGACACCTGGGTTGCTTCCAGGTTTTGGCTATTACAAATTGTGCTGCCAAGAACATATATGTACACAGATCTTTTTGGATGGATATGTTGTGTTCCTTAGGATATATCCCCAGGAAAGGAATTGCAGGATCATAATTTCTAGCCTTCTGAAAGTTCTCCAGACTGATCTCCACAGAGTTTGGACCAATTTACATGCCCACCAGCAGTGTAGGAGTGTTCCTTTGACCCCACACCCTCTCCAGCATTTGCTGCTGTTACCTTTTCTGATGTATGACATTCTCACAGAAGTGAAGTGGTATCTTGTTGTTGTCTTTATTTGCATTTCTCTGACAATCAGAGACTTGGAGCATTTTTTCATGTGTTTTTTGGCCTTTTGGATCTCTTCTGTGGTGAATATTCTGCCCATGTCCTCCCCCCATTTTTGGATGGGGTTATTTGTTGTCTTGTTGTTGAGTGAGGAGAAGAGGGAGAAAAAGAAGGAAGAGCAGGAGAAGAAGGAGAAGAAGAAGAAAAAGAAGGAGAAGAAGAATAAGACTCCAGGGATTTTTGGTTGTAGCTAGTGCTTTGTTTTCAGCAATATGTGGTAAGTCCTATGTATTTATTATCTGTCACTTACCTATAAGGTGAGTATTTGGGTGTAAATACTGGGACTTGGGTATTAAAATTTAAATACATATTCATAGTAATCAATGTATGAGGGACCTGAACTCAGAAGGGAACATTTGGTTTTGGAATCATTTGTATTCAGTATAATACACAAACATGTTATATATTATATTTATTCCTTTCCAGGGTGGTAACCTAAAATGTATTCTTATATTTTTTAATAAATATAACTTTTCACCACATTTTATATTTTTGTGTGATGATTTTAGTTTGAACATACATTTTTTTCCTCTCTTTTACCCATGTACTTATTTCCTCCTTAACTTTCTTCTTTTCCCTCCTTTATTTTATGATTTGAATATGTTGATATTGCCTGGGAGGAAGAACTATGCCAAAATGGTGACTCTTGAAAACCAAGACAATAGATGGTGGGGGGCACACCGTGGCTCACCTCGTTAAGTGCTCATAGTACCAAGAGCAATGACCTGCAAAAGGACCCAGGTTCAAGTCTCTGGCTTCTCACCTGCAGGGGGGGATGTTTCAAGAGTGGTAAAGCAGTTCTTCAGATGTCTTTTTCTCTCCCAATCCATCTCTTTCTTCTCTCTTAACTTCTCTCTGTCCTAGAGAATAAAATAAAATACAATGGAAAATATGGCTACAGGAATCAGTGGATTTGTAGTCCTCTGGCACTTAGCCCTATAGATAACCCTGGAGGCAAAAGAAGAAGGAGAAAAAAAAGGAGAAGGAGAAGGAGAAGGAGAAGGAGGAGGAGGAGGAGGAGGAGGAGGAGGAGGAGGAGGAGCAGGAGGAGGAGGAGGAGGAGAAGGAGAAGGAGATGGTACCACTGTACCTGCCTCTTTTAGCATGTGGCGTCAGGCATAAAGATAGTGTGTAAGCTTACTGCAGTGGAGTCACGAATAAGGATAATTTTATTTTTACATTTCCTGTTTCCACATAGTCTCTATTCTTGTGGCTTTTAAATTTGGAACATACAGTCACCTGCGATATTTTAGACTGAGTGTTTTTTCTTTGTTTTAGAGTTCCCCATTTCTTGAGATTCTTATTCATTGGGCTGGACACTAAATCTAAATTGTTGCATTTCTAGTAAATACTCAAAATGATGTTACTATGAGCAAGGAGCTGGGTTTAAGCCCCTGTCCCCTACTTGCAGTGGAGAAGTTTTATGAGCAGTGAAGTAGTTTTGTAGATGTCCAGTACTCTTTCTTTCTCTCTCTACCTCTCCTCAATTTCTCCTTTTTCTATCAAATACTAATTTTAGGGAGTCGGGTGGTAGCATAAGGATCTCAGTTCAAGCCACATTCCCCACCTTCAGGGGAGTTGCTTCACAGGTGGTGAAGCGTGTCTGCAGGTGTCTATCTTTCTCTCCACCTCTCTGTCTTCCCCTCCTCTCTTTATTTCTGTCCTATCAACAACGATGATATCAACAACAACAACAACAACAATAAATACTACTACAACAATAAAAACCAAGGGCAACAAAAGGGAAAAATAAATAAATATAAAAAAATTAAAAATACTAATTTTTAACAATGGCCACCTGGCGATTAGTTGTGCAGGCACCAACCCCCGGTGTTAATACTGGTAGCAATAAAAAAAAAAAAATCAGAATAGTCATTTTTAGAAAAGAGTGAAATGGCGCCACTCAAACAGGAGGACAATAAATATTATACCATGATTCTACACATAAGTATTATTAGGAGGGGCTTAAATCTGAACCACACACATGGTAACATGAGCAAAATTCTAGGTTTGAGTCTCCAGCATGAAATGGGAACACCACACACAGAAGACGTTTCTCAAGTAACAGAACAATGCTGTGGTGTCTCTCCTTCTTTACCTCTTATCTCTTTATTTGATACTGAAATGAAAAAATAATAATAAAAGTTTTCAGGGCATACTGAAGTCACACAGATATAACAAGTTTTAGTTGCATAAAAAAGATAAAAAATAGAAGTGACATTGTTTAAGTGATAAAATTAAAATCTCAGATAACTCACAAAATGTATTTAATCAGAAAAGAAATTTAATTAAAAAAAATTAAAATGACTCAAGAGTAGTCATTGAGGAAATGAGTAAGCATGAAGCAAAACACTGAAAACAATGATTTCAAAATAACAATGACAAGTGTTTCGGGAATAATTATAAAAGAAAAATGTTCTCCCAGTCTTGGAGTCTTTGGACTTTGCTGATATTTCCTAATGCTTCTCCTCTCTGTCCCTTGCCCTGTCATACTGCCTCTGTTAACCTCAACTAAATCAATGCAACCAATGCCACCATACCGCATTATGCCGCCACAAACCAGACCTTCCATCTTCTGCACCCCATAATGACCCTAGGTCCATACTCCCAGAAGGAAAAAGAATAAGAAAGCTATCAGGGGAGGGGATGGGATACAGAGTTCTGGTGGTGGGAATTGTGTAGAGTTGTACCCCTCTTATCCTATGTTTTTTTGTCAGTGTTTCCTTTTTATAAATAAAAATTATAAAAAAATAAAAATGGGCAAACATATATAGAGGCAGATATAGAAATAGAAGTCAGCCCATATTTGTGATCTTGGGAAAACTGCTGTAGTTTCCAGTCGAGGGAATGGGGACACAGAACACTGGTAGTGGGAAAGGCGTGGAATTATACTCCTGTTATCTCATAATCTTGTAAATCAATATTAAATCACTGACAAAAATTTTAAAAATAAAAGAAATGTAAAGAATCACAGATTGTGTGTTGGTACCACCAGTCAAGCACACAAGGATCTAAGCCCAAGTCTTTTATAAATGAACACCTGGTTTTTGTCCTTTTCTTTTGGCCTTATTTCACTCAGCATAATCCCTTCAAGTTTCATCCAAGATAAGGCAAAAGAAATTTAAAAAAGAGACATTTAATTTAACACTAACATTATGTCTCTCAATATTGTAAGCTACATTTGCCTTTGGAACAGTATTTATTCAAGCTTATTTATCTTAAGAATTGGGATCTATGTATATATAGGTAAGCGAATGATATTTATTATTCTAAAGGTGACATTTGATCATAGAAAATTTTACCCTCATTGCAAGAGAAACTACACCTCTTAGGAAGGGAGAAATAGAATCTTAAAAAGGAATCACTTTTATTGGCCTGAAGATAACAGATTATAGAGGAGCAGTAGTATAGTCCAACTTGGAGGTATTTTGGGAAATGCAGTGTAACAATCATCAATCATGTTTTAACTCAGATAAAAGATAATGTGCACTATGGATATGTATTTGAGATTCACTAGCATATAAATGCTATGTAGAACGTGATTCAAAAACAGAATATGGGGGGCAAGCAAGTCTACACTAGAGGACTAGCAGATAAGAAGCCAGTGATAAAAAACTAGTATCAGACAACAGACTAAAGTGGTATCATAAAAACCCAGGAAATTAAACGTTCATAGGAGGTAACTGAGCTGGGGAGATACCATAATGGTTATGCAAAAGACTTTCATGCCTAAGGTCCTAGGTACAATTCCCAGCATCACCGTAAGCCAGAGCCGAGCACTGCTCTGGTTTCTCTCTGTATCTCTCTCTACCTCTGTCTCTGTGTCTTTCTTTCAATATCTCTCTCATTAAATAAATATGTTTTATAAAGGAGGTAGCTAAACAACTAAATATTAAAGTTTGCAAAATAAATCTAATGGATACTCCTTAAAATAGATATCTTATTTCTAAATATATAAAATGTATTAAATTGAATAACTGATGTCAGGAATGGAATAAGTGTCTGGGTGGTGACACACCTGGTTAAGTGCATAGCAAAAAGTGCATAGACCCATACAAGGATCCTGGTTCAGCCCCTGCTCCCCACCTGCAGGGGGAAAGCTTCACGAGTGGTAAAGCAGGTCTGTAGGTGTCTATCTTTCCCTCTCTATTTCCAACTTCTCTCAGTTTCTCTCTGTCCTATCCAATAAAATGAAATTCATGGCCTCCAGGAGCAGTGGATTCCTAGTGTGGGCATAGAGCCCCAGTGACAACCCTGTAGACCAAAACAAATAAATAAATAAAATAAAAGGAATAGAATAAGCATTATCTGACTGTTGTCTTGCCATCTTCCAGCATGATGCTTCTCATCTCTGATATTCTGCATGCCCTCTTGGGTTCTATATGACATTTCTCTGATAAATCAATTTATGCACTTAGTTAAATATATTTATGAATCAATATGATTACAATTCCTACTTAGTTTTATTTAACATTCCTTTTGTGGAAAGTTTTACCTTGTAATAACTTCAATGGTACTTAAAATTTTACTTAAATCACTATTATAGTAAATGCTCATTGTGTGAAACTTATTTCTAATTCATATTCCAATTAGATAATGCTATTCACATCTTGACTCCTTCTGGAGGAATTTGGGCATGAAAAGGAAAATAAATTAAGAAACCTGACTTTAGTGATCTAGTCATACAATTTAAGTAAATTGAATTAGATGAATTTGTCTTCATTTTCTTTAATAAGATACAAGTTCTCATTAAGGCATGTAATTAATTATTTCAAGATCAAATGGTAAAACAAAACTGGAAGTTGAGGAAGAACCAAACGTGCTGAAGATGACTGAAGGTCAGAGCCCAGGCATGTTTGAGGATGCCCGGATGACCTGCAGAACAGGAAGTGAAATCATCGTACCATCCCAGAGTACATCAGTTAGCCAATCGCAGTTTGACACTCCTTCGCCAGTCAGTGCTAGACTGACTGAAAACCTCGGTTTCATAAAACTGATCAGAGTGTGAACAAGCCCCCTACTATTCTGTGCACAGAATAGATCCTCACAACAGGCAATTCCAGCACAAAGTTCAGCTCCTCTTGGGTTTGTATCTTCCAGAATTGCCTTTTTGAAGCACAAAAAAATGACTGATGTAACATTTGTTCTATAATGTGGGAATTACAATGAGATTTGGTGTACAGAAATATAATTACAGTTAAATGAAAATAGAAAAATATTCACTCTACTTGTCTGTAATCAAACTGTATTGATAGTGTGCATAAATATCTCAAAAGTCCTTGATATACTTAAAAATACCTTCTTTGGGATTTGGTTGGTAGCGCAGAGGGTTAAGTGCAAGTGGTGCAAAGCGCAAGGACAGGCATAAGAATCCTGGTTCGAGCCCCCGACTCCCCACCTGCAGGGGAGTCGCTTCACAAGTGGTGAAGCCAGTCTGCAGGTGTCTATCTTTCTCTCCCCGTCTCTGTCTTCCCTGCCCCTTTCCATTTCTCTCTGTCCTGTCCAACAACAACAACATCAATAATAACTACAACAATAAAACAAGGGAAACAAAAGGGAATAAATAAATCTTAAAAAAAAACTTCTTTTTTTTTTTTTTTTTTTTTTTTTATTCCTCCAGGGATATTGCTGGGCTCGGTGCCTGCACCATGAATCCACTGCTCCTGGAGGCCATTCTTTTCCCCCTTTTGTTGCCCCTGTTGTTGTAGCCTCGTTGTGGTTATTATTGCCATTGTTGATGTTGTTCGTCGTTTAAGTTTGTTCTAAGAATATTAATCTTTATAAAAATGTCACACACAGCAGTCTTGTATTGTGCTGACAAACAAAGCGGGGTACTTGATTTTATTTGAAGTTTGGGTGTAAATTGATATGATTTTGCTAAACTATTGATTCACTGTCTAAACTTTCATATCACCTGCAATTCATCTACCACTTTAGAATATCACTGCCACAGAGGTTACAATTAGATCAAACTCCTGGCAAGTCAGAAATACACTCCATGCAGTTTTCTCTCCAAATATATTTACTGGGAGAATGCAAGTTAATTCAATAGAGCAAGTAGAATATTGTAAATTAAAAAAAAAATTCATATCTTTCTCTTCTGAACAAAAGCTATAACTTAGCTACAAGCAGTGATTCAATAACACTCTAAAACAATTCATACTTATTTGTTTTTTTAAGTTTTTTAATTGTCTTTACTTATTGGATATAGAAACCAGAAGTTGAGAGGGATAAGACATAGAGACACCTGCAGCCCTGCTTCACCACTTGCAAAACTTTCCCCCTGAAGGTGGGGAGCAGGAGTTCGAACCTGGGTCCTTACACATTGTAACGAGTGCACCACCACCTAGGGCCATCAATTCATGCATATTTGTATTTCTAATATATTTCAAATATGTTGTAGTAATTTTGATACTGCTATGACTCTGATTCTTAATAATTTTGCAGCTGTAACATGTATGCTAAATATGAGTAGAGTGAAATTTTTGCTTTCATATTTATACAGATTTTGCTTTCATAGCTACTTTAAAATGTAGATTCTTACTGTTCTAACTTATGTATGAGAAATCTGTGTCACTAAGACTAGAAATTTATGCCATTATGTTAATAAGAAAATTACAGCTTTTTATTCAACATCATTGTCACTATACATCTAATGTATAGGTTACTAGGTTGTACTATTCTTGCAGGATATTTGAAGCAAATATGCCAGGAAAACAACTTAAATAATAACAATGAAAATATTTACTGGAGGAAAATATGCAATTACTACATGGATGGTGCAACAGAAAGTAAAATATGAAGTACAAAGTGTCTCATGCTTGAGGTTCTGAGGTCCCAAGTTCAATACTCAGGACCACCAAGAAGCCAGAACTGAGCAGTGTTGTGGTAAAACAAACAAGTGAAAAAAAAAACTTAAGAAAATGAATATATTTAAAAAATACAGAGGTGAATTTCAATAAATTGACAATATTCCTATGAAACAAGTGGTTTATGGACGTTATATCATCAATGAAGTCATGACTATGAAAACAGCTAAGAAGCTCTCTGATAAAATGAAATCAGTTATTATTATGAACAAAATTTTAGTTTTCAGTAGCACTATACAAAGATAATATAAACTTGCCTCTGAAATTACATGATCTACCTTGAAGTCAATGTAGTCAGATTTATATGACTCCTGTGTTTTACACCAAGATCTTGAAATAATGTCACTTCTACATTTAGAACGACTAAACTTCAGTATGAATTATGAATTTAAAGAACCTATGTAATCCCAACTGAACCTGGAAGTATTTTCTCCATGTTCATGGGCAAATACCTTTGGGTATTTACATAAAAGTATCTAGAATCTTTAAAGAAACCACCAAAATTCTTGAGAAAAAAAATCAGAATAATAGCCGTGATTCCCAATCTTAAATAAAATGTTTTCTAACCCTATTAATATGTGTCCTAGTTTGGAGGGCCATCCCTTTTTAACTCCTTGGTCAATTTAAGGTCTTGCAAGTTCAGGTAACTCTAGGTTTAGGTGATGGTGGTACAGTGTTACTAGGCCCATCCATGAAGACACAAACATCTGAATCCTTAGAATAGTCAGAGAGAGATTTCTTAATCTCTGGAGTCAATACGTGATGACCATATTCAGAAAGAAGTAGTTCCAAAGGTGTAAAATTTAGTTTCTTAGATAAGACTAAAAGCTCTCAGTGGAGAAGTGAAGTGGAATAGAAACAAGATTTAACCTTCTTCACCCTTGATCAAGATAAGAAAGCCTCCGGTCATAAAATTTCCTTTGAGTCCAACTTGAGCTTCCTTATACATGTACTGTATCAGCTCTGTTGTAAGCAGTATTAGCAGTGGTAGTAATGAGTTACTGTGCTATCCTAATTGTGCCACATGGAATCCTGAACGGGCTCTGTGGAAAATTTAAGAGGGCCTGTACAGATCTTTGAACCATGTGTTTAAATATGGCTGCGTGGGGAGTCGGGAGGTAGCACAACAGGTTAAGTGCATGTGGCACGGAAGCCAAAGACCAGCATAAGCATCCTAGTTCAAGCCCCGGCTCCCCACCTGCAGGGGAAGTCATTTCACAGGTGGTGAAGCAGGTCAGCAAGATGGTCAGCAAGATGGTCAGCAGGTCAGAAAGATGTCTATCTTTCTCACCCCCTCTCTGTCTTCCCCTCCTCTCACCATTTTTATCTGTCTTATCTAACAACAATGACATCAATAACAACAACAATAAAAAACAAAGGCAACAAAAAAAGGAAAAAAATATATATATATGGCTGTGTGACTCTGGCTATTGTACTGGAGAGCCCTACCCAGTTATGTGCTGCCTGTATGCCAAGTGACGAATCTATCCTCTTCCTGAGCGCATCTATATGCTGCTGGGAAGGTCCTGTCTGATTATATGCTGCCCTTTTGATTCAAACCCTAATGCTTTTGTGTTGATTCACTTTAGAGTCAGTCCATAGATCTGATACCCAGGCTACCTTCCTTTGTGCTTGATTAAAAGTCCTAATAAACCTTCTCTGGGAAAATATTGGCCTCATGTAAATTCATATTTTCACTTTTGTATTAGACTCATCTCATCAACAAATGTTGAATATTTCATTTAAAGACTGGAGTGCAAATATTTAATATAGCAATGCTATAGAAAACAATCACAGAATTGACCAAAAAAGCTGTAGGGAAATATAGACCATAATTTAATCATGATATGCAATATAAACTCATACAGAATTATTAAAATAAATATTCACATGTAGTTATAAAGCTAGCATAATGATTTAAAAATTATGACATCAGACAATAGTGCACTTGGTTGAGAGAACACATTACAGTGCACAGAGACCCCTATTCAAGCTCCTGGACTCCACATGCAGAGCAGAAGCTTCACAAGCAGAGAGACACTACAGGCCTCTCTCTCTCTCTCTCTCTCTCTCTCCTTATCTCTCCCTTCCTTTCAGTTTCTCTCTGTCTCTATCCAATAAAATAAAACATAAAACATAAAATAAAATGAAGCAAATGATTTGAATATATATATATATATATATATATATATATATTAAACTCAGATGATGGAAAAGATGGGAGTAGGAAATCAATATTAATTCATATAATTCTCCAGGAATTAAAGTTTAGTGGTTTGTTATATGTAACATTACTATAGTGACACACAAAAGAAACAGCAATAGAACATTCTTCTGGGAGATGCTGCAATAGCTTAAGCATCGTGCTTTCAAGACTGGGGTCCTTGGTTGTATCCCTGTCCAGAGTGATGTTCTGGTTCTCCATTTCTCTTCGCAGTAAACAAATAAATCTTTAAAAATATTGGAGATATATTATATGTGTAAAATCAATTAAAGTGTAGAGACGAACATTCTTTCCACACTATTTTTTAGTTTGCATGCATATTCCTTGTGTGTAATTAATAAAATATTTTATAATCTGCTAAAACAGATTTAACAAATCAGCTACATTTTGTTTAATACCAGAAAGCATAACTCATAATCAATAAACTGAAACAATAAAATCTGTTTTTCTGTACAAATTCTCCTGCATTCAAATTGACAACAGTAAGCAATTCTACTTCAAGATTTAATTACCAGAGGATGCAGTTTGTAGCTAACTAACCCTGGTGGACTCATTGACTTGCAGTTTGGCACTGAAGAGTTCTTCAGAAACCACATTAAGGTTTCTTTATGACACAGGCAGACAATTATCTGCTCTCATCTAAAATCATCCCCAGGCTAAGTTAACATCTGAGAAGTTTGTGTCAGAGTTTGAGACTTTGTTCAAAGTATGTTTTTGAAAAATGCCTAAGAATCATAAAGCATTATTTTTAGAGAGTATTGCCGATGCTTGAAAGTATACATTCATTCAACCTCCTTATGATTTTGGGGGTGATCCATCCCATTTGGATTTGAAAATAAAATTTTATATAGCAAATATTACGGGCTATGACCTTGTGTTCTTTATGTAAATTGTTCTTTTCCTTATGAAAAACAGTCATGGAAATTTTTCAGTATAAATATTCACCAGTCAATACAGGACATCAAACTAGTGTTTTCAAGTTACATATTGAGTTATTTGCTATTCACAACTCTACTGCATACAGGGTATATGACTTCCATACTGTACATGTCTCAATGAACAGTGACACAAGACTTATAAAAAACAAGGGCACAATGCCAAACAATTTAAGACACAAAGAACCACCACTGCTATAGCAAGTTTCTATAAGCATATTACTGTTTTATAAAGCTATGCTTATTTATTTGTTTATGTATTTATTTATATACATCAGAACCTCACTTAGCTGTGGTATGTATGGTGCAAGTAATCTAAAGTTAGTATTTAAAAAAAAAAGTAGGGTGTCCAGCGGTGGCGGGGCAGGTTGAGCTCAGGTGGCACAGGGCACAGGGACCAGTGTGGGGATCCCGGTACAAGCCCCTGGCTCCCCAACTGCATGGGAGTCGCTTCACAGGAGGTGAAGCAAGTCTGCAGGTGTCTATCTTTCTCTCCCCCTGTCTTCCCCTCCTCTCTCCATTTCTCTCTGTCCTATTCAACAATGAACAACATCGGCAACAGCAATAATGGCCACAAAGGGGCTGTCGCAAAGGGGGCAACAAAAGGGGAAAGAGAAGGGAAGGGGCCTCCAGGAGCAGTGGATTCATGGTGGAGGCACTGAGCCCCAGTGGTAACCCTGGAGGCAAAAAGAAAAAAAAAATTAGCCTTCTTTCTGAACAAAGTCTGAGACAGGATATCAAATACGTTTATCATTCTGCAGTTTACATAAAGCCTTACTCACACAAATAATATTAAGGTTGACAACCCCTTCATGCTACCTATTTCTAGGTAAAGAATGAACAGAACTTATTAAAATTTAGCCAGCACAACACAATAAGTTCATAATTTTCAGGTTTATTTTAGTATATAATCAGAGAGATTGGGTATATCATACTATGAAATAATTTTGTGGCTAGGACTTTTCTTTATCTTACTCTCTGCTTGTGAATGCCTTTAATATGGGCCTATTGGTTAATGGTTCCTAACTTGTTTACAAGAACATTTGACTGCAACTTTGTTCTCCCAGGCAGTCTTCAGAATTGTGAGACTAAGTTATACAGGTATTGCTAGTTATTTCCTATTCAGTTTTAATAAATTACAAATTTGAAGACTTCTATTAATCAGGACAACAGAAATAAAGAAGGCTGAGGAAACATTTCACTTGGATAGTGAACTGCTTTGCGATTTGCGCTACCTCTATAATAGAATATAGTACAACAATGTTACCTTCTATAGAGTTATCTACAACTATGTACAACATCCTGGATAATTTTTATAATGTTGAATAACCATACTCAGATACAATATAGAATACTTATTATACAGTTTCATTTAATTTTTTAAAGATTTCCTTTTTTAAATATTTTTTTCCCTTTTGTGCCCTTGTTTTATTGTTGTAGTTATTATTGTTGTTATTGACTTAGTCGTTGTTGGATAGGACAGAGAGAAATTGAGAGAGGAGGGGAAGACAGAGAATGGGAAAGAAAGACACTTGCAGACCTGCTTCACCCCTTGTGAAGCGACTCCCCTGCATGTGGGGAGCGGGGGGCTCCAACCGAGGGTCCTTATGCTGGTCATTGGCCTTCTTGCCATGTGTGCTTAATCCACTGCGTTACTACCCATATTTATGACAGTGTATTTTATATGTGTGTATATATAATATATATTTGTGAGTGTGTGCCATAGACAAACAATGCATTATGATATATACAGGTATGTGTAATATATATATAAATACATATTACACATACATATATATGCTTTATTTTTTTTGTTCATTTCATTTTCTTTTATTAGGGGATTAATGTTTTACAGTCAACAATAAATACAATAGTTTGTACCTGCATAACATTTCTAAGTTTTCCACATAACAATACAACTCCTACTAGGTCCTCTGTCATCCTTTTCCAAGACCTGTACTCTCTCCTCCCCCACCCACCCACCCCAGAGACATTTACTTTGGTGCAATACATATATATGCTTTAATAAATATAATTTTACTGAAAGTTTTTTAATCAGTATGTATACATGATAAAAAAAACACATATACATAAAAATAGAAATCCATTTCCTGGCCACCCCTCTCCTTCTAACCCATGCCATTTTAACTCAAAATTCTATTAAAACAAACCTAAGCTCATATAACACTTTCTCACATTAGAAAAGCTGTTATTAATGAAGTGGAGCTCGGAGGATACAAAAGTCACATTAATATGCAGCAGTTGAAATTAATTACCAGATGATGCACTGGTTTCAAGAAACCTATAAAATTAGAGATATGTTTCCCATAGGATCTCAAGTTTGACTCCCTGTTCCCAAAAATCCTGTAGTTTGTCAAGCAAAATACAAATCAATGAAGTTCATCAATCTATGACTTGCTCTTTCACTATAGGAACAAAGAAATGTTTATTTTTCAAACAAAAGTGAAAGAAAGAGAAGTTGGCAATTTTGAGTAAAAAAAAAAAAAGATAAAGGTAAAATCTCACTCCATGATTCTGTATTTTAAGTGTTGTCTAAAAATTAAAAATTGGCTTGTAGTAGATCTGGACACCAAGCACAGAATATTTATACGTATTTACTTAAGTGTCTAATATCACTTGTTTCCCTTGAGCCTGAAAAGTCACAGTAATCCTATCTCAAGAAAACAGGTAAAGATGTGTCTGTGAGATAGTTCAGAGCTGTGCTGAGGCCTATTTTTTATGAACACACTTTGGTTATGTACATATTGTTATATAACTAAATGTAGTATATATTTGAAATTGCTAGTCTTGAGTGAATTAAATCTCTAGTATGGGAAATTAATTTTAATCATCATGTCAATAGACCTATTAGTAATCATTCAGAAGTTGTCTCATACTTTGTGAAATACATAAGCAGCTACCATTAAAAAAAATAGCTTCATGCCCCCTTTTCTTTTCTCTGACAGTGTAATTTGAATCTTATTAATTGCAGTGATACATTTATATTGTCAACATCTCCAGCAGAAAAATGACTTGACTTTATGAAAATATTAAAAAGCAGGTGGAAGAGTCTCCCACCCATTTCCACTGAGTTTTATTTGCACTACTGAGATATGTGTGATTAAAGGTTCGTCCATCTTTTTTATTAGGAGAAATGTTAAGGATCATGCATCAGTACCACAGGCAGGAAATTGAAACCTACATATCAAGCATCATTGACTGTTCTCCATCACACAGAAATATAAATTATTACAATATTTATTTTAAACTGTCCAAATTGTAGACCTCAAAGGAAGATATCCATCTTTATCAGATACATGCATTTAATCCTTATCCTTGTTAACTGAAAGTCTTTGCCACAGTCATGTAGATTTCAGAAGTCTCTGAATTCTGAAAAAGTAATTGTTTTTAATTCTATTTCAGCATTTCTCAATTTATCTTTGTCTTTTTTTTCTCTGAAGTCAACCTATTCTTGTTTTGTGAATCCAGTCTGTAAGCCCATGCTGAATAAATTGTGAGAACTTATATCTGAGGATGCTGTTAAGTGAGAAGTGCTGCTGCCTTATTCTTTTTTTTTTTAATTTTTTATTTAAGAAAGGATTAACGAACAAAACCATAAGGTAGGAGGGGTACAACTCCACACAATTCCCACCACCCAATCTCCTTAACCCACCCCCTCCCATGATAGCTTTCCCATTCTCTAGCCCTCTGGGAGCATGGACCCAGGGTCATTGAGGGTTGCAGAAGGTAGAGGGTCTGGCTTCTGTAATTGCTTCCCCGCTGAACATGGGCGTTGACTGGTCGGTCCATACTCCCAGTCTGCCTCTCTCTTTCCCTAGTAAGGTGTGTCTCTGGGGAAGCTGAGCTCCAAGACATATTGGTGGGAACCTCACATCTCCACTATAGAGCCCCTACTTCCCCCAGTCCTGGAACCCTTGGATAGGGCCCACTTTCCCGTATGCCTTATTCTTTTAAACTGTGGGGAAGATATTGGGTGGAATGGACTTCACTCAATAAGCTCATACTTGAACTTTCAAAATTTCTACAGAATATTTGCTTTCTACCATAGTCTTGTGAACAAGAACCAGCAAGGAAATAAAGGGAAAGCATCTATATACAAATATTTAATGTCTAGTGACCATGTTACCAACTGAATTTCTGTAATCTACTTAAACCTCCCTAACTTTTCCTACTTCTGTGGAAGACTGAAATTGTGTGCCAAAGAACCACTAGCTTTGATATTAATAATTTATAGAAGTTGGAAATAGCTATAATCACTTTAAGTGTTATGGGAATAGCGGCTGTGAATAACTTAAATGTCTAGAATGAGGACTGGGGAAAGAGAAGCAGCATTCCTATTACATATTCAAAGTATCTTTATTTACACTGCAGAATTAAATTTGCTCCCCTAAATCAAGCGAGTGGATTGTGATGTATTTGCATTTAACTGTATTGAGAAATGGACAACATATGGATTTTAAATTAAATGTCTAGATAAACCAATCTATATGGAGGGGCCAGGGACATAACACATGGCTTGAAAATGAAGCTAAAGGCTTAAGACAGGAAAGCAAGACTAATTGGAATGAATGCATATCTATGCATCTCTCTCTCTCTCTCTCTCTCTCTCTATATATATATATATATATATATATATATATATTAAAACATTTTGAAAATTGTTGATTTCAAAAAATGTGTGCTTTATGAGTATGTGTGACTTTTTATCTCAAATTCTAAAAAGTCTAAAGAATATAATTACTTAACATTGACCATTAACTTCAATTCATTTTCAAAGTATTCTTATTACTAATATGCAAAGTAATCTTTGCCAATGATTAATTACTCTTTGTTTACTATGAAAATGTTTAAATTTCTATCTCTAAGTAGATGAATTTATTACTCTGTAGCATAATTCTGCCATTTACCCTAGCTATAAATCCTCCTATCTCTTCTTTCTACATTAACTCTATTTGTATACTCTAGTGGGCTACATGCAAGATGCCTGATGCTAAAAAAAAATTTTTTTAAATCTGCTATACTTACTCCAACTTGCAATATCTGTTTGTTACTTAACTGGAGCTCAGCTTCCCCAGAGACACACCTTACTAGGGAAAGAGAGAGGCAGACTGGGAGTATGGACCGACCAGTCAACGCCCATGTTCAGCGGGGAAGCAATTACAGAAGCCAGACCTTCTACCTTCTGCAACCCTCAATGACCCTGGGTCCATGCTCCCAGAGGGCTAGAGAATGGGAAAGATACCATGGGAGGGGGGGAATTATGGGGACTGGGTGGTGGGAATTGTGTGGAGTTGTACCCCTTCTACCTTATGTTTTTGTTCACTAATCCTTTCTTAAATAAAAAATTTAAAAATCTGCTATACTTACTCCAACTTGCAATATCTGTTTGTTACTTAACTGATTTTTTCTACTTTTATTTTTCAAATGGATAAATGGGTAATTTGATTTGGTGATTGAATATTAGTTAAAAGATCAGAAGACTCAGGTTACCTAGACTCAGTTTATTTTTCAAAGTTTATTGACTTTGCTGCCTTGGGTAAAATGCTTACTTTATCTGTGTCTCATTGCCTTATATAATAATAATAATAATAATAATAATAATAATAATAATAATAATAATAGTCTTCTTGAAGGGATGTCATAGAAATTAGAGGAGGTAATGTATGAACACATACTGAGAAAAAAATAGAAAAATTGTAGAATTCAATTTGTAAAGACTCTCTAAAAGAGTTTAAAATAAAGGGTAAAAATATATTGCATCCTGACTGCCCTGGCTAGACAATCTTACCAATATGTCCAAAGTCTGATCTCTCCAGAACTCTTTCCCACTAGGAAAAGATAGAAAAAACTAGGGGGTATGGATTGACCTGGAAAAGTTCATGTTCAGTGGAGAAGCAACTACAGAAGCAACTACAGAAGATCTTCCACCTTCTGCACCCCAAAAAGAATTTTGGTCCATACTCCCAGAAGGATAAAGATTAGGGAAGCATCCAATAGAGGAGATAGTATGCAGAACTCTATTGGTGGGAACTGTGTGGAATGGTACCCCTATTATATTGCAATCTTGTTAATCATTATTAAATCACTAATAGAAGAAAATAAAAGAAAAATATTGCAAAGTAAAAAAACAGGTGGACGGGCATTGGCACAACTGGTTAAGCACACGTATGAAGCACAAGGACCCACACAAAAATCCAGATTTGAGCCCCCAGCTCCCCACCTGCAGGGCGGGGGTGTTACTTCTTAGGTGATGAAGCAGGTCTGCTGGTGTCTTTCTCTCTCTCTCTTCCCTCTATATTTTTCCTCCCCCTATCAATTCTTTCTATCTTATCTATAAAATAAATGGCCATAGGAGCAGTGGATTTTGAGCCCCCAGCAATAACATTGGAGGTAAATATATATATATATATATATATATATATATATATATATATATCAATTCAGAATCTCTAATCTGCAACTAACTGATATTTCAGAAAGTGTACTAAGTCATAACACCCTGAATACACCCAATTTTATATAATATTTTGGAAAGTTTAAGAAAAATTGAAGTAGAAAGAAGAAATAAGCAATTTATTTTTCTCTCAGTTAAGATGTATGTGTCTAGATTAAATAATCTGACCAACAAAATGAGATGGAGAAAATGTACATAATAAACAAATAATGAAGTTTCAAAACTGCAAGTGTAAAAGACTGCATAAACTGCAAGGAAACAGAGAGAGGCAGTAAGACAAAGACAAAGGAACAAGATCAGAACAGCGTGACTCTCAAGAGTAAAACTGAGTGCCAGAAGATGAGAGAGAAATTTCTTCCAAGTTCCCAAGGGAAATTACTTTCACCTTAAAATTCTATTCACACCCAAATAATCAATCACATATGAACAAGGAATTCAAACATGCAAGATCTCTAAAAATCATCTCCAACAAACCATTTGCTTGAAAATGCAACTCTCTTGCTGTGGCAAAACAAACAAACAAAAGTCGAGGATCCAGAAAAAATAATGGATTGAATCCAGGAAAGCATTAAATAGAATCAATCTCCAAGATGATTGCAGTTCAGAAGGGTCCCACAAAGTCAGTGTTTGTGACGTTTGAGAATATATGAAAATACAAAGAAAAAAAAAAGTAGCACTAGAAATATCCTGAGTGGGAACCACAAATCATTCTTGAAAACCAGTGTGATTACTATATGTGACTTGGATCTGCACTGATTATTTTTTTCAGGTGACTCAAATAATACAAACATTTTGCTGTTATTGTCAATGGGTTTTCACTAACCTAGGCTCAGATGATATATAATGATAATGTTGATGTAATGATATAATGACGATGTTAGTAGACTAGATGGATGAATAAATAGATGATTATGATGATAGATAGATAGATGATAAATAGAAATATAGGATGAGAGGAAAAGATACTGAAGCCTTGAAATTTCCTCCAGTGTAGTGGAGTCTAGAGTCTAATCTGGGTTGTGATTTTGGCAAACAATCACCCTCCTGTGTGAGTAATCTGGTCATCTAATACAAATAATTTTTTAAATAAGTCTTAATTAATTAAGTAATTAATTTGATAGAGATAGAGTAGTTGAGAGAGGGAGGGGAACAGGGAGATATCTTCAACTCTGCTTCGCTATTTGTGAAGCTTCCCCCATACAGGTGTTAGCCAAAAGGCTAACAAACATATGAAAAACTGCTCTAGGTCACTGATTGTCAGAGAAATGCAAATTAAGACAACACTAAGAGACCACCTCACTCCTGTAAGAATGGCATACATCAAAAAGGACAGCAGCAACAAATGCTGGAGAGGATGTGGGGACAGAGGAACACTTTTACATTGCTGGTGGGAATGTAAATTGGTCCAGCCTCTGTGGAGAGCAGTCTGGAAAACTCTCACAAGGCTAGACATGGACCTTCCATATGATCTAGTAATTCCTTTCCTGGGGTTATACTCCAAGGACTCCATAACACCCAACCAAAAAGAGGTGTGTACTCCTATGTTCATAGCAGCACAATTCATAATAGCTAAAACCTGGAAGCAACCCAGGTGGCCAACAACAGATGAGTGGCTGAGAAAGCTGTGGTATATATACACAATGGAATACTATGCAGCTATCAAGAACAATGAACCCACCTTCTCTGACCCATCTTGGACAGAGCTAGAAGGAATTATGTTAAGTGAACTAAGTCAGAAAGATAAAGATGAGTATGGGATGATCCCACTCATCAACAGAACTTGACTAAGAAGACCTGAAAGGGAAACTAAAAGCAGGACCTAACCAAATTGTAAGTAGGGCACCAAAGTAAAAACCCAGTGGTGAGAGGTAGACATGCATCTTCCTGGGCCAGTGGGGGGTGAGAGTGGGTGGGAGGGATGGGTCACAGTCTTTTGGTGGTGGGAATGGTGTTTATGTACACTCCTAGCAAAATGTAGACATATAGTCACTAGTTGATTAATATGAGAGGGGGAAAATCAATTGTATGTCTCAAAGTTTTTCAAAACACAAACTGAATCTTTTTAATATATAGGCTGTGTATTTGATATGCGGACTCTCTCAAAAGCCTAGACCAAGTAGATCAGAAGCAACCAATAGCACAGCTATATACAAGATACTGGGTACTGTACAGCAAGCCATAACAAAAGGACTTTTCAAAGTTAACCCAATTACCAACTAATGTGATGATAACATTAACTATCCATTGTCTTTTGGAACCCTAAGACAGCAGGAACCTCACATCTCCGCTATAGAACCCCTACTTCCCCCAGTCCTGGAACCCTTGGATAAGGCCCACTTTCCTGTATGCCTCTCCCAATCCATATCAAATAATATTCCATCCGCCGATCACAACCTAACCAACGCAACGATTGCCACCTCAACATGCTTCACTTCAGACTGTGTCCAGAGACTTCACATGTGGAATGACAACCCTTTAGCTTCATTACTCGGGTGAGACCTTTCCTTTCATAATATACTCTAATTTCATCTCAGGTGGTTCACTTTCTAACAAAGTCCCAAAACCTAGATATACACCAGTTTCTGTGAGAGAGAGCATATGTTCACACGTATCCATAAACTACTGCAAAATATATACCTGAAAGCAGAAGTACACTAGAGTTTGCAGTGAGTACCTCCCTAATGCTTCCTCTCCACTATTCCAAGCTTTGGGTCCATGATTGCTCAACAATTTGTTTGGCTTTGTATGTTAACTCTCTTTTCAGCCACCAGGTTCCAGATGCCATCAGGATGCTGGCCAGGCTTCCCTGGACTGAAGACCCCACCAATGTGTCCTGGAGCTCAGCTTCCCCAGAGACACACCCTACTAGGGAAAGAGAGAGGCAGACTGGGAGTATGGACCGACCAGTCAATGCCCATGTTCAGTGGGGAAGCAATTACAGAAGCAATTACAGAAGCATGGGATATGGAGATTGGGTGGTGGGAATTGTGTGGAGTTGTACCCCTCCTACCCTATGGTTTTGTTAATTAATCCTTTCTTAAATAAAAAAAATTATCACAATGATCTATTAACTTAATAGTACTATACTCTTTAAAACTTAAAAATTTCTTTTATGTATATTCATATATATTATTTGTTCCATTGGTCCATATGTCCATTTTTGTTCCAATACCACACTGTTTTAACTACTATTGCTTTGTATAAACTGAAGTCAGGTATTGTGGTGCCTTCATTTTACTTCTTTTCCTGTTTCTCTCTCTCTCTCTCTCTCTCTCTTTTTTTTCTGTGTGTCTTCCTCTATTTCTTTTAACCGTGTCTTATTCCTTCTTCTTCTTCTAGCGTTTGCCCTTCTTCCGTAGCCAGTCAACAGCGTCAGGTTGAAAGCTGTCAGGAGCTGCTTGTTGCTGGCTTTGAAAGTGACTGGGATCCATGTGGATTCAGTCGGCTAGGAAGGATTGTCAGTTTCCCCAATGAATGGGTACTCATGGGATGCACCACGAGAAAGTCGATCCAATGCATCCCATCTTATTCCTTGAAAATATCCTTCACCTCCTTTGTTAGGTTTATTCCTACATATTTTATTATTTTGGGTTCAATTGTAAATGGGGTTAATTCTTTCAGTTCCTTTTATCTGGCCCACCTTTTGTATAAAGAAATGCTTCAGATTTGTTGGGTACTGACTTTATAATTTGCTACTTTACTGACTTTATTGATGAGTTCCCATAGTTACTTGGCAGAGCTTTGGGGTCCTCTAGGTATAACAGTATATCATCTGCAAATAATAATTTTATCCTTTCCAGTTTACATTTCTTTGATATCTTTCTTGCCTGATTGTGATGATGAGGATTTCTAGGACTATGTTGAATAGAAGTGGTAAGAGTGAATATCCTTGCCTAGTTCCTGATTTTAGGGGGAAAGTTTTCAATTTTTCCCTGTTGGGCATGATGTTAGCCATGGATTTGGCATATATAATCTTTATTGTGTTGGGGATTTTTCCTTCCACTCCCAATTTCTTGAGGACCTTTATCAGAAATGGCTTCGGACCTTATTACATGCTTTTCCTGTATCAGTTGATAAAAGCATGTGATTTTTTTCTAGTATCAAATTTCTTTATTTATTTATGAGGAATAGAGGAAGAGAAAGAGAAACTAGAACATTAGTTTGTCACATGAAATCCTGGGGACTGAACTGGAAATCTCAAGCTTGAGAGTAAAATACTTTATCCACTGCGCCATCTACTGGGCTACCAGAATTTTTTCTTTCTTACTTTAAATTTATTTTTTAATTATAAAATGGAACTATTGACCACAGGATAAGAGGGGTACAGGGAGTCGGGGGATAGCACAGCGAGTTAATTGCTTGTGGCACAACGCGCAGGGACTGGCTAAGGATAAGAGGGGTACAATTCCACACAATTCCCACCATTCCTTCCCTTGAAAGATTTTCTATTCTTTATCCCTCTGTGAGTATGGACCCAGGATCATTATAGTGTGGAGAAGGTGGTAAGTCTAGCTTCTCTAATTGCTTCCCCATTGAACATGAGCATTGGCAGGTTGATCCATACTCCCAGCCTGTCTCTCTCTTTCCCTAGTGGGGCAGGGCTCTGGGGAGGCAGGGCTCCAGGACACATTGATGGGGTCATCTGGAAGTCAGATTGACATTATGATAGCATCTGGAAGCTGGTGGCTGAAAAAGAATTAAGATACAAAAAAAAATTGTTGACTAATTATTAACCTAAAGGCAAGTATATTGTAGATGAATATTTGGGGTCTCCAGTTTGGAAAAAAGCTAGTAGGTCTATTTTAGGTATATTCTAAGAGGTCTATGACTTTACTAATATTTGTCTGAATCTGACAACTAACATGCAGGTGGACCCAGGTTATTGTTGGTGGAGATGGTGTCATAGTTGGAAAAAAGACTGGAAAGCTGGATTAGGAAAGATAGTAGCTCCCAAACATGGGGAAATTATATAAATATTGTTAACTGTTGACCCCATTAATTTGATATATGGCCCATATTCAGCACAGGAGCCTATGTAACCTCTGCATCACTGTAGGTCTAAGCTTGGTTTCTGTAGTCACGGTTAGGAACATTCCAGGCTGCGCTAAATTTAGGACCCATCTTCCTCGGGTAGTAGGTAGAGTATGTTGTCCAACCTCCCTTTGGAGAATGGAACAATCCCTCCCATTGTTGATCCAAATTTAGCGCAAGGTCCTATGAGGGCCCACAAAGGGTTCCATTATGTTGTTCCTGATTGGGATGAGCAGTGACAGTGGAGAGAGGGATTCAAAGTCTACTCCGTGGTACTTTGGTATACCTGTTGTATTCTTAGTCCCAGTCTACTGCTATTCACCTCACATAGCACATGTAAATTTTTGTTTCTTCGTTTCTCCTGGGCTTCTTTTCAGGAATCCCTGCAAGATGTGGTTGATGATGGAAAATTCCTTTAGGCTTTGAATATTTGAAAAAACAGGGGGGCAGATCCAAGATGACAACTTGGAATTAACACTTGGTATGAGCTCTTAAAAAAGTGGCTTACAACCTGGGATTCTCTGGAGAGGGTAGGATAACTGGCACGTCCATAAAAGGATGAATATGACGACCCACACAGTCAACGACTGCCACCTCTCCAGATTCAAAGGAGGTCTCGAAACTTTACATCAGGCTCAACCTGACGCTGTTGACTGGCTATGGAAGAAGGGCAAACGCTAGAAGAAGAAGGGGGTGGTCATGGTGACACCAAAAAAGAGTCCTATAACCCACTCTTGGGCTGGCAAATAGAGGCCAAATGGACAAAGAAATGGAAAACTTTGGCTTTACTATTTCTGAACTCACTATTCCCCCCAAACCAAAAAGGGCTGACCAGCTGCTCCTACCAGGCTTCCTTCAGAGCTATTTACTTTACCAAGATTCCTGGCAGAGCAGAGGTGTCATACCAAACCTTTTCCTTTTTTTTTTTTTTTTTCCTTCTCTTTTTTATTTAGGTGGCTGGAGCTCTATTTGACAAATTACCTGACCAGTCAGAGCCTCAGCACTGCCTGGGAAAAACTACCTAAAACTTTATTATTATTATTATTATTTTTTTATACTTCTATAATTGGTTGTCTTTGCTCAGGCTGCATACAGTCAGTATGGAGTGGTCCAAGCTCCAGACTGACTGTTAGGGTTTTTTACTCTATTTTATTATATTATTACTATTATTATATATGTGTGTCCCTTAATTAACTGCTGTTGTCTTTAATATTGATAGGTGACTGGGTGTTCTATCCATTGGGAGAGGAACTTGTTTCTCTCTCCCACTTGAATCCATCCTATCTCTTTTCTCCTAGCTAATTAAAAAAAAAAAAAAACCTCTTTCCTTTCATTGATCTTTTTTTTTCTTTTCATTCTTTCTTCTTCTTTTCTTCCTTTCTGAATTTACAGACACTTGCTTGTGAATTATTTTGTAGAAGAAACCTGACTCAGAGTGAACTGTCTGTGTGTTTGTGTGTGTCTCTCTCTTTTCTATTTTCTCCTCTAGCTATCCCTAGAACTTACAGTGGACAGTAGATTTGCATAGTTGTCTACTCTTCCTTTCCCTTTTTTTCCTTTCTCTTTCTATTGGTTCTGTTTGCTATCTTTTTTCTTGGACTGGAGGTGTTAATTGGCAAACTGGTATTGGTTAAACTGCATCAGTCCTTGCTTCAGTTGCTGTTGTTTTAATTTCTGAGGTTTGTGACTGTATTTGTGAGGTCTTTAGTATAGAGTGGCTAGTAGTCAAAACACAACAACTGAAGAATGGCAGAAGAGAAGAATGCAAACCACATTAAAAAAAATGGTTAAATCAAGAGCAAATAAAACTGCTACCATAATGAATCAAGACAGGAGCCCAGAAGAAACTCCAAATTAGTCAGAAGTAATCATAGATAAGAAAAGTATTTACTATACAACTATCAAGAACAATGAACCCACCTTCTCTGACCCATCTTGGACAGAGCTAGAAGGAATTATGTTAAGTGAACTAAGTCAGAAAGATAAAAGATGAGTATAGAATGATCCCACTCATCAACAGAAGTTGAGAAAGAAGATCTGAAAGGGAAACTAAAAGAAGGATCTGACTAAATTGAAAGTAGGCACCAAAGTAAAAACCCTGTGGTGAGGAGTAGACATGCGGCTTCCTGGGCCGGTGGGGGGTGGGTGGCTGGGATGGGACACAGTCTTTTGGTGGTGGGAATGGTGTTTATGTACACTCCTAGTAAAGTGTAGTCATATAAATCACTAGTTAATTAATATGAGAGGGGGAAAATTAATTGTATGTCTCAAAGTTTTTAAAACACAGACTGAGTCTTCTTAATATATAGACTGTGTATTTGATATGCGGACTCTCAAAAGCCTAGACCAAGTAGATCAGAGGCAACCAGTGGCACAGCTATTTACAAGATACTAGGAACTATAAAGCAAACCCTAACAAAAGGATTTTCAAAGTTAACCCAATTACCAACTAATGTGATGATAACATTAACTATCCATTGCCTTTTTGAACCCTAAGACAGCAGGAACCTCACATCTCCAGTATAAAACCTATATTTCTCCCAGTCCTGGGACTTTAGGATAGGGCCCACTTTCCCACATGCCTCTCCCAATCCATATCAAGTAATATTGCATCAGCCGATCGCAACCTAATCAACGCAGTGATTGCCACCTCAAAATGCTTCAGCTCAGACTGTGTCCAGAGACTTCACGTGTGGAATGACAACCCTTCAGCTTCATTACTCTGGTGAGACCTTTCCTTTCATAGCATTCGCTAATTCCATCCCAGGTGGATCATTTTCTAACAAAGTCCCAAAACCTAGATATAGACCAGGTTCTCTGAGAGAGAGTATATGTTCACACATATCCATAAACTAGTGCAAAATATATACCTGAAAGCAGTAGTACACTAGAGTTTGCAGTGAGTACCCCCCCAACTCTTCCTCTCCACTATTCCAAGCTTTGGGTCCATGATTGCTCAACAATTTGTTTGGCTTTGTATGTTAACTCTCTTTTCAGCCACCAGGTTCCAGATGCCATCAGGATGCCGGCCAGGCTTCCCTGGACTGAAGACCCCACCTATGTGTCCTGGACCTCTGCTTCCCCAGAGACCCACCCTACTAGGGAAAGAGAGAGATAGACTGGGAGTAGGGATCGACTAGTCAACGTCCATGTTCAGCGGAAAAGCAATTATAGAAGCCAGACCTTCCACCTTCTGCAACCCAGGACCCTGGGTCCATGCTCCTAGAGGGATAGAGAATGGGAAACCTTCAGGGGAGGGGATGGGATATGGAGATTGGGTGTGGGAATTGTGTGGAGTTGTACCCCTTCTACCCATGGTTTTGTTAATTTATCCTTTCTTAAATAAGAAATAAATTAAAATAAAATAAAAAATAAAAATCATAAAAAAAGAAAAGTATACAAGCAATGGTAAACTTAATAATTATAGAAATGAAGACAACTATGGAGGAAAGGGCTATCATAACTAGGGAAACAACAGATGAGACCTTCATGGAAAATACTAGCTACCTTGAGGTGACTAGAGAACTAAAAGCTGAAATAGCTAAGCTGAAAGGCCAATTATTAGAACAAGCTAATACTATAAATGAACTGAAGAAAGATCTTGGCCAACTGGATACAGCAGCATATCAAAAAGACTGCCCATCACGACCAAGTGGGATTTATCCCAGCAAGGCTGGTTCAACATACGTGAGTCAATCAATGTCATTCATTACATCAATAAAAACAAAACCAAAAAACACATGATTATCTCAATAGATGAAGAGAAAGCCATTGACCAAAAACCAACACCCATTCATACACAAAACACTGCAAAAAATGGGAATAGATAGGAAACTCCTCAAGATAGTAGAGTCCATATACAGCAAACCTACAGCCAACACCATACTCAGTGGACATGAAGCTGAAAGCATTCCCCTTCAGATCGGGGACTGTACAGGGATGTCCACTATCACCATTATTCTTCGACATAGTATTGGAAGTTCTTGCCATAGCAATGAGGCAAGAGAAAGAAATCAAAGGAATACAGATTGGAAGGGAAGAAGTCAAGCTCTCACTATTTGCAGATGATATGATAGTATTCATAGAAAAATCTAAAGAATCCTGGAGAAAACTACTGGAAGTTATTAGGCTATATAACACGGTGTAAGGCTACAAAAATCAATGTACAAAAATCAGTGGCACTTCCTTATTCAAACACTAAATATGAAGAATAAGACATCCAGAAATCACTCCCATTTTCTGTTGCAGCAAAATAAAAAAATTGCTAGAAACAAAGCTGACCAAAGAAGTGAAAGTCTTGTATACTAAAAACTATGACTCACTATTCAAGGAAATAGAAACTGATACCAAGAAATGTAAAGAGAGACATCCCATGCTCATGGATTGGAATGATTTATATCATCAAAATGAATATTCTCCACAGAGCCATATACAAATTTAATGTGATATCCATCAAAGTTCTACCAAACCTCTTTAAGAAAAGAGAACAAAAATTGCAATAATTTATCTGGAACCAGAAAACATCTAGAATCACCAAAAATATCTTGAGGAAAAGAACCAGAAATGGAGGCATCACACTCCCAGATCTTAAACTATATTATAAGGCCATCATCATCAAAATATCCTGTTACTGGAACCAAAGTAGGCACACAGACTAGTGGAACAAAATTGAAATCCCAGAATTAAACCCCCACACCTATGGACATCTAATCTTTGATAAGAGGGCCCAACATATTAAAAAGAGGGGGAGTCAGGTGGTAGCACAGTGGGTTAAGTGTAGGTGGTGCAAAGGCCAAGGACCTGCCTAAGGATCCCGGTTCAAGCCCCTGGCTCCCCACCTGCAGGGGAGTCACTTTACAAGTGGTGAAGCAGGTTTGCAGGTGTCTATCTTTTTCTCCACCTCTCTGTCTTCTCCTCTCTTTCCATTTATCTCTATCCAACAACAACAACATCAATAATAAAATACAACAATAAAAAAATACTAAAGGAAGGAGGTTCTCCTCAATAAATGGTGCTTGGAAAATGGGGTTGAAAAATGCAGAAGAATGAAACTGAACCATTTTATCTCACCAGAAATAAATATCAACTCCAAATGGATCAAGGATATGGATATTAGACCAGAAACTAGCAAATACTTAGAAGAAAACACTGGTGGTACACTTTCCCAACTTAACTTAAAGACCATCTTTGATGATACAAACCCAATTGCAAAGAAGACTAAAACATATCAGATTTCAGGCTTGGGAAAAAAAAAAAAAAACTAGTATAGTCATGGGCCCTTTGGAATAGAACTAAAATAGGTCTACTAGCTACCTACAAAATGGAGACCCTCCAACTCTTCATCTGCACTATTCCAGCCTTTAGATTCATGATTAGTCAACAATTTGTTTGACTTTATATGTTAACTCTCTTTTTGGCCACCAGGTTCCAGATGCTACCTTGATGCCAACAAGACTTCCCTGGACAGACCACCCCACCAATATGTCCTAGAGCCCCACCTCTCCACAGCCCCACCCTACCAGGGAAAGAGAGCAGGCTTGGAGTATGGATCAACCTATCAACGCCCATGTTCAGCAAGGAAGCAATTACAGAAGCCAGACCTTCCACCTTCTGCATCCCATAATGACCCTGAGTCCATACTCCCAGAAGGATAAAGAATAGGGAAGCTATCAGGGGAGGGGAGGAGATATGGAGTTCTGATGGTGGGAATTGTGTGGAGTTGTATCCTATGGATTTGTCACTGTTTCCTTTTTTTAAAATATTTATTTATTCCATTTTGTTGCCTTTGTTGTTTGTTGTTGTTGTTATTGATATCATTGGATAGGACAGAGAGAAATGGAGAGAGGAAGGGAAGACAGAGAGGGTGAGATAAAGACACGTGCAGACCTGCTTCACAGCCTGTGATGCGACTCCCATGCAGGTGGGGAGCTGGGGGCTTGAACCAGGATCCTTATGCCAGTCTTGTATTCAACTTGTGCTTAACCTGTGCTTAACCTGTTGCACTACCACCTGACACCCAATGTTTCCTTTAAAATAATAATAAAAATTAAAAAAGAAAAACAATTATTTCTACTTTATGTTTGTTTTAATTTTCAATTAGATTTATTTATTTATTGGATAGAAACATCCAGAAATTGAGAGCGAAGGTGATAGAGAGGGAGAGAGACAGAGAGACACCTGCAACACTGCTTTAATATTAGCAAAGCTTTCCCACTACAGGTGGGGACTGGGAGCTTGAACCAGGTCTTTGCACATTGTAATATGTGCACTCAACCAGGTGCAGCATTTTCTGGCCCCTCTTCCTCATATTTGAAGGACAACTTTGCAGGATAGAGTATACATGGATGGAGGGTCTTACCTTTTAGTATTTTAAATATGTCATTCTATTCTCTCCTTACTTCTAGGTTTATGAAGAGAAATCTTATGAAAACTTGATAATTTTACATTTGTATGTTACTTCTTATCTTTCCCTAGCAGTCTACATTTTTTTTTCCTTGTCCTTGAGTTTTGATAGTTTCAGTATGATATGTGTTGGTCTTTTGTATTTAGGTAACTAGGTGGGCACTCTGATTCCAGAATGATTATGTTCTGAGGATTGCCTAGGTGAGTAAAATTATCAGCTTTTCTTTTATGTTTCCTAACTGTTTAGTGAATTCTCTTTGAAGTTCTTCTTTCATGTTTTCTAGTTTATTTAAGAACTTCATCTGGAGTTCTGTATTTCCTAACTCTCCAGTAAAATATTCTTCCAACTTTTGAGTATACTTCTTTATACTGTGCCTAGACTCTTGAAAGAACTCATATTAAATTTTCATATAGTCTTTCTCTAATGGACCCTCAATATCTAAAATTTCTTGAGGTCCTATTGTTCCATTTACATCTTTTTGAGTTGTCACATTCTGAAATTTGTTTTTTGCTATTTCTTTGTTATTTGTAAATTTATTGTCCTGTTTATTTCTGAGTTAACAGGTGTTGCTATAATTATAATGATTAGATTTCATTTTTTTATATACTAGGTGGTGGGGTTAGAGGTTGAGGTTGTTTCTTGTTAGTCCCTTGAGCTGTTTTATAGTCTATTTAATGTGTATATATTTCTTCTCTGTAGAATTTCAGTCCGAATTCAGTCTACAGGGGTTTAGTTGTGTTTGAATAAGCAGGCTTCAGTTTACCATTTGGCCATCAGCTGCCACCTATTACCTCTTAGCTGCCAGCTGCTGCAAATTATCTTCTGAATGTCTGCTGTAGTTTTGGGGGATAGACCAGACAGGTCAGGAAAATCCCCTGCTAGTGAGATGTGACCATGCCACCAGTTCAGCAGACTCTCACCCTTGAGGCCATGGGCTAAAGCTCAAAGGTTACTCATGTCAAGTCAGCGCCCTGCACAGCCTTGAATATCACTGCTCAGAGGCAAAATGGTGCTGTTTGTTGCTGGAGCTTCCAAACTTCTGGTGCTTGCCTTCAGTTCTGTGCCTCCTTTCAGCCTATCCACATACACACCAGCAACCATCTGAGGACTCAGTGTCTGTGTATGTCCCATCTGCAGGTTAGTGACATTTGTGGATTCGATGGTTGTTAATATTTGTTGTTTGGGGGGAGGATCTTTGCTGTTATTCCATTGCCATACCTCCTGGAAATTCTAACTTTGTATCTTTATTTATATCTATCTACCTACCTACCTACCTATCATCTATCACTCTATCAACTATATATCTCTATGTCTATATATTTTGTGCCCATTTTTCTACAGTCCTGCTGTCACTTTCTTTCTATGTCATACCTATACTTATTACTACTTCTGAGTCTCCTTTTTTCCCCTCCTCTCTCTCAGATCAGTGAACAAGTGCATGACTTTCTCTAGTGTTTGAACCTTTACAATCTATGTAATGAGAGAGTTAAATTTTACTGAATATATTAAGGAAAAGTAAAATTGCAATAATGAAAAGCAGTGAGAACTCTTGATGTTAAATATGAACAAATATTGATTGGAAAATAGAATTGTTAACATGAAGAGTTCTAAAATTAGAAATTGACTACTCAGTATATTGTCAGGATGAAAACATCTTGGAGCATCCAACTAATGTAGTGAAATTGATGCTGGATTTAGACAAAGATAGATTTTAAACCAAGAAAAAAGTATTCTTTGAGTTGAATCTATCAACTATTTACATGTTCTTAATATAGATGTAACCTAAGTCATCACAATTACAATTAGATGGACTATTCATAATTAATTTGCTTTACCCATTATGTGTTGTAGGTTCAGTGGGTCACTCTGTAATTGTGCACTATCTTTATTTAGCTGAATATGAACATTCTCTCTGGAATTGTTATAGGCAATTATTTTACCAGAGAGAATCGTGTTGGAGACATGAGGATAAGCATTCTGAAGTCTAGAACAGATAAACCAGGAGCAAGGAGCACAGTAGGAGGCTTTCATTACCAGTATTTGAGCTATTTATAGGAGGATGATATTGAAACTTCTTCCTGCTGGTTTCATTAATAATCTAACAAAAAGAACATCCTCAGCAGTATAGAGTCTGCTATGCAATGTACCATCTGAGATCATTAAAGAAAAAAAAAAGAGAGAGAGAAAATATTATAGACTTATATAAAGTTTAGAAATAATTGAATCCAATCACTGAGCACACATTTAATAACATAGGTTCTGGATGATCTTCAGCTTTACTTATGTTCTACATTCATACACTACATCATTGTTTTGGGATGTCTAATAGTACTAATGGCTCAGCAAGTTAGCCCACCTGGGGGTAACTGCTTTACCAACAGTGTGTCTAGGTCCCATGCTAGGGGAAACTGGGGAGTTTTCGTGTCTCTGCCTTGCTTTCTATGTCCCTGCCACATTCCATAGATTAAAAAAAAAAAAAGTCAGTTTGGAGAGGTAATGATAAAAATAAAATCAAGTAAAAGGTACTATTATCAAGGTAAGATACACAAATATTTGTAATACTTTCTTTTTTTAGTACCCTACTTACAAAACAGACCAGGGAAAAATATCAAGTTGAATGAACACTGAAGCTCTGGAAATTTCTAAAGTGAATATTATTTGTATCAATAGTTTTATGTTTCCTTCAAATGGTTTCAAATACCTAATCTTATTCTGTTATTTTAAATAGGTTTTTTAAATTCATAATTCCTATGACTCCAGATGTTCTAAACATAGAAGTGACATTACTTTAAGATCTTGGTGTATAAGCAAATGTAACTACATTGCTTTCAAGGTAGAGCATGTAATATCTGAGCCAAGTTTATATTATTTCTGCATAATCTTTTTGAAAGTTAAGTAAGAACAATTAAATAAAATATCATAAGAAAAAGTATGAATTTTTTTGTAGAATTAGATAAGCTAAAACAAAGTAAACCATGTGAGAGATTCTCTTTGAATAGGTTAGTTGCTCCAAGCCAAATTTAGAAAACATCTTTTATCTTTCTCACTATGATTAAAAAAGTCATAAATTATTATTTAAAATATTTATTTATTTAGTTTTAGTCATTTATTATTGGATAGAGACAGAAATAGGGCAGGGAGATAGAGAGGGAGAGAAACAGAAAGACACCTGTAGCCTTGCTTTATTACTTGTGAAGCTTCACCCTGCGGACGACGACGTCCAGGATTTAAACTTGGTCCTTGGACATGAGAAGTCTAGCAAGAAAATTATTAACGAAATCAGGAATTAACTTTTATATAGTCCAGCAATCCCATTCTTAGATATTTACTCAAGAAAATTAAAAATTCATTTGACACAGAGACTTGAAAAAGTCTTTGGTATCTTTATTTGCAGAAGTCACAAAATGGAAAGATTCAAATGTTCTTCCATGGATCTATGGACACACTGTGGTATAACTATGAAATGGTTCTTCTGTGGTTGATAGGACTATAGATTCACTCAAGTCATGGATTTAATTTACTCTGAATGAGGTCAAAATACAGGGGTAGGCAACTATTGTGGTTTCTAGGAGCTTAGATGGAGCAGGTTTCAATATAAAATAGAGCCATCAAGAAATTCTTTGGGATAAAGGAACTTCTGTTCTATCTGTATTGGATTTCATGAGAACCTACATGTAAAATAAATAAATAAATAAAATATTACACTGAAAAGTGAGCTCCTTGGGAGTTGGACTGTAATGCAGAGGGTGAAGGCACATGGTGAGAAGCACAAGGATGGGCGTAAGGATCTGGTTTGAGGCCCCAGCTCCCCACTTGCGGGGGGGGGGGGGGTGTTGTTTTACAGGCAGTGAAGCAGGTCTGCAGGTATCTGTCTTTCTCCTGCCCCCTCTGTCTTCCCCTCCTCTCTCCATTTCTCTCTGTCCTAACAACAATAACAACAATAAATACAACAACAGTAAAAAACAACAAGGGCAACAAAAGGGAAAATAAATAAATATTAAAAATAAATATATATAAGTAAATAGTGAGCTGCTTTGCATGTAAATTTTGAAAAATGAACATATAGTAATGTGTTCCATCAAGTTGAAATGAAGTTAAGATGGAAGGAGATAAAACAGTGGAAATAGAAATATTAAATGCCACTCAAATTCATCTTAGACAAATTTAAATAAAAACTACTAAGTCCTAGAAACCCAACTGATACTATTTAGTGATACATTTGGATCTAAACTGTTTTTGGATAGATTTTTTTGTATAAGATGATTTACCTGACTACAAGAAAGTGGAGGAAAAAAAAAAACTAGAGTATCAACAGCTCCAATCAGAAGAAAGAACAGTCCACACATGACTATTTGGGGGAAGGAGTCAATAAATTTTTTTTTTAAGTTACAATAATTCTGAAAGTAGATAATTAATCACATGCAAACATAATAAGACCCTATTTTAGCTGAAAAGTGAGCTCTGGATACTATGTTTTAATAGATCTGACTAGCTATTTGAAAATGAAGATTGGCAAATGACTAATTTTTCCTTGCAAATATTCGAGAGAAGACTGGGAAGGATATGGGCAGTTAAAAATCAATATATCCTATGGCTAGTGTGATAATTTAAAGGGAAAATTATGTTCTTAGCACCTGGTTAAATCATTCTCCTAACATTAAAAAAAAAGCTTCTTATTAAGAATAATTCCTTTTCAAGATAAATGCAAGAATCAAAAGGCAGGATTGAGATGAGTTCCCAATTTTCCTGGGAAACAAGCAAACTAATTTTCATGATGTTTGGGAAAGGAAAGATACTATATATGTAAAAAGAAAATAAGTAAGTAGAGTTAAAAAACAGAAACATATACTGGGGCAACATGGAATGTTCCTATTCATGACCACAGAATAGGACCGAGAGAAACTGAGAGGGAAGTGGAATAGAGAGAAAGACAGAGGGATACCTACAGTTCTCCTTCACCACTTGTGAAACTTTGCCTTTTTAGGTGGTGGCTGGGTCCTTGAGCCTGGGTCCTTGAGTTTGGTAACATGTGCACTTAACCAGGTATATCATCACCCAGCCCCTAAGGGAAGCTTTGTTACTTTAGGTGACTCACTAGATATCACAAAACAAGCGTACTTGTCCTTACACAATTTTATAAGTTTATTCTACCATGCTTTATACCATATTATGCTTTACTACATAATTCTATACTACATAATATACTATACCTTACTGACATAAAACTTGACAATGTACAAATTACAGAAAGTGAAAGAGAATAAAAATAAGTATGAGAGGTTTGACTCACATTTGAAGGTGAAATTCTGTAGGGTCTCTCTTATTTAGCATCATGCATCTTATCTCCAGATTAAATGATTAAAATTTGTGAAATGAATTTTGTCCTCAGGAGAGTTCCTGGTATATGTCCCCAACAAGGTTACTAAGTGCTTCATTAGTCATAATATATACATGTAGAGAGAGAAAGAGGGGAGAGGAAGATGAGAAGAAGCTACAGTCCCATCCTAGCACCAGGGGGTCTTCCATTGGTAGCATGTGATATAGGGTCTTCAGACTCCAGGCCTTGTGCACGGTGAAGTACGTGCTCAGACTTTTAAGCCAACTCTCCCACTGGATTCAAGTCCAGGTAGAAACAAATACTTTACATAGTTTTCACAATTATTCTTCTTTCTCAACAATTACAATCAAATCCAGCCACTTAATTGTAAAAGTGCACTCAAGCTCTCAAACTTTTACCTAAAACCCTGAAAAGTTATCTAAGGATACCTATTAAAATGAAACTTGCTTGGTTTTACCCACCAGAAGTTAGACTTGCAAGATAGGAGGCTGAGACAGAAAATTTGCATATCAACTAATATAACTCATTTTTCTTCTGATGGATCCTTTATCACTTTTTAAAGAAAATATTTATGTACTTATTTCCTTTTGTTGCCCTTGCTATTTTTATTGTTGTTTTTGATGTTGTTGTTGGATAGGACAGAGAGAAATGGAGAGAGGAGGGGAAGATAGCCAGGGGAGAGAAAGATAGACACCTGCAGACCTGCTTCATTGCTTGTGAAGTGACTCCCCTATAGGTGGAGAGCTGGGGGCTTGGATTGGGACCCTTATTGCTGGTCCTTGCACTTTGCATCACCTGCGTTTAACCCACTGCACTACTGCCTGACTCCCCTTGATCATTTTTTAAGAAAATCTATTTACCTTAGTGGTGTACTAATTTTGAATATTTTCACTCATATTTACTTAAACTCACCTTTTTATCATTTTTTTTCTCAAGCTTATTTCCTACTCTGAATTCTCTGAGGTGAAGCAAATATAATAGCTAATTGCAGACACTGCTGAGAACAGAGGCCACCTCAGGGTCGATGTAAAGAATAGTACTGTTATGGGGCTAGGGAGACAGCATGATAGTTTGGCAAAAGATTTTCATGCCTGAGGCTCTGAGGCCCCAGGTTTAATCCCCAGCCCAATCATAAACCAGAGCTGAGCAGTATCTGGTTGTTCTCTCTGTATCTATCATTAAAATGAAATAAAATATCTATAGAAAAATACGATTGTTATACCTGTTCTTACAACCTGATATCTGTTCAAATCAACCTTGAACAGTAATTTTTCTGTAAATATAGGTTTGCACATACTGTTTTTAAACAAATTTATTGAAAATATAAAATCCATATACCATAAATCCACCCATTAGTATGTGTGGTTATATTGCACAATGTTTTCTGTCTTAAACTTTACATATTTGTGAATATGAACTACCTGTACCAAAAAGTTAAAATTACCTTATAAAGGAGTCTTATTATCTTGAATTTCCTTTCTTTTTTCTAAATATTTTTGCTTATTTTATAGTATTATTGGACAGAGACAGAGAGAAATTGAGAGGGGAGGGAGAGATAGAAAGGGAAAGAGACAGAGAGACATCTGCAGCCCTGCTTCACCATTAGTGAAGCTTTCCCCCTTCAGGTGAGGACCAGGGGCTTGAACTCAGGTAATTGTGCACTGTTATGTGTGCACTTAACCTGGTGCGCCATCTCCTGGCTCCTTAATTTGGATTTTATAGTCACTTGTCTAGTTCCTCCAACCAGTAGATGTTGACGATACTAAGAAATGAAGTAAATGAGAAGATAATGTTAATTTCTTAAATATTTCCAATGTTCTTGAGTGTGTATTTATACACAAGTACTACAGTGTCAGAGGTCAGACTACATGAAAACAGAACAAATACAAGTTCTTTAAAAGTTTATTCCTGGGAGTGGGGCGGTAGCACAATGAGTTAAGTGCATGTAGCTCAAAGCGCAAGGACTGATGTAAGGATCCCGGTTCGAGCCCCCCGCTCCTCACCTGCAGGAAGAACAGGCGGTGAAGCAGGTCGGCAGATATCTTTTTCTCCCCTTCTCTGTCTTCCCCTCCTTTCTCCATTTCTCTCTGTCCTATCTAACAACGATGACATCAATAACAAGAACAATAATAACTACAACAACAATATAAAACAAGGGCAACAAAAGGGAAAATAAATAAATATTAAAAAATTAAAAAAAAATAAAACTTATACTCAAAAAAAGTTTATTACATAATTTAGTAATACAATTCTATAAATATTTTAATGAATCTAGGAGCAGGATAATTCAATAAAAATAAAATCATAATTTTTTATTTTAAAATATTTTATTTATTTATTTATTTATGAGAAAAAAAGGAGGAGAGAGAAAGAACCAGACATCACTCTGGCACATGCGCTGCCGGGGATTGAACTCAGGACCTTGTGCTTGAGAGTCCAAAGCCTTATCACTGCGCCACCTCCAGACCACAAAATCATAATAATTATACAAAATATAGATGTGTCATCTGTGTATGCACAGATTATATAGTGGGTATATAAAATGTCCTCCTTTCCTCAGCTGAGAATTTAACTAAGCAATATAAGTGTTATTCTTGTTAGTGTTTTAAAAAAGACTCTTTTTAGACATTTGGATAGATTGCATATCTTTTGGAAATGTCGATATTCCATTATAAACATCTCTATAGACCATGCCATTTTGTCACAATGCCCACGTAACTTTTTTTTTAAATCCCAATGTGCGGCACTGAGAGAGTAGATAGCAATAGTTTGACAAGCTATTTTACTTTTTCTATCAATTCTCTAAGGTAATTATAAGACTGAACTATTTGCTGTACTGTCTTATAAATCTAGGACACATTTCTTAATCTCCATAACTCTGTTCTTACCAGTCCTTCTAGTTATAACTCTGCTGTGAAGTATGCTTTATTCCACTGAGACTGAAATCCTTTACACAATCTGTGTTAAAAATATTCATAAATCATCTAAAACACAGCTGCCTGTACTTTCAGCCAGGAATGACAAAAATACTTCAGATGTAAGTGATATTTTTGTCTCCACCAAGTTAAAAAGAAATAGGGTTAATCAAAGTAAGTCAATGATGTTTGTCTTTCATGCCACTAAATATATAATGCCCGTATGCATCTTCTCTCTGTATTTACTTACTCCCATCATTCAATCTTCAATTTTCTTCAGCCTTTACCATTTTTCCTTTGTAATAACTGGTAGGAGTATAATATTAGTTGTCTACATGCTTAAGAAAATTAGTTTTAAAAGAAGTCTGTTGTTTTTCCTTTGGTTATGTAGATATCCCTGAAATCACACCTAACCTACACATGATAAAAATGAATGCTTTAATCTGTTTATGATCTTGTCTAACAATTGTATTTGTAATACCATTAAAAAAAAAAACTTAGGAAAACGAGTTTTGGAGTAGCTTCACTTCAGCTCATTACTGAAAATATAAAGAGTGTGGGGGGGGAACCTGTATTATTTTTCATGGATTTTTCCAAGATCTGAGACATGTCACTTCTTAATTCAACAAATATTGTGCCAAACACTGGTCCTTAATTATGAATGCTACAGTAAACACACATACACACACACACACACACACACACACACACACACACACACACACACACACATAATATATATTCATTACTGAGGCTTAGTTTACAGAGTACTGAGGAGATAAATTTTATGAAATTAAATGTGTGTGCAAGGTTATTTCTAATACTGAAGAGTACAGTACTAATATAATTACCTTAGCCCCCACCTCAATTTCAATGGAATAAATTATATTTGTAAAGGACCCAAGGAAAATTATGACAACTTTGAAGAAAACAGAGAAGTAAATCATTTTTATGAAGCTAATATTGTCAGGAAACCTGCTTGATTAGAGAGAACAAGTTGTCCAAGGTAGAGAAGCATCTTCCTTTCAGAAGTCCTACTTCCAGTGTCAGCAACTGCAAGGACATAAAATATATTTAAGAAATGAGCTGCTGATATAGACAACATAATGGTTATGCAAAGAGACTTTCATGTTTGAGACTTAAAAGTCCCCAGGTTCAACCCCTATTCCCACTGTCTGCCACCACCATAAACACAATGCTCTTATTAAAAAAGAAGAAGAAAGAGGAGGAGGAGGAGAAGAAGAAAAAGAAATGAGCTCAGTTTCAATAGCTGCAGTCAAGCCTACCTTAGCATGAATTTTTCTCTAAAAGTGCCAAGGTATGGGACTTCACTGTAGTCACTTCATTTTCTTACATACTATTCAAATAGCTGAGTAGACTTGAGTAGTACCAACATATACTAGATTATAAAATCAAGTTCTTCCCATCCCTTCATCCATGATGTAATTTTAGTACTCCTCCTCTAAAGAGGTGTAGCCTATTGATTTATCCCCTGAATTATGGTTGGCTAAGTCACTTTTCTTAACCAGTAGAGAATCACGATACAGGTAAAGATGTCAAAACTGTTTTTTTAATAAGCTATTTCCTATGTATTATACCTTTTGGATCCCTGCTGCCGCCACCAGGCACCCACCCGGAGTGTTGATGTGTCCTCTCAGAACCAGCCAGTTCACAACATCAGTCTTCCAGTGCACTCGCTGGCAGGTAATTGTATTAACATAAGTGATCTTGGTTGAGAACAACAGAATAACCCATCTAAGACCAGTTCAAATCACTAACCCACAAAATTAAGTTCATAGTAAGTGATTGTTTCAAAACAGTAAATACTGAGCTTTTTTTTTTTTTTTTAATCAACAAGTAGCTGATACTGAGAGTAGAACTAAGGATTGAAAATGATTAAACACTAAGTAAAGTTTGTGAACGAAAATGCCTGAAATGTTGGATTATCCATAGTGATTTACAGTGTGCAATGAAAGGTGGCCCTGTGGTGGTGCCCTTGGTAGAGCAGACATACTGTGTGCAAGGACCTGAGTTCAAGCCCCCATCCCCACCTGCAGAGGCAAAGCTTTGCGACTGGTAAAGCCATATTGCAGGTGCCTCTCTGTCTCTCTCCCTCTGTATTTCCCCCTTCCCTCTTGATTTTTGGCTGTCTCTATCAAGTAAATAAAGATAATAAAAAAGATGATAGTGAATTATTATATTTCGTTTGAGAGTCAAGAAAAATGGTTTATCACAAGAAACGTTAAAAAATACTTTTTAAGATTATGAAATGCTCTACATGCTATGCTAAGCATCTGAAAATATGTAATTTTGGAACGAGTGGTATATAAAACTGGTAATAATTGGGTAAGTGGCATTTCTTAAAACACAACTCTCATACCTACTTCATGCTTACTGGATTACAATTTTGGGGATAGTCAACAGGTTCTCTGACATGATTCACCTTCTTGTTTTAAAGTCATATGCATACATTAACATACCATTTAACAACATGACTATTCATGCCTGATTATTTCTTATTTGCTTGTGTAAATACATATAAATAGGTGGCTGGCTGTGGCGCACCTGGTTGAGCGCACACATTACCAAGCTCATGGACTTGGGTTTGAGTCCGCAGCTTCTCAACTATAGGTAGGTCTGCATGTGTGTGTGTGTCTCTCTCTCCATTTCTTTCTATATCTCCTGTCCTATCTCAATCTCTCTGCCCTATCTACTAAAAATTAGAAAGAAAAAAAAGGAAATAATGGCCTCCAGGAGCAGAGGATTTGTAGTAGTGGCACCGAACCCCAGTGGCAACCCTGGTGGCAAAAAAAAAAAAAAAAGAAGAAAAAAAAAACTATATATGAGTGTGTGTGTGTTTATATGAATATTAAATCATTAATTGCAAATCTTGTTTGTGATTGTAAGCCATGAATGACCCAGACATTAGCTTATTCATCTATTCAATATGAGCTTTCCCAATCAATATTTTGTGGTTACCTGTCAGGAAAATGCAGAATGATTACCATAGGCACACCTTCGACCTTGTCATTGATTTGTCATCTTTGATACATAAAATAAATCATTATTTCTAATTAATGTTATTTACTTGTGTCTGACGGCTTCAATTTTAGAATGGCCTGTAATTGGTTAGTTTTAATGATGATCACATTTAACTAGCCAGTCTATCCTAGGCAATTTTTGGAGCATGTGAAGATATTTCTTGCACTCAGTTCTTTAATTATATTTTTAATGGAGCAAAAAGTTGTAAACCATTTTATATTTTAATTTTTTATTACTTGCTATTATTTTAGAAGATAAATATTAAATTACCAGAACATGAAGAGAATTATGAATTATAGCAAATAATTGTGGTAAATCTCTTAAAGAATTCCACAGACTACAATCTTATTTATTAATATAACCTTGTATTTAAAGTGTTCACCAAAAACAAAATTTATGACAGTATAGTAAATAATTCCACATCTATCCCTTTTGTTGTATGTGTACATTAAATTTCTTAGATGAAACTTACAGATTTAATCTTCCTTTAAATGAACTCTATGAGTTAATAACAATGCACATATTTAGACATTAGAAGTAGACTTTCTGATTGTCAGAGGTAGGGCTATTGAAAAAATCAAAATTAAGGGGAGGGCAAGATAGCTCACTTAGGGAAATGCTTATTCTGACATGAATACTACCCAGGTTTAAGCTTGGTTGCCGCTGCAGTAAAGGAAGTTTCAGTTGCTATTGTGATGACACAATAGAAAAATGAATAAATAAATAAAGGTAAGAGTAGAAAAATTGCATGCAGATACCTTGCCATAAGCATGAATGAGTCTAAGAGTGTCAAAAACTCACCCTAGATTCTTCTGATGATTCTCCTTGTGCTTTTATACACAGACTCCATTTAGTTTCTGACTTAGAAGCTCTAGGATAAGGGCAAAGCAGGAGTTATCTTGTCGTGGTCCACAGATGACTAAGGTGAAGTTTTCACTAGTGTTTGATAGTTTGGTCTAATAATCACAACGAGATGGAAGGAAAGTGATCCACGAAATATTAGACTTCGAAAGTGACTAAAAGTTGTCTTTTCTCTCTCTCCTTTCTCCTTTTCTCTTTCTCCTTTCCCTCTCAATTTCTCTTTCTCCTATCAAATTAAATAAAGTTAAGAAAAATCTTTTAGGGAGTCGGGCTATAGCGGAGTAGGTTAAGCGCAGGTGGCGCAAAGCGCAAGGACTGGTGTAAGAATCCCAGTTCAAGCCCTCGGCTCCCCAGCTGCAGGGGAATCGCTTCACAAGCGGTGAAGCAGGTCTGCAGGTGTCTATCTTTCTCTCCCCCTCTCTGTCTTCCCCTCCTCTCTCCATTTCTCTCTGTCCTATCCAACAACAACGACATCAGTGATGACTACAACAATTAAACAGCAAGGGCAACAAAAGGGAATAAATAAATAATAAAAAAGAAAAATCTTTTAAAAAGTTATTTTTAAAAAGAATAAGTTAATAGATATTTTTAAGGAGTAGGTAAATACATAAGTTACTAAAGAAAGACAACAGCTAGAAGTTAAAATATGTAAAAAAATATCTATATTTAATTTCATTTATGTATATTACAATTGTTGTCAGCAGGCAACTATCAAAGAACTAGAACCAGTAAGTCTCAAGTTTAAATGTATTTAATATTCTATATCATCATGTCTTATAGCTGACTATTATCTCAAATGTATTATAAATTATAAATAATTTCCTTGGGGTCCTGTTACATGATGATCAAAAGAGTTTAAGTTGTGGGTGAGATTTTTCTACAGAGAACTTTCACCAGAGATAAGAAATTGTACCTTTGGGTGGGGGAGAAAGCATAATGGTTATGGAAACAGACTCTCAGCCTGAGGCTCCAAAGTCCCAGGTTCAATCCCCCACACCAGCATAAGCCAGAGCTGAGCAGTGCTCTAGTGTTTCTGTCTTTCTCTCTCTCTCTGCATCTCTTTCAAAAGTTAAATAAATAAAATATTTTAAAAAAGAAATTGTACCTTTGTCAACAACTGCACTGCAAACCATACTATTAAAGTCACCCCCTAATAAAAATGATAAAAACACACTGTATATCAGTTAGTGCTATCTCCTCCCTAGCAATGCAGGGCCATAAGGTGTACTTCCAAGTATATAATTTCATTGCTTTTCAACTATTATTTTTATGAAAATTATTATTATATGATTTAGGTGAAGTGTGATCTCAGAGCAGTCCGATTATTTAGCCTGTGTAAAGTGGTTCATTTGTTACAAAGTTAAGGTGGTCAAAACAGTATGTAAAGATTAAAATAGTTTGAGGTTTAAGTGCACATGGCACAAAGCGCAAGGACTGGCTCAGGGATCCAGGTTGGAGCTCCTAGCTCCCCACTTGCAGGGGAGGGGGTCGCTTAAGTGAAGCCGACCTACAGATGTCTTTCTCTCCCCCTTTCTATCTCTCAGTTTCTCTCTGTCCTGTCCAACAATGAGGACAGCAATGACAACAAGTAATAATATTAACAACGATAAACAAGGGCAATAAAAGGGAAAAATAGCCTCCAGGAGGCAAAAAAAAAAAAAGGATTAAAATAATTTGATATAGCACAACAGCAGCTATTCAGATTAACAGAAAAACAGGGGAATTGTTAATCCCTGTTCAGGGATCAGCATAGTAGAGAACACATTCCCTCTTCAAGTTTTTCATACCCCTAACCAGACAGCAAGCATATTCATAACAAGAGCTCTGCCATGCATATAACTAAGAAGATGGGAAGAATGGAATAAATACAATTTATTCTCATTATTTGTGGATTCTGTGTTTTCAAATTTCAATATTTGGTAAATTTTATTTGTAAACTTGAAATCAGTACTAGAAGCACATCTTATAGACGTTTGTGAAAATATGCATAGTGGTGAAATTTCGTTTTACAATGCCCATTCTTATTCAAAATTAAACTAGTCACTGGTTTGACTTCCTGTTTCAGTTCCCTCAATATTCTACATTTTTGCATACTAATTCTTTTATTATAAATCTGATATTATTGAATTATTATTATGAATTAATTATATATTAATGATTCAATGTATTATTATGTACAGTATAGTAAATAGAAACACAGAAGATAAGGTTATATATCAATACATTGACAAAAATGTGACAAGAAGTTTTTAGGAAGCTAACCTTCTATCTCCCCTATGAGAAAAATTCATAAAATAATTATTTACCATGAGTTTATGAAATACAAATAGACATTAACTACATATGTAGAGAAGATAGGAGAATAATGCTATCAAGGGATGGGAGAAGAAAACAGATTTGATGCAAGTAAAACAGACTGAAACTTTGTTGTATAATTATACCTTTCATCCAAATTCTCTAATACTATCAAGCAGGCTGTTCCAGTGCTTTTGTTCTTTTTTTTTCAAAAAATATTGCACAATCACATAATTTATCCTAGTTCAACTCTTAGAAATGTTCACCGCTTAATTCTTGAACTTTTCTAAAGTTGAACAAACATTTGATACAGTTCCTTCCTAGAAAGAAAAGCTAGAAGATGTTTTTACTTTGCAAAAGCACATTGGATGTTAGTTTGGTTCCTGTGTCCCTGATTTTTCCTGCCAACTTCTTCAAAAAATGCAAATTAAATTTTCTTTCTTAGTTTGGAATATAGAGGTGGGGTCCTCTCTTACCCTTCTTATGCAGAACTATTACATAATAACCAAAATGAAGAAAATGAAATTATTAAATGATTAGTTCTATTGCCCTTTGTATTATAACTTACCTGCATTTCCTGTGGTAATAGTCTTGCTGTACCATGACCTCCTAGGTCATTTTCCAAATTCATTTCAATGGAAAACTGCAATTTATAAGTGACCAGTAAGTCCCTACTCTGATTCTGTGCAGTTTGTCCATGGCTGAGTTTTCACTAGATGACTTTGTAGGTAAGTAGTTATATGCATGATAACCCTACCAGAGAGATGTAATTGGAACAATTTGCTAAGGACACGTATTTACAGGATTGGCTAAAAACATCATTTGAAACTTTTCTGTAATGTTGCCTGAGGCGAGAAGATAGTTTGCTCTGCTGTCACTCATTATAGCTGTGTGTCATGGAAGGATGTCAAAATTTCTCACTCTCATCCATCACAGGATTGGAACCCTCTCTGAGGTCAGAAACATTGTTAACCATGTGCTCTCTTTCACAGTGTGATGATGCATAGTGAAAGAGGCGCAAATGCTGGCTAATTGAAACAAACCTCCTCTTTCCTGACATCATAATAATTACATTCAGCGGTGTTCAATTCAAATCAAATCGATTCAGCAAACATGTATTGACAGCTTCTCATTTTGCTGTCATGAAACTAGTTATAATTTGAGCTTTCTGCAGTAAGACAAATTCTGAAATGTTTCCCTAAATTGAAAGCAAAACAGCATCAGATCCCTTCGCCAGTGATCAGCAGGAGCCAAGTTGGAATTAGCAGTAGCAACAAGAATAAAGATAACATTGCAAGAGCAGCCCCAAGAATAAAGATAACATTGCTTTCTCCCAACTGAGATATCCACTTCTGCCATTCTTTCATCTGACTATTTTCCTACGTGTTCAGGCAAACATAACTATGCCAAGGCATTAAGAATGACTAAAACCACAGCCACTGGTAATGTTTCTCCATCACACAAAAATAACATGTCACTTCTGTGTAAGAGTACTGATAAGTTCCTATTTTTCTAGGTTCATCTTTAGTCATTTGTACATTTTGGAAAAGACTTACATGTGAATATAAATGAATCCCTAAATGATTATAGTGAAAATCTGGCTAGGGTTGCTCTGGTGACACGACCTTTTGAAAACTCTGCTGAAATTATTTTCAGAACTGATTTATGGGATGCAGAAGGCCAGTAAAGCACACATCCACTCTTATCAATCACATAAGAAACTCAGTTTCTTTGGTCTGCTATCACAATTTATTTTTGTTAATGAATATCTCCATGGATTTTTCTCAATAATACCTGGAATGATACAGAAAATATGACTATTAATAAAAAAAAAACAATAATAGTGGCAAAATAGATTTCAAAAGGTACAAATTTTGGATAGAAGCATTGTATATTTTTTAGAGAATGTATATATATTTAGTTCTTAGATATTGCTGATATCACCAGGAGAGAAAAAAAATGTAGTTAGCATTTAGTCTCTAACTGTGTTAATAAGAAAAACAAAACATAAAGATTAGAGAAAATAGAAATGAAGCCTAAGACTGCAGAAATAGAATAATGGTTGTGCAAAATGTCTCTCATTCGTGAAGCTCTGAGTTCCCAAATTCAATCCCAGCATCATCATAAACCAGGGTTGAGTAGTGTTGTAGTTAAAAGAAAAAAAAAAAAAAAAACAGAATGTGCTTAGCATAAAACAGTAGGTAGAAAAATAAGAATTTATAGGGAGTCGGGCTGTAGTGCAGCGGGCTAAGCGCAGGTGGCGCAAAGCACAAGGACCGGCATAAGGATCCCGGTTCGAACCCCGGCTCCCCACCTGCAGGGGAGTCGCTTCACAGGTGGTGAAGTAGGTCTGCAGGTGTCTATCTTTCTCTCCTCCTCTCTGTCTTCCCCTCCCTCTCTCCATTTCTCTCTGTCCTATCCAACAACGACAACAACAATACTAACTACAACAATAAAACAACAAGAGCAACAAAAGGGAATAAATAAATAAAATAAATATAAAAAATAAGAATTTATAATTCTTATAATCAACATGCAGTCTACAAATTCCTTTACTGAACAGGGAACTGGAGTAGCAATCTGGTCAGAAGTTAGAGCAGAGTGGTAATAGAAATAATTTCTTAGGGGTCTGGTCATGCATGTGTCAAAACAAGGCTAGTCATTACAAAAATGTAAGAGCTGTTACAGGTTTACAAAGGAAAAGATAGAATCAAAATGAAGCCAGCAATACTTTGCAATAGAGAGACACTACAAAATAGTGGGACATATTATCAGAAGACTCCAGGAGCAAATACTTTGGGGCCCTATTCTTTCCATCTGTGTTTGTAACCGGCATGATCACACCACCCTATTTACACCACTGCTTGAGGCTGATATTTCCTTTCCATTCTCAGCATCAGGGCCTGTCATATCCAAACTAGATGACTGTAATCTCCTCATCTTTAGACTTCCTAGTGTGAACAGATGCTGTGATATCTCAAATTGTTATCTGTTACAATCAGAAAATACTAGCTCAGGCAATATACTTTGCCGAGGGAAAATGAACCCCACAACATCATTTTCTTCACTGAGTGAAGAACCACTTGAAAGCTGAGACCATTATAAGCCTTACTTAAGAAGATTGTTCATCAACTAAAACCTCACACATGAGGACTTGTTAGTAATCCTAATTGTGAGGAGGAAAAAATAAAACAAGTGTGTACATAAATATTTGTAGGAGGATTAAGTTATAAAGGAAATAAAGAGGAAACACATTTAAAAAGTATATTAATATTATAAATTTGCTAGGAACATCAATATAAATGAAAACTTCCTGACATCAATAAGCATTCACACTAATTAAAGAATATTTTTAAAAATAAAGTATCTTATTTCGTTGTCACTGGGGCTTTATCACTCCAGGACAGCTTTTTCAGGTTGAAAATAAAAACAGAGATAAAGAGACAGAGAGACGGACACTACAGCACTAAATTCTCCTGCAGTGTGTTGAGGGCCTGGCTTGAACCCAGGTCATGATCATGACAAAGCAAGCATATTAACAGTTGAATTATATTATCTGCCCAAGAATGTTTACTTAAAAAGGGCAAAAGGGGCATATGATTTCAGCTAATAGGAATTAAAGATTGGTGATAAAAGCTTTTATCATAAAGTGTGTCAAGTGGCAAATCAAGACTACTTCTGTTACTGTGTCTTTATTAACATACCTAATAAATACACTAAATATTAAAATTAAACAAGTAAAATATAGGGCAGGGGAGAAATCTTAGCTTATCAGAGTACATATCTTGCTCCCAATTTTATTCCCCAGCAGCACTGACTGCCAGAGTGAACAAATAAAGTATATTTTAACTTCAGACTAAAATTATCTGAAAATTAATCTTGTTTTCAGTCACTGTTTCTTTTTTTAATTTCAGTCACTGTTTCTTAAACAAATAAAATTTCAGTTTTAAAAGAAGCATTTTATGAGAGAGAGAGAGACTCGAAGTGCTAGAGCACTTCTCAGTTCTGCTAGGGACTTTAGGCTTCCAAGTCCTGGGTCCAACCACTGACCCAGGTTCCCCCACTGGTCCCCCCAGCCCTACACTTTTACTTTTAATTGTGAATTACAATAACTTATGAATCATAGTTCCTAGAGGAATAAAATTCATTTTTCATTTCACTAAAATCTTCAGAAGATGCTAAAAATTTAAAGATAACCACACTCAATAGGAGTTCTTAGACACTAACCTCACATTATATTTACCCAGTGCACACACATTTAGGCATTACTCAGATTACAAAATAAGAATTCCAGAAAAACAACACATTGGAAAACATTTTATTTTAATTGGTAAGCCCATATCTTTGCATAACAGTGACTTCATCACTCTCCTGAGTTTTCTCATTCATACAGTGAGACAGAGGGAGAGAATGGGAAAGAGAACAATCTCAGAAGCCACCTCCTCCAGTGGGAAATGATCCTCTGTGTTACCAGGGCTCAAACCTAGGCTCTGCATGTGGAAAGGGATACACACCTTGGGGAACTATCTCTCTGATCCAAAATAGTATATCTCTTAATTTTTCTTCCTGAAAAATACATACTATAAAAATGAAGATGTATTATCATAGCAAAACTATCGCAGGTTAATCTTTCATTAGAAAACTATTTGACATGTACTTTAACCAAATCATATCCCTGAGGAATAAAAAGAGAGGTAAAGAAGCAAAATAAGTCAGATTAAGCCTTGTGAAGCATGGCCAAGACTCTGGGTAACTAGACTTGAACTTGAATCCCTGTTTCTTGACTTCAGGATGCACAGTCTACCACATCTTTTGATTTATAACCCTTTGCAATCAAATTTGCAACTAATAGCTATATTTGTTCAGCTCCTGCAGACATTTTTAGATACTAGCTTCCTGTGCTTCAGGTTTCCATTTACACAATTATTAAAAAGTACCATGGTTCTCATTCAGCAATCCCATTGGTAGAATTCATACTTCCTATCTAAATACAAACTTTGCAACAGCCAAAATATTTTATAGAAAACCTACTCCACTCTGATATTATATTCATACATTGAGATTTTCTTCCTCAGGCAAAACGAGTTAACAATTCTGATAGAAGGCAATTTAAAGACCATTTAAAGTGAGTTAACTTTTTTTAAATTTTCCGTTTAAATATGATGAGGAAAAACTCATTCCCCCAACCTAGTATTTTAATTAGGGCAAATTGAAAATTTTGTTCCAGCTATTAGGAGAGAAGTTCCTGCAAACTTGCAATAATATTAAAAATAAAACTTTCTGTTCACAAAAGGAAATATGCCACAGTTTAATAGCCTAAAAAATGGACTAAATTCAATAAAACAACAACTTTCTATCTCTGTCCATCTCTTTCCATCTACACATCTGTCTCATTTCTGTGACTATCTCATCAGCTCTTCTGAGCTAATCATATGCACACCGTGCACATTAAATGATAGGTTTTGTTTTTGCAACATAGTGAATTCCCTCAGTGACTTTCAGCTATGTATTGTCGACTGGCAGCTTGCCATCTGGAATACTGACACTTGGCTCTCTTGGGTCCACTGAACGGCAGTGCTGCAAGATAGCATTAGTAGCTGAAGAAAATGAAAATGGGAAACACAAACTACTTGACACAAATAAAATGGCATGACTAATCTCCTTTTAAAGTAGGAGAGGGAGAAAGGTAGTTGGCTTTTCAAAAGAGTTTTGCCTCTATCTTTTCTCACAGAGACACATTAAAATTCCAGAAATAATGACAACTACTCTTGATTGGCTTGTTTAAGGAACAAACGGAGCAGTTTATTAGCGAGGAATGATGCAAACCTAACAGTGTAGTTATAGTACTGTTCTAGGTCATAGAAAACACTGGAGATATTTCATTATTCATTTCTACATCAAAGCACATGGCAGGGAGTCGGGCGGTAGCACAGCAGGTTAAGCACAGGTGGCACAAAGTGCAAGGACTGGTGTAAGGATCACGGTTCGAACCCCTGGCTCTCCATCTGCAGGGGAATCGCTTCACAAGCAGTGAAACAGGTCTGCAGGTGTTTATCTTTCTCTCCCCCTCTCTGTCTTCCCCTCCTCTCTCCATTTCTCTCTGTCCTATCCAACAATGACAACATCAGTAAGAACATCAATAACAACAACGATAAAACAAGGGCAGCAAAAGGGAATAAATGAATAACTAAAAGAAGCACATGGCAATGTCTTAAATTTTTATTGATTGATTGATTGTACATTAAGTTACTATCTATATTCATACAACCTGCCAAGATCAATTGCTCATGAAAGTTTTCCTTCAAAGATACAAGCTAAACATTTAAACACATATTTTAAAAATCATTTAAAAATAACATTTTGTACAAGAGGCATTTTAATCATCTATTATTTTAATTTTTATATAGGCTGCTGAATGTAGTATACATATCTGTTGAGTTATTAAGCTGTGCACTATAAGTTACACAATGTTTTAAACTAACGTTACTTAGATTAGATTAAAATAAATTTGCTTACATTAAAGTGTAGTACATTCACTATTTGCTTGAACAGGAAAAATCTCACAAATAAAAAGGTTCTCTGAAGTAGGCAATGCAGAGTTTAATAGTTTCATTCAAGTTTGCTTATTTTCCAGGTTGTTCTAAGTTTTTTCACAGATATTTGATGCTTACACTGTGAAAGTAATTAATCAATCCACCAATCCTCCTGATTAAATGAATTAGTAAAAAGAGGCAGAAATACAAATGATCTCTGACTTAGAATGATTCCTCTTGCAAAATTGTCAATCATCTATCAGAGAGAAAGTCAGTGATCAGGGTGGGGGAGATAGCATAATGGTTATGCAAACAAACTCTCATGCCTGAAGCTCCAAAGTCCCAGGTTGAATCCCCCAAACCACCATAAGCCAGAGGTGAGCAGTGCTCTGGTGTTTCTCTCTTTGTTTCTGTGTGCATCTTTCTCAAAAATAAAATAAATAGTGCTCGCTTCGGCAGCACATATACTAAAATTGGAACGATACAGAGAAGATTAGCATGGCCCCTGCGCAAGGATGACATGCAAATTCGTGAAGCGTTCCATATTTAAAAAAAAAAATAAAAATAAATAAATAAAATAAATAAAATATTAAAAAAATTAAAAGTCAGTGGTCACTGTGCCTATGTACTGGCAGCAACCAAAGTCAGCAACTCTGTGAATTCTGTGCTCATGTGAATTCTGTGCTCCACCACTCACCAAATCTCCCTGGACCGCTCATTTACAACTTCTCTGACTGCAATGATGGAAAAGACAGACATGCAAAGTGAGAATGGAGCATAATATGTTCTCATAATACTTATCAGGAGTAGTGAACCACGACTCCAAGAAGTGTTTTTCCGTATGATAGACTTAATAGGCAGAACTTCATGAAAGGTATGTAATACAACATGTGAAATACTATGTCATATTAAGATGTAGACTATGGTCTATGTATTTCATTCCCAGTTTATAATCACAGTGTTGTATTACTTTTTAAAAAAATATTTAGTTACTATTTTTTAATTTATCTGATGAAAACAGAGAGAAATAAATCTAAAGGAGAAAGGAGACAGAGAGAAAAAGAGACATCTGCAGCACTGCTTCATCATGAAGATTTCTCCTTGCAGGAAAGAACCAGGGGATTAAACCAGGGTCCATGAACATGGTAACTTGTGTGTTCTACCAGGTGTGTCACTGCCTGGCCCCTATATTATAATATTTAAAGCTTAAAATTATCTGATAATCTCCAATTAATAATATCACAAATGCATAAACTTTACCTTCTTCCTGAGTTACCTTCTTCCTGATAAAATAGTAAATAGTGTTTTGGTATGATTGATGATAGAAGAAAATGTGGTTGAGGAAAACAAAAGTATCTTTTCTAGAATATTCAAAATAAAGGAGAAATAGCATTTATTTTTCCATGTGTTCTTTCCTTGGTTATTATTAGTAGTAGTATTACTATTATTATTATTGCAATATAAGAAATAAGTTCAATTTAAGAGCTACAGAGAGTGATGTAAAATATGCAAATCTCCAAGAAGTAGCATTTTATTTATACTAAAAACACAATTCTCAAAATAGTATATGTTTTAATAATTTCCTCGGGTGAAACTTTAAGAATGAAATTCTAGAAGAAGGATATTTAATAAAATGTTTACTTTGGAAATTACTTAGAACATACATAGTTTCAATTAAATCCGCAGAGTTATATTACAAACAAAAAACCTTAGAGAATGTGTGTATTCAGAAGCATAAGAAATTTTACTATTTCATATTTTCAGGGTGGTGACACACTGCACATGTTCCAAGATGCAAGGAGCCAAGTTCATACCCCTGAACCCCTTTATACAAGAGAAAGTTCCGGGAGCAGTGAAGTGGTTCTGCAGGTGTCTCTCTTTCTTTCCTTCTGTCTCTCCTTCCTTCCTGATTTCTATCATTATCTAATAAATAACTAGGGAGTCAGGCGGTGGCTCAGCGGGTTAAGTGCACATGGTGCAAAGCGCAAGAACTGATGTAAGGATCCCCGTTCGAGTCCCCCCCCACCTGCAGGGGGGGGTCACTTCACAGGTGGTGAAGCAGGTGTCTGTCTTTCTCTCCCCCTCTCTGTCTTCCCCTCCTTTCTCCATTTCTCTATGCCCTAGCTAACAATGAGGACATCAATAACAACAATAAAAAACCAGGGGACCAAAGAGGAAAATAAATAAATATAAAAAATTTTTAAAAAGAAAAATAATAAATAAAATATTTAAAAATGTTACTAATGATTTAATAATGATTAACAAGATTTTAAGATAACAGGATTACAATTCCACACAGTGCCCACCATCAGAGTTCTGTATCTCATCCCCTCCATTAGGAGTTTGCCTAGTCTTTATGCCTATGGGAGTATGGATCAAAAATCCTTTACAGGGGACATAAAGTGGAAGGTCTGGCTTCTTTAATTGCTTCTCCTCTGGACTTGGACTTTGGCTGGTAAATCCATACCCCCAGCTTGTTTCTACCTTTCTCTAGTGGAGCAGGGCCCTGGAGAGGTGATTCTGGGACACTGGTAATTTATATCCCTGTGAGTACAGTCTTGCAAAACATCTCAATTAAAACAGAAAAGAATGGCTTATTCCACAGAAGCAACTATGGATACCTGCAGTTTAAGACAAAAACAAAAATATTTCTGTGCAAGATATGGATTTTTTCAATATCACACATGTGATCTAATGAAAACACTGTCCTGAGTAAAAAGTAATTGAGATACTATGACATCTCTTAACCTTTAATTCAGTGGTTTGTAGGGTCAGCTATATTAATATGCCTTGAAGGCTCTAAGTTCCCAAGGCAAAGCCCTATTTCAATTATATCAGAATCTCAGAGGGTGAGTTTTATTGTTTTCTAAATTTCCCAGGTGATTCCTAATGTAAAAGCAAGATTGAGAATTGTTGCCTAATTTGAGTTGACTCTGCTCATCAGTCTCCTCAACACTTGCATAATTAAGCAATTATTCCAAATTTCTATCTTAATCAAGACAAAAGAATGAAAGGAATAATGAGCCACTTGACAGGTAATGGAAGTCTAGGTACTTGGAAAAGTAAAATTTAGTATTTGCAAAGGTTTGGTAATTGTTAAAGTTAGCAACTGCTAATTAGTGGCTTAGCTGTGGAAACGTAACACTAGGTATACTGGATTATTTTGCAGCTTACTAAGGCAACAAAAGCAACTTAAGAAAAAATTTAAAAATTTTTGCTATAAATTTTTGTTGATATTTACTTTGTGCATGTGTATGTCATATTTTAACATAAAGTCTATATACTATTAAATATATTTATAAGTTTGATTTTAAATCAAGGAAAGCAAATACACACACACAAAAACACTACATTCTATAACTTCTTGAAATACTTTAAAGGATTACCTTTTAGCCTCAGATTAACTTTATTTAGAAAATATGAAGAAAGTACCCAAAATTTGAGAAGCATACACTTGTGAAGAAAGAGTAAATGATAAAAGAAATCTGAAATGTTTAAAATAATATGAAATTACAGGTTGGATATAAGCTTCCTTTCAAATTTGATCATCTTAACCTCTGTTCTGAGATCATCATTCCTGCTGAGTTACTACATATCTTCTTTACAAGGTCAGGTAAGTAGTGGGAAATAATTGTCAGAACTCTGACCTGGTAAAAAGAATAAAAGTATCAGCATTTCCTGGGTTTTAGTTTCTTGAATTACTGCCAGAACTAGAGGGAACAAAAAAGTAGGACATTATGAGTCAGTGCAACTTTTGTTATTATCTAAGTTTTAAATCTCAGGCAAGACCTATGAGTTCCTCCTGTCTAGTTTAGATTCCAACTTAAATGACTTTCCTCAATGTGCTCCCCCCCTAGGACTCATCTTGTTTCATTTTTGGTCTTCTATGAGCAGTGGTCATCAGTTTCCAGTAGGAGGTATCCCCAAGTCTGGCTATAACACAGGCTACAAAGAGACTGGTTAATCAAAAGCCATATGGAAGTGATTCAAAAGGCATCTATCCAGACCAGTTCCATTTATGCTCCTATTTCTCCTTCTGACAGCTTCCCCTAGCTAAGTGATATAAATGCTTATGCCCAGAATAGAAACCATGCACTTGAACATAATCAGATTCTCTTTTCCTTGGGGAAAGAGTAAGCATGAACTTCCAGTCAGAATTCAGAGTGTGCTGCTAAAAGTACCTCCCTTAGTTCTTAGCGAATTTACTTTGTAACATGTAATAATGTAAAAAAAAAATCATCAAAATTAGTCAGATATTTATTTAATGCAAAAAAAAAAAAAACCAATATTCTAAGGAAATGAGGTGCTCTCTCTCTTAAGTAATTCGTTTTGAAATTGAATACTTTTAACAAGGTTTCCAGCTTCAAACTATTTCAACTAAAATGTTAGCTTGAAAAATAACATGTATAAGAAAACTAGTATAAATACTAATCGAATTATTAAAAATCATCCTTGAGGAGCGTCCAACATAGTAATGCACAAATGATTGTCCATCATAAGTAAAATGGAAAAGTCAAGAGGGATTAAAAGAAATACAGTTTAAAGACATGAAGTATTAATTGAACTGCCTGTAAGGATCAATGGATTTAAACATTACGCCTTAGCTAACTTTTTGAACATTTATAGGAATGCTGTGGTATAATATCCAGGCATGCTCTATTTTCTTTTTCAAACTCTAAGTCTACATTAGCATAAACAGAAAAAGCTTTCTTCATAAAAGTTGCATACGCTTTATGAGGTTAGTGGCTGACAATATGAGGTTATGTAAGGGAAGCCCAGGTTCTTTCTGTAAACACAACACTTATTCATTTATTATCAAAGTGTCTGTCCTCATTTAGTTAAGATTACTAAAGGCAAGCAGTACTTTACTGATAGACAAAGCAATGACTATCATTTAATGTGGAAAAAAGACTACTTTAGTTTCTAAACAACTTGAGAGGGAATTCTAATGTTTCTGTAATTTTTATCAACCACTCATTACCACTATTTAAAGCTTGATTAAATGCGGGAGGTGAGCTAATGCATTTTTAAAATAAAATTTAGAATTAACTCATGACCTACTTAAGCATATTGTAATGCCCTTTTTACTAAAGGAAATAAAATTTATTAGTTTAAATCAGATACCCACACCCCCTCAAAAAATAAGGCCAGACTGTAAGATTTTAGGAAAAGTTCTATGTCTTTTATAGTTATGTTTGTGGTGGCATGTTGAGTTTCAAGAAGAAATTAATTTGGGTTTGTTTGTTTATTTTATTTTTTGTTTATCAGAGAACTTCTGAACTTTGGCTTATGGTAGTGAGGAGAATTAAAACTGGGACTTTGGAGTCTCAATTATAAGAGTCTCTATGCATAGCCATTATACAATCTACTCCTCCCTTGAAATTAATATTTGCTAGTTAAAGAGAGAAAGATTGAAGAGTAGATCATAATGAGGTTTTAGTTCCAGAATAAAAATAATCCTAATTTAAGTGAAGTGATATAGTAGCTGGAATTTATTGTTACACTAATTTTACAAAACACAGATGGAAAAGAATGACATAAACTATTGTTTGATGTTCATTATTTTGTAAGTCCATTACCTTATTACCCTGGGCATTACATGTATCTCAATATCACATGACTATAGATGCAGTAAGACAAATTGGGAGCCTAGGAGATAGAAGCAAGACAGGCAATAACCATCACATTATCATAAGAAGATTGGGGTCACTTCCGGAGGTGGAGCTACGAGCAGCAGCAGATAACTTTCTCTCCTCTCCTCTCCTCTCCTCTCCTCTCCTCTCCTCTCCTCTCCTCTCCTCTCCTCTCCTCTCCTCTCCTCTCCTCTCCTCTCCCTGATCAACTAGGAATACCAAAGGAGACCACCCGGGACCGAAACAAGACAAGACTTGAATGACCACAGGAACCCACTAAATCACCGGTGAGTACAAACACGTGTGGCTGGTGACAGAGAGGAGAGAGGAGCTTAAGGAGAGATTAAGTGACGGCTAACAGTCCAGCAGTTTATCAGTTGAGACACCACCTCCAGTCTGCTCCACCAACAAGGGGATAGCTGAAGGGAGGAGAGGACACCCCAGAGACTCACCAAGTGCAACTCTGAGTCTCCATTGCTACTACCCTCAGAATCTGGAGCAGCAACAGGGAGGGACACCAGGGGACAGAGATCTAACCAGGAAACTCCGGAGGAGACCTATACCTCAGTGGCATAGCTGAGGGCTGTGAAAGTCTCTTTGCATAACCACTGGATTATCTCTGCCACACCCTACTTTATCTCTTGGTCAGGAGTCAGTGATTAAGCTGAAGCATATTGATAGTTTAAAAGCCCTCAGGCTCCCATAGCCTACAGGGAAGAAAAAAAAAGAGGTTTTTTTAAACCACTGAGTTCCAACTCAGGGATTTAAATACTATTGAAACAACTGTTAACTTCCACCACTGTGAACCCTTTAATTAACTTACTTAGACATGAGCCAATCCAGGCACAGTGATCAGTAATTTGAAAAGTACTGATAAAGGGAACTCATAACATAATATATAAAATGGTTAAAACAACAATAAGAAATATTGGAGAATTGAACCAGGACAAGAGTCCAGCTAAAGGCCTCCAGAGGGTGAAGCACAAAATAACGATTTCAACATCCAAACATTAGCTAAGGAAATAATAACAGGAGTGAGTAAAGAATTTGAAAAAATTATAATCAGAAATACAGGAAGAACAAATGAGACTATGGAAGAAAATACTAATTATCTCATGGTTATTAGAGAGCTTAAAGCTGAAATCACTGAGCTAAGAACACAGCAAGTTGAACAAGCTAAAACAGTATCAGAACAGGGCAACAAAATAGATGAACTCCAGAAAATAGTAGAGGGCAGAGAGAATAGAATCAATGAGGCTGAAGACAGAATTAGCAAGATTGAGGATGAATTAGAGACAATTAAAAAAGAAGTAAGAGATCTCAAAAAGAGATTAATAGATGCTGAAAACAACAACAGAGTCCTATGAGATGACTTCAAAAGAAACAATATATGCATTATTGGCATACCAGAGGAAGAAAGAGAAGGAGAGGAAGAAAGCATTTTCCAGACCATAATAGCTGAATATTTCTCTAGTCTAGACAACATCAAAGACATAAATAGTCAAGAAGCCTAGAGGGTTTCAAACAGAATTAACCCAGACCTAAAGACACTAAGAATTAACCCAGACCTAAAGACACTAAGACATATCATACTTAGAATGGAAAGGAATAAGGATAAAGAAAGAATCCTGAAAGCTGCAAGAGAAAAACAAAGAGTCACCTACAAAGGAAAACCCATAAGATTAGCAGCAGACTTCTCCATACAAACACTACAGGCCAGAAGAGAATGGCAAGATATCTATCGGGTACTCAATGAGAAAGGCTTTCAACCAAGAATACTATATCCTGCTAGACTGTCATTCAGACTAGATGGAGGCATAAAAACCTTCTCAGACAAGCAACAGTTGAAGGAATCAACTATCACCAAGCCTGCCCTGAAAAAAGTTCTGAAAGGTCTCCTATAAAAAATCAGACCACCACAAATAGGACATATATCAAAACACTCTAAAACTTTACAAGAATGGTGTTAAAGTATCTTAAATCTTTGATATCAATAAATGTCAATGGCCTGAATTCACCTATTAAAAGACACAGAGTAGGAAGATGGATCAGAAAACACAACCCAACAATATGCTGTCTACAGGAAACCCACCTAACTCAACAAGACAAACACAGACTTAAAGTGAAAGGATGGAAAACTATCATACAAGCCAATAGCCCACAAAAAGGGGCAGAAACAGCTATTCCCATATCTGACATGACAGACTTTAAAATAGATAAGATTAAAAAAGATAGGAATGGACACTACTTAGTGCTCAGAGGATCAGTCAATCAAGAGGACTTAACAATTATTAACATCTATGCACCCAATGAGAAGCCATCTAAATATGTCAAACTTCTACTGAAAGAGCTACAGCAATATGTTAACAGCAACACAATCATAGTAGGGGACTTCAACACCCCACTCTCTCAACTTGACAGAATATCCAGGCAGATAATCAATAAAGACATAAGGGAGCTAAATGAAGAGATAGATAAACTAGAACTATTGGACATTTTCAGAGTCATTCATCCCAAGAAACTGGAATACACATTTTACTCAAATACACATGGGTCATTCTCAAGGATAGACCATATGTTAGGCCACAAAGACAGCATCAGCCAATCTAAGAGCATTAAAATCATCCCAAGCATCTTCTCAGACCACAGTGGAACTAAACTAACACTTAACAATCAACAAAAGATTAGTAACAGTCACAAAATGTGGAAGCTCAACAGTACACTTCTTAACAACTTCTGGGTCAAAGAGGAAATAAAGGAAGAAATCAAAATGTTTCAAGACTTCAATGAAAATTAAGACACAAGCTATCAAAATATTTGGGACACAGCTAAAGCAGTCCTAAGAGGGAAGTTCATAGCTATACAAGCACACATTAGGAAACAAGAAAAAGCACAAATAAACAGCCTGATTGCACATCTTAAAGACCTAGAAGAAGAACAAAGAAACCCTAAAGCAACCAGAAGGACAGAAATCACTAAAGTTAGGGCAGAAATCAATAACATTGAGAATAAGAAAACTATACAAAAGATCAACGGAAGTAAATGTTGGTTCTTTGAAAGAGTGAACAAAATCGACAAACCTTTAGCCAGACTCACAAAACAAAAAAGGGAGAAGACCCAAATAAATCAGATAGTAAATGAAAGAGGAGATATCACAACAGACACCGCAGAAATTCAACATATCATGCGAGGCTTCTAGGAACAACTATATGCCACCAAGCTAGAGAACCTGGAAGAAATGGACGATTTCCTAGATATCTACCAACTTCCAAAACTAAGTAAAGAGGAACTACATAACATGAACAGGCCCATCATAGCTAATGAAATTGAATCAGTCATCAAAAATTCCCTCCCTCAAAAAAGTCCTGGACCAGATGGTTTTACAAATGAATTCTACAAAACCTTAAAGAAGAACTAATACCTCTACTTTTAAAAGTCTTCCAGAAGATTGAAGACACTGGAATACTCCCTGCCAGCTTCTATGAAGCCAACATCACTCTGATACCAAAAGCAGACAGGGACACAACCAAAAAAGAAAACTACAGACCAATATCTCTGATGAACATAGATGCAAAAATATTGAACAAAATTCTAGCCAACCGGATACAGCAGTATATCAAAAAGATTGTTCATCATGACCAAGAGGGGTTTATCCTAGGCATGCAAGGTTGGTTTAATATACGTAAATCAATCAATGTGATCCACCACATCAACAAAAGCAAGACCAAAAACCACATGGTCATATCAATAGATGCAGAGAAAGCCTTTGACAAAATCCAACATCCCTTGATGATCAAAACACTACAAAAAATGGGAATAGATGGAAAATTCCTGAAGATAGTGGAGTCTACATATAGCAAACCTACAACCAACATCATACTCAATGGTGAAAAACTAGAAGCATTTCCACTCAGATCAGGTACTAGACAGGGCTGCCCACTATCACCATTACTATTCAACATAGTGTTGGAAGTTCTTGCCATAGCAATCAGAGCAAGGAATAAAAAGGGATACAGATTGGAAGAGAAGAAGTCAAACTCTCCTTATTTGCAGATGACATGATAGTATACATGGAAAAACCTAAAAAATCCAGCAAGAAGCTTTTGGAAATGATCAGGCAATACAGTAAGGTGTCGGGCTATAAAATTAACATTCAAAAGTCAGTGGCATTCCTCTATGCAAACACTAAGTTAGAAGAAATTGAGATCCAGAAATCAATTCCTTTTACTATAGCAACAAAAACAATAAAATATCTAGGAGTAAATCTAACCAAAGAAGCGAAAGACTTGTATACTGAAAATGATGAGTCACTACTCAAAGAAATTGAAAAAGACACAAAGAAGTGGAAAGATATTCCATGTTCATGGGCTGGTAGAATTAATATCATCAAAATGAATATATTACCCAGAGCCATCTACAAATGTATTGCTATCCCCATCAAGATCCCAAGCACATTTTTTAGGAGAATAGTAAAAACGCTACAAATGTTTATCTGGAACCAGAAAAGACCTAGAATTGCCAAAACAATCTTGAGAAAAAAAGAACAGAACCAGAGGCATCATACTCCCAGATTTCAAACTGTATTATAGGGCCATTGTCATCAAAACTGCTTGGTACTGGAGCATGAACAGACACACTGACCAGTGGAATAGAATTGAGATCCCAGAAATGAGGCCCCACACCTATGGACATCTAATCTTTGACAAAGGGGCCCAGGCTATTAAATGGGAAAGCAGAGTCTCTTCAACAAATGGTGTTGGAAACAATGGGTTGAAACATGCAGAAGAATGAAACTGAATCACTGTATTTCACCAAATACAAAAGTAAATTCCAAGTGGATCAAGGACTTGGATGTTAGAACAGAAACTATCAGATACTTAGAGGAAAATATTGACAGAACTCATTTCTGCATACATTTTAAAGACATCTTCAATGAAACGAATTCAATTACAAAGAAGACTAAGGCAAGTATAAACCTATGGGACTACATAAAATTAAAAAGCTTCTTCACAGCAAAAGAAACCACTACTCAAACCAAGAGACCCCTCACAGAATGGGAGAAGATCTTTACATGTCATATATCAGATAAGAGTTTAATAAGCAACATATATAAAGAGCTTGCCAGACTCAACAACAAGACAACAAATAACCCCATCCAAAAATGGGGGGAGGACTTGGACAGAATATTCACCACAGAAGAGATCCAAAAGGCCGAAAAACACATGAAAAAATGCTCCAAGTCTCTGATTGTCAGAGAAATGCAAATAAAGACAATAATTAGATATCACTTCACTCCTGTGAGAATGTCATACATCAGAAAAGGTAACAGCAGCAAATGCTGGAGACGGTGTGGGGTCAAAGGAACCCTCCTACACTGCTGGTGGGAACGTAAATTGGTCCAGCCTCTGTGGAGAACAGTCTGGACAACTATCCGAAAGCTAGAAATGGACCTACCCTATGACCCTGCAATTCTTCTCCTAGGGATATATCCTAAGGAACCCAACACATCCATCCAAAAAGATCTATGTACACATATGTTCTTGGCAGCACAATTGTAATAGCCAAAACCTGGAAGCAACCCAGGTGTACAACAACAGATGAGTGGCTGAGCAAATTGTTGTATATATACACAATGGAATACTACTCAGCTGTAAAAAATGGTGACTTCACCGTTTTCAGCCGATCTTGGATGGACCTTGAAAAATTCATGTTATGTGAAATAAGTCAGAAACAGAAGGATGAATAGAAGATTGGTATATAAGACCCTTAAGAATCCCAATAACAGTAAATAAATGAAAATAAAGAAGCCCAATAACTATATGAATCTTCTACTACAAATCAGACACTTGCACATTTGTAAGGTGATATGGCAATTATTAGGTGACTAATAAGTCTTACAAAATACCTCGAAGGGTCCTGAGAGGTGTGTCCATTTAGTAACAGGGAACGGAATAGACTTCCCTGAAAAACAACAGATATCTACAACTATCAAACTTAATAAAACTCATCAACTAGTCTGACACATTTGGCGAAGTATCATAACCTCAGGTGAATATCACATACCTGGTTGGGATGAGAAGGGGCATAGGACTGAATCAAGTCACAAAAAATTTTAGAGCTCTGGCAGAGCATGGCACCATTTTACCTCTACATGAAGCAAGTAGTCAAGGCAATACACAGTGCTGGCATGAGAGAAGAGCACTTATAACATTTTAATCCATGACTGCCAGGGTGTTAGCCTATCGAATTATAGGCAAGGAAACAACAAAAAAACAGGAAGCATTTGAAACCAATAGAGAAGTTCTATTTGTGGTTGAAAAATAAAGGTAATTTGAGGCAGCTGACAGCAGCTAAACAATAAAGTTAGTCCAGCTTCTGTGAACATAGATGCAGCCCAGCAGCAAACCACTGAGGCCTGGTTGCAGACTGAAATGATACAGAGAAACCAAATACACAGACCACAGGAAACACAATACAGATCAAGGGACAACAACAACAATAACAAAATAAATTAAGCCAACCCCCACTTCTCCACCACACAACATGTAAACAAAAAAAGCCTAGAGACCACAAAAATAGCAGCACAATAAATACGCAAACAGAAATACTGCAGAAACAAACTACCAAACATGCCAAATCAGAAAAATAGAAATGAGACAGAGAACTCCAAGAAAATTAAATCATAGAAGGACTAGTAGAGAAAGACTATAGAAAGCTTATTATAAGGACTCTCCAAGAATCTAAGAATGGTATAGTGAAGAGTTGAAAGAATATTAGGAATATTAATATTAATATTAATATTAATATTAATATTAGAATTAGGAATCACAAAATAAGAGCTTCAAACAGAGGTTTCTCTTTTTTATATTTTTATTTATTTTTTATTTAATTCCCCTTGTTGTTTTATTGTTGTGGTTATTATTGATGTAATTGTTGTTGAATAGAACAGAGAGAAATGGAGAGAGGAGGGGAAGACAACGAGGGGGAGCGAAAGACAGACACCTGCAGACCTGCTTCACCACCTGTGAAGTGACTCCCCTGCAGATGGGGAGCCAGGGGCTCGAACTGGGATTCTTCCTCAGGTCCTTGCGCTTTGCGCCATGTGCTCTTAATCCACTGCGCTACCGCCTGACTCCCTCAGAGTTTTCTAAGGAGCTAGAAAACAAGAATTTCAGTCAGAGTTCACTGGCAGTTAGGAAGCATGAAAGAAAATTTTCAAACAGAACTGCAGGTAGTGAAGAACATTTTGAATGAAGTTGAAGGTCAGGTAGAAGGCATAGGAAATAAACTCTCAAACAGAGAAAAGAATATCTAATCTAGAAGATACAATTAGCCCACTCTTTAAATGTAAAGGTGAGGGAGAGAAAAAGGTTTAGAAAGAATGAAGTGGGGCAGTGGGTGGTGCACTCAGTTAAGTGCAAATATCACCATGTGCAAGGACCTGTGTTCAAGCCCCCATTCATCATCTGCAAGGCAGATGCTTCATAAGCAGAGAAACAAGCTTTCAATTGTCTATTTTTTTTCTAACCCCCCTCCATTCTCAATTTCTCTATGTACTTTCAAGTAAAAGTAAAATAGAAAGGAAAAAAAAATGGTGGTGGCAGACCTGGTTGAGTACATATGTTATAGTGCTCAAGGACCCGGGTTTGAGCCCCCGGTCCCCACCTGCAGGAGGGGGAAGCTTTGCAAGTGGTGAAGCAGTACTGCAGGTGTCTCTCTTTCTCTCCCCCTACCGTCTCAATTACTGGCTGTGCCTATCCAATAAATAAACATAATAAAAATATTTTTAAAAAACATTTTAAAAAATTAACTGTTTACCTCACCAACTTGATGCAGGGCCCATGTATATTCATATATACAGCACAGGAGTTAATTTTTTATTTGTAGATTTTCTTCAAGTTTGGGATCTACTCTTTGCCCTATTATAACTATCTAGCCCTGTTCTCAACACTGACACCATCTTCACAGACAATATTTTTGTCCAACTCAAAAGTTTTAGGTATAAAACTTAAGCAAAAACCATAAAAGCCATAGGCTTCTAGGAACAAACCTAAAATAGACTTCCTCACCTCTTTTTTTATTATTTTTACTATATTTATTTATTTTCCTTTTTGTTGTCCTTGTTGTTTTAGTTATTGTTGTAGTTAATGTTGTTGCTATTGATGTCATCGTTGTTAGATAGGACAGAGAGAAATAGGAGGGGAAAACAGATGGTCAGAGAAAGATAGACACCTGCACACCTGCTTCACCGCCTGTGAAGCGAGCCCCCTGCAGGTGGGGAGCGGGGAGCTCAAACGGGGATCCTTACACCAGTCCTTGTGCTTCATGACATGTGTGCTTAACCCACTGCACTACTGCCCGACTCCTACTTCCTCACCTCTTTCCCACCCCATGATCCCTGTTCTCATATGTTCTATTTCTCCTTTTTGGTCCCTGTTCACTAATCACTTGCTCCTGCTTTATATCTTAAAAGCCACCTTTAAGCCACTCAGTTGCAGATGCTATCACAATTCCATCCTGACTTTCCTGGGCAGATGATCATACCTCACCAATGTACCCTGGAACCCTACCTCTCCAGAGTCTTACCCCAGTAGGGGAAAATAGAAACAGACTCGGGGTATGGATCGTCCTGCCAATGCCCATTACTAGTGGAGAAGAAATTACAGAAGCTGGAACTTCCAACTTCTGCCCTCTGCATCAAAAAAATAATTTGGTACGCAATCCAGCAGAGGAAGAAATTGTAGGGGGAGTTGACCATAGGGCTTTCAACTTCAACTCCATCAGGACCCAGAGATAGAAGAAGTAAAAATGGAAGGACATTCAAGTAGTAGTAATAGGTGCAGGTGTGACTTAGAAAGGAAAAGAAGGCAGCACCATAGGGGGAAAAATGGGCAAATATATACAAATATAAACAGACAGTTATAGAAATACTAGTTAACGCATATCTGCAACTTTGGGAAAACTAATGTAGCTTCCAATGGAGGGACTGTGTATAGATAGAACTGTGCTGGTGAGAATGGTGCAGACTTATACCCCTGTTACGTTATAATTTTGTAAATCAATATTAAGTCACCAATAATATATATATATCTGTCTTTGAATACCCAGAGTGGTTACAGCTTTCTATCAAAAGAAACTTACATTCATGGTTCAAGTCTCAAAAAGTTAAATATATATATATTCCAGTGTAAGCCATTTCATGTCTTTCTTCGTTCTATATTTGATATGTCTGACTACTTCATAATCGCAAGTAGTCAACAGCAGGACTTGTCATACAAGCAGTAAAACTGTATGCATTTGAGTGACTACTACAGTGGTTCATTATTTGTCTAGTGACAGAGACTTACGATGAATGTTTCTGAAATGATATTTGCGATGACAACGGATGAAAATCCCCAAGTCAGAGACTGTAGTTCCCAAGGTCTCCAGAGCAGCATTTTTGTCAGTAAAGCTAGCTTCGTGCAAAGTTGTTGCAACACAGACAGCTTCCAAATCAGTTTATCACCATGGGACACGAAACTCACTTGTGTGATAAAATCAATACAGAATTTCAAGAGTCCTGACAAAGAATCAGAGAAAATTTTACTTACACTTACTTTGTAAATATTGTATTGAATTTCAGTGAAGAAAAATATATATTGGCTTTCTATAAAACTGAAATATAAAGCACAAAAATGTACTACTAGATTAAGTGACCTAGGCTGTTCTTAATGCTTGGGTGATCACCATTTTAGTTTCATGTTTTGACAAATAAATACAAACATAGTCATAGTAATAAATTTAAAAATCCTCATTTAAAATTATATGGATCATGAGTGGGGAAATTGTTCAACTGATCACAAAACTTTCATGACTGAGGTTCCTGGTTCGAACTCTGGCACTGCATACACTGAAATGGTGCTGTGATTTGTCTCTTCCCCTGCCCATTTCCTAATTCTGCCTCAGCTGAATCTCTTCTTTTCCTTTCATATGTAGTCAATTAAAAAAAAAATCTTGGAGACTGGGCAGTATCACAGCGGGTTAAGTGCACATGGCACCAAGTGCAAGAACCAGCTTAAGGATCCCAGTTCCAGCTCCCAGCTCCCCACCTGTAGGGATGTCGTTTCACAGGTAGTGAAGAGGTCTACAGGTGTCTTTCTCTCCCTCTCTCTATCTTCTCCTCCTCTCTTGATTTCTCTCTCTCTGTCCTATCAAATAACAACAACAAAAGTATTAAAAAATTATACATGGGTCAAAAAAAAAGAAGTGAAATTAGTCAAGATAAAACATTGTTATATTATTTAAAATTTAAGAATTCTGACCAATGCAAAAATAGTTATTATATAAAATCAAAGGGAAAGATAGTATGGGAAGTACTGATTTCTAAAGGTAGCTCATTATGATAGTGTGATTAATAATAACAAAAATGAACAACGTGTACTTAAAAGTCAAAAATTATTTTCCCAGATATTAAATGAAGGTCTATGTGATAAATGCTATTTTCAGATTAATTATTAGAGGAACCAGTGAAGGATACACTTCATATCCTCATTTTACAAGCAAATAACTGAAGGACAACAAAATTAAGTGATGATGGGATGATATAATGGTAGCAAATAACTAAACAGAAACCCAGGTAGCCCAACTCTAGAACAGGAGCACATAAGAGAGGCAAAATGTCGGCTCACTTCCTGGTGCATAAAAAATAATAATAATAATCAGCCCCACACCCACTATTGCAAGAAGGGAATTTTTTTTTCTTGTCTCATTTTTCAGTTGCAGTCTGGCATGTAATGGTGGAAGGAACAATATTCAGATCTACCTCCTCACCCTTTTGGTTTAAAGGCAATTTACTTAAAAGAAGGAAGGTTTAGCAAATTAAATGGAGGGATCTTGAGCAAACATCATAATATTAATAGTTTGGTTTTAATAGACCTAGTCATTCCATCTTCTGCTGCATCAAGGTTTAGCCATGTATTTCCCCAGGTAACAGGTTTGAAGCCCTGTTGGTTGTCCTGAAGAAAAAGTGTAACTGGGGAAAAAAAAGAGATTAAAAGACTTTAATCAATGTATCTTTTAATTTTAAATAAAGCTTTAACATTTAACAGTTCCTTGCAAGGCAGATTATCATCTTCCACATATCATCTTCCTGTGATAAGTGTCTCACTTGCAACATATGTCCTTTTCCACCATCATGCATCAGGGACCCAATACCATTTCACTCCTTTCTATCTCCTCCTTCCGCAGTCTTCTCTGGTGCGATAAACCACAGCCAATTCAATTTCAGGTCACCTTCTCCGAAATCTCATGTTAGTAGGCCTGTCACTTTGGGAATCAAGGTTTCATAGGTATTAAAGGCAGTAAGGAACTGTAAAAAATAAGGAAAAGGAGAAGGAGCAATTTCTTTCCGTAGTAAATGTTAAGACTTTGAACCTAAACTCTTTCAAGGGTCAGAGAAGATGGGCAGGAAATAATTCTTATGGTAATGACCACACTTTACCAAATATAAGGGTCCTGGTTCAAGTCTTTTAATATTTCATGTACAGGGGATGTTTGTGAGTTGAAGTGATACTCTGGGTGTCACTCTTCTTTCTGCCACAGTGTGATAATGGAATAAAAAAACCTTTAAAATCCACTAGTTATAACCATACAGGTACAAAAAGTCCTAGTAGGAAGGAAAAAAAATGGGTTAAAGTAAGACATCCAGGTCTTTTAATGTCATTTAATATTAACATTAAAATATTTCTTTAGCTATATTTACTATGTTCCCTTTGTCAGCTGTTTGAAATTGCTCAAGAAATAATGGAGTTAATGAGTGGATACCCTTTAGCAAAACATCTGTATCTGGGATATAACTACTATCAACTTTACTAGTCACAGAAATACTTAAACCATTCTCTTGCAAGCTTTGATATCTTGTACTTAGACAATTAATCCCAGTAGAAAATGATTTTAAAATGAGAGTACTGATATGCTTTAATTTTAATAACTTGGCAATACCATTCTGTCACACACGCACACGCACACACACACATTAAATCTAAATTCTGAGTGTAATGTGACAATACAATTCCGTTCCTCAAGTCAGTCTGATATTGATTTTCTATTACAATACTCTCTCTTTCACTTTGAAGCTTACAATGTAATTGTACTTGTAGACTAAATTAAAAGCAGTTTTGTGGATATATTGGCTTCATATCACACTAAAGGCACTTAAATTTTACTCAGGTATTCTTTATAGAATAAACAAAGCATATGTAATTATATTCTATATAAAAATAAATTGACAGATCACCCAAAGTTATCCTGATCTTTAGAATCAGAAAAATTGGCTATTGCCTCCAAGAAAGTATTAGAAAACACTAGGATATTAGTGTATTAGTTTCCTAACTGGGTATATCATTGTATGTATAAGTTTAGCTTCCTGCTTAATATGAGTCCAATTTTTTTGTTAAATTAAAACATTAGATAATAGTCCATAACTCATAAAAAATGTTTTCAATATAGCTTGTTTGTAACAGAATGAGGCAGAAAAAAACGTACAAACGAAAACACAACTAAACTGCAGCCAAGTTTTTATCTTTTTTAGAATGCAAGCTTATAGCTGAGTGGAATTAAGAATCCTAACACCAAAGACATATACTCTGAACAATTTTGAGAAATAGAAAATTTACAAAGTGACTATTATTTTAGTTCTCAATTATCTGAGGATGTAATTCAGCCATATATTTACTTCTTTGGGTTTTGTTTTTACTTTCTCTTGCAGTAAAAATGTGAAAATTGTGTATAATATAGAAATAGAATGAATTCACTGGGGTGATTTCTTTCAATAAAACATAAGCAACAGGCTTCTCAAAAAGAAAAAAAAAATTTCCATATAAAGGAGTCCTGCTCTGTTTTTTTTTTTAATCTAGATAAAAATACATGTTTTTAAACCTTCTACTAGTCACATGCACTTTTATACCTAGTGTTAACATTATAAAATAATGGAGTAGAAATAAGACTGCTATTGCCTCATCCTTAATAAACAACAACAGTTGTGACCATGTTTGTTTTCTTTCCTCTTAGAACCTCAGGTCGAGTGTTCTTGACAGCTCATCTACAGATTCCCACTAGTAAGTCTACAGGAAGGATGTCTCTGTTTTTTATTTCTGAATAATAATTCCTTCTTTAGGCTATTAATCATTTTTAATTTGAGGTATATAGTTGCCTCTAGTGTATGAATATTCCCTGGGCCTTAGCCTATATCTAGGATCTATAATTTTGTTAGAGAGTGTGCCCTCGGGAAAAGGAACTGGGTTGCCCCACGTATTAGGAAAGAACTCACTAGATTATTGGAGTTAGAAAATTGACATCTCAGGGTTGCTGTCTCTGGATACAATACAAAGTGAAGAAGCAGTGGCAACATCATGTGGCATGGTGAAATTGGCTGTGTTGATTTAGTTCAGTAGAGGCAGTATAACAGGGTAAGGGATCAAGAGGAAAAGTATCCAGAAATACAAGTGTCAGTGGTGCCTTATGGTCTTAGATAATTATTATTATAATCAAGTTAGTTGGGAGGGTGTTTTTCCTTTACAATCCCATGGTTAGGATTTATCATACTAAACTTGCCCTCACCATAGTTTATGTCCTTTAATGACATGTACTAGTAATAATATCTTAGATATTGACAGGAGCAAATGATCCTGGTCTATCTGGACTAAAGATGTATGTAATTTAGTACTTAAAAAAAGTTAGGGGTTGGGTGGTGGTGCACCTTACTGAGCATTGATGTTACAATTTGCAAGGACCCAGATTCAAGTGTCCAGTCCCCACATGCAGGGGGAAAGCTTTGCAAGTGACGAAACAGTGCTTCAGGTGTTTGTCTGTCTTTCTCCCTATGTTCCCCTTCCTCTCAATTTCTGGCTATATCTATCCAATAAATAAAAATTTAAAAAAAGATATTTTTATAAATGTTTTATAAATTTAAGCCCAGTGTTAGAGTTCAGCTGACATACTGAATTAAAAGTGGATTACAAGATTATGAGATAGTAGGAATGTAGTTTCACACAGCTCCTACAACCTGTGTGCCCACCCCCACCACCTCATGGTGAACCTAAAAACTCCCTCATACCTCAGAGTCTTCCTGTCTCCCTTTCTAGTTTTCCTTTCCCCCTCTATCTCTCTCTGTCTTATCAAATAAATAAATAAAATATTATAATAAAAATAAAACAAATTCTCAAGTCAGGTTATAACAATAGGATATTTATAGAAGTCACACTTAAGGTAATGTAAAAAATATTATGAAAATAAAAATATGACAAAATGGGAGTCGGGCAGTAGCAGCGGATTAAGTGCACATGGTGAGAAGCTCAAGAACAGGTGTAGGGATCCTGGTTCGAGCCCCCGGCTTCCCACCTGCAGTGGAGTCACTTCACAGGCAGTGAAGCAGGTCTGTAGGTGTCTGTCTTTCTCTCCCCCTCTCTGTCTTCCCCTCCTCTCTCTATTTCTCTCTGTCCTATCTAACAATGTTGACATCAATGACAACAACAATAATAACTACAACAACAATAAACCAATTATGGCAACGAAAGGGGAAATAAATAAATATAAAAATTAGAAAAATAAAAATTAATTACTCATGAGCTTTGTAGGTTCTTTATTCTTGCCACTTCTTTTCATAGGAGTTGCTTAATCATATAAGCACATAAAATATTGACCTTGATTTCTTACCTTCATTCATATGAAAATTGATTCCTGCATTAGCACTCACAAAATGACTGGCAAATGTAACTTGTGCAGCAACATTTCCATGCATCTAAAGAAAAATACAACACATAGTGCCAGAAAGCAGGAAAATGTAATTAAGAATCATAACCACTCACTGCCATTACCATTCAAGTGGGAATGGATTTCTGAAATGTCTAAAAACTACTTTGACTCTTTCACTGGTAAGTAAATAATAAGAAATCTTTTTATGAATGTCTTATACATTGATATCTTATAAAGCATACTTTAAGAAATTACATATGGGCATTTATTGAAATAACTAAAAATATTGATATTATTTTGAAGGTATGTTTCTCAAACTTACCGATTTAAGTATTTATAGGAAGCTTCCATTTTGTGTTAGTCTACTTACGTAAGGTTATTCTCTCTTCCACCCTCATTCCCTCCCTCCCTTCCTTCCTTCCTTCCTTCCTTCCTTCCTTCCTTCCTTCCTTCCTTCCTTCCTTCCTTCCTTCCTTCCTCTCTCCCTTTCTCCTTGCTTCTTTCTTTCTGCCACCAAAATTATTGCTGGTGTTCAATCTCTGATGAATGACTCCGTGCTTCCAAGGATCATTTTTTCTTTCTTTTTTTATGATATAGAAAGAGAAGGAGATTTAAGAGGAGGAAAAGAAAACAAGAAATAGAGAAACAGTGCTGTTTTATTCTTATGAAATTTGCCCTCTGCAGATAGATACTTGGGGCTTAGTAATGTGTGTGTTCTACTGGCTGTGCATTGCCTAGCCTGGATAATTTCCTTTTTAATTTTAGATGAAGATGAACTATTACACATATGTTATATATTTTAGGAGACATTATCTTCAAATCAGTAAATGAAAACATTAACTATGTTAAATATATATTGTAATTGAGAATACTACACTAACACTTTATTTAAAAATTTAAAATAAATTAGATACAAAGAAAAAGAAAACACTGCTTATTTACAATAGCAGAAATGTGTTTAAATATGCAACATATACTGATTGACAACATTACTTTGTTTTTAAGCATTCTTGTCTCAGAAGAAGAAAGGTACAAGAACATATTGTTAATCTAGACACAAACTGAAGCAGGATTTAAATACAATGAATCACATAGTAACAAACATAACAGACATTAACTTAATCATTCACATAAGCTTCATGTATAAGGTCATAAAAGTAATTAATACAGTAAAAGGAGTGGAAATATCTCCTATCTATTATATATATATATATATTTTAGAGATAGACACTGAGCTTGGAGCTCCTTGTTGAATTAGGAAGTTTCATACCTGAGTGGGCATGTAAGGTGATTTTTAATGAAATAACTGAATTTATTTACTCCCTATCTTGATGTTTTTAATATTTTATTGGCCCACAATGGAAAGCTATAATTGGACTAAGTTGTGATTATTTTTTCAAAACATTGATTCTAAAAATATGTGTCATTTACCTGTGGAAAATTTTAGCATTTTTTTTTAAATGAATCAGTAGTCCAAGTATGAGTGCTTCAGTTTCTCATCTTTACTTCTGTTCTAGTTGCCCAATGACAGATGAATGACTGAAAAAGGTGTGATACACATATATAATGGAGTACTACGCAGTTGTTAAAAAGATTAAGTCATTTCTTTTGCAATTTTGTGGTCAGAACTTGAAAGCATCATATTGAATGAGACAAACCAGAAAGAGAAAGAAATTCAGATTTCATAGATTCATAGAACATGTTTAGGAGTGATTTTCCCTTTTCAGTTTTCTGGAAGAGTTTGAGAAGACAGACACATGTTAGTTCTTCTTGGAAGGGTATATGGAATTCATCACTAAAGCTATTTAGACGTGAGTATACTTGTGAAGATTTTTTTATTTCTGTCCTGGTGATTGGCTTATTCAAGTTACCTACTTTCTCTTTAAGATTGAAAGGTAGTATGATTCTCCAAATGTAGCCATTTCATTTAGATTGTACAATTTATTTGCATATATGTTCATAATACATTATGATTCTTCATCCATGCAATCTCCCCACCTTGGTTTGTAGTGTAAAAAATTCCATTTCGTCCACTCCAGTTGCTTTCTCTAGCCCTCTTTTCTTTCTTTCTTTTCTTTTCTTTTTTTTTTTTTTTTTGTGATGCTAGCCATGTTTTACCTATCTTATGTATCCTTTTAAAGAATCAGCTCTTGGTTTCCTTAATCTTTTGGATCATCTTTCAGATTTCTGTTACATTAATTTCCACTCTTATCTTGATTATTTTCTTCTTCCTGTTGTCATTTGGATCTCTTTGTTCCTTTTTTTCAGTTGGTTCAATTGTGACAAGAGATATATTACTTGAAAGCTTTTCTGTCTGTTAGTATGGGCCTGTATTGATATACATTTCCCTCTTAGGACAATTTTGGCTTCATCATACACATTCTTGTAGGTCTCTTCATTTTTGTTGTTCTCCAAGTATTTTTTTTTGTTTTTTATTGAAGAAAGGATTAATGAACAAAACCATAAGGTAGGAGGGGTACAACTCCACACAATTCCCACCACTCAATCTCCATAACTCATCCCCTCCCCTGATAGCTTTCCCAATCTCTATCTCTCTGGGAGCATGGACCCAGGGTCATTGAGGGTTGCAGAAGGTAGAAGGTCTGGCTTCTGTAATTGCTTCCCCGCTGAACATGGGCGTTGACTGGTCGGTCCATACTCCCAATCTGCCTCTCTCTTTCCCTAGTAGGGTGTGTCTCTGGGGAAGCTGAGCTCCAGGACACATTGGTGGGGTCTTCAGTCCAGGGAAGCCTGGCCAGCATCCTGGTGGCATCTGGAACCTGGTGATTGAAAAGAGAGTTAACATACGAAGCCAAACAAATTGTTGAGCAATCATGGATCCAAAGCTTGGAATAGTGGAAAGGAAGTGTTAGGGAGGTACTCACTGCAAACTCTAGTGTACTTCTGCTTTCAGGTATATATTTTGCAGTAGTTTATGGATATGTGTGAACATAAGCTCTCTCTCACAGAAACTGGCGAATATCTAGGTTATGGGACTTTGTTAGAAAGTGAACTACCTGAGATGAAATTAGAGTGTACTATAAAAGGAAAGGTCTCACCAGAGTAATGAAGCTGAAGGGTTGTCATTCCACACGTGAAGTCTCTGGACACAGTCTGAGGTGAAGCATGTTGAGGTGGCAATCATTGCGTTGGTTAGGTTGTGATTGGCGGATGCAATATTATTTGGTATGGATTGGGAGACGCATATGAGAAAGTGGGCCCTATCCAAGGGTTCCAGGACTGGGGGAAGTAGGGGCTCTATAGTGGAGATGTGAGGTTCCTGCTGTCTTAGGGTTCCAAAAGACAATCGATAGTTAATGTTATCATCACATTATTTGGTAATTGGGTTAACTTTAAAAAGTCCTTTTGTTAGGGTCTGCTGTACAGTATCCAGTATCTTGTATATAGCTGTGCTATTGGATACTTCTAATCTACTTGGTCTAGGCTTTTGAGAGAGTCTGCATATCAAAACACAAACTGAATCTTTTTAATATGTAGGCTGTGTATTTGATATGCAGACTCTCCAAGTAATTTTTAAGTTCTCTTTTGATTTCTTCAGTGACCTAGATGTTATTCAGAAATGTATTGTTAAGTCTCAATGCTTCTTTTTTTTGTTATTAATTTCTAATTTTACAAACTGAGGGTCAGAAAAGATGCTTTTATTATTTAAATCCACATATTTACCAAGGCTATCTCTCTGACCCAATATATGATCAATATTTGAGAATGCTCTATGTGCACTTGAAAAGAGTACATATTCTTTTCCTTTGTGATGAAAGGTTCTGAATATATCTGTCAAATTCATCTCATATATGAATCATTTAAAGCCTCTATTTCTTGATTTTTTTTTTTTTGTCTCTTGCTGTGAGTAGTGTGCTGTTCTCCTTCTATTACTGTTGTGCTATCATTGTCTCCCTTGAGGTAGGTCATCAGCTGCATGCATTATATATGTGTGTGGACTCATATTGGTAGATGACGGTTACATCTTCCTGTTGGATTGATCCCCTGACCAATACATAGTGTCTCTCTCTGTCTCTTCACTTTCTTTGTCTGAAAGTCTATTATACCTAATAGCAGAATAGCTATTCCTGCCATTTTTTTCTGTATTATTGGCTTGGAATAACTTGTTCCAGTCTATCAATTGGAGCTTCTCTTCGTCTTTTCTTCCAATGTATATTTCCTGGACGTATAGAGTAGTTGTATCTTGCTTTTACTCTATAGAGTCACTCGAACGTTTTGATTGGTGAGTTTGAATCATTTGCATTTAGGATAATTATTGATAAATGTACCTTATATGTAGTCATTTTTATTTCTGTTTTAAGGTTGTTTTATATTCTTCATGACTTTTTTCCTGATTACTTTTACATGCTATTTAATGTGAATGGTTTTCTATGATGGTATTTCCTACTGCGCATATGTTTCCTATTTGTCTCTGTGCTATATTTTACTTTGTATTTACCATAGCTATTGTGTCTATATTAGAATATCTATAATAATCTTTTTACAGTAGACCTTAGTTCATCAGCATTTTATTCTATCACCCTGCTCATTTTACATATAAAAGAACAAGGGCAACAAAAGGGAATAAACAAAATAAATATTTAATAAATGTACTTTAAAAAAAAAGAAGTCTCAAATGAAAAGAAGTAAAAGACTGTGGGGTGGGTGGGTGGGGAGAATACAGGTCCAAGAAGGATGATAGAGGATCTAGTGAGGTTGTACTGTTATATGGGAAACTGGGGAATGTTATGCATGTACAAACTATTGTATTTACTGTTGAATGTAAAACATTAATTACCCAATAAAGAAATTTTTTAAAAAAGAAAAGAAGTAAAGGAATTCAAATCCTAATGATGTCATCCATGGTAGAATAGAACCAGGGACACATGGATGACATCATTAGAATTTGAATTCCTTTACTTCTTTTCATTTGAGACTTCTTTTTTTTTAGTACATTTTTTAATATTTATTTTATTTATTGCCTTTTGTTGCCCTTGTTGTTTTATTGTTGTAGTTATTATTGTTGTCATCGTTGTTGGATAGGACAGAGAGAAATGGAGACAGGAGGGGGAAGACAGAGAGAGGGAGAGAAAGACAGACACCTGCAGACCTGCTTCACCACTTGTGAAGTGACTCCCCTGTAGGTGGGGATCCAGGGCTCGAACTAGGATCCTGACTCTGGTCCGGTCCTTGTGCTTTGCACCACCTATGCTTAACCCACTGCGCTATAGCCCTACTCCCTCATTTGAGACTTCTTTCAGTAGTTTATTCAAGGCAGGACTGAAAGTGATGGATCATTTTCTGAGTGCTTGAAAAGATCTTTGCTATCCTTCATAATTAAGTATAATTTAGCAGGATAAAGTATTCATGAATGACAATTTTTATCTTTTAATACTTTTAAAATGTATTTCCACTCCCTGTTTGACTCTAGGGATTGTGATGAGAAATCTGATGACAGCCTCATTGCTCTACACTGTATTTCAGTATCTTCCTTCCCTAGCAGTCAGACTTTTTTTTTTTTATCTTTGCTTTTGAATAGTTTTACTAGGTTGCATCTTGGTGTGTGGCAATTTGGATTCAGGAATTTAAGACTTCCTTCAGCTTCCTAGATGTCAATGTTTTAAAAGTTGCCAGGGTATGGAAAATTTCTTACTATTATTTTTTTTTACTATATTCTTTGCTCCTCTCTCTGTCTCTTCTTCCTTGGAGATTCCAATAACTCTCACATTAAGCTTTTTAAAGGAGTCATCTATTACACAGAGAAGTTATTAATTTTCTAAATATTTCCTCTTTAACAGCTTTAAATTCAGAGTGTGGTGGTTGCATCTTCTAGCCATATTATTCTTTCTTCAACTTGCTTTAATCTATTCCCTAGACCTGCTATCTGAGTCTGAATTGTATTTAAAGTTTCTTTCATTCACACCCATGGTTCTATTTTGAGTTCTCCAGTTTTTCTAAATTTACATCAAATTCAGTTTGGAATTTTTCTTCTGTGTATTGTAACTCTTTGGTGAAATGATCTCTCAATTCTTGAGAATATTTCTGCATATTAAGTTTACTTTCATAATGAGGTTTCTAAATTCTATCTCTGACACTTTTTTTTCCCCAGATCATCGTAAATCTGATCTTTTCTGTAGGCTCTAACATGTATGTCTCTTAGGCTTGTGCTTTTATCACGATTTCAGTTATTGAGCCATAGGCTCTTATCACTCTCCATTATGTGACTCTGCATCTTCCTAATGGACAAATGAGTTTTGGAATGAAATTTTTAACGGTCTGCAAACAGATAGTATTATTTCACAAATCACTGTTGTCACTTAGTTGGGTGATAGCAGTCTTAATGTTCACCAATATTTTTTCTTGTTATTGTTGCTGAATTTATTACACAAGTATATGACAGCTAATTATTTTAATACAAGTAAAATTCATTTATAATATAGGTCATAATGTTTCATGTAACAAATGGTTAAGAGCTATGTAAAATACTCCAAATGCTTTTATTTTTTAAATTTTAAGCCTTTTGATAGATATAAAATAGTAAATTTTAGTGATTAAAACACTTCCAGAAGAGAAATAGTAGCATTTTCATAATCTAAAACATTCTAATACAAACATGAAGAGTCAATTTTTATTTATTTTGAAAAGCTGTATATCACATTCCCCTTTGTGAAAATTTTCTACTGTTATTGTTCGCTTGCAAGGGCACAGTCAATCAATTCCAGTTATTATAAAAGTGACAGGCACAGAATTATTGCCAAGTTAGTGTGGGCTTTCACTTGATTCCTTTCTAAGAATAGCTTTGACTTCCAAGAGTCAGCAAAATTTAAAAATAAGTATTTCTTTCTCTTAAAGAGATGTTATAATACACTATTTAATGTCTTCTGAGTTATAAGTACTAATAAAAAGAAAATCACCTCTATATATGCAAATACAAATATGCATGTATATGTATGTCTATATTTATATACACATATGTATGTTTACACATATGTACATACACACATATAACTTTTTATTAGTGATTTAATAATGATTGACAAGATTGTGGGATAAGCGCAAAGATTTCCCCTTGCAGGTGGGGAGTGTGGCTTGAAACTGGATCCTTGTGCATTATAGCATGTGTGCTCAACCAGATGTGCCACCATCCAGCCCCTAGTCTACCATAATTCTAGATTATCAGAGCAAAATGAAATACCATGAGAGAGATTTATAACACACTAGTCTCAATTTTTAAAATTAATTTATTTAATAAAGAAAAAGAGAAATTGAGTGAGGAGGGAGAGATTAAAGAGGGAGAGAGACAGAGAGATACCTCCAGCAGTGTTTCAATGTTTGCAGAGCTTCCCCCCTGCAGGTGGGGACTGGGGCTTGAACTTTGGTACTTGAGTACTGTAACATGTGCGCTCAACCAGGTGCTCCAGCACTAAGTGCCAGTAGTCTCTTTTATACTACTACTTCAATGGTTAAGGAAGCTAACATTTTTTTTAGATGGGCTATAGTGCTTCACTAAATGAATTCTGTATTCAGTAAACACAACTCAAGCAATGCTTTATAACTATATACATGTATGCATGCATGTGCTTATATATATATAATATATATATATATTACATAGTCACCCATAAAATGGAATTGTCCACGTTTTAGACTTTGTGATGAATCAAATAATAATCACTTTCTACTTTTGCTTTCATTTATTCACTAAATTTCTGACTGGATAGGCTTTTTTTTTTATAACCATTGTTATTGCTCACTGAAAGTATGTACTGACTGATCCTTTGTAAAATAGGTTAAATGCTAATCATAGGCTATTTGCAAAGAACAAGCTGTCATGTACCAGAACACTTCCTTTGGGAGAAAACAAATAGTTCAGACCTAACCTTAAAGAGAGAAATCAACCTATTTGCAGCTTCAACATTATTTTGAAATGAAACAAACCTGCTTGATTCAAATTACTAATACCATACTTATCATTCCTTCCGATTACTGCAGCTGAGTTCACAAATACTACCTGTTCAGTAGAAGCCATTTATAACTCTGGGGTTGGTAAAGTGAAATATTATTGTTTTAGAAGCTTTTGTTATTAAGTCATGCTTTAGTTGAATCCACATATTCTGTTTCAAAAAAAGCAAGATTTGGACTGTGAAGTACCACAGAAGTAAAAAGTAACATAACATACCTTTAAGAAGAATGCATTTTAAAAGAAGCATGTAGACAATTGAGCTTTACACTGACACAGAAAAAAAATATTCTTAATCCAAAAATTGTATATGTAAAGTTTAAGTAACCATAGGTTTTAACGTTAAAGTGCACTGCGTATCTTGTAAATGCTTACATATATGGAATGATACCTCAACAATGATACCTCAACAATATCTTTAATTAGCAGGCATATGAAACTTAATTTCCAGTGAGAATTTCAGACTTAGACAATATATGTTACAGATTTTTATTCATATTCAATCTTAATTTAACTATCGTGGTAGAATTTACATAGGTAAGGGTGAGATTTTGCAATACTAGAGAATAAGTGATCTGACTTGAACCATAACTAGGTCTCTGTAAGACATTGAAGAGTTTTTATTTTCCAAAAACCCTATTCAAGTCACTGCAACATATATTTAGCAGATGTGCTCTCTACAAATATGACAATTTTATTTCAGGAAACCAGTTAATGAGAGCTACATGTAAAATAATACATTTTAATAATATATTATATAAAGTGGTAACTATAGCAACTATATAATTTTATCTTCTTCTGGTAAAATATTATTCAAAATTTATTGGTCATTTTCATTCATTTCCATGTTACTTTGAATGTTTTCTTTAGTGTGACAGAAATAATCTGCATGAAATCATATCTATATAATAGTTTGTGCTGAAATGTAGACAATGTTCCTTTTAAATTTAAGATCAAGTCACAGCTGATTATTGTCACAGCCTTTTTTTAGTTCTACATGTATCATGCAGACAGGTCAAGATAACAATAATATATTTGAACTGAAACAAAAAATAATAGTCAAACACGAGCCAATATTCAAATATCATATTATGATGACAAATTGATAATTACTAGTTTACTAGCAATTTATTAAATCAGCCATATTTTTGAGTGCATATTCAATAGATAAAATAAATGAAAGTATCATGTACAAATTAAAATATAAAAAAGTAGAACTCATTTTGTTTTATTATTGAAGAGATTAGATCTTGCACATGCACAACCTCATCTCTTCTAGAATGAATAAAAATATAATATAACTGTGTTAGAAAAAAATATCTCAAAAACTCAGGAATTTATGTTTTAATCTAAGGAAAAAAATACAAAATCACAATGAAAAAAATTTAAATTAAGTTTCTTTAAAATAAAGACTGTCTATTCAAAAAAAAAATCATAACAAAAGCATGCTATGATGGAGAAAGATGTCCACTGGTGGTGGGTTTGATATGTAGAAACCTAACATTGGGATATGATACCCAGTACATGTGACAACTGTTATAAATTAACATTTCTCCCACTAAAATTGTTGAAAAGTATAAAGTCATACATACTGCATTTGCAACACCTAAAATATTTTCAAACTCTGTAAAAAAATAACTTTCCTAGGATTCTATATTGCTTACATTGGCAAGAGTTTTGTACAGGCATATCATGAAAAGAAGGTCTAGGATGGAGGGTAGATAGAATAATGGTTATGCAAAGAGACTCTCATGCATGAGGCTCCAAAGTCTCAAATTCAAGCCCCACACCCACCATAAGCCAGAGCTGAATAGTGCTCTGGTAAAAAAAAAAGAAGAAGAAGAAGAAGAAGAAGAAAGAAAAGAAGGTCTAGTTGGACCACCATCAATCAAAAAAGTGTTGATAAAATTTTATTATGATTTATCATAAAAAGAATGTGAATGCCATACTTTTTGAATCAATATAAAATTGAAGTTGTCCAACTTCTTATATATTTAATTTTGAATTTTCATAGTCCTTATTTTCATAGATGACCTAATATTTTAGTCAAAATGATCATATAATCCTTTTTTTCCTTGTTTGTAAGTTAAAATTGCTATGACTATGATTTGTCAGATACATAGTTGTCTAATCTGATAATTTAAATGTATTACATTTAGAAATTTTAGAAGTATATATTTTATATGTATATAAATATAAATTACTTATCCTCTAATTTTCTACATGTGGATTCCTGTATTTAAATTTTTTCATTTTAAAATATTCATTTTTCTTATGAACTTTTCCTTTGTTTATTATCATTCCTTTGAGTTCCTGGAATTTCTTGTGGTTCTATATTTACTCAATAACTTACTTTTCTGTCCTTATATTACTCATATTTTTAATGTGATCTTGACTTAATATTTCCAAGAATTCTTTCATTTTATTACTCCATTTACTAGAGTAACTTATATAGTAAGTGCTCAGAACAAAATAATTTTCTTTTTTTCTCTGCTACTTTTCTTTACAAAGTATCATTTGCGTTCAAGTTTCATTTTATCCCATTTTTTTTACTCTTTCTTTCTTTCTTTCTTTCTTTCTTTCTTTCTTTCTTTTTGACAAGTCTCAAACTTAATTTGTTTTAATATGGCCCTGTAATGCTATGTGCTGGGGTAGGGAGTAAGAGAATGAAGAGGCAGTTTTGCACAGGAGTGAAAAATGTAAATTTCCAACTCCAATGAAATACGATAGATCTTATGTACAGCATTTTGATTAGAGCAATATTATTATATTTTAATGATTAATGATAGAAAGAAAAAGTGCAATTGTTATGCTGTCTTATTTAAAATGTCTAACTAATGTAAACTGACTTTTAAGTTATACTGACAGAAAAGCTTATGCTTAATAAAGTTGCATATAAAATAAAGGAATATGAGGGAAGTAAACTAAAAATCAACTAAGACTGATTTGAATAATTACCTTCAATAATTACAGTTGTTTGAGTTCAGTATTTGACCAACATTAAGCTTACAGTAGTTTTTAGAACCCATTTTACTTAAATAAAGATACATTTTAAAAGGGACTGCAATTATACTTACTGTTTGAATTTTACATGAATATTTAACACAGTAATAGTCAGATATATTTATTATTTTCTAGCATTTCCATATTTAAATAATATATTTAACATAGCAAATATAAGCAAAAATATAGTACTATGAATAATTTGTAACAAATTCATTTTAACTTTTGCATGAATAATTCTTTAGTAATCCTTAAGCACATGAAATCTTTTTTGCTCTTCCCAATGCTTTCACCATGTTAATGCCACTTAGCTATGACAAGACTTTTGAAAAATAGATAAAGTCATATTCTATGGAGTGTAGTTCATGGTCTGCTTGGATAAATCTTTGATTTTGTTTTCAAAGACTTCCTCATCTGTCTCACATTGCCTCATGCCCTACAATGTTTTGTGTCTGTTAATTTTTACTGTTACTTGCACTCTTGCTCTCTTTGATCAGTCATTCTTTTACTTACATTATAAATTTTCCTACCATTAAGATTACATTAGTTTTCTGCCTCCTTCTTTTCCATAGTTTAGGATGATCATTTGCTTCAAAAAAAAAAAAAAAAAGACAATTGTAGGATACTCTTTCTTCCATGAAACATTGATCCATATTATATTTCACCTTTTTAATATTTTCCTCTTCCTGCAAATATCTACTACATGATGATATTCTAGACATTCTTTTTTTAAAAAAAATTTATTTTATTTATTTATTCCCTTTTGTTGCCCTTATTGTTTTATTGTCGTAGTCGTTGTTGGATAGGACAGAGAGAATTGGAGAGAGGAGGAGAAGACAGAGAGGGGGAGAGAAAGACACCTGCAGACCTGCTTCACTGCCTGTGAAGTGACTCCCCTACAGCTCGGGAGCCAGGGGCTGGAACCCAGATCCTCACACAGGTCCATTTACGCTTTGCGCCACATGTGCTTAACCCACTACGCTACCGCCCAACTCCCTATTCTAGACTTTCTATGTATAGTGTTCTTATACTTCCATTCATCTGGCAGAGTGCATAATTACAAATTTCAGGACCACTTGGTATTGTGGCCCCCAATTTTACAGATAGTTATATCTTCTGAGCTTCAAAAATGCAAAATCAACATTCAGCATCTTTTGAGATATCAAATACAAGATGCCTGCCACTGAGTCAAGTACCTCAACAAATGACTTCCTCCCTCTTCTCTTTTGGTTTCCTTTTTTAATTTTTTTAATATAGAAATGTCTTCTTAGTGCTTCACTTCCTGGATATCCTAAATATGTTTTCTCTATTTTTCTAATTTTAATAAAACACTCCTTTGATTTTCATAACTTTCCCAAATCATGCTCCCCTCCTTCTTTGACTTGTATATGTCTGAAAGGTAAAAGAAGTCTAGAAAAAGCCTGTAGTGAAAGAAAGCGAAGTGCAATTGAACTTGTGCAGAAGTAAAATGTTTATTTCTAATTACTTTTTGGTATGGAATCTATACTCCTGCCATATTCCATATCATAAATCTGTGATGAAATTATTATAACAGAGGTGCAGTTACAGGCAACTTGTTTAGATATACATATAAGCATATATATGTATTTGTAGATTTGACCTTTTTTAGTTATTATGCATAGAATATTATACTAACCCCCACTGGCCCAGGAAAGGGAGTGGGTGGGAGGGATGGGTCACAGTCTTTTGGTGGTGGGAATGGTGTTTATGTACACTCCTAGCAAAATGTAGACATATAAATAACTAGTTAATTAATTTGAGAGGGGTAAAATTAATTATATGTCTCAAAGTTTTTCAAAACACAAACTGAATCTTTTTAATATATAGGCTATGTAATTGATATGCAGACTCTCTCAAAAGCCTAGACCAAGTAGATCAGAAGCATCCAATAGCACAGCTATATAGAAGATACTGGGTACTGTACAGCAAACCCTAACAAAAGGACTTTTCAAAGTTAACCCAATTACCAAATAATGTGATGATAACATTAACTATCCATTGTCTTTTTGAACCCTAAGACAGCAGGAACCTCACATCTCCACTATAGAGCCCCTACTTCCCCCAGTCCTGGAACCCTTGGATAGGGCCCACTTTCCTGTATGCCTCTCCCAATCCATATCAAATAATATTGCATCCGCCGATCACAACCTAACCAACGCAACGATTGCCACCTCAACATGCTTCACTTCAGACTGTGTCCAGAGACTTCACATGTGGAATGACAACCCTTCAGCTTCATTACTCTGGTGAGACCTTTCCTTTCATAGTATACTCTAATTTCATCTCAGGTGGTTCACTTTCTAACAAAGTCCCAAAACCTAGATATACACCAGTTTCTGTGAGAGAGAGCATATCTTCACAAGTATCTATAAACTGCTGCAAAATGTATACCTGAAAGCAGAAGTACACTAGAGTTTGCAGTGAGTACCTCCCTAATGCTTCCTCTCCACTATTCCAAGCTTTGGGTCCATGATTGCTCAACAATTTGTTTGGCTTTGTATGTTAACTCTCTTTTCAGCCACCAGGTTCCAGATGCCATCAGGATGCTGGCCAGGCTTCCCTGGATTGAAGACCCCATCAATGTGTCCTAGAGCTCAGCTTCCCCAGAGACACACCCTACTAGGGAAAGAGAGAGGCAGACTGGGAGTATGGACAGACCAGTTAACGCCCATGTTCAGCGGGGAAGCAATTACAGAAGCCAGACCTTCCACCCTCTGCAATCCACAATGACGCTGGATCCATACTCCCAGAGAGATAGAGAATGGGAAGGCTATCAGGGGAGGGGATGGGATATGGAGATCGGGTTATGGGAATTGTGCGGAATTGTACCCCTCTTATTCTATGGTTTTGTTAATGTCTCCTTAAATAAAAAAAGAAAGAAAGAAAGAAAGAAAGAAAGAAAGAAAGAAAGAAAGTCTCTGTCAAAAAATGTTTTAACTACTAGCTAAATCTGGATCACAGTTTTAAAACGTCCTAAGGATGTTCAATTGTTCTAAATTTGGAAAGTTCAGAGAAATCACTATAGGTCTTCTTTGTATCAATAGATACACTGGTATATTGCTATTGGAAAAAATCTCCTTTTAAAACCTTTAGCTTAATGATCAGTTAAAAAAAGAAGAAACAAGTAATTAGTATTCTGTGTGTATTATCAAACTGGGTCATGTTTTAAAAAAAAAAAATCTGTGCTGTGTCTGAGGAAGTGACTCAGCAGAATAGTGTAGGATTTGTATGTGTGAGTCCTTGAGTTCAGTTCAAGCCAATAAGTGGTGATGTGAGCAGATTTCTGAAAATAATTTAGTTTTTGAAGATTTTAATTTCAATGTATTCCTTTAATGTATTTATGCAGCTATGTATATATAGGAAGGAGATGAGAGGGAAGGAAAGGCAGAGAAGGAGAGAGAGAGAGAACACCATTCAGTGCAGCATATATAATTTGGAGGATTAAATCTATGACTTCATATCTGTAAGCTCTACACTTTACCATTGAATTACCTCCCTAGTCCAAACATATTAATTTTATGGGGTTAAACATATGCATTGCTTTTCCAGAGTGCAGTTTATAATTCAGAAATTAAAACGTTAGGTTGCAGTGAATATAAAGTGTGTATAAAACACAAGTTAGCACTAGATAGTGATTTTTTTTGTCTTAGTTACGTTTATAATTTTGAGGTTTTTATGGTCTATCTCCTAAGTGAGAGGTAGTCTGGCATATACCCAGAATGAATTTGGAGGCCTTATGCATGCAAGTCCCCAAGACTCTAGGCTAGAGTCTAACCACGGAGTCATTCACTCAAAGCCATTTCAGCTTGAGATTTTAAAATAAAATAGTATCTAAAGGAATGAAACACAGAAAAATAAGTTCATATTCTTACTCTATAAAACTTAAGAGCTCTGGAAAGCAATCTAGCCTGAAGAACATTTAGAATCTTGATTAAAGCTATCTTTTTATGCTCAGCACAGACAACATTATATCAACGAGTTCAGATTCACCATCAGCCATATCCGGATATGGCCTTCAGGGAAATTTGAAGAGACCTATCCAGTTATGTCCAAAAATAGTTTCAATACCCAGACTTCAAAATTATGATGATGAATTTGTGAAAAAGTATATAAGTGTACAACACACTGATAGAAAATTTAGAAATATTGCTGGTAGCTTCAAACCAATGATCAGAGGCAAACTATAGCACTCTGAGGAACTGGTATAATAGCAGATCAAATAGAGTAAGAAACTTCTAGGAAAACTTTTCTATAAAAAGTTAATTTCACTTTGTTTTTAGTGTTGATATCTATTTCACTGTGGTTTTATTTTATAAGTGCACTAAGATGTTGTAGATTTCTGGGTTGTTTTTTTGTTTTGTTTTGTTTTGTTTTGTTTTATCTTTTCACTCATTTTAACAGTTATGTCTCTTCAAAATGTTACTTCTCTCCTGACCCCCCCCCCCGTGAAAAAAGATACACAAGTACCCGAAAGTTTATTATATATTCTAGTATTTAACCTCCATTGCTAATTAGATGGAATTTAAAACATCAAAATATGAAGTTACATATAAACCTTATTGGCTTTTGGAAGTACAACTACTTCCAAGTATATCATAAAACTAATTAATTCAAGTTACCAGATGGAGAAGGTTAAAGTAATAATCTAAATTAAATGTTAAAATGTAAAAGACAAGGAAAGCAGAATGGACGATTATGTGTTCAGAAGCAGCTCTTGTAAAATAAGGCACTTTAGGTCATTGAAATTAGGTTAATTACACATAATGCATAGTATAAATCAGATTTTTCCCTAGCAGTCTCTAAAATTCATGTTCATGAAAAAAATCATTAAACACTGATTAACTTTCAAATCTGATTTAAATAAACCAGAAGTAAGGAGAAAAGTGAAAATCTGCACCTCTATTCATTTAAAAGATATGATCCCAGTGTCAGGGACAGGCATTGTGTTGTATGGAACCATATTCGTCTAAGCAGAGGAAAAGAACAAGTAGATTCTAGATTGAGTAGTGTTATGATAATATATACTCCCTCTATCCTTCCCCACACTGAGCTATAATCTTATGCCAGAGAGGTAACTATTTAACTTTTGGTTAAAAGCTTGTGATACATTGCCAAGAAGAACAAAGTAATCATTTGCCTTTTCGTAATCCTGGCTTTTGACAATTCATACTTAGGGAAATTCTTAGTGCATTCTAAATTCAGTATAACACTTTTCCTTTTATGTGCTCCAGACTAATAGCACAGAGTTTTTTTTTCTTTCAACTTTTACATAATAGGTCAAAAATAATCATGACACTTTTAGAAGAAACTGAGTTGTTGGGGTTTGCTAAATTTTAGCCACAGATTTACAGGTAGTTTGACTCTACCTTTAAAGAAAATGCAACAAAACTATATTTGGGTTATTGATTTGGAAAAATTTTGTCTTGCTTCTTGAAAAATATGAGTATAAATATTTCCCTAGAGATAAAAAGTAATGAGGCAATTTCAGAGGCAAGTCAGAAAATATTATCTTTCAGAAAATAAAGGGATATTGGACCACTTACAGAAGGTTGATATTTAAATGTTAAATACCCAGTCTATCTGAACAGCATCAATCACTACTGATGCCTTCACTGTCAGACCACATACTTATTAGACACACCAGTGAGTATACCAGTGGATACTAGGTGACCTTTAGATTACTGACTCTAGAACACTCCCTTCCGTCATTTGCATGAGATCATATATCAGCCAAGTCAACATCAAAGAGAATGGGGTTGATGGGCACTCTGAGTGAAGTATAATGAAATCACTACACAAGGGTTTCCAAGTTTCAGTCAGACCTTTAGAATGAGAAAAATCTTGGAGTTTCTTTAAGGAATTTGAAATTCTGTTACATATTATGAATGATTTTATGTTCACTGAAATTAACCGGTACACTGTATTCATGCATTAACTAAATGAAAGCATTCAGAAACCTTGTTTCCAGGTAATTTTCCTTCATAGAAAGAAAGAATTCACATTATTTAGGCAGAGCTAATATAGCCATGATAAAACCAAGAAGAGTAAACAATTAGGAATTTAAGGATGATTCTCCATATAGAGCTATGAAAATAAAATAGTACAGCATTCCCTGAACTGTTTGTTCAATTCAAAAAACTAGGAGACGATTCATTGGTAGAGTACATAATTTGCAATTATGAGATCCCAAGTATGGAATACTTCTTAAAAGTCCTAGGTAAGAACTTTAACCAATTAAAATATGACAAGTCACGTACAGGTATTAAAACAATGTATGTAAAGTAGTTCACTTTTTTTTTTAATATTCTATAAAGTTTGAATTTATATACTTATCATCAATTAATATTTTCTCTATTCCTTCCTGCCACACCTGATGGACAAGAACTTCGATTAATTAGAGATACATGATCTTTCTCTCTCTCTCTGTCTCTCTCTCCTCTAAAAATATAAACATACATCTTTTTCATTTCAAAAGCTACTTGAAAATACTGTTACATAGGTCTTAAGTTTAAGGCACTAGTAATGACTAAATAAAAATTAAAAGTTAAATAAAAAAATAAAACCTTTCAAGAGGAACTCATTCTTTGTCTCTACTATCATACATTAGCATGTGATATTGCCTGTTTCCTAATATTTAATGTTAATCCCACTTGGATTTGTGTGATTTAGTACAACTTATGTGAAGTTTTAGATGCATTGATTTATTATTATCTTACCTCACAATAGAAATTTTCAAGTCTTCTTTATTAATATAAAGCATGTCACCTAGCCAACATAGTAAATTTTCTTGTTTAATAATGATACACTTTCATATTTAGAATCTAGTGGTTATTTCTAAAATTTATTCATTCATTGATTTTTTTTTTCTTCCTGTAAACAGTCATTCATTCAGTAAACATATTTAAGCACTTACCAGAATGGTAGGTCTTGACGACTGAGTAAAACTAGTGGTGAGGACTCCCTTCTCTATAAGAACAAAAAAGGGGAATGATACTGAGAAAATTAAGAGAATAAAAGAAAATAAAGGTGATATTACTCATGCCCCAGGATCTGTGCCCAGAAAAGATAATGAAACAAACAACTAAAAGTCGAGCACTTATTTATTTATTCTTTTTTCAGATTAATTAAATAGTGATTTATAAGACTACAGGTTAACAGGAGAATATATTAGCATCATTACCACCACCGAAAGTCTGTGTCCCTATCCCCACCTTTTTTTTTTCTTTCAAAAGTATTTTCAAAGTACTTACTGGAAACCAGACTGTGCACACCTTGGTCTCACACATATTGTAAATGTGAATGAAAGTAATGTGACCTCAGAAACTGGATACATAACTATTTTCTCAACAAATGGTAGGCTCTATTTAGTTCTAGGGAAATAAAAATATCTGGTCTCTTGCATGTATCTGGCACTGCACTGTACAATATTACACATAGTACAAGCCATTTTATATAGTACTTGATGAGACTGGTAGTGAATACAATTTGGGACTTGGCGAAAGAGCTGAAGCAGACATGGTGGGTATAGAAAACTCATGGGAAAGGGAGAAGAGAATGGTTTTATTTTAATTCTCTGTGTATAAAATATTTATATATACTTTAAAATAAATAATATGTTAGTCTCTTTATACTTTTAGGGTGAAATGAATGAGTGAATCATTAATTAAAATACTTTGATATAGAGTTTCCCTATTTTTTCCCACCAAAAAAAAAAAAACTTGATTACTTTTATTAGTGATTTAATAATGATTAACAAGATTGTTGGACTAGAGAGGTATGATTCCACATGATTCCCACCACCAGCATTCCATAACACATCCCCTCTTTTGGAAACTTTCCTATTCTATATCTCTCTGGTGGTATGGACCAAAATTCATGGTACAGAAGGTCAGAGGTCTGGCTTCTTCAATTCAATTCTCTGCTGAACATAGAGACTGGCAGATCAGTCCATACCCCCAGCCTGTTTCTATCTATCCTTAGTGAGATAGGACTCTGGGGGGGTGAGGTTCTAGGACACACTGGTGAGGTTATCTGCCCAGGGATGTCAGGATAGTATCATGGTAGTGTCTGCAGCTTGGTGGCTGAAAAGTAGTAAGATATAAAACAGGGCAAGTGGTTTAATAATAAGGAACCTGAAAGACAGAATACAGCAGATGGGACTAAGGGTCTTGGTGTGGGAAGAAAGCAGGCAGTCCATCTAACATATACTCCGAGGACCCTTGGCTTTAGTCATTTTTGCTTGAGCCCAGTAGCTAATATGCAGATAGGCTACAACTATCGTCTGGGAAGATGGTGTCAGAGTTGAAAACAGGACTACAAAACTGGATTAGGGTAGAGAGTAGCTCCCAAACATGAAAGTATATAAATACTGTGAACTGTTAACCCCACTGATCTTACCTATGGCCTATATCTATTCATATTTAGCACAGGAGCCTGTGTAATCTCTGAGTTCCTGTCAGTATGAGCTTGAAACATTGTATGTTGCACTCATTTCAGTGCTAGTCTTCCTTGAATGATAGTGTAGGTTGTCCCAGTCCCCCTTCAGCGAGTAGGGCAGTCCCTACCATTGTTGTTCTATATTGAGGGGATTTTTTAAAAAATTTAATAGTAGTCTCAAGATTATGCGGTTAGGAGGGCTTCTTAAGCAAGACAGGTTCTATTTTCTGTTTTAGGAAAGTAGTTGGAAGATCCCTAAGGTCAAATGACCTTTATCATGGTAAATGCTGAGATGGAGAAGAAGGTCACACTGTCAGGATAAAGAGGAGGAAATAGCAATTTAAATGAGGTCAGCAAATGCTTCCTTCCAAAAGATATTTCTGTTTGAAAGACAAGGGCATTGTAACCAAAAATAAAGAAATTCTGAGAAAAGGACAGTAAGCATAAAGATGCCTTTTTAAAAAAAATACCCTATTATCAGAAACTGAAGTATACAGATAACTCGAGCAAATTCTTATGTCTGATATGAAAGATTTGGAAAATAGAAAAAAAAAAAACCTGATCAAGAAGGGCTTTCTCATGTGATTATGGAGTTGAACTAATTTCTTTAGTAATCAGGAATCTAAAAGTAAGACGATAGCAGATGATATTTGGTAGCTCCATTTTGGAAAAGGCTATTAGGTCAATTTTAGGTATATTCTAAGGGGCCCATGACTTTACCAATTTTTGCCTGAGTCTGACAGCTAACATGCAGGTGGACTAATAGTCTGTGGAGATGGTGTCATATTTGAGAATAGGACTAAAAAGCTAGATCAGGGAAGAGAGTAGCTTCCAAATATGGGAAAAGTATATAAATATTGCTTACTGTAGACCCCATCAATTTGATTTGGGATCTATATTCAGTGCAGGAGCCTGTGTAACCTCTACTTCCCTGTGGGTCTGAGTTCACATTCTGTGGTCATAACTAGGAACATTCTAGCCTGCACTTACTGCAGAACCCATCTTCCTGGAGTGACAGAGTATGTTGACCCAACCTTTCTTTGGAGAATGGGGAAGTCCCTACCAATGTTGACCCACATTGAGAGCAAGGACCAGTAGAGCCCTACATGAGAGTCTACTACATTGATCCTGATGGAGAGGACCAGAGACAGTGGAGACAGAGATTTGTTAGAGGCATAGGCCTATCATGTCTGTGTAGTAATCGCAAGACTCCCTGACTCTGGTCCCAGGTGATGGGGTGGCCAAATGAGCCATCATTAAAGTATGCTGGTCTCTAGCCCTTCTCTAGCTTTTGTGCTCTTTACTTTGTCTTATAAGGTTAGCCTAGGAGTGATTGAGGGAAGTGAAATGGGAAGTAGATGAGGAGGGTATCTAGGTCTAAGTAGAAACTATTTGATTAAGTACTTTACTGCACCTAATAAAAAAGTGTCCTTTCATGATAGGCCTAGACCTTGAATAAATCCCTCTCTCCATTGTTATCGGTCATCTCCATCAGAAACAACACAATAGACCCCTTTGTGGGCCCCTGTTACCCTCAACTTGGATCAACAATGGTACATAATGTTCCATCCTCCAAAGGGAGGCTGGACAACATACTCTATGCTCCACCTTAGGACGATGGGTCCTGATATTGGGGCATCTTGGAACATTCCTACTCAGAATGTGAGCTCAGATCTACAGGGATGCAGAGGTCACATAGGCTCCTAAGCTGAATATGAGCTCCATATCACATCAAATCGATGGGGTTTACAGTCAACAATATTTATACCCCCTTCCCATATTAAGGAGCTACTCTCTTCCCTGATCCAGCTTTCTGGTCCTTTATGCAGTCATGACATCATCTCCTCAGACAATAACTTGGATCCACCTGCATATCAGATTTCAGGCTCAGGGAAAAAAAAACTTACTATAGTCTTTGGAATATAACTCAAATATACCTACTAGCTATCTACAAAACAGAGAACCTCCACCTCTTCATCTTCACTATTCCAGCCTTTAGGTTGATGATTAGTCAGCAATTTATTTGGCTTTATATGTTAACTCTCTTTTCAGCCACCAGGTTCCAGATGCCAGTATGATGCCAACTAGACTTCCCTGGACAGACAGCCCCACCAGTGTGCCCTGAAGCTCTGATTCCCCAGAACCTGCCCTACTAGAGAAAGAGAGAGGCAGGCTAGGAGTATGGATCAACCTGTCAACACACACATTCAGCAGGGAAGCAATTACAGAAGCCAGACTTCCCACTTTCTGCACCCCACATTCACCCTGGATCCATACTCCCAGAGGGATAAATAATAGGACAGCTATCAAGGGAGGGGATGGGATACGGAGTTCTGGTGGTGCGAATTGTGTGGAGTTGTATCCCCTTACCCTATGGTTTTGTCAGTATTTCCTTTTTATAAATAAAAAAATTAAAAAGTATATTTTTTTAGGTCTTTCTACTTACTTCACTTCCTTGCTTCACTTATTGAGACACTGCAAACTATTGTGCACTTTTAAATTAAGGAATATATTTTTCCTTAACTTATGGATACATGTGTTCTGTCTCATGGGCCCTGGTCTATATCTAGGTTCTGTGACTTCATTAAGAAGTGCACCAACTGATATGAAATTAGGGGGTCTTATGAGACAGGAAAGGTCTCACCAGAGTTCTGGAGCAGAATGGTTGACATTGTATGTCTGGCATCTCTGTACAGAACCTGAAGTGAAATGTGTCGAGATGGTGCTGGTTGCATTGATTTGGTTGAGCTCAGCAGATGCAGTATCAGTAGCATAGATTGAGAAAACCATGTAGAGGTTCCAGGACTGGAAGAAATATGGGTATTATAGAGAATGGGGAAGATTCCTGGGATCTTAGAGCTTAAGAAGGCTACAGTTAGTTATTATTGTAACCAAGTTATTTGGGAACTTGGTTTACTTTGAAAATCCCATGGTTAGGATTTGCTGTATCGTACAAGACCTTACCTTGATTTATACCATTTAATGCTATTTACATAGAGCTGTATCTTATATAGTGACATGGCCAGTTGCTTCTGGTCTCCCTGGTCTAAGACTATAGGTGACTTAATATTTCAAGTAAGTAGTCATTTTTAGAAATATATACAACTGTTAAATTTCAATTAGGTTAATAATGATTTGAAATCTTAAGTGCTTAGATTGAAAGAATATATCATCAGAACTGGGATCTATGCAACAAAAAGTTTGAGGCTGTCAATCTATTTCCCCCTCTCATATTGATTAAAGTCATTTAAAAGATTATATATTAGTAGGGGTGTATATTAACACCATTCCCACCACCAAAGGTCTGTGTCCCTACCCACACACCCCCCCATAGTGAAGCTGAAAATCTACCCTCACCCTCCACCCAGAGTTTTTTACTTTAGTGAAATACTCTAATTTCAGTCAAATTTTTGCTTTTCCCTGCCTGTTATTCCTTCTCAACTTCTGTTTATGAGTGGAATCATCTCATACTCATCTTTCTCTTTCTGGCTTATCTCAACATAATTCCTTCTAGCTCTATCCAAGATGGGTCAGAGAAGGTGGGTTCACTATTCTTAAGAGCTGAATAGTATTCTATTGAGTATGTATACCACAATTTGCTCAGCCATTCATCTGTTGGGCACCTGGGTTGCTTCCAGGTTTTAGCTACTATGAGTTGTGTTGCTATGAACATAGATGTACACATATTTTTTCTGGTTGGGTGTTATGAAGTCCTTGGGGTATAGACCTAGGAGAGGAATTACTGGATCATACAGAAGGTCCATGTCTAGCCTTGTGAGAGTTCTCCAGACTGCTATGCACAGGGGTTGGACAAAAAAATATTGAAGTCTATGATTTTAGGTGCCATCTCTGTTCTGTCACTTAGTGATTATGTGACTGCTAAAATTTACTTAAGCATCTCAGACTAAATTTCTTTTATGCAGCCTTATTTATAATAATAGATGGACTACATGTGATGCATAAATTGTAAAAAAAAGAAAGAAAAAAAGAAAAGAATGCTGATTTTAAAAGACAAAAATTTCTGTACTCCAAACTGTTTGTGCTAATTATTTCATGTGAATATTTATAAACAGGCTTGTAAGAACAAGAGAAAGATGGAGAGATAGCATAGTAGTTATGCAGAAGACTTTCACGTGTGAATCTCAAGAGTACCCAGGTTCAATCACCAGTACCACCATAAGCTACAGTTGCTAAGTGCTCTGGTTTCTTTCACATTGCCCTCACATAATCTGCAAGGCATATTTAAATATAAATACAATATTATTACAGACATAAAGCTGGGAGAGTGTCTTTTAAAATGTAAAAAAAAAAGCTTCAAATTCTAAGTATTAATTTTCATGGTATTTACTATGAATTAGTTGTTATTTTTAAGTACAATGACTTTTCTTTGCATGGTATTTGTCTTCAAACCTAGACATGAAGTGCTTGTTATTATATGGAACGTAAATATGATGTTTGCCAAGTAAATAAACACAACAGTTTGTGTGCCATTCTATAGTGGAGACATTTTCTTTTCTTCCTTTCTGCCAAAAAAAAAAAAAGAGTTGCTTTTTTATTTTTCATACTTGAATATGTACAGGTAGTGTTTTAATATGTAAATGTACTTTTTTTCGATGTTAACTACTTTTTAAAATTGAACTTTGAAAGTGGTATCCTTAAGAAATCACCTACCGGGGGTCGGGCGGTGGCGCAGTGGGTTGAGCGCATGTGGCGCAAAGCGTAGGGACCGGCGTAAGGATCCCAGTTCCAGCCCCCGGCTCCCCACCTGCAGGGGAGTCGCTTCACAGGCGGTGAAGCAGGTCTGCAGGTGTCTTTCTCTCCCCTTCTCTGTCTTCCCCTCCTCTCTCCATTTCTCTCTGTCCTATCCAACAACGAATTGCGTCAACAAGGGCAATAATAATAACCACAACGAAGCTACAACAAGGGCAACAAAAGGGGGGAAAAATGGCCTCCAGGAGCGGTGGATTCATGGTGCAGGCACCGAACCCAGCAATAACCCTGGAGGAGGGGAAAAAAAAAAAAAAGAAATCACCTACCTCTTTCTTTTTATATACAACACCAGAAACTTATTAAAAAATTGACAAAAACTGAGGTTTTCTTTCAACCTCAATCTCATTTATTGTTTAATCAGTCTGTATTCATACATACTTTTGATTTAAGGTTATGACAAATATAGTCCTCTAGATTTTCATCAAACAGATATTACTCACAGATTTCAAATTAAAAATAAAATATGCCTATCATATTTGGCATATATGTAAATACCATAGTGATGATTAGCAAATAGATAGTATTTCTTACATTTTGAAAGTGGTCTGAAAGGCAGTTAAGTATTACCTTACTATCACCCCAGTTCTTCTGTAGGAAGAAGTAAGCAGCAAAGGCATCTGTACCACCACATGTGGTATTAAATATTTAATACTATTACCTGTGATGTTAAACACTTAACACTGCTAACTTGATTTGAAATTCTTGTTATCTTTGCCTGCAAGCATTAAATGTTAGTGAACAGTGGTGCTATTTGCTGGCTTTAGCAATAGTTCATGCTGTTCCTAGAAATAACATTTCCTGAACTGCCAAAATAGCACATGGCCCATAACGGATAAGATGGACTTGACAATTAAGCCATCTGCTTGCTGGCATCTCTAATTTTCCTGCTTCTTTCTCAGCTTTGCTGCACAACTCAAGCATGCCCACAATTTCGAAGGAAGCTTAGAAAGGAGAATGTTCTCTGTCATAGTCTCTGGATGAATTTTAACCAATAACTAACAGGCTGAGTAGAAAGTTTTCACATGGAGTTGTGTACAACTCCACACAATTCCCACCACCCAATCTCCATATCCCATCCTCTCCCTTGATAGCTTTCCCATTCTCTATCTCTCTCGGAGTGTGGACCCAGGGTTCTTGTAGGTTGCAGAAGGTGGGAGGTCTGGCTTCTGTAATTGCTTTGCTATACTACTAATGTATAGAATCTGTTAAATGTGCCCAAACAGTTGCTCTATACCAAAAAAAAAACAATGAACTGGGGATTCAGACATAGTTTTAATAGGACAAAAAACTATCAAGTCACTTAGATCTAACTCTACTAATAAAATTACCCTCCTGCCTCAAAAAACATTTTTAAACTATGACTAAAGCAAAAAGATAACTCACTTTATTTTATTTTCCAATTTATTTTGCAGACTAAACTGCAGACAAAAAAACTCTATAATTAAGTTTTCTTTGTCATATTGACTTTCTAAGAGTAAGCAATATGATGTCTGACAATTGCATTTAATATACTTCATTGTTTTCTCTGATGATGTGATATTATTTAACTGACTGACTCACTTTTCTTTTTATAAAACATTCTTGTCTAGTCCACTTGTTTGTTTTCTCATAGTTTCTACTTCAGGATGTAGCCTTTGATATATTCTAGAATAGTGCTTATCAATGAATTAAAATTCAGTAATTTAGGCCTGTGATTATGTATTGATTTATATATAAGATAAAATTAACACTGAGAATTTCTTTCTTTCAAAGAGTATATGCAGTTTATTTTTTATTATTTAATTATTTATTTAAGAAAAGAGACATTAACAAAACCGTAGGATAGAAGGGATACAACTCCACACAATTCCCACCACCCAATCTCCATATCCCATCCCCTCCCTTGATAACTTTCCCATTCTCTATCCCTCTCGGAGTGTGGACCCAGGGTTCTTGTAGGTTGCAGAAGGTGGGAGGTCTGGCTTCTGTAATTGCTTCCCCGCTGAACATGGGCATTAACTAGTTGAGCCATATTCCCAGTCTGCCTCAACACTGAGAATTTTTACTGGGATAAAAAGTTCATGAGCTTTGGAAAATGTGTGTTGACTTTAGTTGTTATTTGAATATTCAAGAATATTTCAATGTATTTCTTTTAAGGAGAACAGCACAGTAGCTACACAGAACAACCACAATTCTAGAATGTGGGAAATGAGAGCTTTTAAAACAATCAAGAAATATACAAAGAACACTTTAAAGTCAGCAACAAAAAACAACTCTATCTAAAAGTGGAGAGAATATTCACCAGTGAATAAATCCATTTTGGGTGGTACACTTCCTAGCAAAGTCTCAAAAACTTAGACATAAACCAGGATCCATGAGATATGTATATGTACACATGTACCCATAGGTTAGGGGAGAATATATACCTTAAAGCAGAAGTACACAATAGTGTTGTTTTTATCTGGGCTGGCTTCACAGGCGGGTAACAGAGATGACCAGAGACACACGGCTGAGCTGAGAACGTAGTTTAATCTTTATTCACGAGTGGGCAAACATGTGCTCCTCCATCTTTCTCCTCCGGCGGCAGAGAGGGACTCCTAAAATAATTACCACACAGATCTGTCCTGCATCCTTCTCTTCCGGCGACTGCGGCAGGAACTCAGGAAGTACATAGGATAGGGGGCGGGGAGAAGTGAGTAGCGCGAAAACTAGCAAGGGCTAAGCCAAATCTTCTGGTGGGGATGAGTGAGACCAAACCAAAGTGAAGCATAGCAACACAATAGTTTGCAGTGAGTCAATGAATGCATCAAGCAAAAAGAAAGGCCTGAAAAAGACATCATAAAGTACCTAATGAAATAGTTTCCACTTAGACATTGATTCCTTCCTTATCTATTTCTCATTTCACTTCCCTCAATTGCTCCAAAGCTAACCCTGTCAGACAAAATAAGGACTAAAAAAGCTGGAGAAGGTCAAGAGAAGAGAATAATTTAGTAATGACTCTTTTGTCACTACCAGGACACCCCACCAACTGGGGCCATAATCAGGGATCCTGGGATTCCCACACAGACATGATGGGCCTAGACCTCTAACAGATCCATCTCTCCTCTGTCATTGGTCATCTCCATCAGGAACAACAAAATGGACCCCTATGTGGTCCCCTATAGGGCCTGGCCCTCAGTGTGGATCAACAGTGGTAGGGACTGTTCCATTCTCTGAAGGGCGGGTGGGCAACATATCACTAGAGGAAGATGGGTCCTGAAATTAGTGCAGCCTGGAATGTTCCTAGCCCTGACTACAGAATTTGAGCTCAGTCCTACAGAGATGCAGAGGTTACGTAGTTTCCTGTGCTGAATATGGGCCCCAGATCAAATTGATGGGGTATACAGTTAACAATACTTATATACTTTCCCCATATTTAGGAGTTACTCTCTTCCCTGATCCAGCTTTCTAGTTCTTTTTCCAACTATGACACCATCTCCCCAGACAATACCTTGGCTCCACCTGCATATTAGATGTCAGAATCAGGCAAAAACTAGTAAAGTCATAGACCCCTTGGAATATACCTAAAATAGACCCACGAGTTTCCAAATTGGAGACTACCAAATCTTCACCTGCAATATTCTTGCCATTAGGTTCATGATTAGTCAATGTTTTAAAATTTTTTAATCTTTATTTATTTATTGGAAAGAGATAGCCAGAAACTGAGAGGGAAGGGGGTGGTGGAAAGGGAGAGAGATAGAGTGACACCTGCAGCACTGCTTCACCACTTGTAAGTTTTCCCCCTGCAGGAAGGGACCAGGGGCCTGAACCTGGGTCCTTGTGTACTGCCACATATGTGCTCAACCAAGTGTGCCACCACTTGCCCCCAGTCAACAATTTGTTCCTCTTTATATCTTAACTCTTTTTCAACCACCAGGATTCAGATGCTACCATGATACCAACATGACTTCCCTGGGCAGATGACCCCTTCCTGTGTCCTAGAGCCCCACCTTCCCAGATGTCTGCCCCACTAGGGAAAGAGAGAGACAGGCTGGGAGTATGGATCAACCTGCTAACACCCATGTTCATCACAGAAGCAATTACAGAAGCCAGACCTTCTCCCTCTGCACCCTATAATGATACTGGGTCCATACTCCCAGAGGGGTAAAGATTGGAAAGCTTTCAAAAGAGGTGATGGAATTTGGAGTTCTGGTTGTAGGAACTGTACCCTTCTTATCCTATGATGTTGTGTATATTTCCATTTTATAAATTAAATTAAATTTTAAAAGAATATATATATATTTAAGGAGGTACACCACTTCTGTTTTTTGATATACACTTAGACATATTGACCAATATTATTTTGGGGCTCAAAGCATGCAGGATTCAACCATTGCCAGGGGTATGTATTTTCTTTCCATAGAAGGTGAGAGAAAAGGAGAGGTATGGAGAGAGAGAGGAGAGAGAGAGAGAGAGAGAGAGACTCATAGCACTGCTCCACTACTCATGAAATGTTCTTGCAGATGGGGACCCAGGATTTGAAACCATATCCTCATGCATTCTACCTGATGAGTCACTACTTGGTCCCAGAATTATGTTATAAGGGGGGGGAGGAAGAGGAAGGGAAGAGGACTACTAAAGGGAACCCTTTGCACTGCTGGTGGACATATAGATAGGCCCAACCCTGTGTGTGGAGAGCATTCTGGAGAACTCTCCAGTTAGAAATGGACCTCCCCTATAACATGGCAATTCCCCTCCTGGGGAATATATCTTAAAGAATCAAACACACTCTTTCAATCAGATATGTATACCTGTGTTCATAGCAGCACAATTTGTAATGCCCCAAACTTGAAAGCAGCACAGGTTTCTTTTTTTTTTTTTCAGGGGTTGGCCTCAGGACCTCATTTTTTTAAATTTATTTATTTATTTATTTATTTTATTATTTTATTTAAGAAAGGATTAATTAACAAAACCATAGGGTAGGAGGGGTACAACTCCACACAATTCCCACCACCCAATCTCCATATCCCACCCCCTCCCCTGATAGCTTTCCTATTCTCTATCCCTCTGGGAGCATGGACCCAGGGTCATTGAGGGTTGCAGAGGGTGGAAGGTCTGGCTTCTGTAATTGCTTCCCCCGCTGAACATGGGCGTTGTTGACTGGTTGGTCCATACTCCCAGTCTGCCTCTCTCTTTCCCTAGTAGGGTGGGGCTCTGGGGAAGCTGAGCTCCAGGACATATTGGTGGGGTCTTCAATCCAGGGAAGTCTGGCCGGCATCCTGATGGCATCTGGAACCTGGTGACTGAAAAGAGAGTTAACATACAAAGCCAAACAAATTGTTGAGCAATCCTGGACCCAAAGCTTGGAAAAGTGGAGAGGAAGTATTAGGGAGGTACTCACTGCAAACTCTAGTGTACTTCTGCTTTCTTACTTTGGTGCCATACTCCAAACTCAGTCAATTTCTGCTTTGCGTTTCTACTTCTTCTTCTTTTTTTTTTTTTTTACATGCATAACATTCCCCAGATTCCCATTTAACAATACAACCCCCACTATTTAATTCATCATTTTTCATGGACCTGTATTCTCCCCACCCACCCACCCACCCCAGAGTCTTTTACTTTGGTGTAATACTCCAATTCCATTTCAGGTTCGACTTGTGTTTTCTTTTCTAATCTTGTTTTTCAACTTCGGCCTGAGAGTGAGATCATCCTGTATTCATCCTTCTGTTTCTGACTTATTTCACTCAACATGAATTTTTCAAGGTCCATCCAAGATCGGCTGAAAACGGTGAAGTCACCATTTTTTACAGCTGAGTAGTATTCCATTGTGTATATATACCACAACTTGCTCAGCCACTCATCTGTTGTTGGACACCTGGGTTGCTTCCAGGTTTTGGCTATTACAAATTGACAGCACAGGTTTCTAAGTGGCCAAGTGGCCAAGAAGTTTGTGGTATATAAACACAGTGGAGGAATACTACTCAGCTGTTAAGAATTAAAAAAAAAAGAAATCACCTCTTTCCCTCATCTTACCTGGAGCTATAAGAAATCATGTTAAGTGAGATAAGCCAGAGAGAAAAGGATGTCCTGGAGAACTGTAATGAATGGAATCTGCCTTTCTTTGAAGTGCAGAAGCAATGACCTTTGGTACCCCATGACCCTCTGCACATTGAAATTGGCTTCTACTTGAAATCGTACCATTTGATTCTTGGACCATGTTACTAGAATTACATGTTAATCTATGGTTTATGTTTTTCTAGAAGGATATTAGTCTACTAGAGAAATATCTAATTTTTTATAAATAAGCCCAATGAAAATAAACATTTCACAGCAATACTACACTGTGCATATCTGATTGAACCTATTTCATTGTTACCTTCAGAATGAAATATTTCATGTTCTTTGCAGTAGAAATAAATGTTTCCTAGTGTCACAATTAAAAATAGTAAATAATAAATAATTTGTTATACTTACAAAAGATTCTACAATTTTTGCAAGAAAATTTGAATTACATAATTATGTTGTCTTAAATACCTGGAGTAATTGCAGTTTGCAATACATTCCAAATATTTAACTCAAAGAGACAGTACGAGATTTAGAGGATAAAGTAATATATTCATCAACACTGTTTGCATAATGGTGTTAAGGTATAATTCTGTGTCCTTAAACTACTTTGAAAGTAAATATTGTGGGGGTTTAGGTGGTTGCGCAGTGGTGCTAAGCACAAGCACCAGCATAAGGAGCCAAGTTCAAGCCTCCTGCTCCCCACCTGCAAGGGGCGTCGCTTCACAAGTTGTGAAGCAGGGCTGCAGGTGTCTTTGTCTTCCCCTCCTCTCTCCATCTCTCTGCCCTCTCCAACAACAATGATGGCAATAACAGCAACAAGAGCAACAAAAGGGAAAAAATATGCTCCAGGAGCAGTGGGTTCATAGCACAGCACCCAGTCCCAGCAATAACCCTGGAGGCAAGAGAAAAAAAAAGTTAAATATTGTGTAAGTATGTGCAGTGTCAATTCAAATGTTAAGCTCCTGTTTTCTTTCCTCCTTCTCCTCCTCCTCCTCCTCCTCCTCCTTCTTTGCCTCCAGGGTTATTGATGGGGCTCAGTGCCTGCACTACAAATTCACTGTTCCTGTAGGCTACTAACCACCCTTTTGGAAATTTTATAAATAAGCCCAATGAAAATAATTTTGTTGCCCTTTTTGTTTGTTTGTTTGTTTGTTTATAGTTGTTGTGGTTATTATTATTGTTGTTATTGATGTCTTTTTTGTTGGATAGGACAGAGAGAAATGGAGAGAGAAGGAAAGACAGAGAGGGGGAGAGAAAGATAGATACTTGCAGACCTGCTTCACAATCTGTGAAGCGACTCCCCTCCAGGTGGGGAGCCGGGGGCTCAAACCAGGATTCTTAGGCCAGTCCTTCCACTTTGTGCCATGTGTGCTTAACCCGCTGCACCATGGCCAGGCACCCTGCTCCTGTTCTCTTAAACATTATTTTTGCTGACTCATGTAGATTATATAGTCCTTTGCACCACCTTATCTCTTCTTACTATAATGCTTCACATAGATAGATGTAAACAAATGATTTGCCACCATCAGCTTTCAGTAAACCTGTCATTAAAGTTATACAGCCTATTTCAATATTCAGACGAAACAAGAAGTCATAAACTTAATTCCTAAATTGTTTAGAAAAATGAATACCAAGTAGGCTAAATTCAAGTCATAGATATATTACAGATTCACAAAGTAAATATGTACTTTGTAGATTTCCAAAATGTTTGCTAAATCTTCTCAAAGTTCGTCAAGTCTTGTAAAATCCCCAAATCACTTATGTGAAAAACTTTCAATGTACTCACAAGACATTAAGATAGAATTCCTATTTTATTCTGATTAAATTCTAGTATTTACTTGATTAAAACAAATAAGAGTGTTGATTTCAAGATTTTTTTTAACTATTTTTTATTGGATAGAAACAGTCAGAAACCGAAGGGAAAGGTGTGATAGGGAGGGAGAGAGACTGAGAAACACCTAAAACACTGCTTCAGCACTCGTGAAATGTTCCCCCTGCAGGTGGGGACCTAGGGCTGTAACCCCAGGTCCTTGTGCATTGTTTATTATTATTATTATTAAAATAATATTAAATTATTTATTAATAATATTATTAAAATATGACAAAACCATAGGATAAGAGGGGTACAAATCCACACAATTCCCACCACCAGAACTCCATATCCCATCCCCTCTCCCTATAGCTTTCCTGTTCTTTAACCCTCTGGAAGTATGAACCCAGGGTCATTGTGGGCTAGAGAAGGTGGGTGCTTTCCCCTCTGAACATGGGTGTTGACAGGTCAATCCATAGTTCCAGCCTGCCTCTCTCTTTCTCTTGTGCGGAGGGGTTCTGGGAAATTGGAGCTCCAAGATACATTGGTGGGGTCATCTGCCCAGGAAAGTCTGGTTGGCATCTTAACAGCATCTGGAATCTGGTGGCTGATAAAAGAGTTAACATATAAAGCCAAAAAAGGTTGTTGACTAATCATGAACATAAAGGGTGGAGTAGTGCAGATGAAGAGTTGGGGTGTCTTCGTACTGTAGATAGCTAGTCTGTGAGTCAGTATGAAGTTCATAATGAAATAGTGTCTACTTAGACTTAGATACCCTCCTTGCCTATTTCCTAGTATATTTCCCTTACTCACTCCCAAGCCATCCTAACCAAAGCAGGGACTTCAAAATCTGAATCTTTAACAATGAATCTTTAGTCACTATCAGTCCACCCTATCAGCTGGGGCACTATTCGGGAAGTCCTAAGATTCCCAAACAGACATGATGGGCCTAGACCTAGAATAGATTCCTCTCTCCATTGTTACTGGTCATCTATATCAGGAATAGCAAAACAGACCCCTTTGTGGGCTCCCATAGGACCTTGCCCTCAACTTGGATCAACAATAGTAGAGAATGTTCCATCCTCTGAAAGGAGACTGGACAACATACTCTATGCTATACCTGAGGAAGATGGGTCCTTGTGCATTGTAGTATGAGCTCTCAACTAGGTGCCCCAAAACCCAGCCCCAGGAATTTTCTACTATGGCAGAAAATGTAGTCACTATCTGATAAGTAAATTCTAGGACATTCTAGCTTTGTTTCTATTTTTATTCTAGTTTGGCTTTAGAAGATTGCTTATTGTATCTATTTGGAGGAATGTGTTTCATGCTGTGTCCTTCATTAAGAAGATTAAGTACTTGATCAATCTATAACCTCTTAGCGCATCTCGTTAAGTTGGTAATTTATTCATCAAAAATACACTCCTAAAATGTGTTGCAATTGAAGTGCTGGTGTTGATCCAAGAAGGCATGCTGTGTAGTGCCATGAACCTCATCACGTAGAGTAATGTGCCTATATCAGGAGGAAAGGAATACCATTGTAATATGATAGGTTTAGAAAAGTTTGTCTTTCTACTTCCAATCCACATGAAATCTTTCAAGATTCTCTTACTGTTAATCTTATAAGTAGTAAAAATTGTGTAAAATTTTAGCACTTGGAAAGTTTAACATAATAGAAATGTTTGTTAATGAATTAGTACATTCTGAATAATTGATTCTATTTGGAAGATTAAAGAAATACAGTAACATTCCAGCTAGAGAAACTCATTAAAATCAAAACCATCTTTAAAATTGTAATAAATTACTCTTATGTTTAATAAAAAAGTTTTATATCTTAGATATAATTGCACATATTGTATGCATACATACTTTTAAGTCACTACATCAGACTACTTAATACAAAATTAATATATACCAGTATATGTGTATATGTAATTGCATATATATTTTATTTTTATATATAATATTATTTAAGATAACCACTTTGAACTTCAATTTTTCAGAGAATATTAAATTCAGATATTCCAAACCTAAAGTTTTCTAATGATGAATCCACATTAAGCTCTTCTATAGTAACCAAATTTTATGTGGTCCTTAAGATTCTATTCAGCATAAAACCATCATATTTTTAGTATGCAATTAATCTTTTCTTTTCTCATTCTAGTAGACACATGCCCATCTGCTACTCATCATTCTTACTGTTTAGCAAGGCAAAGAAAGTACCTTCTCTGTGTTTCAAGTCTCACCATGAATAAAATCTGAGAAGTCTTATAAAAAGTAATGAGGAAGGCTAAAGGGAAGTAAAGGAAAAAAGAGAGAGAGGTAATGTCAAAGGCAAAAACATAAAAATAAAAATTTTTATTTAGCTGAGATTATTCCAACAGGGAGATCCAGAACTCAGTCTTAACAGTGCCATTGTACCCTAATCTTGCAGAGAGAAGACAAGGTTAAGTTGGGATGATTTATAGTTAGGTCCCTACCTCTATGCCCCGCCTTTTCAAAACAGAGAAGTTTAGGACAGTTAAAAATGAAAACGTTTGTCACTGTGTCTAATAGTTCCACCATGGTTTAAATATTCTAGTCTTCGTTAATTATTCATGAAGCAAGGATGGAAAGCTGGACATTTTATGTCTGATTATGTCAACAGATTGTAGTGAAGAAAGGAAAAATGTGAGCTTGGCATTGTCATGGGCAAAGAAGTTGTCTCTGAACCTACAGATATGATGAGAAAGAGTGGACAGAAGGTCTTACTAACATTACTTGAGGAAAGATGAATCTTTGAGACAGTTCTTTCTGTTAACACACACACACACACACACACACACACACACACACACACACACACACACACACACAGGAGAATAAAAGCTTGGTGCAGGGTATTCTTGATTCCGTTTTACGGAATAGTTGGCTCAGGTGAAGTTCCTTACTGTTAAGAGGACAATGAAACAGAAAGAAAAATAGGAGTTGTGCTTAGAAACTTTGCTTTCTTTCTCTACGTTAACTCTAGTAAAGTTTTCAATCATTTTATTAACTAAAGTATATTCTTCAAGTGTGCTCTTAGCATCTCCACCCACACTTTATAATTAAGGATGATTTAAACTTCCATAGACATGAAAAAATTATATCAATCAAGTAGCCCATACCTTCAATTGGTGAAATAAAAATAATTGGGCTCATAGAGCTTTCCCCAAATTTATAAAATTAGCAGCTTTTAAAACCAGGACTAAAATTTTAATTACCTGACTCTAATTTAATTATCATTGCATGACAGCACATGAAAGTCACTATTTAGAAATAAATGACAATATTCTCATAATATGACCATTAGAATAGATTAAAATTGGAACAGACAAAACATAGACTATCAAAAAGCTATTTGTAATTAAGGATAAACCTTAAATAACTGCAACAGTGCTGAAAATATGCAAAAAATATCCAATTAAATGTCAAAGTCAATGTAAAATTTTATCACTCTTCAAAGATAAATAACATTTTATATTTTTCAAGTGATTTTTTTAAAGTTCTTTCAATCCTGGGGCCTAGAGATAATTTTATTTTTTTTTACCTTGTGTTTTACCTTTATTTATTTCTCAAATTTTATCAGTAAGTGACATCATCTAGTATTCATACTCTCTTTCATTTTCTCATCCAATATGAGGTACAGTATTTTAAAGAGTAAATATTTTATTAAGAATACTCATTGTTCTAGTTGATCAAAAAATTCAAATGCAACATAGAGATTATTTTAATATTACAAAGTATTTGTAATAGTTGTTGAGGCATTTAGAAATTACAATAATAGGGAGTCAGGTGGTAGCACAGTGATTAAGTGTACGTGGTGCAAAGTGCAAGGATTGGCATAAGGAACCCAGTTTGAGCCCCCGGCTCCCCACCTGCAGGGGTGTCACTTCACAGGCGGTGAAGCAGGTCTGCAGGTGGCTATCTTTCTCTCTGTCTTTCCCTCCTCTCTCCGTTTTTCTCTCTGCCCTATTCAACAACGCCATCAATAATAACAGTAATTACAATAATAAAAAAAAAAAAAAACAAGGGCAACAAAAGGGAAAATAAATAAATAAATATTTTTTAAAAAAGAAATTACAATCACATTGTATTTATATTTATGTGAGAAGTATTTTATTCACTAGTCATTATATCATTGTGGAATGCCAAAAATTTTTTCCTTGTTAACAGAGCAGACGTTTTATATAGATTTTTCTACTCATATTCTTGATAACTTATGTTTTGCTTTGCTAAGTGTAAGATAGAAGCTGCCTATACTAATAGCATAGACCCATGACTTGAACTCTTGATCTGAAGCTTCTTTAGATCATTTTCAGGCAAAATCCATTCAATATATTTTTAAGGTTTCTCTATTGGATATGCACTATCCTATCTCACTCCTCAAATCTTGTTATATCTTTCTTTCAGATAAAAAGATTTATAAAGGTTGAGCAGTGGCACCCTAGGTTGAGCACACACATTACGGTACACCCCTCTTATCCTATGGTTTTTGTCAGTGTTTCCTTTTTCCTTCTTTTATTATTATTATTTTGTTTTTAGTTTTTTATTTATTAAAAGGAAATATTGACAAAACCACAGGATAAGAGGGGTATAACTTCACACAATTCCCACTGACAATTTTAAAATACAAGTTCTTGCCATGTATGTGACCCAAGTTTGAGTCCCAGAACATTTTGGGAGTAACATGGCATCAGGAGAAAGCTCCAGTCCTAGTTTCGCTCTCCTTTTCAATCTCTAAATAAAAAGTCAACCCAGGAAATACTGCAGTCATGCTTGTATGAGGCTTTGGATCCATAAAAAAAATCATATATATATATGACTTATAACAATGCTAGATAATGAATCTGGGACTTCTGAGTCTCTGCCTTGTAATTGTGGTTTAATACTAGTTGCATTATCTCTCTGGCCCAGGCATCATCTTCTTTATGTAAACAGTAACAGAATTAGACACTGTTTCTTCTCTTATTCAATGAAGCTAGCTAAATAATTTCCAGCTTCTCCATGATGATGATTCTCCAGTAAGAAAAAAATAGAACTCAGTTGACAAATAAAAACCATCATAACTTTCCTTTCCCTGCTCATCAATTCTGGAACATATGTACAATACACTACTGGCTTGGTCTAAATAGTATAGAGAGCAAAGGAAGCAGATGGTTATTCTTTTTGAGAAATACTTATTCATGGGAAATTTGACAATGAGCAATGAGCATAGCTTGTGCATACGCATGTATTTGGAGATCTTTCACTGGGCCCATCAATGCAAAGATAATATGTCACAAATTATGTTAACTACAACTAGTTTTTAGTGGGAGTCCTAAACTCCTTGTTAATATCCAATCATAACACTTATAAATATTCTTTCCAGAGTTCTCACTTATGAAGCACTATAATAACAGTGAAAATATTTGCTCAGTTCAAGCAAGAAGAGTCATCCCAAATATACTAGGAGATCAACCTCATCTTATCTTTCTATCCATTATCTATTGATCATTCAGTGGGTCAATCTATCATCAGCTACCAATAATCTGAATGAAAAAGCTGGCCAAGGATTAACGAACTTGCACAGGAACAAGATCCACCTCCACAAATATAAACAAAGTTACTAGGGTTTTTAAGGTGGTTTACTTGGTTAAGTGCGCAGGTTACCAGAAACAAGGAACCGGGTTTGAGCCCTAGCTTTCTACCTGCAGAAGAGGAACTTCATGAGCAGTGAAGGAAGTTCTGCAAGTGTCTCTGTTTCTCTCCCTCTATATTTCCCCCTCCCCTGTCAGTTTCTCTCTGTCCTATAATAAAGAGAGAAACAAAGTGCAAAATGGTTGCCAGAAGCAGTGTATCCCTCAGTGGAGTCACATTGATGAACCTATTGGCATAAAAATGAAATAAAAAAGCTGATAATACAAGTGATAGCATAGCAGCAGTCAGTACTGAAACCCTAGAGTATAATTATCAAGGACAGTGCACTTATTATATGAAGAGACAAAAATAAACACCAGTATGAGGGTTCATCGGTGCTCCCCAAGGAGTTGTGTGGACATTCTAACACAGAGAACCTGTGAGTGAGGCCTTATGTGAAAAAAATAAAAAGCGCATTTTCAGATATAAAATTTAGGATCTAGAGATAGCATCAACCTGGACTTCTTGGTGGGTCTTAAATTTAACTACAAAGTCATTGTAAAAGATAAATGAGAAGGCACTAACCTAGAGAAGGTCACCTGAAGACAGATGTAAAGCTAATGATGTGGTCACAATCCAAGGCAAACCTAGAGCAACTCCAAGTTGGCAGAGGCAGGAGTTTTCTCCTCGAGAGCTTCTGAAGGGAGCATAGCCTCACTGGATTTTACAACTCTGTCCTCTGGAAATATGAAAGAATGTGTTCTCTTTATTGTAGCCTAAGGACTTTGTGGTCAGTTATCAAGGCAACTCTAGGAAACTAAAACAGTCAGCTTCTATGGATTTATTCTTCCACTAGGAAAATAGTCCCCAAGAGGTTGTTATATATAGAATAGACATGTTACTAGCAATATATGTATATGTGATATATATATATATATATATATATATATATATATATATATATATATATACAAATATATGGATATATAAGTAGATGTATGATTATAAAACATAAACATATTTTTTAAAAAGATTTTATTTATTTATTCATGAGAAATGATAGGAGAGAAAAAGAACCAAACATCACTCTGGTACATATGCTGTTGGGGTTTGAACTCAGGACCTCATGCTTGAGAGTCTAGTCCCTTAGCCGCTGTGCCACCTCCGGACCACAAAACATAAATATTCTTGTGGGAAAGTTTATATCTCTTAAGTAGTATAGTCATTTCTTAGAAGTAGAGTGTCAGTTGTTAGCAGGACGTTTAAATTATTTTACTTTTTTCAGAAAAGGTCACAGATGCAGCACTCTATAAGAATAAGAAGACACAAGGTGGGCAGGCAGTAGCACAGCGGGTTAAACGCACTTGGCGGGAAGCACAAGGACCAGCATAAGGATCCTGGTTTGAGCCCCAGGCTCCCTACCTGCAGGGGGTTCACTTCACAAACCGTGAAGCAGAGCTGCAGATGTCTATCTTTATCTCCCCCTCTGTCTTTCCTTTTTCATTCAGTTTCCCTCAGTCCTGTCCAAACAACAATAGTAATAACAACAAGGGCAACAAAAAATGGGGGGGGAAATGGCATCTAGGAGCAGTGGATTTGTAGTGTAGGCAACGAGCCCCAGCAATAAGCCTGGAGGTAAAAAAAAAAAAAGGAGGAGGAGGAGGAGGGGGAGGGGAGGGGGAGGGGGAGGAGGGGGAGGAGGAGGAGGAGGAGGGGGAGGGGGAGGAGGTGGGGGAGGGGGGGGAGGAGGAGGAGGAGGAGGAGGAGGAGACATAGAAACATATACTCTGCCAGACTTTCCTAATGCCTGCAATTATCAGGAAGGGCAACTCTAGTCTGAGCAATGCATAATCCTCTCCTGGATTCAACATGTCAAAAGAGGACACAGTGTACATTGGTCAAAGCTTTGTGGAAAACAATCTGGAGATTCTTCAACGTGTAAACCTCATCTTACAGCTTAAATGGGGTTGCATGAATTTGTCAACTGTGACTCCAGACCTCGGACAAACCAGCAGAGCACAGTTCCCCAAAATGTCACAATCAAATTTGAAAAATTAACCAGGACTTTTTGTTTGCATAATGATGTAAATGCACAAACTAGAAGCAAAAGACTTCCTGGTCAAACTTGGCATAGAAAAAAAGCAAATAGCTAGGAAGGAATGAGACTGCATGTAGCAGTATTATTTTTTAAAAGGATGAAGGTTCTTCCTGACATTCTCTGCACATATTAGGCCCTGAGTTTGATCCCCGGAACCACATAAATGACAGAGCAGTATTTAGGTCCTTCTGTTTCTTGCCCCTTCTGATCATAAGAATCATATGGCAAAAGTGGAGAGGAAAATAAAAGCTAACGGGGGTCGGGCGGTGGCGCAGTGGGTTAAGCGCATGTGGCGCAAAGCGCAGGGACTGGTGTAAGGATCCCGGTTCGAGCCCCCGGCTCCCCACCTGCAGGGGAGTCGCTTCACAGGCGGTGAAGCAGGTCTGCAGGTGTCTATCTTTCTCTCCCCTTCTCTGTCTTCCCCTCCTCTCTCCATTTCTCTTTGTCCTATCCAACAACAAATTGCGTCAACAAGGGCAATAATAATAACCACAACGAAGCTACAACAAGGGCAACAAAAGGGGGAAAAAATGGCCTCCAGGAGCAGTGGATTCATGGTGCAGGCACCGAGCCCAGCAATAACCCTGGAGGAGGAAAAAAAATAAAATAAAATAAAAATAAAAGCTAACAAAGACTGTGCCCATACATAAAATTCCACATCATAGAGCAACTACTATTAGCCTGGGTCACAGCACTGGTCTCTCTCCCTTACAACGGTTGTACTAATGATGGATTTAGAAAGAACACGGTTTATTTAATGATAAATGTAAAAAGATGATAGAGCTCACTGGGTATGCATTATGTCTTGCTATGAGCATGAACCAAGTTCTAGCCCCAGTAACATATCAGAAGATCTATGGACTGGTGGAAGCTGCTTCAGGGAATCTATTATCTATCTATCTATCTCTATCTATCTATCTATCTATCTATCATCTATCATCTATCATCTATCTACTTACCTATCTATCTATAATCTATCATCTATGTATCATCTATGTATCATCTTACCTATTATCTATTTCTGTCTCTCTGTATGAACAAAAATAAACAGAGCAGTGAAATGGCACATGTTGGTGTTCTCAATTTTATACATACACAAAAGTATGAAAAAAGAGAAAAAATGCATAAAGCAACAAAAGGATAAAAAAAAGAAAAATAGACGCCTCAAATACTATTCTTTTTATATTTATTTTATTTTATTTATTTATTATTGGACAGAGACAGAGAGAAGTTGAAAGGGGAGAGGGAGATACAAAGGGAAAGAGACAGACACCTGAAGCTCTACTTCACCATTCGTGAAGCTTTCCCCTATAGGTGGGAACCAGGGGCTTGAACTCAGGTCCTCGTACATTGTACTATGGGTTCTTAGCCAGGTGTGCCAACATCTAGCTCCAAAATATTATTCATATGTCCACAATAGCATAAAACCAAAAATAACTAAATGTCTATATAAAATTAAAATGCTAGCGCAGCAGGTTAAGCGCACGTGGTGCCAAGCACAAGGACGGGCATAAGGATCCCGGTTCGAGACCCGGTTCCTCACCTGCAGGGGAGTCGCTTCACAGGTGGTAAAGCAGGTCTGCAGGTGTCTATCTTTCTCTCCCCTTCTCTGTCTTCCCCTCCTCTCTCCATTTCTCTCTGTCCTATCTAACAACAACGACATCAATAACAACAACAATAAAAAAACAAGGGCAACAAAAGGGAAAATAAATTAAAAAATTAAAATAAAATAAAAATGCATGTAAATACACAAAAACTACAGTGGAACAAAGCAAAGCCACAGGAATAAATGATTCACACACTAGTGGAATTAATAAATAGGAGGAAAAATAAAAACATCAAAAACACAAAAACTATATAATAAACATCCCCAAAAGACTAACTGGTAGTTTGAGAATTGAGCAGGTAGAGAGGGTCCTGGATTATCGTGCATGACGGTGGAAACAGGTCCCAGGTGGAAGTGAGTGTTTTTAGGTATCTATCAGGGTACACCTATTACGGGTAGATGATCAAGTGTACCAGTGTGTTCATGACTGTACTATAAACCATTAAGCTTCAATAAACTGAAAAAAGATCATGAAGGATATAGAACACAAAGGGAATGCAAATTACCAAATTAAATTTACAAAAATATATTTATTAAATGACTACATCAAAAAATAAGAGTTGGAAATGAAAACAAATGTATGACTAGTGTCCCCAAAGATCATAATCAGAATATCGGGACATGATACAATTCACATTTCATGCCCTGGTCTAGAAAAAAAATTCTAAATGAAATACATTAAGCAAAGTATTTTCTTTTTTTTTAATTTCTTTATTGGGGAATTAATGTTTTACATTCAACAGTAAATACAGTAGTTTGTACATGCATAACACTTCCCAGTTTTTCATATAACAATACAACCCCCACTAGGTCCTCTGTCATCCTTTTTGGACCTGTATTCTCCCACCCATGCACCCCAGTGTCTTTTACTTTGGTGCAATACGCCAATTCCAGTTCATGTTCTACTTGTGTTTTCTCTTCTGATCTTGTTTTTCAACTTCTGTTTGAAATGTGAAATCATCCCATATTCATCCTTCTGTTTCTGACTTATTTCACTTAACATGATTTTTTCAAGGTTCATCCAAGATCAGCTGAAAATGGTGAAGTCACCATTTTAATAGCTGATATATACCACAACTTGCTCAGCCACTCATCTGTTGTTGGATACCTGGGTTGCTTCCAGTTTTTAAGCCAAGTATTTTCTATTCAGTAAAATTCTATCAGAGCATGACAATTGACAAACATTTCTTGAGCACGCTATTTAGTTCCTTAGAAACTGCTAGTGCATTAAATTTAGTCAATCCCAAAATGAATGAAAAAGCTCTGACCAAAAAAAAAAAAAAAGAAAGAAAGAAAGAATAATATTACTACCAAGTTCATTGTGATTAAATATGAAACAAATATAGAGATCATGGTTATGCTACAGAATGAGTATGTCTAATAAATGCCAATGCAAAATAAGTAAAAGTGATGAAAATTTGGAGGCAAGAAAGTTGATAGCAACTATCCTTCTGAAGTTCTCATTTTCTCAAGAAAGGGGCAGCAGATACTAAAGACCTACACAAATTGTAAATATCTGGCTTCTTTGTTGATAAAACTAAGAGAGAATTCTCTTCAGGTATGGAGAATAAACACTGATTTTATCCAGATGGAGAATGACAAGTATCAGATAATTGTACCCATATGTGTAATATAAAGAAACAAAGTCAAATTAAAAACAAACAAACAACCAAAAAAAAAAAAAACCTTGAATTTCTGACTGAGAACATCTAAGTTGGGAAGGGAGGAGTGACACTGAGACACTGTGGTGGGTATAAAAGGTGGTGGATGATGTTCTAAAACATGAACAACTTTACTACTACTATAAAAAACATGAACAACAGAAATTTGATTTTAGTAAAAACATATGGCTAGGGGAGTCGGGCAGTAGCACAACAGGTTAAGTGCAAGTGGTGCAAAGCACAAGGACCAGTATAAGGATCCTAGTTCAAGCCTGCAGCACCCCACCTGCAGGGGAGTCACTTCACAGGTAGTGAAGCAGGTCTGCAGGTGTCTGTCTTTCTCTGCCCCCTCTGTCTTCCCCTCTTCTCTCCATTTCTCTCTGTCCTATCCAACAATGACAACATCAATAACAACAACAATAACTACAACAATGGCAACAAAAGGGAATAAATAAATAAATATTTTAAAAAACATATGGCTGAGGAGATATTTGTTTACTATCATATGAGGAAATAAAAGAAAACTTTTTTTTGGTTTCATAATAACATACAGTAAGTTGCTATTTGCACATTTGAAGAGAAAATCTTGGAACTAAAATCCCTCATGCTTGGAACTAAAATCCTTCATTTATACTGCAAAAATAGAAAGAAGGAAAAACATGGGTCCTGATGACACTGTTGAAATACTACAGCTAACCAACTTCTGAATTTCTCTTTGAGATAACAAATACACTATTGGTTACTAATCACTAGCTTTCATTTACGGGTGCCAATGTCATCCGTAAATGACCCGTTATAGATCAAAGAGTCAGTTAAAACTAAGAAATAAAAAGAGATAGACATGAAGAATTATAACATCAGTTAAAATATAATATTATAATAACAGGATGATGATAGGATGAAGGTAAACATATCACATTCAACAAAAAGTTGAATCTAAGTTCCTTTCAAGAAAATATACCAAGTAACTCATACACACGAGATACTGGAGATACTGAGTCTTAGAATAGTTCCACACCAAGTTTAGCCAATACTGTGAAAATCACCACTTTGGAATATGACACTGTTTTCTAAATGTTCTGTTAGAAACTTGAGAGTTAACATTCCTCTTTCCCTGCTCAAAGAACACTGATCTCCAGGGGGCTGAAGCCATACAATTAACCAATCCAGTAATGGTCCTTCTTTGGAACTTCTGTTATTAAAGATTACCTGGTTTGTATAGAGTTGTTAAGTAGGAATTTACACTATTTGTTGTCAAAAACATCCTGATACAGAGACTTAGATGCCTTCAGTACCTTGACACTGCTTTACTGCTTTACTCTGAATTATGCATGGACCAAATGACTCTGCACCAAATTCAATCCCCAGATTGGCTCACATATATGAGAAACACTGGCCCCTCTTCAGTCCTTAGCTTACTCAGTACCTCTGCTGTGTTTAACTCTTTCTTACTATTTCCTTCTAAAAATTCTCTGCCCCTCCATGTTCATGACCATAATATCTCTTATTTATCCTTCGTGAATGACCACATATTCTGTCTCCTTCTTCCTACTATTTGAAAAGAGATAGCTCAAGATATCTCTTTGACCCACCAAAAGTTTAGTTATTAAAGGAAAATTGTATAAGAAGTACTCTGCTCTTTATTTTCTTCCTCCCCTATTTTGCACACACTGCTTTCTTAAATTTCATTCTAACATGTACATTTTTACAGATCATACCTTCTGAAAATTTGGCCAAAGTGATCTATTTGATATGCACCCTTACCATGTTTCTGATTTCATTCCTTGGTATTTTTCTGATATATATATATATATATATATATATATATATATAGTTTTAAGATCTGACTTTAGCAGGTACAAGATAATTATGGGTACAAAATCACTCAAGAGCTATTTTTTTTGTTACAATTTGACCTAGTTTTTCAAGCTGTTTTAAACTGAAAATGATTATATTAAATATATATAAATAAGTTCCAATGCTTTAAAGCATTACCATTTCAGTTCTAACACTAACTAATAAATGAAATTATCAATAAATTATTTCATTAAATTTATCTAAGTACATTAAATAGATTAAGAAAACTATTAAATTAATTTGATATTTAATTCATTGATCACAGTTTAATTCAGAACATTGCTCATTTTATGGGATATGGTAAACTGTTCTTCCTTCACCCTTCACCACTTTGATAATCATAACGTGTACCTGTCATTTTAAGTTTGACTGAGTCAAACTTGTAATGGCCTTCTCTAAGAGAGGTTTCAGAATTATAGTCTCTTTTATGTTCTTATATGTTCTGGGAAAAATAGGATTTATAAACACTAAGCTATAATACAAGTTTATAGTGGAATAAAGGTGATTCATTTGATTAAGAAATCACTATAATTCTAGGAAGTTAATTCCTGATGACACATTGTTGGTTTCTTACAATCATTCATAATCATGTTTGTTTTTAAGTGCCGGTGCTGTGCTGATTTCCTCTGTCATGATCCAGCTCAAAGACATCTCATCTTTGGAGACCAGCAGTGATGGGAGACTAATAGTGCTGTAACACCATGTTTATTAAAATAATTGTCCATACCTTTACCATCACTGACGGAAAATCACCACCAAATTTGTTGAGCAACTTTGTGTTAACTTTTTCCCATAGAATCCTTTAATACTAAGGTCAGGAAACACAGTTATTTCCTCTCCTTATTTAACACTCGGCTTAGTAGTCAACATGCCAAAGTGTCCATTCTTGCCAACTGAGAGAATTTAGCGTCTGCGCTCCAGAGGTGATACTATAGATCAAGTGCTGAACTGACAGCATGAGATCTCAAATTCAATCCCAGTATTGCATATACCAAATGATTCTCTGGTTCTCTCTAATAAATAAGTGAATGAATAAATAAGTTTTTAGGAAAAAAAATCAATTAGCATCTATTTATTGCCATCTCTACGAGCACTCGTCCTTCTATTTTATTCTTCCAATAGCACTTATTTACCTCTTTTCTGCCTCAACTACAAGGGCAAATATCTCCATAATTATGGAGTTTCTCCATTTCTGAAATTCCAAATCATATTACTTTTAAAGTAGATAGAGGGCCCTAAATAAACATTTGTAGGATAAATGAGAATATGTGCTCTATGAGTTTTTTGTGATTTTTAAAAAAAATTTGTTTGTTTGGCTTTAACTTTTGTTTCTCAGAAGAACTGGGGCAATCAGCCACATACAAACTAAGTTTGCCTTTGGTTTGGCACTAGATGATCTGGTCAGGTCTCTGCAAGATTAATACCACCAGCACTATAGGCTGTATCTAGAGAGTCTATGGAATGAGAGCTTTGAGGACACATGATTAAGGAGAGAGAGGGGATAAGGAGGTTATAAAAAGGAACAACAACAAAAAAAAAAAGATTAGACTCTGTCATTTCAATGTTACCTGAAAATGGTTTGTAGTTTATATTTAGGGTGTTCTAATTCTGTTGTTTAAAAAAAAGCTTCTTTTCTCTACTATAATGATTCTCTACCAAAGAGTGTTGATCTCCAGGGAATATTTGACAAAGGAGACTTTTTTTATAGGACATTTGAAAGTGTGCCACTGACATTTAATAAGTAGAGGACAGACAAAATCCTACAAGGCACAAGACAAACTCCGTATATTGAAGAAGGAATGGTTTACTCCAAAATCTCAAAAGTGCCAAATATGAGAAATTCTGATTTGTACAAAATGTTAATATTAATTAAGAGATTTGTTTTTGAAGTGATCTTTCTTAAGACACTATAAACATCAATGTGTTTTGAATAAAATTAATACAGTTGACACTGATCCAGCAATAATTTAACTAGAACTTTAATTCCTTTTCATGAAATTAAAACTTATATATAGTGACTGATGGGATGCAGAGGTCACATAGGCTCCTAAGCTGATTATGGGCCCCAGGTCACCTCAAATCGATGGGGTTTACAGTCAACAATATTTATACCCCTTTCCCATATTAGGGGGCTACTCTCTTCCCTGATCCAGCTTTCTGGTCCTTTTTCTAGCCATTATATCATCTCCCCAGACAATAACTTGGATCCACAAGCATATCAGGTTTTAGGCTCGGGAAAAAAAAAAAACTAGTATAGCCACAGGCCCTTTGGAATTTAACTAAAATATGCCTACCAGCTTTCTACAAAATTGAGGACCCCCCAGCTCTTCATCTGCACTATTCCAGCCCTTAGATCCATGATTGGTCAAAAATTTGTTTGGCTTTGTATGTTAACTCTTGTCAACTACCAGGTACCAGATGCTAGCATGGACAAACAACCCCACCAATGTGTCCTGGAGCTTTTTTATAAATAAAAAAAAAAATTTTAAAAACTAAAAAAAAAAAGTAAGTTATCAAATTTTCCTAAGTTTATCCAGTGAAAAACACCATTTCAATTCCTTTAACTTTCTAGCATGTACTTCTATTCAGGGTCATCACTTTGATTGCATTCTAGAAAGACAGAGTAAAAGCCACTTAAACAGAATCCTAGGTAGAAACCTACCAACATTAAGACTCTTCAAAGTCCCATTAAGTAACCTTTAAAGCAGATAACATGCTCAGGTTCTAGCAGGGAATAAATCTCTTGGTTATTGTGGTAGTGACTGTATACTACCTGCTGTTGCCTGACTCTTCTAGACTTTCTGTCAAGAGACTGGCCTCAAAAACATATATAATTTGTATTTTCACTCTTTCCCTTACAAAACCCTGTTCATTCCATTGGTGTTGACACGTTTAATCGCTGGACATATACACTGTTCCCTCCTCCCAGCCACCAACCCCAGAGTAGGCACATGATCCAACTTGGACAAATCTACTCTATATTACAGGCATGAATGCAGACTGGGGGAGGGCTGGGGTATGGGGTCTATGATATCTGAAGACTTATTATACAAACTAAGTCATATTCTGATGAGTTCCTATACCTCTTTTCTGCTCCCAATTTCTGTAATAAATATTATCTCCTAAATAAAATACTTTCATGTTACTATGAATCAGAATCATAATGGATTTTAATCTTGCTTTTAAGGAAAAGTTTTGGTATACCGTTCATGTACCATTACCAGAAATATGAGTTTGGAGCTTATTTACTTTCTTGTTATCTCAGTTTGCTCACCTGCAAAGTGGTTATCAGTAAGAAACACTACAGACTCATTTTTCCTTTCCTCCTATAATGATATATGTCTTATATTATTTTACTTTCCTCTATAGGAGTCCATCAACATAGCAAAGGGTAGTGATTAAGAACTTAGGAAATGCCCTTTGCCCTGTTTCTTGGTACTATGGAATAATATACTAGGAACATGTCATTCAGGAATGCATTGTTACTTTAAAGTTTTACAAGGAACAAGATAACTTAAGTTTCAGAAATTAGTTTCCTGTGACTGGACCTCCTTCCAGCAGCCAGAAAGTTGTGTGAGTTAGCCAAGGGCAATATAACTGTACCTCTCCTCCTTCCTGACATACTTCACTTTATAAGCTCTGAACCTAACAATTAAACTAATTTTTTTATATTCATCTGCCATTTTCTTCAGATTTTTCTAGCATCTGAAATAAATGTGATTTCCATATACCAACCACACCTCTTGATTACTTGACCTTTCAATCTGAAAACAACAAAACTTCCTTTCCATAATAGAAATGACAGTAATAATACCTCATAATGGTACTGTAAGATAGCCATGATTTAAAAATTCTTGATTAAGTTAGGAACAAAATAATTTTTGTCATTGCTATCATTATTATACTAAAAAGCACATTATTTTCTATGTATTTGAAACTGGTTTTTAACTGAATTAACATATTAATTGAGGTTTGGAATTAATTCCTTTATAGTTTCTAATAGGAATGATACTGACTTTAACTAATAATAATTTGATTACCTTATTTTTAGATACAAATTTTTTGTAGTCTTAATGCAATGGTTTGAGTATTTTAAAAAAATTTAATTTTACTCAATTTTTAAATCGTTTTATTACTTCTTTGTGAGATGAAAGTTTAGACTCTCTTTAAACTTTTTAATTCTTTAAATTATAATGATTATTTGTTTATTATTTTTCCCAGGTATTCTGACCAAACCCCCACTTCATCAAACACTGTGAAAATTGTAATATGTTAAGTAAATCATACTAAATGTATAGTCTCTATCTACAAACAAGATAGTTGACAGAATAATGTCAAGAATCCATAAAGAACAAATGCACAGAAGTATGTTTAAGATCTTAAATTAAAACTCAAAGAAATAAACTAAATTCAAGTACCTCTCAGGAAATACATCAAATAATTACAAAAATAATTCTTTAAATCAAAATCACAGCAAGATCTGACTATCACAATGGTGAGATAAATGACAGTGACACACCAAATACTGAAAAGGGTGCACAGATTCTACAATGCTCGTACATTGTGAAAATTGTGTAGACTGGGTTGGGCACTTTAAACAATTGTTTCATGCTTGTTTAAAATTTTAGCCATTTAAATAATTTATATGGAAAATATAAAGCAGCAATCACTCTCCTGGGATTTTTTTTCCTATATAAATTGAAACTTATGTCCATGCAACAGTCTAGGTAAACTGTCAGGAAATTGTGCTAAGTGAAAAAAAAATGGTATCCTCAAAGATAGATCACTCTATAAAGTGGCATCTATTTGATATTTTTAAAAGAATCAGTTATCACCTCAGTGATTGCCAATGATGGAAAATACGATGTAGTGATTAAGAAAGGGCAGCAGAAGAGATCTTTTTAGAGTGATAGAAATGTGTATTTTTTTTAAATAATCTATTTTTTGGATAGAGATAGAGAGAACTTGAGAGGGAAGTAGGAGACCAAGAGGGAGAGACAAAGACACCTGTAGCATTGCTTCACAACTCATGAAGATCCTCCTCTCGAGACAGGGGTTGGGGTTTGAATCCAGGTCCCTGTGCATGGTACCAGGCATGCTCCACTATGCACAATGTGTACCTTAACTATACATATGTTAGTCCCTGTTAGTGATATTACACTAAAACCTCCAAGGTAAAGTCATTAGAAATAACTAAATAGTCCTTTTGTTAGGGTTTGCTGTACAGTACCCAGTATCTTGTATATAGCTGTGCTATTGGTTGCTTGTGATCTACTTGGTCTAGGCTTTTGAGAGAGTCTGCATATCAAATACACAGCCTATATATTAAGAAGACTCAGTCTGTGTTTTAAAAACTTTGAGACATACAATTAATTTTCCCCCTCTCATATTAATTAGTGATTTATATGACTACACTTTACTAGGAGTGTACATAAACACCATTCCCACCACCAAAAGACTGTGACCCATCCCTCCTGTCCACTCCCACCCCCCACTGGCCCAGGAAGCTGCATGTCTACCCCTCACCACAGGGTTTTTACTTTGGTGCCCTACTTACAATTTGGTCAGGTCCTGCTTTTAGTTTCCCTTTCAGATCTTCTTACTCAACTTCTGTTGATGAGTGGGATCATCCCATACTCATCTTTATCTTTCTGACTTAGCTCACTTAACATAATTCCTTCTAGCTCTGTCCAAGATGGGTCAGAGAATGTGGGTTCATTGTTCTTGATAGCTGCATAGTATTACATTGTGTATATATACCACAGCTTTCTTAGCCACTTATCTGTTGTTGGGCACCTGGGTTGCTTCCAGGTTTTAGTTATTATGAATTGTGCTGCTATGAACATAGGAGTACACACCTCTTTGGTTGGGTGAGTCCTTGGGGTATAACCCCAGGAGAGAAATTACTGGATCATATGGAAGGTCCATGTCTAGCCTTGTGAGAGTTTTCCAGACTGCTCTCCACAGAGGCTGGACCAATTTACATTCCCACCAGCAATGCAAAAGGGTTCTTCTGTTCCCACAGCCTCTCCAGCATTTGTTGCTGCTTTGTTTGTTTGGCTTTGTATGTTAACTCTCTTTTCAGTCACCAGGTTTCAGATGCCATCAGAATGCCGGCCAGGCTTCCCTGGACTGAAGACCCCACCAATATGTCCTGAAGCTCTGCTTCCCCAGAGACCCACCTTACTAGGGAAAGAGAGAGGCAGGCTGGGAGTATGGACCGACCAGTCAACGCCCATGTTCAGCGGGGAAGCAATTACAGAAGCCAGACCTTCCACCTTCTGCAACCCACAACGACCCTGGGTCCATGCTCCCAGAGGGATAGAGAATGGGAAAGCTATCAGGGGAGGGGGTGGGATATGGAGATTGGGCGGTGGGAATTGTGTGGAGTTGTACCCCTCCTACCCTATGGATTTGTTAATTTATCCATTCTTAAATTAAAAAAAGAAAAAAAAGGAAAATGTCTGCTTCCACGGGAATCAAAAAAAAAAAAAGAAAGAACTGAATAATATATATATATATATATATATATATATATATATATATATATATATCCTGTCTTATTTCCTAACACTAAATGTAAATCTATAGTTACCTCAAAAATAAAATTTAATCAAGAAAAAGTGATGACTTTTAAATATCCTGAATTACAAATATAAACAAAGGTGAGCATTTCCTTAAGATGCATGATTCTTAACTTGATGTACAATGGAAAGTATGTGTCACTCAATTTAGAATTCGTGAAAATATAGTTTCATAAAGATATAGATATATACAGAGTTATTTTTAACCAGATCACTGCTCAGCTTTGGCTTATAGTTGTGTTAGGGATTCGGTGTGAGCCATCGTAGTTTTAGGCATGAAAGTTATTTTTTTTTTTACATATCCACTGTACATTTATATAGCTCCCAATCCATTCTAGCATTATTAGAAGTATTATATATTGCAATAAGATAAATATGCAGCAAAGTCCATAGTAATTACTATCTATATAAAGATGTAACTTGGTCCAATTTATAGTCAATCAGTGAGAATGACAGTTCAATACTGTTTACTAATTCAATTAATTTATTTCAGGTCTGACTTAGGGTGGTTTCGAGGGTTGACTTTAGCATCAAAGTCTTTTGCAAAATCATTATACTAGCTTGTCTGCCTTGACCACTATATTAACTCTCAGAAGCATTACTAAAACTAAAATTAAATCAAACCAAATAGGTGTTTTCAGACATGAAAGACTGAAATCATGGAGACATGTCATTATTCTTTCCCCTATAAGATTCAAAATATTTCTTTACACCTCTAAGTTTTGCATAGTAATCAGATATCACTTATTTCCTCTGCTAATAGAAAACCTTGTTTTTGCCATCACATTGCACGAAAAAACAATGATATTGCTGTGTCGTATGCTTTACATTGGTTTGTTCTAGCCCTCCCCCGCCAAGAGAATTGGATCAGTCCAGTTAATTTTGCGGGTGCTTGGCCTCGCCCCAAGGAACCCTGGGAGAGGGTTCCTGAGTTCGAGAGTGCCAGAGTTTCAGAGGGTTCCCGAGTACGAGAGTTCCAGAGTGACAGAGTTGCAGAGTTCGAGAGAAAAGAGGGTTCCTGAGTTCGAAAGTAAGAGAGTGCTTGTGCCGCCGCAAAGAGACAGCAGAGTTCTGTTTGGTGATTAGTTTGTCTTAGTTTATGAATCGTTCCTCCTAAATAAAGAAATACAGCTTCCCTGCCCAGCCATTGTCTCCGCGTCTCTGTTACCCGCCAGTGAAGCTAGCCGGCCCGGCAAGAGCCTCCGAATTTTAACAACATTGCTACATCACCGGAATGTCTGAAAAATTACATGAGTTACAGCTAATGAAGTTAATAGATCATAGTTAGTTTTAGTAACAGCTAATGAAGACTATGCTATAGATGCAGTGTACAAAAGGACATCACCAATATATTGTTGATGAAAAATAACTCTTGTTGCATAAATATGTAATAATTGAGGCGAACAGATTGTAATAGTGATGAAAAGGTATGAGTGGAGGCTAGATTCATAAGGTGCTATGTCTAAAGAAACAGTTCGTAGTTATGCAAAACATAATCAAGACATCAGAAACTACTGATAAGAATACCATGCTTCTCCCAATCCATATCAAATAATATTGCATCTGCCGATCACAACCTAATCAACACAACGATTGTCACCTCAACATACTTCAGCTCAGACTGTGTCCAGAGACTTCACGTGTGGAATGACAACCCTTCAGCTTCATTACTCAGGTGAGACCTTTCCTTTCATAGTATTCTCTAATTCCATCCCAGGTGGTTCACTTTCTAACAAAGTCCCAAAACCTAGATATAGACCAGGTTCTGTGAGAGAGAGCATATGTTCACACTTACCCATAAACTAGTGAAAAATATATACCTGAAAGCAGAAGTATACTTGAGTTTGCAGTGAGTACCCCCCTAACACTTCCTCTCCACTATTCCAAGCTTTGGGTCCATGATTGCTCAACAATTTGTTTTGCTTTGTATGTTAACTCTCTTTTCAGCCACCAGGTTCCAGATGTCATCAGGATGCCGGCCAGGCTTCCCTGGACTGAAGACCCCACCAATGTGCCCTGGAGCTCAGCTTCCCCAGAGACCCACCCTACTAGGGAAAGAGAGAGGCAGGCTGGGAGTATGGATCGATAGTCAATGTCCATGTTTAGCAGGGAAGCAATTACAGAAGCTAGACCTCCCACGTTCTGCAACCTACAATGACCATGGGTCCATGCTCCCAGAGGGATAGAGAATGGGAAAGCTATCAGTGGAGGGGATGGGATATGGAGATTGGGTGGTGGGAATTGTGTGGAGTTGTACCCCTCCTATCATATGGTTTTGTTAATTTATCCTTTCTTAAATAAAAAATGAATTAAAAAAAAAGAATACTATGTCTAGGGGATAGAAGTGACTTCTTTTTTTTAAGTTTTTTATATTTATTTTCCCTTTTGTTGCCTTTGTTTTTTATTGTTGTTGTAGTTATTATTGCTGGGTTTTTTTAACTTCTTTTTTATATGTTATTTATTTTATTTTTGAGAGAGAGAAAGACAAACACTAGAGCACTGCACAGCTCTGGCTTATTGTGGTGTGGGGGATTGAACCTGGGACTTTGGAGCCTCAAGCAGGACTTTGGAGCCTCAGGCATGAGAGTCTCTTTGCATAACCATCATGCTATCTACCCCTGCCCTTTTTTTCTTTAATCTTTATTTATTTATTGGATAGAGACAACCAAAAATCAGGAAGGAAGGGGGGTAGAGAGGGAGAGAGACAGATAGACACCTGCAGTCCTGCTTCACCACTCGCAAAACTTTACTCCTGCAGGTGGGGACCGGGGTCTTGAACTGAGGTCCTTGAGCAATGTAACGTGTGTTTAATCAGGTGCGCTACAACCTGGCCCCATTATTGTTGTTTTTATTGATGTCATCATTATTAGATAGGACAGAAAGTAATGGAGAGAGAAGGGGAAGACAGAGAGGGAAAGAGAAAGATAGACACCAGCAGACCTGCTTCACCACTTGTGAAGAGACTCCCCTGCAGGTGAGGAGCCAGGGGCTCAAACCTGGATCCTTATGCAGGTCCTTGTGCTTTGCACCAAGTGGGCTTAACCCACTGCGCTACTTGCCTGACTCCCAGAAGTGACTTCTAAGCATGTTCCATAGAAGTAAAATCATATTCATTTTTCATTTCAGACACATTTTCACAAGACACAGAATGTCATTTTAATAGAAAGTAATTATTTGAAGAAATTTTGTACATATCTGTACAAAACAAATGTTTAAAAGAGGAAGGAAGGAAATAATATAAATGACTTTGTGAACAAAAAATTAGCTATTTTTGACAATAAATCATTATGGTAGTATAGAACAAGTAGTACTTAAACCTACTTTTTTATATGAAACTATTGTAGTTATTTCTTTTTATTTCTTTTTTTAATTTTTCCCCTTTGTTGCCCTTGTTTATCGTCGTTATTGTTGTCATTATTGTTATTGCTGTCATTGTTGTTGGGTAGGACAGAGAGAACTCAAGAGCGGAGGGGAAGACAGAGAGAGGGGAAAAGACAGACACCTGCAGCCCTGCTTCACCGCCTGTGAAGCTACTCCCCTGCAGATCGGGAGCTGGGGGTTCGAACATGGATCCTTATGCAGGTCCTTGCACTTTGCACTATGAGCTCTTAACCTGCTACATCAGCGCTGGATTCCCTATTGTAGTTATCTGATGAGGCAAACTAAGCATAGAATATCAATTATATGCCTAACAAAGGGACTTTTCAAAGCTAACCCAATTACCAAATAATGTGATGAGAACAGTAACTATCCATTGTCTTCTTGAACCCCAAGACAGCAAGAAACTCATATTTCCACTATAGAGGCTAAACTTCCTCCAGTCCTGGAATCCTAGGATAGGGTTCACTTTCCCATGTGCTTCTCCCAATTCTTATCAAATAATATTGCATCCGCTGATTGCAACCTAATGAATGCAACGAGTGCCACCCCAGCACGCTTCACTTCAGAATGTGTCCAGAGACTTCAGGTGTGGAACGACAACCCTTCAGCTTCATCACTCGGGTAAGACCTTTCCTTTCATAGTATTCTCTAATTCCATTCCAGATGGTTCACTTCAAACAAAGTCCCAAAACCTAGATATAGACCAGGCTCCAGGAGATAGAGCATATGTTCACAGGTATCCATAAACTAGGGCAAATATATACCTGAAAGCAGTAGTACACTAGAGTTTGCAGTGAGTACCCCCCAACACTTACTCTCCACTATTCCAACCTTTGGGTCCATGATTCTTCAACAATTTGCTTGGATTTGTATGTTAACTCTCTTTTTAGCCACCAGGTTCCAGATGCCATTGGGATGCCAGCCAGGCTTCCCTGGACTGAAGACCCCACCAGTGCATCCTGGAGCTCTGCTTCCCCAGAGACCCACCCTACTAGGGAAAGAGAGAGGCAGACTGGGAGTATGGACCAACCAGTCAAAGTCCATGTTCAGCAGGGAAGCAATTACAGAAGCCAGACCTCCCACCTTCTGCAACCCACAATGACCCTGGGTCCATGCTCCCAGAGGGATAGAGAATGGGAAAGCTATTGGGGAGGGGATGGGATATGGAGATTGGGTGGCAGGAATTGTGTGGAGTTGTACCCCCCCCCATCCTATGATTTTGTTAATGTCTCCTTTCTTAAATAAATAAATTAATTAAAAAGAATATTTATTATATTAAACACTAAAAGGAAAGAGTAAAGTAATATTGAAACTAGAACAAGAGAGTCTGCTTTCTACTGTTAACAAAGAAAACCACAGCTCTGCAATTTTGAAATAATGTTAAACCTTGAAAAGGGAAATTGTATCTCAAAATATTTACCATTTACCATTTCATGCATGATTTTTAAACCTTGGAGATATAGAGAGTGGTTAGATTTTTTTTCCTCCTCCTTTCCTTTCAAGAGAGATGGATGACACATCCCAAAGAAATCTAACCTGTGACCACTCAGTGACTTGCCCCTAGAGCAAACACATTACACACCATGCAGTAAGTTCCACAGTCAACACCTGTAGGGAGCAAAGTTCACAAGTGGTGGAATAATGCTGCAGTGTCTCTCTTTCTCTCTTCTCTCCCCATCTCTTTTTCTCTTTTCCCACCTCTTTCTCTGTCTCTAAGATAAAAAAGAAGAAAGAAGAAAGAGAGAAAGAAAGAAAGAAAGAAAGAAAGAAAGAAAGAAAGAAAGAAAGAAGAAGAAGGAAGGAAGGAAGGAAGGAAGGAAGGAAGGAAGGAAGAAAGAAAGAAAGAAAGAAAGAAAGAAAGAAAGAGGAAGGAAGGAAGGAAGAAAGACTGATGGAAAGGGACAGTATGCAGATACAAGCCCAGGCAATAAGACTGGTGGAAAAAAAACAAAAATCAACAATCCTGTGATGTTCAGCTTCAATGTTATATTGTTGTAACAATTTTTTTTTTGTGATAGCTGTACGTCACTGCTACAGGTTGACCTTGCCTTGAACCTGAATTACACACATAGTAAAGCAAGCACACTATCTAGTTGAACTATTCTGCCATACCTGTAACTAATATTTTATTATAAGGAATGAGAAAAAAAAAAAAACCTTGATATCATTATATACAGAAGGTGACTTTGAGCATGCAATTGAGATGTGTGGTTATGAAGGTTATGCACTGTAATCCTTACCATAGTTCTTGTGGTCTGAAGCAAGGAAGTGCATGTTGTTTATCAGGAGAGGAAAATCTGAAGCAATAGCTTCCCATAGCCAAAATATTGACCTTTGACTTCTGATGATAACTATGTATCATTAAGTAAAAGGTCACTATAGCTTGAGTGAAAAGTATGTAGTCTTGATGACATAATGTCTGAAAAGTTAGGTCCTCACAGATGAGAGTCATGTATAATACACCCTTTGGGGGTCAAGAAAGTCATGGGCAGTACACATTCTCCCAGAATTGTTTATATTTGACTAACTTGCTTTAAACATTTTCTTTTTATGATGTAATTGCACTAAGAGCGAATAAAAGGAGATCAAATGGGGAAACTTCCAGATGCAGTCCTGGCCAACGCCTGCTCACTGAATTTAGTGTGTGTGTGTGTGTGTGTGTGGTGTGTGTGTGTGTGTGTGTGTGTGTGTGTGTGTGTGTGTGTGTGTTCTTTAAATTCAGGTTGATGCCAGGACCTGAAACTTAAAAAAAAAAACTTTTTTAAAATTTTATTTATTTATTTATTTGTTTGTTTATTTGTTATTGGATAGAGACAGAGAGAAATTGAGAGAGAAGGGGGAGATAGAGAGGAAGAGAGACACCGGCAGACCTGCTTCACCACCTGTAAAGGGACTCCCCTGCAGGTGAGAAGCTGGGGGCTTGAACCAGGATCCTAACCAGTCCTTGCGGTTTGCGCCACGTACACTTAACCTACACTGCACTACCGGTCGAATCCTGACCTGAAACTTTTTAGATGATCTGTTTATAAATTAAATCAAAGGCACCTCTTTCAGTATAAACTTCCCCTACACTCTGTTGGTATTAAACATCAAGAATATGTTTTAGCAGAACGGTTCCTTTGTCCCCACAGCCTCTTCAGCATTTGTGGCTGCTGTCCTTTTTGATGTTTGCCAGTCTCACAGGGGTGAGGTGGTATCTCAATGTTGTCTTTATTTGCATTACTCTGACAATCAGGGACCTGGAGCAATTTTTCATGTGTTTAATAGCCTTTTGCATCTCTTTGGAACCTTTCTGCACTATTTGTGGGAATGTAACTTGGTACAGTCTCTTTGGAGAGCAGTCTGGAGAACTCTCACATGGCTAGACATGGAACTTCTATATTGCCCAGTAATTCCTCTCCTAGGGATATACTCCCAGGACTCCATAACATGCAACCAAAAATATATGTGTATGCCTATGTTCATAGCAGTACAATTTGTAATAGCTAAAACCTGGAAGCAACCCAGGTGCCCAACAACCGAGTGGCTGAGAAAGCTGTGGTATATATACACAATGGAATACTATGCAGCTATTAAGAACAATGAACCCACTTTCTCTGACTCACCTTGGATGAAGCTAGAAGGAATTATGTTAAGCGAGCTAAGTCAAAAAGATAAAGATGAGTATGGGATGATCCCACTCATAAACATAAGTTGAGAAAGAAGGACAGAAAGGGAAACTCAAAGCAGGATATGACTGAATTTTGAAGTAAAAATCCTAGGTTAAGGGTGAGGGTGTATGTTCAGCTTCATGAGGTGGGCAGGGGTGAGGATAGTAGGGGGGGTGGGTGGGATGAGAAAGAGTCTTTTGGTGGCAGGAATGGTGTTTATGCACACTCCTATTGCTTTGTAGTCATATAAATAACTACTTAATTAATATGAGAGGGGAAAAATTGATTGAATGTCTCAAACTTTTTAAAGCACACACTGAGTCTTTTTAATGCATAGGCTGAGTCTTTGGTATGTTGACTCTCTTAAAAGCTTAGACCAAGGAGAAAAGAAGCAAGTGGTGGCACAGTTGTATACAAATAATAATATCAAAGGACATAAATTATGGTGATGTTCTGTATGATACAGCAGATTCTAACAAAGTGATTTTTCAAAGTTAACCCAATTGCCAAATAATATGATTAGAGTAATAACTATCTACTGATTTCTTGAACCCTAAGACAGCAGGAACCTCCTGCTTCCTCTATAGAGACTATATTTCCCCAGTCCTGGAACCTCTAGAGTGGGGCTCACTTTCCTGCATGCTTCTCTCAATTCATACCAAATGATATTTCATCTGCTGATCCCAACCTAATCAACACAATGAGTACCACTTTGGCATGCTTCACTTCAGACTGTGTCCAGAGATGTCAGGCATGGAATGTCAACGCTTCAGCCTCATTACTCAGCCACCAGGTTCCAGATGCTAGCATGATGTCGACCAGACTTCCCTGGACAGAAGACACCACCAGTGTGTCCTGGAGCTCTGATTCCCCAGAATCCTGCCTCACTAGGGAAAGAGAGAGGCAGGCTGGGAGTATGGATTGACCTGTCAGCACCCATGTTCAGCTGGGAAGCAATTACAGAAGCCAGACCTTCCTCTGCATCCCACAATGACCTTGGGTCCATACTTTTAGAAAGTTAAAGAATAGGAAAGCTATCAAGGGAGGGGATAGGATACGGAGTTCTGGTGGTGGGAATTGTGTGGAGTTGTACCCCTCTTATCCTATGGTTTTATCAATGTTTCCTTTTTATAAATAAATAATAATAATAATACATTTTAGCATAATCTCATTTTAATTTTGTAGTGGATAAACCAATAATGAAACTATAAAAATTTTATATAATTATGGAAGCATCATAACTTCAGGATTTTTTTGTAACACATTGTAATCTTTATTTTAAATAAAGCTTTATTATTATCTTTTTAAATCAGATATACACAACATATTTTTTAACTATTTGATATATTCATTTATTTATTTATTTGCCTCCTGGATTATTGCTGGGGCTTGGTGCCTGCACTATGAATCCACTGCTCCTGGGGGCTTTTTCCTTTTTGTTGCCCTTATTGTTTATCGTTTTTGTTGATATTATTATTGTTGCCATTGCTGTCATTGTTGGATAGGACAGATAAATAGAAAGAGGAGGGGAAGACAGTAAGTGGAAGAGTTATACACCTGCTTCACTGTCTATGAAGTAACCCCCCTGCAGGTGGGGAGTCAGGGTCACGAGCCAGGATCCTTACTCTGATCCTTGAGCTTTGTGCCATGTGCACTTAACTCACTGCGCTACCGCCTGCCCCCCTTTTCCTAAGTCTAAGTAATGACTTTTAAAAAAAAATCTAAGTGTCTTTATTTATTTATTTTTAAATGTTGGTTTGCAGGTCATGTTTTGTTAGATTTACCATCTTACAGACTGATTTCTATTAATGAAAGAGAGAGAAAGAGAATGAAAAGATTCAGAGAAAAACAGAACATCATATGGCACATGGAATGCTGGGAATTAAATGCAGGAACCTGAAGTTCCAACACTTCATCCACCATATTACCTCCCTGAATACTAGACAAAATTTTAATAATCAAGCAATTACACACACACACACACACACATCAAGCTCAATTAAAACTTGCTGAACAATTTCCAAACACAAATGCAAAAATTTAATTTATAAATCATACAAACTTATGCTCAAAGTACATAAAGATTAATATCTAATTATAGAAAAAAATTCTCTTCTACATTATCCTTTCAAGGTGATTGACTAATGCGCACCTGCTCTCATAATAAAGTGTTTTTTCTACTTTACGTCATGATTGCATATTTTATTATCCCAACAAATTATTGTATATAGCTTTCGTTCTTCCTCTTGTTGCATATCTGCAGAATATCAATGAACATTGAAATCTTTTAATTAAGTTCTAGTGCATTTACAAAGAACATCAACTGTCAGTTTTATCTAAAATTATGGGGAAAAGAAAGTAAATTAGACAGGAATTTTACTAGGGATGTACATCATGGTTCAGTAGTTTTTTACTAATCGCTTGCCTAACTCTTCACCCTATGTTAATGTAATCTCTTTGATGGAAGAAATGATACTAGTCATGAGAAGAAATTTCACTAATTAAATACACCCATTGGGAGTCCAGCGGTGGTGCAGCGGGTTAAGTGCACGTGGCGCAAAGCACAAGGACAGGCTAAGGATCCGGGTTAGAGCCCCTGGCTCCCTACCTGCAGGTGAGTCGCTTTACAAGCAGTGAAGCAGGTCTGCAGGTGTCTATCTTTCTCTCCCCCTCTCTGGCTTCCGCTCCTCTCTCCATTTCCCTCTGTCCTATCCAACAACAATGACATCAATAACCACACAATGTTAAACAACAAGGGCAGCAAAAGGGAAAATAAATAAATGTATAATAAATAAATAAATACACACATTTTATTCATGAGCCATAAGACTTCAAGTCATTAAAATTGGAGTATTATCTGTGTTTCTTAAGCACTGAATGAGGTTTTTTGACTCAAAGTATTGTCTGTGTTTATTAAAGCACTGAGTGAGGTTTTTTGACTAAAAGTTACATTTGGTACAACTGAAATGCATTCTTTTTATGGAAAATTCACAAACAACAAAGCAAGCACATACATTGAGAAATTGAAGCTGATTGCCTTCTGATGTGAAAGGTAAAAAAAAAAAAAAAAAGAAGAGGAAGAATTTCAAATTGTCCACAGGAAAATGTGTGGTCAGATACAGATAAATACAACTACTGACAAAAACAGTTTACTCAACCATTCTTCCTAAGATGTTTATGTGACTTCTGAAAAACAGGGTATGTTTCTAACAAAGACTAAATTGCTTCCACTGTGAGTGGTACCAGCTAGTCATATCCCAATGTGTCAGAGAAGACAGAAAGGGACTAAGACCAATACAAAAGGAAGAAGAAAATAAAAGAGCATTGCTGATCAAATAGCTAGTTGTTCACACAGTGATTTAAAATAGAAAGCCATCTTCTACATCCCAACAAAAAAAGATAGCTTCTAACAACATGCAGCAAAAAACGCTGCAGAACATTGTTTACCTTGAAACAAACAAACAAAAAAATCACTCATTTCAAAACTGCAGTGCACAGCATTCTATAGCAAAATTCAAATAACCATGTACGCATTAAAGAAGAATGTCTTTGCACAATAAAAAGAAAAAAAAATAGCTAGAGAGTCTTACTTTTGGCCTACTAAGGCTATGTATGTATTAGAGGCAATAGGTGAGGAAAAATTAAGAAGCAGAGACGAGCAATATTTGACAAGAGCTAAATTCCTTAACCCAGTTCCAGTAAGATCCTATTTAGATTTACACATGAGACATAAACAGCTTTAGAAATGGTTTTCAAAAATCATTAAGCCTCTAAAATTTATGTGCAGCTTGCAAAATTTGTATTGACCAAGTCCACATATATCAATTCACATTTACTTCTTTTATCCCTACTAAGTAATTCTAACATTGTTATTTTCCACATAATTAAAGAATTTTACATGTGGGGCCCAAGACATAACTCAGTGTTAGAACTTATGCTTCTCTTGGGTGAGACTCTGGGTGACTATTTCCCATGCAATGTAAAAAGAAGAAATAAAACAAAAAGGTATTTTAAAACATTTGTGTAGAGTTTGGGCTTCCATAATTGCTTCTTTGCTGGACATGGGCATTGATAGGTCGATCTATACCTGTAGCCTATTCATATCTTTCCCTAGGGGGTAGGGCTCTGGAGATGTGAGGTTCCAGGATGCATTAGTACAGTCATCTGCCCAGGGAAGTCAGGATGAAATCATAATAGCAACTGCAGCTTGATGGTTCACGAAGCATGATCTTCTCCATCCAGTTCCATCCATTTTATTGATGGATAAGCCTTTTGCTACACAGGCAGACTTCCAAGAATCACGTCAACATATGCACATTTTAGTAATTTCTATAAGTTTCCTTCAATCCGTAACTTTACACTTATGGCATGGAAAACATTTTCTTGACAAAAGCAGATAGGCAGTGATAGTCAAATTGCTCACTTGGGTCATGTGCATGACTCAGGTTTGAACCCAACTCCAATTACATTGAAGGAGTCTTTGGTGCTGAGGTCTCTTTAACTCTCTGCCTTTATCTCTGTAAAAATTAAAATAAGGGAGTCGGGCGGTAGCGCAGCTGAGTAAACGCAGGTGGCGCAAAGCACCAAGAATCCCGGTACGAGTCCCTGGCTCCCCACCTGCAGGGTAGTTGCTTCACAAGCGGTGAAGCAGGTCTGCAGGTGTATATCTTTCTCTCCCCCTCACTGTCTTCCCCTCCTCTCTCCATTTCTCTCTGTCCTATCCAACAACGACATCAATAACAATAATGACTACAACAATAAAACAACAAGGGCAACAAAAGGGAATATATAAATACTAAAAAAAAAAAAAAAAGAAAAGAAAAAATGTAATCAACTGCAGTGGTAGATAGCGTAATGGTTACGCAAAGAGACTCTCATGCTTGAGGATCCAAAGTCCCAGGTTCAGTCCTCCATACCACCGTAAACCAGAGGTGCTGAGCAGTGCTCTAGTAAAGTCATGATTATAATCATAATCATAATAAATTGAAGTTGAAGTTGCATAGACTAGAGATTGTATAAACTGCATAGTTCATAGCTAAATACTAGGCGTTAATCAGAACATGTGTTAAGACCTTGTAAATTCATTAACATTTCTTCTCAGTAATTGATAATATGTAAGAAGCGTAAACATCAAATATGTCATGAAACCATCACTTTAAGTTCAGATCATGTGAGTTACATTATAGAAGATAAATCTCATTTTTTTTTTTTCAGTATATTTAGCTCTTTCTTTCTTTCTTTTTTTTCCCCTCCTCCAGGGTTATTGCTGGGCTCGGTGCCTGCACCATGAATCCACCGCTCCTGGAGGCCATTTTTTTCCCCCTTTTGTTGCCCTTGTTGTAGCTTTGTTGTGGTTATTATTATTGCCCTTGTTGACACAATTCGTTGTTGGATAGGACAGAGAGAAATGGAGAGAGAAGGGGAAGACAGAGAAGGGGAGAGAAAGATAGACACCTGCAGACCTGCTTCACCGCCTGTGATTTTTATATTAAAGACAACACATCTTATGTCTACTGGTTAATTATTGATAATCCTTACAGTTAACTATTTACCTACCTACTTACCTATCTTCTATTTTTAGTTTTCTGTCAGACTACCTGTGTTCGCATTGCTTACACATTTTGTGCATTTGTGGAAGCAGTTTAATTTCTGCTTCTATTTTCTCATTTTAAAGTAGGAAAAAATAATCACTCTTTTTTTATAGAGTTAAGACAGAAAATGGATGAAAACCTACAAAATAAAGTTTAACCCTGTCAGTTTTTATTTCTGTTTCCGCTGTATTTTGACCTTAGTAATTTTCTATTACATTTGAATTTCTCTCCCTACTGCATTAATCTAGAAACAAAGCACCCATATGTGTTTGTTTGATTATTATTTAGCCCCACTTAAATCAGTAAATCAAATAAATACATTTTATTATAATCTTAAAATATTGTACTAGGGTATTTTCCAAGAAACATTAAATAAATTGAAATGCAGCTGTTCATATAGACCTGTAATTATTAGAGTCCCCAGAAATTAATCAAAGGTAGATATTTCAAAGCAATTACTCAGTCCCTCTTTACTATCTCCCAAATACAGTATCCACATACAAATCCTGTTACATTTTTATGTAGAATGTTCTAGTCAGCTGTTCTCAGTCTTATATTCCTAACTAAAAAGCTTACATACGTTGTTTTCTCAACAGTTTCTGAGACTGATTCTGCAATTAGCTAGTAACTAATTTTTACTTTGTAGAAAGAAGGAAGGCAGAAAAGCAGAGAAGGAAAAGAGGAGGACAAGGAAAGGAAGATAAGAGTGGGGGAAAGGACAAGTCTTGAAGTCAAACAAGGACATTTGAAGAAACACTCTTCATTTACAAATGTTGTAAACACTTACAAAAAAGAACCTAGCTCAAAATGACTTTTCACTAATTAAATAATTTTCCCTGAAACTTGGCACATGAAATTATTATTATAGTACCCCAGATGCTAAGTTTCTGCCTAAATTGCCAATTGTGTGAGTTTACAATACAAACAACTTGATAACGTTGCTTTTCCCAAACAATTCATTACAGGGTAAGTGGATTACTTGACCTTTAAGGTCCTTTACAATTCTGAGAATTTAAAGGGCTCTGGCTTCTTTATGTATATATGAGTCTCTTATAAAATTTAGGGATTTTATTAGGTTTTATTCAAATTCATTGGGAAGGCTAAATGCTGAGTTTTGAATTGTTCACGCAAATGGATTTATATGCTAATGTTACCAGAGCTGTTGCTAGTCTGTATTTATTGACTTGATGACTATTATCTATGAAGACTTTTCTAAAACATTCATTAGCATATTATCTAAGGAGTTCAAACTAGGAAAACCATTTAAGTGCAGAATTTATCTATGTGTGGGTGTGTTTGTCTCATTAGTTTAGGAAATGATCTTTTGAAGGCTTAACACAGCTCTTGGAACACAGTGTCTCTCCTTGAATTCACCTTCCAAACATTAAAATAAAGATACAGTCACCCATTTTATCTGGCTTTGGTTAGGATTCCACCAACACTGTAATACTTGGGTACACTTACATTTATTTATGTCTTTCCCCTTGGGCTTCCTTCACTAACTGTTCATATTTTTCTTTCTTTGTTGTTTTGTGGCTTGTGGCATAGCTCAGTCAATCAATTATTTCAGTCAGGGCTGATGCTGCAGGATTCAAACAAAGACCCACTAGCAACAAAGAAACAATGGCAAGAGCAAGCTGTGACTGTGTGTCACTTGGATCAGCTAATCAATGCATGATTGAATTGTTTTAAAATGTATGTCAATTCAAGAGCAGGGCTCCAAGATATATTTGAGACATGAAAGAAAGGGGGAAGTGTGATTTCAAAACAGTTTTCTTCATAACAGTGTAGAGCTGACCTTGCATTTAAGATAGAGGATGAGGGGGAAGCTATATAAAAAGTGTGAGCAGTGTGAATAAAAGCTGTTTATAGGAAGCTGTTTTAATACCCGTGCTAAAGCTGAACAATAGAAAGAGACAATGCTTGAAAAATGCATGCCTTTCCCTATATGATCCTTTTATCTTCTCATTCCTGCCTAGATGATAAAAAGCATTTACAGGTTGAACAAGTATTAGTGCCTTTATTTCCCACAAGCTGAGATATCTACCTTATTTAGAATTTTGATATTAAAACAGTTGCTAAAGTATAGCCACCTCTGTTACCAGTTTGTTGTTTGTTTTATTTTTTTTAATTGTTAATACAGACAGAGAAGGAAGAGGAGAGAGAGACAGAAAGAGAGACAGAGACAGAAAGAGACAGAGTAAAATGGCACTAAACCTTTCAGTCAAATGAGAGCCAGGTTTGAACCTGAATGATACTCATGACTAAGCAGCACATTATCTTTGTGAGCTATTTTTCTGTCGCCCCTCCCCACTCAGTTTTTAAATAAACAGATTTGAAGATTTAACATAGAAAACTCTAATTCCTTAAATAAATCAGTTTCATTTTATTTTGTTTCCTTTGTATTTGCAGTTAATGCACTCAATCCTGAAACAAAGGAAACTGGAGTTATGTTAAAAACACGATAGACTTTGAATTGAGATAAGCCTTCTGTGACATCTAGATCACATTTTTGAAAAAAACAGATTGCCAAATGAAAATAGACACTCAGTTTATATGAACTTACTAATAGGCAACATATATATATATAAAGATAACAAATAATTTTGCCTACTAATTCACAAATGCCACTTATTTCTCATAATGATTTCTCAAGTTAGCTTTCATCTCCGTTTTATGGAAACCACATTTTAGAATTCCTAACATGTATCTGCACTTAACCCTCCAGTAACAAAAGACAGAACTGAAGCATACTTTATTAAGGGTCTTACTCTTTCTTCTAACTATATATATAAATATATATATATATTGTGGAGTTTTCAGTTCATAGCTGTTTTTTTTTCAGATAGAGACAGAGATTAAAACAGGTAGATAAATAAGACAAGGCACCAAAACTTGAGATATTTTTTTTATTTTACTGAACAAAATATGTTCCATTTGAGACAAATTTGAATGATGAAAGTCTATATACTGATGTATCAAATTAAACTTCCTTCTGCATGTAGAAATTACAGGTCAATGGTATTTAAATAATCAATAAAATAAATCCTGTTCTTCCAAGAGATTATAAACGGGTTGAGATTACAGTTAAGGGGACACATTTACATTTATCATTAATAAGACAAACATAATAGGCGCTTTAGCAGAAGAATTTTTAAGAGTTGTAATTTGGAATATGAGCTAAGTTTTTTATTTTTTAAAAAAAGTCATTGCCTTTAACTTTACCCATATGTCACTTCCTTCCTGGCTCTTGCCTCCAGATAAAACTAAATTTACTATATCTGCTATGGTGACTTTCAAATCACACTCCCAGCTAAAATAAGGTGTCCACATCAAATACATCAGAGAAGTCAATGGGAGAATTTATCCATAATCTCCTCACTGCAGAAAAAAAATAGGTGTGTGTATGTGGGGGGGCAGATGGTAGTTCACCTGGTTGAGTGCACATGTTACAATGCACAAGGACCCAGGTTCAAGCCCCCTGTCTCTAGCCTACAAGGAGAAAGCTTTGTGAGTGGTGAAGCAGGGCTGCAGGTGTCTCCCTGTCTCTTTCCCTCTCTATCTCTCCCCTCCCTCATGATTTCTGGCTATCTCTCACCAACAAATAAAGATAATTTTTTTAAATTTAAAAAGGAAAAAGAAAGCACCTGAGTCATCCTTTATTCTTCTTCTTCTAGCGTTTGCCCTTCTTCTGTAGCCAGTCAACAGGTCAGGTTGAAAGCTGTCAAGAGCTGCTTGTTGCTGGCTTTGAAAGTGACTGGGATCCATGTGGATTCAGTCAGCTAGGAAGGATCGTCAGTTTCCCCAATGAATGGGTACTCACGGGATGCACCACAAGAAGGTCGATCCGACATCCTTTATGATCCTGTGGCATTGTGCATAACTGACTATTTTCCTCCCTGTAAGTGCTCAACCTGACCCAGTTGAAGCCAGGTCAGTCCCCTGCTCCCCCCACTGCTTTTTAAATTCAGTCTTCCCTGGATATTACTCTGCACTTTCTTTTTATGTAACTGATCCCATATGATTTTAATATCACTGTCTTTATAGCTATATACAACTACAGTTATTTAGTATTTAGCCTGTTTTAGTTTACTCACACTGACTGACGTCTAGTCAAAATTCAGATTTCCCTTTCTTCCTCCTGGAAACTCCTCTTCAAGTTACTGATCCTAAAATTTCCTTCCCTTTATTCTCCCCAGCAGGATTGATTTCAGAGATTTTTCTTCTCTCATTCTAGCTTTAACTAATCTAAAATAAATGTTGCCTCTCTCTCTCCAAGTATGTGTCTTACTGTGTTTGACTTTAGTGGTATTTTGAGTACACAAACTAAGTTAATTTTAATTGGGATCCCCCAGTAATATTTTCATATTTAACAAACCATTTTCTCATAAACTAATTATTCTATTAGAATGTAATTGATTCTGCTCATGTCCTCTCCCCATTTTTGGATGGGGTCATTTGTTTTCTTGATGTTGAGTTTGGCAGGCTCTTTATATATTTTGGTTATTAACCTGTTGTCTGATGTATGGCATGTAAAGATCTTCTCCCATTCTGTGAGGGGTCTCTTGATTTGGGTATTGGTTTCTTTTGCTGTGCAGAAGCTTTTAAATTTGATGTAGTCCCATAGGTTTATTCTTGCCTCAGTCTTCTTTGTAATTGGACTCTTTTAATTGAAGATTTCTTTAAAGGGTTCTGCTCACCATTTTCAGCTCATCTTGTATGGAGCTTGAAGAAATCATGTTAAGCAAAATAAGTCAGAAACAGAAACATGAATATGGGATGATCTCACTCTCAGGAGAAGTTGAAAAATGAGATCAGAAGAGAAAACACAAGTAGAACCTGAACTGGAGTTGGTGTATTGCACCAAAGTAAGACTCTGGGGTGGGTTGGGGGGAGAATACAGATCCTGGAAAAGGATGACAGAAAATCTAGTGGGGGTTGTATTGTTACGTGGGAAACTGAGAACTGTTATACATGTACAACCTATCATATTCACTCAAATGTAAAACATTAATCCCCCAATAAAGGAAACAGTATAAAGAAAAAAAAAGAATGTAAGTGATTAAACTTTATTCCCACTTCCAAAATATTCACAATCCCAATTATGTAAAGGTAAGCAAGACTTCTCTCATCTGGTTATTTTTTTTGTTTGAGTTTGTTCTCTGTTCATTGTTTAATCCATTTCAATTTTCATAGTTAGGTTCATTATCCCATTAAATTTTTCCTGAACAGTATACACATTTGAGTTAACCATATTATCCCAAACCAAGATTTAGTGCTCAATACTCTGCAGGTAAAAGTAAATCCATAAACAAGGGCTGTTGAAACCAAAAATGATTTACTGATAGGTGCTAGCAACCTGAGAAGATGGTAGACTAATATCTCAAAAAAACATCTTACTCTCAGCCTAGAATCTGGGGTTTATTTAGGGAAGGACTGAGAGTAGTCAATCATGAGAAAAAGAAAGGGGTTAATACTAGAACTGCTCAGTGATGGAACAAGATCCAGAATATTATCAGTAGATCAGGGCAGTCTGTTTCCTGTGAAGATCTGAAAGACTTTGTTGAGCATATTTTCTATAAGATGGTCTCCAAAAATTCAATGTTTCTTTCTTTCTTTCTTCCTTCCTTCCTTCCTTCCTTTCTTTTTTCTTTCTTTCTTCCTTTCTTTCTTTCTTTCTTTCTTTCTTTCTTTCTTTCTTTCTTTCTTTCTTTCTTTCTTTCTTTCTTTTTCTAATTGGCTAGAGACAGCCAGAAATCAAAAGGCAAGGGGGTAATAGAGATGGAGAGAGACAGAGAGGCAGTTTCAGCCCTGCTTCACCACTTGTGAAGCTTTCCCCCTGCAGGTGGGGACCAGAGACTTGAACCTGGGTCCTTGTGTGCTATAACATGTGCATTGACCCAGGTGCACCACCACCCGGCCCCAGTTCTTCAATGTGTCTAAGTGTTTCTGTTGCTTCTGCTCCATGCTGTATCTGTGACTAAATCCCAGTTAATCAACACACAATGAAGAAGAGAATTCTTTACCTTTAAGCATCAGCTAAGGTGAGAACCAAGGGGAGTTGGTGGTAGCGCAGCGGATTAAGTGCATGTGGTGCAAAGTGCAAGGACCTGGCATAAGGATCCCAGTTCGAGCCTCTGGCTCCCCACCTGCAGGGGAGTTGCTTCACAGGCTGTGAAGCAGGTCTGCAGGTGTCTGTCTTTCTCTCCCCCTCTCTGTCTTGCCCTCCTCTCTCCATTTCTCTCTGTCCTATCTAACAACGACATCAGTAACAACAATAATAACTACAACAATAGAAGACAACAAGGACAACAAAAAGGGAAAATAAATATAAATAAATATTTTTTTTTAAAAAGAGAGCCAAGATGGAGAGGGAGAAGTCATAGTAGACTAAGATGAAGCTTCTAACATTTGCTAATTTTCCAATGACTGCTCACTTACAATTATTGCACCTACCTTCATGAGTACACAGAAAGCTTATATCTTACTTTTTTTTTTTTTTTACCTTCTGTTGTTGTTGGTATCAAATACCCACAATTGCTATCCGTTACTTGTTAGAAAAAAAGTGACTTTTCAGAGCCAGTAAACAAAGGGGAAGGCAGGGCCATGTGGATATGATTAGCATACATCATTGGCATACCAGGAAACAAAGCAAGAACTGTAATGTCAAGGGAATTAAAATTTGCTTTAAGCAGATGTTTGGTGGAAATATCCCTGACTCTCAGCTATTGAGTCTCCTGCTGCCTCTTCAGGAATCCACACATCTTGGAATCTGGAGGAAAGACTGACAGCAGACAGTAACACATGTCATGTTTCAGCTGCTTACATTTTTTAAATCAAGCCATTACTGTGGTTTTCAAGATATTACAAAACCACTGATTTTTAAATGAATGCCTTTTTGTTTTTTTCAATAATTGCTCCTTAATTTGTCTCATGCCATCAGGTTCCCATGCTAATACAGTTAAGCACATGTCCCTTACTCCTTCTTACATATGGTTAGTACAATACATTAACATGTTGTCAAAAACAATATATTTAGAGATCTAATTGACTTTATTAAAATACATATGAATTGAACAGCAACTCATCAAGCTATGAGAAAGATCCTGCAGAGGATCTGTTCAGATGGGATGCTTTTATAATCAAAAAGGTGCTACAGAGTTACTATAAAAAGAAAGGTATTACTTCAGGCAAGGTCCCTTTCTCTCAAGAGAAAGAAAAATAGTTTAAAAATTCAGTTTACCTTACTTATGCTAACCAAGAGCGTCTAAATCACTTAGTTTAAGATTATACTATTTGGGAGAAGTTGATACTCTAATTAGATTATGTAATAAGTCTGAGTTGGGAGTCTAGCATGAACTTCTTCATTTTTTTTTTTTATTTGATGTCATTACTTGAAATACTACCACTTTCTGTGGTATAAAATCAGCTTATCTGTTTATTCTATTTTTGTATGTTCTTTTTTTCTCATCACTTTATTTAGGTGGGGAGAGGTAGTAGTTTATAGCGCGGCTGTTCACGTGGGGTGTAGTTTTTCATCTCCCTGTAAAAGATGTTTGCAGAACACATTTACCCACAACTTAGGCCTTTTTCTGTCCTCTTGTACATGGACGCCACAGCCCTGTCCACTTCTGCTTTTTTATTTATTTAATTATTCCCTTTTGTTGCCCTTGTTGTAGTTATTATTGTTGTTGTTATTGATGTCATTGTTGTTGGGTAGGATGGAGAGAGGAGGGGAAGACAGAGAGAGGGAGAGAAAGACACCTGCAGACCTGTTTCACCGCCTGTGAAGCAGCTCCCCTGTATGGGGAGCCGGGGATTGAACTGGGATCCTTATGCCAGTCCTTGTGCTTTGAGCCACCGGCGCTTAAACCTCTGTGCTGCCACCTGACTGCCTTCTTGTCCGCTTCTGTACCCCTTCTTCCCCAGAGTCCTATGCTTTGGTGCAATACATCCCACAGTCCAAGTACTACTCTGTATTTTCTTGAGTGAGGTTATCCAATATTAACCCTTCTCTATTTCGGTTATCTCACTGAACACTATTCTGTCAAATTTTATATAAAATGAGACAAAGAAGATAACTTCATCTTGTTTGTTTGTTTGTTTGTTTTTTGCCTCCAGGTGCCTGCACTCAGAATCCACTGCTCCTGGAGGCCATTTTTCCCATTTTGTTCCTGTTGTTGTTGTTGTTGTTGTTGTTGTTGTTGTTGCCATTGCTATTGTTGTTGGATAGGATAGAAAGAAATCTAAAGAGGAGGAGACAACACAGAGGGGGAGATAAAGATAGACACCTGCAGACCTGCCATACTATTTGTGAAGCTATCCCCCTGCAGGTAGGGAGCCCGGGGCTCCAACCGGGATTCTTACCCCGGCCCTTGTGCTTTGAGCCACCTGCGTGTGCTTAACCCGCTGCGCTACCACCTGGCCCCCAACTTCATCATTTTAAACAGCTGAGTAATATACTGTTGTGTCATATACCACAACTTCTTTTTAACCACTAATTTGTCTTGGGCATTTGAGTTGCTTCCATGTTTGGGCTATTAAAAATTGTGCTGCTGGGGCTGAGCAGTGGTGTACCTCATGAACACACACAATAGCATACCTGAAGATCAGATCAGGGCATAAGACCCTGCTTCCCACTTGCTGGGCGGGGCTTCACAAATAGTGAAGCAGGTCTGCAGGTGTCTTTCTTTCTCTCCCTATACCCCCTTAATTTCTATCTGCTATAACATAAAAAATAAATCAAAATAATTTTAATTAAAATATTTTTAAAATGTACTCCTATGAACACGGGTGTATAGAGATCACTTTGGATAGGTGTATGTACTTTCTCTGAATATGTAGGTCCATTTCTAGAGACCTGACAAAACTTCACTATATTTTCCACAAAGGTTGGATTAATTGACTTTCTGAGCAACATTGTAGAAAGGTTCCTTTTAACTTTTTTTTTATTTCTTAATTCTCCTTTTATTAGTTGGTGGTAAGAGACTGGAGTTTACACATTTTTTAACATATAATTCAACTTCACTAATTTTATCAAAACTCTTATGTAATTGTACTTAATCCCCATAGCCAATGTAGATGGTTTCTTTTAAAACAATCTTTATTTACGATATATTTTTATTTTGAATAGAAACAGAAATCAAAAGGGAAGGGAGAAATAGTGAAGGAGAGAGAGAGAGAGAGAGAGACCGGCAACACTGCTTTACCATTTGTGAAGATTTCTCTCTGAGTTTGGGGTCCAGGCACTTGAACCCAGGTCCTAGTGTATTATAAAAATATTTGCACTCAACTATAAGGCCCCTGTGCATGACTTCTGATTGAAATATTTCTATCAAGACTGTTATACTAACAAATGAATTATTCTCTATGTGTGATAAAATCTCTAAGAATATTTCACTCAGAAAACTTGAAACTACGTCTTGATAAGGACAGAGTGGTCTCATGTGGACTTTAGGGAGATGATCTGAAATTGAAAAAATGCATAGAGAGGTATGGTAGCTGTCAGAGCTCTGGCAGTAGTTAATATATCAAAAGTGAATCTGGAAAATAAAAGACAATGATAAAAAATTTGCATGCTCCACCTCTTTCGGAGTCCTTTGCATTTGTAGAATAATTAAGGATAATCTAAAGCCTAACACAGGCTCTTTTATTATTATTATATATGTTTATTGGATAGAGACAGCCAGAAATAGAGTAGATAGGGGGAGATAGAGAGGGAAAGAGAAAGAGAGACACCTGCAGACCTGTTTTACTACTTGGAAAGCTTCCCCTCTGCAGTTGGGGACCAGGGGCCTCAACCCAGGTCCTTGAGCACTGTAACATGTGCACTTAACCAGGTGTGTCACCACCCGGTTCCACACACAGGCTATTTTTGAGGAGGAAGTTCAAAGAAAGACAAAACTTAGAAGGCTAAAATAACAGAGGATCTCACTGATCTCTCCTTGCTTACTCGTGAATATTAATTTATTAATCACTATCTTATAAATAAAACTTAGATTTGATTAAATACCCATTCTCTCCTACAGATATGCAATCTGTCTTTTACGTTTTTCACTCTATAATATTCACTTTATAATACTTAACACATAATAACTTTGGACTTTGCTTTCGTTTGTATAAATGGTATTAGGTAATGTAGGGGAACACAGTTCTGCTGCCCTAAATGTACGCCTTTGACAAAATGTGATTTCATGGATGGGGCTCTAAAAGGCTAGGTGGTGGGGCCGGGTGATGGTGCACCTGGTTAAGCGCTCACATTACAGCGTGCAAGAACCCAGGTTCAAGCCTCTGGTCCCCACCTGCAGGAGGAAAGCTTCATGAGTGGTGAAGCAGGTCTGCCTCTCTTCCTCTCTATCTCCCCCTCCCCTTCTCTACTTTTCTGTGTATCTATCCAATAATATATTTTTTTTTAAAAAAAAGGCTAGGTGGGAATGTATTTGGAAAAGATATTTACATTTTAACTTTTCTTCTGGAAGAGAATGGTATTTTAGGAAGACCAAAGCATACTTTAAATCTATATACCTTTGTGTAATGTACCTTTTCCAGATAAACTCCCTAATTGTCCTTCCCTTTCTAATCCCCAATCATCTTGTTTCACCTGACTACTTGAAGGTAGTGTCTTCATTCATATGGTGAAATACTGTTTTGCTGGTTCTAAACTCACATGGCAAGTACTCAGTTTGCTGAATTTTGTTATGCCTGTAGGAGATACACATTTTATTAATAGATTTATTTTGTTCTCTTTTCTCAATCCACCTGATGTTTATTTTAATATCTGTTTAGTTTCTGAATAACTCAGAGGGATACCTTGTGATTCTTTTTGTTCTAAAACTGTAGAAGTTAAATGACTTGAAGTTTTGTTCTACTTTTTATTTCTGAATACTTGGCACATGTAGATGTATTTCATTTATTTTTATTTCTCTCTATATATTTATTATAGGATCATTACATTATGTATTCATTTCTTCTTTTATTAGCAACATTTCATTTGTGTTTTGCTTTGAAAAATTACTATGAACATTATTAAATGTGTCTAATTTGTATAAGCATTTTTCTAGTATAATTGCCTAGGACTTAGAAGAATTATGAAAGCATTCTGACTATTTTTTTTTTATCTGTACTGTTTGTATATCTGTTGATTACTGAGGTCAGCTGACTGCCTGCAGTCATAATCAAGGGCTGGAAAAGATCCTTGAGTTGCAGAATCTGAGACTGGATAATATCCACACTATAAAATTCTAAAAGGAGCACTGAAACTCAAAGCAAAACTCTTTCTCAAACCTGCAAGTAATAAGGCTTTTATGTACTGACTCGGTCACTGGTGCCATAAGTCTCTCTCTCCCTCAATCTCTCTGTCTCTCTCTCTCTCCTCTCTATAATATTTAAATAAAATCTTTTTTTAAAAAGTCATTTTTTTCCTGCAATATTTCTCTAGCACCCTCTGTTGACAAAATTTAACATGGTGTTAGTTGATACAAAATTAATTTAAAGTGTCCAAATATATTTCAGCAAATCAACCTAATTTATAAATTTGATGTAAACAAACTATACGAAATGACATATGTACGTACTATTTAATTTCCAAAAAAGTTATTTCCCAAAATTATTGAAATATTTATCATAAATTTTTTACAGGGATGGGCATTATAACTTTGTCCTTAATAGCAAAGAAGAAAAAAAAAAAAAACAGTTCAGAACCAGAAAAATATATAAATAGATCTTTAAATTTTCTATTGAGCTATATATTCAGCCTTCAAATAATAGACTGTAAATACTTGTGACAAATACAAACTTCTCTAGTATGTGAGGACAAGCAGAATATGCCCTCTTTTTTTATACTTTTTAGTTCTGTGAAGCACAATACAATGAATCGAAAGTTACCCAGTTAATATAATCTGTATATCACACTATTACCAAATTGTTACATCATTTATGCAAAAGTATAGTCAGTGAATAAAAAAATAAACTATCAAGTTCTTAATTTTGGATAATTTTACAGTTACAATATCTGTGACAGTCAGCATAATCTACATTATATTATTACATAGCCATTAGAATTATGAATGTGTCCAACCTATATTTTTTAGAAGACTATTCAACACACCATGACCACAATTCCAATTGTTTAAGTGCAAGTTGCCAAAATAAAATGTAAAGGTGATATTTCAGCTTTAAGTGATGTTAGGAAATTACATCAAGTATAGGTCTTATTTTACTTCAGAATAAAACAGTCATTAAAATACAGCCAAAAGTCATTACAATCTCATATTTTCTGTTTTCACAGAAATGTATGGCCGTAGCCTGTGTTTCTGTGGCAGCAGGCAGAAATGTTATTAGGATCAAGATGTAGATAAATGTTCCTCATATGTCTTCTTAAAGTCATGGAAGGATACATATCAAATGAAATTATAGCTGTTATTAAAGAACAAACTCATGTACTATTCTAATCAGCGTAGAAGGGTCTAAAGACAAGAACACTTGTATTCTGTAAAAAAAATAATAATAATGATTCTGACAATCATTACGATAGTACGTCAGGTTTATTTTTTTTCTTCCTTTCATCACCATCGTCTTTCAGAAATTATCATAGAAGTTGAAGACATAGTAAGCCTCATACTGTAATATGAATTCTTTTAAGTATATTCGAAAGCACTGACATAGGTGAACTGTCTTGCCAGCTCCAGAAAGTTTCAATTTTTTGGTGATCCACTGAAGAAGATACTTATATACAAATATAATAATATTCATATATAATGCATATATAACAAGATGCATACAAATAATACATATATCATCAGTGAAAAGATAAATATATAGCTTGTAAAAAGATACACATATAATATACATATACACATATAATAACAAAAAGATACATATTTCTATAAGTATATCATTATAAAGAGAAGAAAATTGCTTGGGTTTTGGGTCATCATACATAGCAAAATACATTATAATTTATGGGTTTTATATTAAATTTATTCATTCTACTAAAGTAAATTTACTTTTTAATTTTTTTAATTATTCATTTTTGCCTCCAGTTTCAGGGGTTTGGTGCCAGCACTAAGAATTCACTGCTTCTGGTGGCCAATTTTTTTTTTCATTTGACAGTACAGGACAGGGAGAAATTGAGAAAGGAGTAGGGGGTAGAGAAAGGGAGAGAAAGACAACTTCAGGGTCTGCTTCACTACTCCTGAAGCGTCCCTGCAGCAGGTGGGGACCAGGGGCTTGAACTCGGGTCCTTGTCCATAACCTTCCGCATATACTGTGTGAGCTTAACTAGGTGTGCCAACACCCAGTCTCTTCAAAAAGTTTTTAATGTAGGTATTGTTCATCTACAAGATTATGTTCTACAGAAACAATTTCACTCATCTTCCTGATGCATTTTACAACATTGTAGTCACTACTTTTTTAAAACACATTGATTTGTAACATACAGTAATAATCTGTATTAAAAAGTCATGGAAAGAAAATGTATGTGAAATGTTATTTATTTATAATTTTAAATATTCTTCCTCTCATCTTACTAGAATAGGAATACCTAAAAACACTGTTCAAAAATCCGAACTTTGGTGTTTCTCTCCTCTGTTCTCCTGGGTCAGCGAGGAATACCAAAGGAGATCACCTGGGACCACAGCGAGACAGGACTAGAACTACTTCAGGAACTTACCAAATTACTGGTGAGTGCAAAAAAGTGGGGTTCATGGACAGAGAGAGGAGCCTAGGGAGAGATTAAGTGGCTGGTAACAGTCTGGCAGTTTACCACTTGATACACCACCTCCAATCTGTTTCACCAACAAAAAGATAGCTGAAGAGAGGAGACGACTCCCCTACGACTCACTAAATGCAACTGTGAGTCTGCATTGCTAGTGCCCTCAGAATCTGGAGCCTGTGGGGGAGGCCCTGTGCTGACACCAGGGGACAGAGAACTAACCAGGAAACTCAGGAGAAGATCTATACCTCAGTAGCCTAGCAGTAGGGCTGTGAGAATCTCTTTGCATAACCACTGGATTATCTCTGCCACACTCTATCTCTCAGTCAGAAGTGAGTGATTAAGCTAAGAATCTTTCTTATAGTTTAAAAGACCTCAGGCTTCCATAGCCTACAGGGAAGAAAAAGAACAAAAGAGACTTTTAAGGCACTGTACTCCAACACAGGGATTAAAACAATATTGAAACAAATGTCAATTTCCACAACTGTGAACCTATTAATTACCTTACTTAGACACAAGTCAATCTAGGTAAGAGTGATCAGTAATTTGAAAAGAACTGAGAGAGGGACCTCATAACATAATATATAAAATGGTTAAACCAACAAGAAATATTGGAGAAATGAACCAAGACAAGAGTCCAGCTAAAAAACCCCTAAAGGTTGAAGAACTAAATAATGAGGTCAACATCCAAATGCTAATTAAAGAAATAGTATCAGGAGTGAATAAAGAGTTTGAAAGAATTGTCATCAGGAATGCAGAAACAACAAATGAGACTCTTGAAGAAAACACTAATTATCTCAAGGTTTTTGGAGAGCTGAAAGCTGAAATAGCTGAGTTAAGGACACAACCAGCTGAACAAGCTATAACAGTATCAGAACAGGTTATCAAAATAGATTAACTCCAGAAAACAGTAGAGGGGAGAGACTATAGAATAAATGAGGCTAAAGACAGAATTAGCAAGATTGGGGACAAATTAGAGACAAGTGAAAAAGAAGTAAGAGATCTCAAAAAAAGACTAAGAGATACTGAAAAATAAACAGAGACCTATGGGATGACTTCAAAAGAAATAATATACACATTATTGGCTTACCAGAGGAAGGAAAAGAGATAGGGGAAGAAAGCATTCTTCAGGACATAGTAGCTTAAAACTTCTCTAATCTAGGCAATATAAAAGACATAAAGGTTCAAGAAGCCCAGAGGGTCCCAAACAGAATTAACCCAGACTTAAAGACACCAAGACACATCATATTTAGAATGGAAAGGAATAAGGATAAAGAAAGGATCCTGAAGGCTGCAAGAGAAAAACAAAGAGTCACCTACAGAGGAAACCCCATAAGAACAGCAGCAGACTTCTCCTCATAAACACTACAGGCCAGAAGAGAATGGCAAGATATCTATTGAGTGCTCAATGAGAAAGGCTTTCAACCAAGAATACTGTATCCTGCTAGACTATCATTCAGACTAGATGGAGGCATAAAAACCTTCTCAGACAAGGAACAGTTGAAAGAATTAACTATCACCAAGCCTGCTCTGAAAGAAATTCTGAAAGTTCTTCTATAAACAGATCACCATAAATAGGCCATATACCAGAACACTCTAAAACTCTACAAGAATGGCATTAAAATATCTTCAGTCTTTAGTATCAATAAATGTCAATGGCCTGAATTCACCATTAAAAGACACAGAGTAGGAAGATGGATCAGAAAACACAACCCAACAATATGCTGTCTACAGGAAACCTACCTAAATCAACAAGATAAACACAGACTCAAAGTGAAAGGATGGAAAATTATCATGCAAGCCAAATGGGCCACAAAAAGGGGCAGGAACAGCTATTCTCATATATGACATGATAGACTTTAAATTAAATAAAATTTAGAAAGATAGAGATGGACACTACTTAATGCTCAGAGGATCAGTCAATCAAGAGGACTTAATTTTTAACATCTATGCACCCAATGAGAAGCCATCTAAATACAACAAACATCTACTAAAGAGCTACGGCAATATACTAACAGCAACACAGTAATGGTAGGGGATTTCAATACCCCACTCTCTCAACTTGACAGATCTTCCAGGCAGAAAATTTATAAAGACATGAGGGAGCTAAGTGAAGAGATAGATAAACTACAACTATTGGACATTTTCAGAGTCATTCATCCTAAGAAACTGGAATACACATTTACTCAAGTCCACATGGGTCATTTTCAAGAATAGACTATATGTTAGGCCACAAGGACAGCATCAGAAAATTCAAGAGCATTGAAATCATCCCAAGCATCTTCTCAGTACACAGTGGAATGAAACACTTAGCAATCAACAAAAGATTAGTAAGAGTCCCAAAATGTGTAAGCTCAACAGTACACTACTTAACGACTACTGGGTCAAAGAGGAAATAAAGGAAGAAATCAAAATGTTTCAGAGTTCAATGAAAAGGAAGACACAAACTATCAAAATATTTGGGAAACAGCTAAGCCAGTACTGAGAGGGAAGTTCATAGCTATAAAAGCACACTTTCGGAAACACGAAAAATCACAAATTAACAGCCTGATTGCACATCTTAAAGACCTAGAAGAAGAACAAAGGGACCCTAAAGTAACCAGAAGGGCAGAAATAACTAAAGTTAGAGAAGAAATAAATAACACTGAAATAAGAAAACCATACAAAAGATCAACGAAAATAAATGTTGGTTTTCAGAAAGAGTGAGCAAAATTAGTCAACCTTGAGCCAGACTCACAAAACAAAAAAGGGAGAAGACCCATATAAATCAGATCATAAATGAAAGAGGAGATAACACAATGGAACCACAAAAATTTAGCACATCATGCATCAAGACTTCTATGAACAACTCTATGCCACTAAGCTAGAGAACCTGGAAGAAATGCATGATTTCCTAGATATGTATGAACTTCCAGTATTAATTAAAGAGGAAATAGATAACATAAACAGGCTCATCACAGCTAAAGAAATTGAAATAGTTATCATAAACCTTCCCAAGAATAAAAGTCCTGGACCAGATGGTTTTACAAATGAATTCTACAAAACCTTCAAAAAAGAACTAATACCTCTAGTTTTAAAAGTCTTCCAGAAGACTGAAGACACTGGAATACTCCCTTCTAGCTTCTGTGAAGCCAAGTTCACTGTGCTATCAAAAGCAGACAGGGACACAACCAAAAAGTAAAACTACAGACCACTATTTCTGATGAACATAGATGATAAATATTGAGCAAAATTCTAGTCAACTGTATATAGCAATATATCAAAAAGATTGTTCATCATGATCAAATGGGGTTTATCCCAGGCATGCAAGTTTGGTATAATATATGTAAATCAATCAACATGATCCACCATATAAACAAAAGCAAGACCAAAAACCACATGGTCATATCAATAGACGCAGAGAAAGCCTTTGACAAAATCCAAATCCCTTTATGATCAAAACGTAACAAAAAAAGAGAATAGATGGAAAATTTCTGAAGGTAGTGGAATCTATATATAATAAATCTACAGCCAACATCATACTCAATGGTGAAAAACTGCAAGCATTTCCCCTCAGATCAGGTACTAGACAGGGCTGCCCACTATCACCATTACTATTCAACATAGTGTTGGAAGCTCTTGCCATAGCAATCAGGCAGGAGCAAGAAATTAAAGGGATACAGATTGGAAGAGAAGAAGTCAAACTCTCCCTATTTGCAGATGACATGATAGTATACTTAAAAAAAAAAAAAAAACCTAAGGAATCCAGCAAGAAGCTTTTGGAAATCAATACAGTAAGGTGTCAGACTACAAAATTAATATTCAAAAGTCAGTGGGATTCTTCTATTCAAACACTAAATTAGAAGACTTTGAAATACAGATGTGAATTCCTTTTACTGTAGCATGGGTGAAGATATTTACATCCCATACATCAGACAAGAGTCTAATAACCAAAATAATTAAAGAGCTTGCCAAACTCAACCACAAGAAAACAAGTAACTACATTCAAAACTGAGGAGAGGACATGGACAGAATATTCACCACAGAAAAGATCCAAAAGGCTGAGAAACACATGAAAAAATGCTCCAAGTCTCTCTGACTGTCAGAGAAATGCAAATAAAGACAACAGTGAGATACCACTTCACTCCTGTGAGAATGTCATACATCAGAAAAAGTAACAGCAGCAAATGTTGGAGAGGCTGTGGGGTCAAAAAACCCTCCTACACTGCTGGTGGGAGTGTCAATTGGTCTAACCTCTGTGGAGAACAGTCTGGAGAACTCTCAGAAGGCTAGAAATGGACCTACCCTATTATCTTGCAATTCCTTTCATGGGGGTATATCCTAAGGAACCCAACACATCCATCCAAAAAGATCTGTGTACGCATATGTTCTTAGCGGCACAATTTGTAATAGCCAAAACCTGGAAGCAACCCAGGTGTCCAACAACAGATGAGTGACTGAGCAAGTTGTGGTATATATATACAATGGAATACTACTCAGTTATTAAAAACGGTGAGGTCACCATTTTCAGCCGATCTTGGATGGACCTTGAAAAATTCATGTTAAGTGAAATAAGTCAGAAACAGAAGGATGAATATGGGATGATCTCACTCTCAGGCAGAAGTTGAAAAACAAGATCAGAAGAGAAAACACAAGTAGAACCTGAACTGGAATTGGAACATATTGCACCAAATAAAAAGACTCTGGGGTGAGTGGGAGAATACACCAAAAAGGATGATAGAGGACCTAGTGGGGGTTGTACTTTTAAATGGAAAACTGAAAAATGTTATGCCTATGCAAAATATTATATTTACTGCCGAGTGTAAAACATTAATTCCCCAATAAAGAAATTAAAAAAATAAAAATAAAAATATATAATCCGAACTTCAAGTAACATCATTAGTGAAAGAAATAGGGTAATATATACATAACACTAAACTGTTTTTATTATGCTAGAAAAGAAACTGATTACCTCTGATTTATTGTTAATACATTTTGAAGAAGCACAATTTCATATATGTATTCATTCACTTATTAATTATAGTATCATCATCTCAGTATAAATTATAAAGGAGGATACAACTAAAATGAAAATTTTGCAAGATGCTGGCCAATATATCAGATGTCATATAAGTAAATTTTCTAAAATGGCCATTTATATTTGAGTGTTAACCTTATTCTATTTAACGGTAAAGAGATTTCAATTTAAGTTGATGTCACTTTAGTGGTAAACGAAAAAACAAAATTACAATTGAATGGAAAGTAGATTGTCTTTCTGGGCTGAAAACATTGCTAGACTATTTATTATAATTAGCATTTATTTGTTCCCTAAAGAATCATCACCTTATTTGAATGCCTATTACAATTCTTCCTTAAGAAAGAATTCATATTAAAAAGGAGCAATTATGTAGAATATGAATTTCATCTTCTAGCATTACATACAATATTATCTAAGAATAAAAAGAGCTCAGTTTTAAAATTCATTCTCATGTTTTGCTAGTCTTCTGCATAGTTCACTTTTCCAGGCTGATCGAATCTTTGTTCTTTCCATTAGTATCAGCAAACATTCTCACAATGTCTGTATTTTTTAAGATTGATTTATTTTCATCATTTCTTTACATTCTGTATGATGAAGATATAGTTTACTAGTTGTATTTTCAGATTCTATTGTGATATTGTATTTTGATGCACTTTAGTTGAGTTTGAGGACACAAAATGATTCTCAACTGTTTGGTGTTTTCTTACTAATTTTATATTCTCCTAAAAACACGTACTCCAGTCACCCTTTGGAATATTGCTATTCTTAAGAAAATAGATTAAATAAAATGGTAACCAAATTTCTACATTCTTTCATGTCTTTCTTAATTTTTTTTTAATTTAATTTTGAATGGGTGAATGATGCAGAGAAAAGCATACAGATAAAGAAACCAGAGGACCACTAGCTCTGGTTTATAGTGGTGTACCTGACAGCCTCAGACATCAAAGTCTTTTTCATAAGAGTTACACTGTCTTCGCAGCCTTGATGTTTCTTTTTATCAAATGACACAGTCACATTAAAATCAGTGTTCTAGGGGGGTGGTGCAGTGGCGCACCTGGTTAAGTGCATATAGTACAAAGCGCAAGGACTGCCCCCCAGCTCCCCATCTGTGGTCTCTTCACAAGAGGTGAAGCAGGTCTGTAGGTGTCTTTCTCTCTTCCTCTCTGTCTCCCCCTCCCTACTCAATTTCTCTCTATCCTATCCAAAAAAAAAAAAAATTAAAAAATGGCCACAGTATAAATGAATGTGTAGTGCGGGCACTGAACCCCAGCGATAAACCTGGAGGCAATAATAATAATTATAATAATAATAACAACTACTACTACTGCTACAGCAACAAAAACAATAATAATGATATAAAATTAAAAATCAATAGTTTAATCTTATTCATTTTATTTTAAGAGTTCTCAGCTTTATTCCACATTTTTTTTAATTTGTGATTTTACTGTATTCAATTTTCCATATATTTACCATGTCACATTTTGATTCATGAGGTATGTTTTATTGCCAAATATTAGGGTATAATTCAGTCTTCTGTTACTTATTTATTATTAATTAATTAATTAATTACTTCTCCAGGATTATCACTGGGCCTTAGTGCCAACACTATGAATCCACTGTTCCTGGTTGTCACCCACCCATGGAGAGTACAGAGAGAGTGGGGTGCTGAGGTCTCCTACTGTTACTGTGATGTATATTCAAAAGACCTGGGTCTGCATAATTCCAGGAAATTTGTGTTAGAACTGAGTGAAATTGTACAACACCCAATCTGTGTCCACCAACAATTATAAACTGCTTGGTGTGGAAAAACATACTTGGTGTCCTAATTGTTGATTGTATTGTGGGTCTAAACATTGTGCCTGCACCCATTTCCTATATTCCTTCAAAACAATGCACTGTGACAATCAAAGACTCATCTTTCCTTTTTTCTAGTGTCTAAGGGTTTACTATGCACTATTTTAAGTTTGAGGTTAGAAATTCTTGTTTCTGCAGATTCAAACCTAATCCTTTATGACTAGAAGTAGCTTCAGTGTTGTGGTATATCTTTCTACCCTCTCCCTCTCCCTCTCCCTCTCCCTCTCCCTCTCCCTCTCCCTCTCCCTCTCCCTCTCCCCTCCTCTCCTCTTCTTCTGCCTCTTCTTCTCTCTCCCTCTTCTCCTGGCAGTTTCATACCTGTAAAATTTCACTGTTCCTAGTGGATTTTCTTAATATATTTTTATTCAGATAGTGGGTAAAAGAGAAAGAAACAGATACAGAGATAAGAAACATTTTTGCATAATTTAGGAAGCATCCACTTTCTGTAGTGTTCTCATATTGTGTCCTGGAGCTTGAACCCAGGTCCTCAGGCATATAAAATATGCTTCCATTAGGTGAGTTGAGCTGTCTTTCCTATCTATGTCTTTCTCTTTCTATCTGAAAAAAAAACTGGCTAGGAACAGTTCATCTCTGGTGACAGAAAAAAAAATAGACAAACAACCTTGTTTCTTTCACTTATTAATTTTATCTTAATTTTCTGAGTTGCTTCAAGGATAAAATTACATTCAGTCATATTTTTGCAATTCAAACCGACAGAAGCCATAATGAGAGGGGTAAGGGAGGACTGCATATTTGTTATGCAAAAAGACTTTCATTTTTGAGGCTCCAAAGCCCTAGGTTAAATTCCCCACATGATCATCAATCAGAGCTGAGCAGTGCTCTGGTCTTTCTCTTTCTCTCTTTCTTTTTCATTAAAATAAAACAAATAAAATATATTTAAAAAAAAAAAGGCATGATCCAATTTTTATAGTTATTACAAATTGATTCAAACCATATCTTAAGTTTTAAACTTCTTTGTATATATTTGTGTTTGAATTTTTATAATAAATAAACTATCTTTTACAAACAATATTGAATATGATGTACTATATACAATGCACACATAACACACACACACAACACACACACACACACACACACACACACACACACACACACACACACACACACATATATATGATGTTGCCTCCATCACTTGGTTTTATCTTAACTACTTGATGGCAAGATGTCTTCTATTTTCTGAATTTTTTTTCTTTTTTTTATTATTTTTTTATTTTTATTTCTTTATTGGGGAATTAATGTTTTACATTCAACAGTAAATACAATAGTTTTTACATGCATAACATTCCCCAGTTTCCCATATAACAAAACAACCCTCACTAGGTCCTCTATCATCCTTCATGGACCTGTAATCTCCACACCCACCCACCTCAGAGTCTTTTAATTTGGTGCAATATGCCAATTTCATTTCAGGTTCTACTTGTGTTTTCTTTACGGATCTTGTTTTTCAGTTCTGCCTGAGAGTGAGTTCATCCCATATTTATCCTTCTGTTTCTGACTTATTTCACTTAAGATGAATTTTTCAAGGTCCATCCAAGATCGGAGGAAAATGGTGACCTCACTGTTTTTTATAGCTGAGTAGTATTGCATTGTGTATATATACCACAACTTGCTAGGTCACTCATCTGTTGTTGGACACCTGGGTTGCTTCCAGGTTTTGGCTATTACAAATTGTGCTGCCAAGAACATATGTGTACACAGACCTTTTTGGATGGATGTGTTGGGTTCCATAGGATGTATCCCCAGGGGAGGAATTGCAGGATCATAGGGTAGGTCCATTTCTAGCCTACTGAGAGTTCTCCAGACTGTTCTCCACAGAGATTGGACCAATTTACATTCCTACCAGCAGTGTAGGAGGGTTCCTTTGACCCCACACCGTCTCCAACATTTGCTGCTGTTACTTTTTCTGATGTATGACATTCTCACAGGAGAGAAGTGGTGTCTCATTGTTGTCTTTATTTGCATTTCTCTGACAATCAGAGACTTGGAGCAATTTTTCATGTGTTTCTCTGCCTTTTGGATCTCTTCCGTGGTGAATATTCCGTCCATGTCCTCCCCCCCATTTTTGGATGAGGTTATTTGTTGTCTTGCTGTTGAGTTTGGCAAGCTCTTTATATATGTTGGTTATTAAACTCTTGTCTGATGTATGGCATGTAAAGATCTTCTCCCATTCTGTGAGGGGTCTCTTGGTTTGGGTAGTGGTTTCTTTTTCTGTACAGAAGTTTTTTAATTTGATGTAGACCCATAGGTTTATACTTGCCTTAGTCTTCTTTGTAATTGGATTCGTTTCATTGAAGATGTCTTTAAAATGTATGCAGAAATGAGTTCTGTCAATATTTTCCTCTAAGTACCTGATAGTTTCTGTTCTAACATCCGTCCTTGATCCACTTGGAATTTACTTTTGTATTTGGTGAAATACAGTGATTCAGTTTCATTCTTCTGCATGTTTCAACCCATTGTTTCCAACACCATTTGTTGAAGAGACTCTGCTTTCCCATTTAATAGCCTGGGCCCCTTTGTCAAAGATTAGATGTCCATAGGTGTGGGGCCTCATTTCTGGGATCTCAAGTCTATTCCACTGGTCAGTATGTCTATTCATGCTCCAGTACCAAGCAGTTTTGATGACAATGGCCTGATAATGCAGTTTGAAATCTGGCAGTGTGATGCCTCCGGTTCTGTTCTTTTTTCTCAAGATTGTTTTGGCAATTCTAGGTCTTTTCTGGTTCCAGATAAACATTTGTAGCGTTTTTACTATTCTCCTAAAAAATGTGCTTGGGTTCTTGATGGGGATAGCAATACATTTGTAGATGGCTCTGGGTAATATATTCATTTTGATGATATTAATTCTACCAGCCCATGAACATGGAATATCTTTCCACTCCTTTGTGTCTTTTTCAATTTCTTTGAGTAGTGACTCATCATTTTCAGTATACAAGTCTTTCGCTTCTTTGGTTAGATTTACTCCTAGATATTTTATTGTTTTTGTTGCTATAGTAAAAGGAATTGATTTCTGGATCTCAATTTCTTCTAACTTAGTGTTTGCATAGAGGAATGCCACTGACTTTTGAATGTTAATTTTATAGCCTGACACCTTACTGTATTGCCTGATCATTTCCAAAAGCTTCTTGCTGGATTCTTTAGGTTTTTCCATGTATACTATCATGTCATCTGCAAATAAGGAGAATTTGACTTCTTCTCTTCCAATCTGTATCCCTTTTAATTCCTTGCTCCTGCCTGATTGCTATGGCAAGAACTTCCAACACTATGTTGAATAGTAATGGTGATAGTGGGCAGCCCTGTCTAGTACCTGATCTGAGTGGAAATGCTTCCAGTTTTTCACCATTGAGTATGATGTTGGCTGTAGGTTTGCTATATGTAGACTCCACTATTTTCAGGAGTTTTCCATCTATTCCCATTTTTTGTAGTGTTTTGATCATCAAGGGATGTTGGATTTTGTCAAAGGCTTTCTCTGCATCTATTGATATGACCATGTGGTTTTTGGTCTTGCTTTTGTTGATGTGGTGGATCACATTGATTGATTTACGTATATTAAACCAACCTTTCATGCCTAGGATAAACCCCTCTTGGTCATGATGAACAATCTTTTTGATATACTGCTGTATCTGGTTGTCTAGAATTTTGTTCAATATTTTTGCATCTATGTTCATCAGAGATATTGGTCTGTAGTTTTCTTTTTTGGTTGTGTCCCTGTCTGCTTTTGGTATCAGAGTGATGTTGGCTTCATAGAAGCTGGCAGGGAGTATTCCAGTGTCTTCAGTCTTCTGGAAGACTTTTAAAAGTAGAGGTATTAGTTCTTCTTTAAGGTTTTGTAGAATTCATTTGTAAAACCATCTGGTCCAGGACTTTTTTGAGGGGGAGGGGAGATTTTTGATAACTGTTTCAATTTCATTAGCTGTGATGGACCTATTCATGCTATCCAATTCCTCTTTACTTAGTTTTGGAAGTTGGTAGGTATCTAGGAAATTGTTCATTTCTTCCAGGTTCTTTAGCTTGGTGGCATATAGTTGTTCCTAGAAGCCTCGCATGATATGTTGAATTTCTGTGGTGTCTGTTGTTATATCTTCTCTTTCATTTAGTATCTGATTTATTTGGGTCTTCTCCCTTTTTTGTTTTGTGAGTCTGGCTAAAGGTTTGTCAATTTTGTTCACTCTTTCGAAGAACCAACATTTGTTTTCATTGATCTTTTGCATGGTTTTCTTATTCTCAATGTTATTTATTTCTGCCCTAACTTTAGTGATTTCTGTCCTTCTGGTTGCTTTAGGGTTCCTTTGTTCTTCTTCTTCTAGGTCTTTTAGCTGTGCAATCAGGCTGTTTATTTGTGCTTTTTTTTTGTTTCCTAATGTGTGCTTGTATAGCTATGAACTTCCCTCTTAGTACTCCTTAGCTGTGTCCCAAATATTTTGATAGCTTGTGTCTTCATTTTCATTGAATTCTCGAAACATTTTGATTTCTTCCTTTATTTCCTCTTTGACCCAGAAGTTGTTAAGAAGTATACTGTTTAGCTTCCACATTTTGGGACTCTTACTAATCTTTTGTTGATTGCTAAGTGTTAGTTTAATTCCACTGTGTACTGAGAAGATGCTTGGGATGATTTCAATCCTCTTGAATTTTCTGATGCTGTCTTTGTGGCCTAACATATGGTCTATTTTGAGAATGACCCATGTGGATTTGAGTAAAATGTGTATTCCAGTTTCTTGGGATGAATGATTCTGAAAATGTCAGCTAAGTCAGAAAGATAAAGATGAGTATGGGATGATCCCACTTATCAATAGAAGTTGAGAAAGGAGAACAGAAAGGGAAACTAAAAGCAGGATCTGATTAAATTGAGAGTAGGACACCAAAGTGAAAACCCTGTGGTGAGTGGGAAGGTGGACATGCGGCTTCTCGGGGCAGAGGGGTGGGGGGTGGACACAGTCTTTTGGTGCTGGGAATGGTGTTTATGTACACTCCTATTAAAGTATAGTCATATAAACCACTACTTAATTAATATGAGGGGAAAAATTGATCATATGTCTCGAACTTTTTAAAACACAGACTGAGTCTTTTGAATACATAGGCTGAGTCTTTGATATTTCGACTCTCAAAAGCTTAGACCAGGGAGAACAAAAGCAACCGGTAGCACAGTAATATACAAGATACTGGGTATTATACCCCAAACCCTAATAAAGGGACTTTTCAAAGTTAACCCAATTACCAAATAATGAGATGATAACAATAATTATCCATTGTCTTCTTGAACCCTAAGACAGCAGGAACCTCATAGCTCCACTATAGAGCCTATATTTCCCCCAGTCCTGGAACCATAGGGTGGGGCCCACTTTCCTTCATGCTTCTCTCAATTCATACCAAGTAATATTGCATCCGCGGATCACAACCTAATCAACACAAGTGCCACCCCAACATGCTTCACTTAAGACTGTGTCCAGAGACTTCAGGTGTGGAATGACAACCCTTCAGCTTCATCACTCAGGTGAGACCTTTCCTTTCATAGTATTCTCTAATTCCATTCCAGGTGGTCCACTCTCCAATAAAGTCCCCAAACCTAGATATAGTCCAGGTCGCCTCAGATACAGCATATGTTCACACATGCCCATAAATATATACCTGAAAGCAGAAGTACACAAGAGAAATATATACCTTAAAAATTATATACCTGAAAGCAGAAGTACACAAGAATCTGCAGGGAGTACCCCCCAACACTTCATCTGCACTATTCCAGCCTTTAGGTCCATAACTGTTCAATAATTTGTTTGGCTTTGTATGTTAACTCTCTTTTCAGCCACCAGGTTCCAGATGCCAGCATGATGCTGACCAGACTTCCCTGGACTGACGACCCCACCAATGTGTCCTGGAGCTCTGCTTCCCCAGAGACCCAGCCTACTAGGGAAAGAGAGAGGCAGACTGGGAGTATGGATCAACCAGTCAATGCCCATGCTCAGTGGTGAAGGAATTACAGAAGCCAGACCTCCCACCTTCTGCAACCCACAATGACCTTGGATCCATACTCCCAGAGAGATACAGAATGGGATAGATATCAGGGGAGGGGATGGGATATGGAGATCGGGTTGTGGGAGTTGTGTGGAGCTGTACCCCTCTTATCCTATGGTTTTGTTAATGTCTCCTTTCTTAAATAAATAAATAAATAAATAAATAAAATAAATAGTATTACTCCTAGGTTGCCATTTCTCTAAATGAAGTAACTAAACACAGAGAGGCTCAGAAAGGATTTTTGGATAAAATCATTTTGGGGGCATACGGACAAAAATAACAGATGAATGTGAAGTCCTAAATAAAAGGTTATGGAAATATTCACAATTGAAATTTTAAAGCTAATTCAATAACTCAAACCCATATTGTATTCCTATCTTAGATCACAAATAAATAGCTATTAGACAAGGCAACATTTACACAGTTTATACATCAATTCAAATATTTATTTGTGAGTAGCCAATTACATCATCACCTCTGGACAAATAAGAATATAAGATTTTTGTTTCCAATTACATAGTAAACTTAGTAGCACATTTATAGCAATATTTATTCTTTCTCTCTTCTTTCATTCTTTCCTCTTTCTTTTTCTATACTCCCTTCTTTCTTTCTGCCTATATATTTCCCTGTCTTCTCCTCCTCTTTCTGCTCCTTTTTCTCCTTCTCTTCCTCCTCCCCTTCCTCTCACTCCCCATCCGTCCTCCTCCTTCTTCTTTTTGTATTACCAAAGCATTGCTGACTTTACAGGTTACACAATATGGAATAAATCTTTTTAAATTGCAAAATAATAATAATAATAATAATAATAATAATAATAATAATAATAACCTCAGAGTCTTGCAACTTACTAATTCTCATGGGACCTATGTTCTATATTTCTGGATCTAATTAATCTTTTATCCAATGATATCCTGCTACAGAATTCATTAGCTCAGGTATGTTCCTCTAAGACAACAGCACTAGACATTTACATGACTATCTGACAGGGAGATCAGCTGAGTTGATGTGTGTCCTTCTTTTTCCCCATGGAAGCTCCCCAACTCTCAAAAGAGAATGGTTGCTTCCACCATACTATTATCATGTGATATACTAGGGGATCAATTTGAGTCACTTGTATGGCAAAACTGATACCCTCCCAGCTGGTTTATTTCTTCAGCCTATCGAATGAATGTCTTAAATATGTTAAAAAGTTCATTTGAGGGAGTCGGGTAGTAGCGCAGTGGGTTAAGCACACGTGTCAAGGACCGGCCTAAGGATCCCAGTTCTAGCTCTTGGCTCCCCACCTGCAAGGGAGTCAGTGCACAGGCATTGAAGCAGGTCTGCAGGTGTCTATCTTTCTCTCCCCCTCTCTGTCTTCCCCTCCTCTCTACATTTCTCACTGTCCTATCTAACAGTGATGAACAATAATAACCAAACAACAATAAATAACAACTAAGAGCAACAAAAGGGAAAATAAATAAATAAATAGAAAAAGATTTTTTTTTAAGTTCATTTGATTTATTTTCCTAACACATCTAATAATTATATTTTTACAAATATGATATCCAGTTTTTGTAGTCAACAATTAATGGTTATAAATAATGAATAAAATATATTTTAGAGTAAAAGTTAAGAAAAAAAATTAAGGGCCAAGGAAGTGGCTTGGCAGTAGAGCATAAGACTTGCAAATGTGAATACTAAGTTCTGTTTCTAGTACTATATATATCAGAGCTGATCAGTGTTCATGTCTCTTATTTTCTGAATAATAAATGGAGAACTGAATGTTGGTACAGTTGATAAGATGTTGGCTTCCAATCTGAGCTCAGTCTCTGGCATTGCATGGATCAAAGTGATACTCTAGTTATCTTTCCCCCTCTTTCTTGCAAACAAACAAATACTACATTTGGGAGGCTAGAAATACAACTTATTGGATAGGATATGTGCTTTACCATTTGCATAGTCCTGTGTGACTCTAGAAACCTTATTGGAGTGCCATGGCACTGGGGGATGTGCTGTGATGTTCTTAGTACCTCTTTGTATATCACTTAGAATTTAAAACAGTTGTTGGCCTAGAAGCAGTGAGACTGTGCTGTGACCCCAACAGGAGTTTAGAACTATTAGTATACAAATAAAGTCAGCCTGAGGTTGGGACACAAGAGAATGTATAAAAAGCACTGACTTGGAGCAGGTCACTCTCTTTGGCTGCTTCTTCTTCTCCTGGTCAGAAGCAACTCAATGGAGGTGCTCCAGACCTCCAGGTATCCCTCATGGCTACTTCTCCTGGGAACTGATCACTTGTGACTCTGCTAGCCCGGAAACTTTTAAGACCCCTCTACAGCCATAAGCAACCTATACCTCAGCTGATAATTGTTTATCTATGGGACTAAACTTTTTATAACTATACTCAGACTTTATGGATCTAAGTGCACTCTTAACCCCTGATGATAATTGCTTATTTTGCCTACTACCCATTACACCCTAATAAACCCTTCTATTGTTTAAACCTGTTCTCAGCTCCCCGCTGTGAGTCCTTTTACATGACACAGCACCCCAAACCCTTTTTAAGTTAAATTTTAGACAAGACTGCCCTTGTACAAGATCCTGACTCTGAAGAAAAATAATAATAATAAAATCAAGAAAATAAAATTTTGAAAAATATAGCTGCATGGACCATGTTGACTAAAGATCATAAATATTTATCACTATTCAAAGTAATGCTAACTTTGTTAATATTTGGAGTTATACTATATGTCTTCATTACAGTTCTTCACAATCTATGTAACATTTATGCTTATAAATGCCACACACAAAAAAGTTTTGTTTCAATTAGTACTTGAACTTTCTATGACCAATATTTTTAATCTACCAACACCTGTTAGAAATAACTGTACTCGTAAGTGTAAAATCCTTTCCCTTTAGTTTACAACATGTTTTATGACCCAATTACCACCAAGTTAAGTAGATTTCAAGATGAAATGCCATTAATTGACAAATAAATGTCAGAAATAGCCTGCCAAAGAATGAAGCTTGTTAATACAGTCCATTATAATGAGACAACTCTTTAAGAATTGCAAAAAGGGCTTGTTTCAAAATGTGATGATTATTATTCTTTTTGAAATAATTTAAATAGTGAAAGATAATTTTAGTTTGTTTTTTAGCACTTTTTATTATCTTTATTTATTTATTTGATAGAGATAGCCAGAAATCAAAATGGAAGTGGGGGAATACCGAGGAAGAGAGATAGAGAGACACCTATAGCATTTCTTCACCACTTGTGAAGCTTTTCCCCTGTAGGTGGGGACCGGGAACTTGAAGCTGGGTCCTTGAGCATTACAACATGTGTGCTCAACCAGGTACACCACCACCCAGCCCGTTTTTTTTTTGAGAAGCAGACTTTTGTTTTATTTTATTCTATTTTATTTATTTTCTTCTCTGTGGTCTTATTGCTTGAAGTGACTTTTTTTTTTTTCAGACAGAGAGAGAGTCATTGTAGAGAAGAAGAAGAGACACTAGACCGCCAAAAGTTCTTTCAGTGAAGTGGGAACCAGGCTCAAACTTGGTACATGAACATGACAAAAAAGGAGCCCAATGCAAGTAAATTGTCATGACTTCCCTCTAACAGCATTTTTTATGTCTCCTGTGCATTCATCAAGTTGATTTATTTATTTTTATTTATTTGCCTCCAGGGTCCATGGGCCCTTGTGCTAGCACTACAAATCTACTGCTCCTGGTGGCCATTGTTTCCATTTTATTGGATAGCACAGAGAGAAATTGAGGGAGGAAGAGGTGATACATAGATAGAGAGAAGGGAAGACACCGACAGATGTGCTTCATGGTTCTTGAAGTGTCCTTCCTGAATGTGAAAAGCTGGGGGCTTGAATCTGGAGTATTATATGCTCTTAACCAGGTGCACCACCACCTGGCCCCCAGTACAGTTTATTTCAAACAATCACTATTGATGATGCATAATTACTAATATAAGTCCCTACTTCATTAGAGTCTATTAATGTTTATCCTCTATCTAGAATCTTTTTCTGGTATTCTATTTATTAATTTACGACTGTGAGTTAAGAGATAACATAACTGTTAGACAAAAAGACCTCCATGCTTGAAGCACCAAAGTCCTTAGCTCCCCAGCACCACTACCAACTGGAGCTGAGCAATGCTCTGATAATAAATGAAATTATAAAACCTGTCTATTCATATCTACTTATCATAACTCCTTAATTCTAAGGCTGTAACAGTTTTTACAGATTTTTTTTTAATGAACTCTCAATTTTGTGTAATGGTGGTAAGGTATTTTGTGGTATGTTCTCTATTTGAGTTTCTCTGATAGTTTTCTCATGAGTACAGTGAGGTTACGAGTTTCACAGCAGAAAGTCACTAAGGTAAACATGTTATTTTTCATCACATCACATCAGGGTACAAGCTATCTAAATGATTTATGACTGTTGGCATTGACCTTGATCCCCATCCTGAGGTAATGTTTGTCATGCTTTCAACTTTAAAGCTTATATTATTCTCCCACTTCATAGTGTTTACTTTGGGAATAAGTTACTATGAGCACTAAATGGAAGTTTCATCCCTACACTTTTCAACTTCCATGTTATTTTTAGTCATATTTTATTGGCTGTATTTTCAAACAAAGAGAAGTATTGATAGTGAACATTTTGTGTTCCAAAGTTCACATAGAAATCTTTTAGTCATGGTCTAATATTTAATATATGCTTTAATTGGTATATGTTATTTTCCAAATAATTTTAATCAGCATCTATCAAGCTATCTAGGGGGCTGGGTGGTGGTACACCTGGTTGAGCACACATGTTACAGTGTACAAGGACCCAGGTTCAAGCCTCCAATTCCCACCTGCAGAGGGAAAACTTCATAAGTGGTGAAGTAGGGCTGCAGGTGTCTCTCTGTCTCTCTCTTCCTCTCTATCACCCCCCTTCCATCTCAATTTCTGGCTGTCTCTATCCAATAAGTAAATAAAGATATATTTTTTTAAAAAAGCTACCTGATATTTTGAAAGTGTCAGCTAGTCTTAAACTATGAATGAATATTCAATCACTATCAAAATCTTGCTCTACATCTACAGGCAGATGATATACTTTTCTCCTAATAAGATGTTTATCTATATAAATTATAATTTGATTACTAAATATTTGCATAATTTTATATGTTGAAACTCACTTATGTACTGTGCTGATAATATCTTATAAGGCTGGAGGGGAGACAAAGCAATGATGATAATGGTTATCCTGAGATAAAATAGTTACTGGTAAGGGAGGAACACATTGGAGAACTCTTAGGATATTGGTATTTTTCTTCATGATTTAAGTATATATTTTTATTAGTGATTTAATAATGGTTGACAAGATTGTGGGATATAAGGAGTATAATTACATACAATTCCCACCACCAGAATTCCATATCCCCTTTCTCCCCTTAGATATTTTCCTATTCTTTATCCCTGTGGGGGTATGAACCAAAAATCTTTTTTTTAATTATCTTTATTTATTGGATAGAGATAGCCAGAAATCAAGAGAAAATGGGATGATAGAGAAGGAGAGAGACAGAGAGACACCTGCAGTACTGCTTCACCCCTTGCAAAGCTTTCCCTCTGTAGGTGGGGACCAGGGGCTCCAACCTGAGTCCTGGCACTGTAATACAAGCACTCGACCAGGTGCACCACCACCTGGCCCCTAAACAAAAATATTTATAGGGAACAGAAAGTGGAAGGTCTGGCTTCTGTAATTGCTTCCCTGCTTAATATGGGAGTTGACAGGTCGATCCATGCCCCCAGCCTGTTTCTATGTTTCTTTAGTGAGGTAGGGCTCTGGGGAGGTGGGGTTCCAGGATACACTGGTGAGGTTATCAGCCTAGGGAAGTCAGGTTGGTGTCATGGTAGCATCTGCAACTTGGTGGCTGAAAAGCATTAAGATGTAAAGCAGAACATGTTTAATAATCTATTTATGTGTATATTTCAATTAAAAAATGCTTGAGATTTTTGTAGTTGTGGTGTTGAAAAGATGGCTCAACAATACACTTACTGCTATATTTAAGGTCTGAATAGGATAAAAGAGCACCAGGAAGTGGCACAACTGGTTAACAGCACACTTTGCCATGCACAAAGACCCAGGTGTAAGTCCCTAGTCCCCTTCTGCAGGGAGGAAAATTCACAAGGAGTGAAGCAGGATACATTTCTCTCTCTCTGCCAGTCCCTGTTCAGGGCACCATTTGCTGGGCTAGCTTCGCGGGCGGGAGACAGATGACCAGGGACTCATGGCTGAGCTGGGAAGCAGTGTCCCTTTTATTAATCAGTTACATCGCCTTTTATGCATCTCTTCACTGGAAGTGACAAGGGAAAGGAAATTACTAGGAGAGGGGGCAGAGCAAAAAAAGAACTCCAACAGAACATAGAAAGCTTCCATCTAACCAGTGGGGATTAAACCAATACCCTGCAGGCAGGGCAGGACCCAGGTAAAACAGTGATTATGTAAATAGACCACATCGTAAGTAATACAAGCGAACCTAATGTGATGATCAAAACAGAAGGTCTTATAAGCAGAATTTAGAAGCATACCAACACCTCTCTCTTTCTCTCTCTCTCTCTCTCTCTCTCCCCTACTCTTCCCTCTCAATATCTGTTTCTAGCTAAATAAATTTTTAAAAAGAAAGAAAACTCTTAAATGTTGTCCTTGTTCTTTGAAACATTTTATTTGAGTTTATTTTAAAAAAGGAAATAAAGGGATAAAATACATAATTATCTGTCTTAACTGGTTCATAAAAGTACCCAGGCATGTTTGTATATATATGCATAAACATATGCATATGCATGCAAAAAAGAGGGAGAGAAATAATGAGTCAATTTAGTTAATGGGTGTGCTATAGCTATGTTAAGTCAACACTTGTTAAGTAAAGCACAGGAGCCAGGTCATGTGTCTCTGTTCAACAACAACAACAACAACAACAACAAATAAATAAATAAATAAATAAATAAATAAAATAAAGTAAAACCACACAAGATAAATTGAAGTAGATTAGACAGAAAAGCTTCACTAGTCCTGGTGGAGAGACAATGGAACTGAAAATGCCACACAGGGGTGTTGGGTGGTAGTGCAGAGGGCTAAGGTGTCACAAAGCACAAGGACCTATGTAAGGATCTGGTTCAAGCCCCCAGTTCCCCACCTGCAGGGGAGTCGCTTCACAGGCAGTGAAGCAGGTCTGCAGGTGTCTTTCTCTCCCCCTCTCTGTCTTCCCCTCTTCTCTCTATGTTTCTCTGTCCTATACAACAACAATGACATCAATATCAATAACAACAACAACAACAATAAAACAAGAAGGGAAACAAAAGGGAATAAATAGATAAAATACATTTTTAAAAATTTAAATAGCCACACAGGAGGATGGGAAAAATGGAAAAGTGTGAAGACAGTAGCAGAACCTAGGACACAGACTGATATAAGCTTATCTGAGTAGAATGTCCCTAAAAACGAGAAAAGGAATCTTAGAGATGATGAGAAAGCAAACATTCCTCCAGGACCACTAGGGAATGCACAGGTTGCCAGGAAAGTAGGAACTAAATCCTTAGCTATTGATATTTCTCTCAACACACTCTATCGGTGCTCTTACATTTGATGTATCATTTAGCACATTTCTTTCACTGTCAAGAAAGTTTTTGCTTTAAATTATCCTTTAAAAGGGATGTAAAATAGTTATAAATCTCTTTCAAATTTGCATACAAGCTAAACTCTCTTTAGAGCTGCAGGTTCATTTTGAGTTCTACTGCAATTCTTTAGTTTCTGTTCTTGTCAAGAACCATGATATCATTAAGATTTTATAGTTATTTTTCCCCCCTCAAGCTTTTCTTTTTTTTAAAGACAAGTCTAAAACATCCTCTTCATGAAGAAATTGGTACTGTAGTTGCTTTATTTAGGTTGCCTCTTGTGCAAGCTTATTAAATATTCTTCAGGACAGTGATTTCCAAAGTAAAACTTTCAAGTTTTACTGTTTCAATTTGGTTTGACTCCATTGATTTATCACGCTGAGTTTGAGTGTATTATGTCAAAGAGACACTAAGCAGTTATGATATAGAAATTGTAAATTATTCCAGATTAGTTTCAAAGCACAAGAATGATTTTGATGTAAAACACTGAGAATATGAAAACCGTATCTGTTTAATAATTATTAAGCAGGAGTCAAAATATACACATTCTTTTAAAGCACTTAATAACCCTGCTGTGTTAAGTGCCCTAACATCTTTGTTTTTTAAATTAGATGTCTTTATTTTTGTTAATTTATGATTTTCTTCCTGAACATCTGAATTTCAATTAGTTTAAGATCTTTCCCTTTTCAGATCCTCAAATAATTCATTCCCTATAAATTTTAGGCTTCTTTGTAGAAATAACTATAAATAGAAAAACACAAGAGAACTTTGGAATATTGGTTATTCCTTTCTCTTGAGAGCAATTGGTAAATAAATGTGCATAGGAAAAAAATTTATTATGTATTTGTTAAACCGTAACTGACATTTTGTGTTCTGTACTGACTTGTAGATTAAAAAGGAACCGATAATTGTAGGGTAAGGTTATAATACTTATTATACCCTTTTAAAAATAGATTTTAAAAGCATACTTGTGTTATATGTTAAACAATCAGATGGTATAACATGGGTTTTTATTTATTTGCTTATTTATTTATTTTTATTATTGCCACCAGGTTTATTGCTGGGGCTCAGTGTTGGCACTACAAATCCATTATTCCAGGCAGCCAATTTTTCCTTTTCTAATTTCTTTTTTTTAATATAATAGAGAGAATTGAAAGAGGAGGAGACAGAGGGAGAGCAGACCTGCTTCACCGAGTGAGTGAAGCAGCCCCCTTCCATGTGGGGAGCTAGGTCCTTGAGCATGGAAGTATAATATGTGCTCAGCCTGGTGTGTCACTATTCAGCCCCTCTGAAAATGTATTTTATTTACAAGAAAGTTTGTAAGAAAAATAGAACTTATCCTCAAAGATTCAATTTCTCCTCTTATTTGGAAATAAATATAGACCACAATTTTTCATACTTATGCTGAATGCACAATTGAAACCACTGTGACATGTTAATAAAATATTCTGTAGTTTTCAAATAGCAGGACCTCTTTTCTGACCTCAGGATTTTTACATTTTTCCCATTATGTAGATTGACTGTTATGATAGACCAAGGTGACTGAATGATGACTGGGTCTCACAAGGTAGGAATGAATTTGATTATCTGTGAATTGGGAGAGAAGTGAATACTCACAGCAATTGTCACTTTTTTTTGGCATCATATTAGCTCCAAATCCAATAAGAATTTTGAAGTGTTTTATAATTTTCAAATGGTCGATGAATAACAATTTAAATAAAATTGAAAAGGTTGAAACAAAAAAGTCCAAAGAAATTTTGAATATTATTCCTGATGCAAACAAGTTTTATTGTCTAGATATTGGCTAGAAAATAATAGAATATTTCTAGACACAGAAAAGTTTGCCCAAATCTATTGAAGAGTTTCTCCAAGATATCTCCTGTGACAAAGTTCATTTTAGTAAAGTTTGTAGGGTTAACACTTTCTAGAACATACTCATTTCTACATGTGTTGAATGTGTATAAATTAAGCAAACTTATAGTTTAGGTTTGCATATTAAAGAATTAACTGAGTAATCTGCCTGAGGAGGGACACAAACCAAAAAATAGTTCTCAAATTATTCATAGAGAACTGGTCCAAAAACTGGATATTGGTGTGGAGGTTATATAGGCTATGTATATATGATGGGATGATACAATGACTATTTTTAGGAATTTTAAAATACAGAGTGAGTCAGAAAATTTATTTATTTATTTATTTATGTCTTCCCTGTTATCATCTTCTTCTGGAAGTTTGAGTTTCATGTTCTAGGGGGTTTGGATGTCATGGATCAGAGGTCCCTTGTGCATCTTCGATAACAGATGAATGTCATCTCTCAAAGCATTATAAAGAGTCCCGAGGTTTGGACTGTAATCTCCTCACAGAACCAGAACAACTGAGTTCTGAATTTTGTTACACAAAGATCCAAGAAACAGGACGGTTTCAGGCTGATTTCCTTGAAAAACTTTTGTCCCTACATCATATGAATTTTTATAAGTTCATATTATTCATAAAATTGATGAAAATGTAAATGGAATAGTTTTAAAATATCTTTACAAAAAGAATTTATGATCATAAAATATTACATGAGGTGATACAAGAAAAAAACACTCTTTGCAACTTAGCTTCTTTTGGGAATGCATATTTAGAGAGTTATTAACATTTATCCACAAAGATGCATTAGCTTTTGTTGTGCCTTCTAACTATCTTACATTCTAAACTGCAATTTATAATTAATTAGCTGAAGGGGAAATTGATTAAAGAAGAAACATAAAATATATCAAGTCCATTTGGTAAATGTAATTCTCATTAAGAGTTAGTTCATATACATTGTCATCATATAATAATGCCTGGTGTTTGTGAATTCCATGGAAGATAGCTCATTGAATACACAATCAAATTTCTTGACATAAAAAAAAGGATGATCAGATGTGTGACTACTGAGAAGGAGCCATTTCATATTGCTCTCCTGATAAGCTAAGATGAAAAAAAAAATGAAAATCACCTGAAAACTCATCAAAATACAATGGAAATTTCTTCAGAAGCTCACTAAGCCACAGCCACTTGCTTCATCCTGAACAACCTGGGCAGAAGACCTCTCTAAAATGCTGCCTCACTAGGGAAAGATTGAAACAACTGGAGATATGGAAAGATCTGTCAACATCCATGTCCACCAGAGAAGCAATTACAAAAGCCAGACCTCCCACCTTCTGCACCTCATAAAGAATTTTGATCATATTCCCAGAGGGCTAAGTGTTAGGGCAAGATGATCAAAGGGCTCTGAACTCCAATCCCATCAGGATTCAGAGAGATAAGAGGGAAGGAAAACAAATGACACCTGGAAGCAGTAGATGTGACTTAGAAGGAAGATAATTCAGGACCATAGGGAAAAAATGGTCAGGTATATATAAATATAGATAGATGATTGCCGGGCTAGCATTGCTGGTTGGAGAGAGGATCCAGGGACTCTTGGTGGTGTGGTAATACAATTCTTTATTGATGCTGGAATGCTCCAGAGTTGGGTGTGAGCACAGTGGGTTAGGCCACGTGGCAGCAAACCGCAATGGCCACCTCCTGCTCTGCACGCCAGCCCTTTTCTAGGTAGGGATGCGGGAAAAAAAAGAGAGCAAAACCAGAAACAGATGTGGGTTTTATTGGATAAAAACCGGAAGTGGCAAGTTGGGAGTGGAAATAGCTAGGAAAGGGGGTGGAGAGAGGCAAAGGCATGCTGGGAAGGTAGAAGCACCCTTAGCAACTGTTGCCATGGTTTTAACTGGGAATTAGCAATACCCTGAGGGGATAACATGGTAGGAATATTTCAGGCAAAACAATGATTATGTAAATAGACCATAGTGTCAGCAATGGAGCATGGAAGGGGGTGGGGGCTGGTTTTAATGCCCGACGGATGATAGATAGATAGATAGATAGATAGATAGATAGATAATAGTTATTGGGAGAACTAATATAATGCAGTTTCCAGTGGAGGAAATGGGGACATCTGATGGTGGAAATCTGGTTGTGGAAAAAGTGTGGAATTAAACCTCTGTTATCTTATAATTCTGTAAATCAATATTAACTATTAAAAAAAAAGAAGGGTGTTCATATCCTGGAATATTGTAAAGTCAACAAATTATTGCAGTTTTATAAGTTTCTTCCTGAGCAAACTCTTGGAATTATTTTACCATTATTTATTTATTTTATTCATTCTTTTATTGTCATTGTAATTATTGTTCTTATTGATGTCATAGTCATTGGATAGGACAGAAAGAAATGGAGAGAAGAGGGGGAGAGAAAGACACTTACAGACCTGCTTCACCACCTGTGAAGTGACTCCCCTGTAGGCGGGGAGCCAGGGCTCAAATAGGGATCCCTAAGCTGGTACTTGCAACTTCGCGCCATGTGTGCTTAACCCACTGCTCTACTGCCCCACTCCTGATTTTACTGTTATTTTAGTGTTCAAAAATACTTGTTTCAAAATATTCATTGAGTATGCAAAAACACCATTTTGAAAGGATTAAGGAACTCATGTTCATAGTTTCATTACATATAATAACCAAAATTAATCTAAATTTGTAATCAATCCAAATACCCATTATAGACAAGTCAAAAAAAAATTACTGAATATATACGCAGGAGCATACCAACTGGCAATTTACAAAGGTGACATTTTAAACTGACATCCAGAAAAAAATGAATGGAACTGTAGTTAATTATGTTTAGTCAAATAAGTAAAGAAGTGAAAGTGAATATCAGGTAGATTCATTCACATGTGAAATATAGATAAGTGAAATAAATTAACTTGCAACAAACAGCAAAAACAAAATCCTGACTCAGACTGTGAAAAGTATGGCACTCATCAGAAAGAACTAGGGAGGCCAAAGGGAGAATAGGCCAGGATTTCCAATTGGTGTGATGAAAGAAACATTTGGTGGTGTGTGTGGTAACCTATGTGCATACATATATATGTGTGTTTATGTGTGAAATTATACTCCTAAAATATTATATTATAAATCAGTGTCAAATAAACACAAAATAAACTTCAAAAGTTAAAAAAGTGAAAAATTTAAACATGAATTGAGATTACTCTCTTTTAAAAAATGTATTTCAAAATTATTTCCATTATGTCATCATACAAATTATAGACATATATGTATATATACATACTTTATACATACTTTATTTTGTGTCTATACTAAAGAAGACAGATTTGAAAAATTTCTGAATATACTATATACCTCCTGTCACATTTTCCCACCCCAGTGTGTCAAATAGAACAGATAATAAAAAATACAGTGCATTGACTTAGAGCCAACCATGGTAAACTAATCATACTATGGTATGAATGTCCTTCCAAGATTTACTTGTTGCCATACTAACCTTAAAGTTAGTGATATTAGAAGACAGGATAGTTACGGGGAATTATTTCTCTCAGGAATCACATTAGTGGTTTTGTGAAGAGAGAGACTTCAGAGAGATTACCCCCAATTTCCACAAAGTACAAAGGTACTAGCTATGAACCATGAACCATGAAACATAATTCTCTCCAAAACGCAAACTTAATGGCAACTAGATCTTGTACTCCCTAACTTATAGAACTATGAAAAATAAATTTCTCTTGTTCAGATGATCAAGTCTATAATATAGACTATGGAATGAAGATGAATAAATAGTAAATATCAGTAAAATAACTTCCATATCATGTGAAGCGCAAGGACTGGCCTAAGGATCCCAGTTCGAGCCCTCGTCTCCCCACCTGCAAGGGGAGTCACTTCACAGGCGGTGAAACAGATCTATCTAAACAGGTGTCTATCTTTCCTCCTCTCTATCTCCTCTCCCCATTTCCCTCTGTTCTATCCAGCAATAACAACAACAACAACAACTATAAACAAGGGTAAAAAAAAAAGGAAAAAAATGGCCACCAGGAGCAGTGGAATTTTAGTGCTGGCACCAAGCCCCAGCAATAACACTAAAGGCAAATAAATAAATAAATAAATAAATAAAGCAAACAAAAAAAAAACCTCTCACATTGGAACAATTACAATTGGAAATTGTAAATTCAGTTTTCCTCAGTTTTCCATTTTCTGAATGTTTTGAATTTTAAAAATGATTTATACAGTGAAAACACTTGGATGGTAGTGATAAAAACATTCAGTTAACATTAGCTGACAACAGCAATAACACATCCAAAGATTTGCTACTCAGTCATAAATGGCAAATTTGTGTTATTATAACAACTTACTTTCCTGGAATAACATGATCCTGTTTGTTTAAAACAAACAAATCTCCAAGCCCTAATAACAGAAGTGGTGTGAAAAAAGCAAAAGGACTTTTTTCTCTCTGGAAATTGCTCCCTATTGCATGCAAATATGTACATAATTGTTTATACAAAGAGGAGATCCGTACTGAGACTCTTAAACCATTGTGGCTGATTATTATCAGTGAAAATGGATAATAATTACTTCAGAAATATACATGAATTTATGTTTTAATTGTCTTTGAATTGTCAACAAAATGTAATATTGATATTTTAAGCTACTTTTCTTGTAGTAAATTTTAGTTGTAGAAATGTTTCTCACAGAAGGTAGTATAATGCTTCTTTGATATTTTTGACATTCTACTGAAGATTACAAGATTCTTTCAATACATGGAGCAGCAGATATATTAGTGTAGTCCTATTTCTTTCTACAAGTGATCTGTCATCCAAAGTGGATGATAATGAAAGATATAATCATAAGCTAAAGAGAAATGGAATCTTTTAGGACAGGATTTAAATAAAAGAAATAGAGTCATAACTGAAGTGGAGTATAAGAAGTGCAGAAGTGAATTTTATCTACTTCTCCTCCCCCTTTTAAATTTTGCCTTCAAAGACCTAGCGACCAAGGAGTTTATCGATATTTGCTATTCATTATCTTTATCTTGTTGTGTTGCATTAATTCTTTTCTGTAACGAAAGACTTCCCTGCTAACTGAGATACCTGTGTGTGTGTGGGAGAGAGAGAAAGGAAGGAGGATCCTTTTTTATTCTATTTTTTTGAGACATGAATTTTAAAAGAATTACCTAGCCAGAGGGTATCCTCTCCTTTTTCATGTCTTCCCCTCACCTACATAAGCATGGTGATTTGGTGGATTCTTGAAGTCATTCTAGTCCTGTCTTCTTGTGGTCCCAGGTGGTTTCCTTTGGTATTCCTGTACTACTGCTTTATAACTTGTGAAATTTTTCTCTTTCGCATAGGGACTGGGGGCTTGAACCCAGATCTTTGCATATTTCAAATCCTATCAAGAGGAACCTTTTTAAAAGTAGCAAGTGTCAGCATCACCAAATTCTCATGTGTGGAAGAAGGAAATACCTACCACTGATCATGAGGGAATATACATATGTATGTTTGTATTTCAAATCTCTAAACTTATATGTAGTACATGGATGCTGACATTCAAAGCAATCTTTTATGCACAGATTTTTTTTTTCTGTTTCATAGCTTCCACAGCTTACATCTGCTGAAGAAAAAAAAAAATCTTGTCAACAGAATCCACTTGATCAAAGAGTTTATGTCATTTATTAAAAGACAGAAATGATACAGATTTGATATTCAATACTATCTCTTCCAATTTATATTTTCAGCTTATACATTTTTTATGATTTCAAATTGTAACAATCTTCTTCTTCTAGAGTTTGCCCTTCTTCCGTAGCCAGTCAACAGCGTCAGGTTGAAAGCTGTCAGGAGCTGCTTGTTGCTGGCTTTGAAAGTGACTGGGATCCATGTGGATTCAGTAGGCCTGGAAGGATTGTCAGTTTCCCCAATGAATGGGTACTCACGGGATGCACCACGAGAAGGTCGATCCAATGCATCCCATTGTAACAATAATTTAACATTTTAGAAACAATTCTGACACATTATTGAGGAACATTAGGGATAGTCTGACTGTTTTCAGTTGCAGATCTTTGATGATGTAAATCATCCTATATTTATCCCAAAGATATATAACATGACTTTGCCTCTCTATAGCTATTAACCATCTCTTAGAATTTAAGTTATCAGGTTTTAAATGATTTACTCAGAGATGAATAATTGTTTAACTCTGTCCCCAAGCACAAATGCCATTTAATTTAGGAAATAATTACTCTGTATAAGTCTTTAAAAAAAATCTAAAACATTTTCATAATGGAAAAAAAATCCATCTTATGTATGTGAACTTAAAACAGTAATATGACATTTTTGCTTCTGGTTACATAAAAGAATGTGCACACAAAGAAAAGCAAACCAACACTTCTAGATTTGTTTCTTTAAAAACTGTATTGTTCCATTTAAAAATAAGATTAATTTATTTATGTATGAGAAAAAGCCGAAGAACATTACTCTGGAACAGGTAACACTCAGGAATCATAATCAGGATTACACATTACCAAATCCTCTGTGTGTTTATCGTTCCATGTTCCTCACCCCCTAACCTGGAATACCACCTTGTTCTTTTCATTTGGAAGCAGAAAACAGTTACTTACCTTGATAGACTACCTATACCTTTAAAATAAACCCTGATATAGTAACTAAACAACAACAACAACAACTTTGAATAGCTATGTCTGGGATTTAAAAAATAGGCAAAGATCAGCTAGTCATGATGGCTGGAAGCCATGAATCCATAAGCTAGTTATCAGTTCTCAGCTACATGTGTTCAGAACCCACATGAAGCAACATGGTGGGTCTGGGGTAGGAGAGCAGGCAAGAGCAGCATCAACAGGGAGGCTTTCCACCAGACACTCAGATAAATTCCTGTACACTCACAATCCTTTGTGGGTTTGCATAAATCCATAGTATGCTCCTCAGGCTGATACCAGCCATATGCTAATTACATTCATGCCCTTGCACCCTGATATATTGATTAACATTATTTTTTAATGGCTTATTTATGCATCTTATTTTCTATTCATTGTCATGTACGGCAATTGAGAGAGAGGGCCTGACCTCAAAAAAATGTATTTGAACTCTGAATTCTGAATATTATCCCTAACACATGCACAATTAAATCTACACTAAGTAAAATATGACTTGCTTGACAACTCAATGTCTTCTGTATCTTGAAAAATCAAATTTAATTTCCTTTATATATGAAATCTCCAAAACTGCACAATTTGCACCCCAAAGCTTAAATATAGAATGCATTTAACTCTAACCAAAACATTGGGCACAACAAGCAAAACTGACCCAATAGATTTTATCCCACTTCTTGAGTACTTTCATACTCTCATATGCTCAACCTTCCACTAACTTTGAATGTTAATGAACTACTCATCTGGGGCTACCAGGAGTCTAGGCTTTTATGGTATCTCAAGACTTACATGCAAAGGGGTTGGCAAAAAAAAAAAAATGGTAGGCACACACTGTATTATATGCACAGTCTACTGTCCTATTAGACTTTTCATACAAACCTAAATTCAAACATAAAACTGCTCCGCAAATGTCAAGATTGCAATAGCAGGTCATTAAACCAAGCACGGGTCTCCTCAGAATGTGGGTCCTCTATAAGTGCACAGCATTATCATAGAAGAACCACTTTCTGCTATATTAACTATTTTATCATTATGAAATATCTTGAGTGAAAAATAGGGGAGTCTGGTGGTAGCACAGTGGGTTAAGCGCACATTCAAAGCGCAAGGACCTGCTTAAGGATCCTTGGCTCCCCACCTGGAGAGCTCCCCACAGGTGGTGAAGCAGGTATCCAGGTGTCTTACTCTTCCCCTCCTCTCTCCATTTCTCTCTGTCCTATCCAAGAATGCCATCAATAACAACAATAATAACTACAACAATAAAACAACAAAGCAACAAAAGGGAATAAATAAATATTTTTTTAAAAAATGTAAGAAAAAAAAAGAGTACAAAATAGAGGGCAGGGCAGTAGTGCACATGGTTCAAAGCCCAAGGACAGGCATAAAGTTCCCAGTTCCAGCCCAGCTCACCACAGGCAGGGGAGTTGCTTCACAAGTGGAGAAGCAGGTCTGAAGTAGTCTTTCTCCCGCTTTTCTGTCTTCCCCTCCTCTCTCAATTTGTGGGAAAAACAGCCTCCAGGAGCAGTGGATTTGTAGTGCAGGCACCCTGCACCCCCCCCCCAAAAAAAAAGAAGTAGAAACGTTCCAATAGGAATACTAACTATCTACAAACGGAGATCCTCCCAGCCCTTCAACTCTTCATATGAACTATTCCAGCCTTTAGGTTCATGATTAGTTAACTTTTTTTTTTTTGGCTCTATATGTTAACTGTTGTTTTAGCCACCAGGTTCCAGATGCTAATATGATGTCAACTAGACTTCCCTGGGCAGACAACCCCACCTATATGTCCTGGAGCCCCCCCCTCCTTAGTACCCCACCCCACTAGGTAAAGAGAGAGACAGGCTGGATCCACCTGTCAAGGCCCATGTTCAGCGGGGAAGCAATTACAGAAGCCAGTCCTTGCACCTTCTTTACCCCATAATGATCCTGTGTCCATACTCCCAGAGGGATAAAGAATAGGAAAGCTATCAGAGGATGGGATGGGATACAGAGTTCTGGTGGTGGGAATTGTGTGGAGTTGTACCCCTTTTATCTTATCTTTTTTTGTCAGTGTTTCCTTTTTTATAAATAAAAATTAAAAAAAAATATCGGTTGACATTCTGAAATAAAAAACTGCAGAATAAGCTGACTTGTCTTACAGTATTGAAGTTACTAATGAGGCTACTGCAGAATGTAAGGATTTATCATTTTTTATACAACACATAGGTAACTATATCACCTTAGTATAATTATATGATTTTCTTTTAAATTAATAGTCCATCCATATTGTTGGGAAATTGTGCAGACGTGGTTGAGCTTGGCAGGGCTCACAAACCACCTTATTTCCATGCTAGTATGACCAGTCCCTTTATTATTTACATATCAATCTCCTGCCTTGTCTTACAAATGACTAAAGGTCTCCTTCCTAAGCCCACTGCAGGGTATTGCTAATTGTGCTAGTTGAAACCCTAGCAACTGTTGCTAGGGGCCCCCCTACCATTTCCAGCCCCTCCCACTTATGGTATTGTCAAGCCACTTACATCTTTGTTTTCTCTCTTGGGTGTCCCAACCTGGAGGAGGGTGGGCATGCAGACCAGAGGCTAATGCTGGCCATTGAGGTTTGCACCATGTGGCTTAACCAGCTGAGGTACTAGCATGAATAAAGATTTGTATTTCCTTGCCCACTCAATCATGCTTCCTGGGTCATCTCTCTCTCCAGCAACACTAGCCCTACACCTTATGTTATGACTTTACATCTCATTTATGGTTGAGCATGGTAGTGTAATAAAGCATTTCTTCTGTAATATTACATTTTACTTGAATTAATACCTTTATTACTTACCTGTTTTGTGTTTCTGTTAATTCAGTGCAAAAAAATCTATTGTAAACATTCTCTGGATCTTGAAAAGTAATCATCAGAATCTTTTTTCTTTTAAATTGGAATTTCTGGGATGGAGGAGACAGTATAATGGTTTTACAAAAAGAATTTTATGACTGGGAGTCCAAAGTCATAAGATCAATCTCAAGCCAGAGCTAAACAGTGCTGTGAACACTCACTCTCCATCTCTCTACATATATAAATATATATATAAATGTACATATTTAAATATACATAGTTAAATTAAATATATATATATATCTCAGATACATATATGGATGTATAGATATGTATATATAAGTGACCCATATATAGGTTAAATATTTCTCATTAAAATAAAATACATTTAAAACAATTTACAAAATAAGTCATTTTCTATTAGAATACTGAAGGTAATATGTCATTGTCTTCTGACTTCAGATATAGTAGCTAGGAATACAGTATGTTTTTAATATCAGTTATTTTTATGTAGTTCATTATTTCTCTGAAAATCTGTATGATGATATGCTTTGTTTGCTTTTTAGTATTTTTAACCCACTATCATTCCTTTTTTCCCCACCAGGGTTATTGATCAGACTTAATGCCTGTACAACTCTACCACTTCTACTGGCTCTCTTTTCTCCCTTTCTCTTTCCCTTTCCTCTTCCCCATCCCTTTTCCATCCCTTTCATTTCTCCTTCCCTTTGCTGCCCAACCTTCTCTTTCCTCCCCTCCCCTCCCCTCCCCTCCCTACCACCTCTCCTCTCCTGTCCCCTCCCCTCTCCCTCCTCCCCTCCTCTCCTCTCCTCTGCTCTTTTTTTTTTTTCTTCCTCTCCTCTCTTATTTTATTTTTGATAGAGAATGAGAGATGGAGCAAGATCAAGAAGAGATAAATGGAGAGAAGAAGAGACACTGCTCTATTGCTTCTGTATTTTCCTCCATGCAGGTTGAGGCTGGGGTTTGAACCCAGGTCTTTGTCATAATAATGTGTGCATTATACTTAGTGAGTTACCACTTGGCCCCCTTAACCCACTGACCATCTTAATCCAGTATTTACTCCATTATTTTATTGCTTTCCACAACACATCTGTTGCCATTATTATGTGTGTTGCTGTGTGTAAAGCATGTCAGTTTAGTCTGTTTCAAATTTTTCTGTGAATCATTGATTTTGCTAAATTTGACAATGATTTACTTTTTTGCCTATTTCTTGTTATATTAAAGTCAAAGGATGTATTAAGACTTTTTGATCTATGAATTGTTCAATTTTCACCAAATTTTGAAAATATCATCATTACTTATTTAAAAAATGGCCTGCTCCCAGTATTCATTTGTGTGAGTAACAGGTCATTTGGCATTATCAGATACCTTATCAATAGTTGCGAATCTTATTTTCCTATTTATTCTCATGCCTGTTATTTTGATGTTTTATACTGTGAAATTTACCTTTTTAGGTTCTAGCTGTATTTGCTATAAACATTCTGAGTCCTTGTTCTGTTGTAGAGTTTAGTTACTTAAAAATGCTTCAATCACCTGGTTCTTATTTTTAAGATGTACTGAGTGACACTAAAGCAAAACTGAATAAAAGACTAATTTCTCCTCACATAACTGAAGCAAAATCATTGGTTGTACATAGTAACATAGTTCATCACGAATCCTGGGGATTTCTCATTTCCAATGTGAAAATCTGCAGCTTCCAGTCCTGCATGAGGATAGTCACAGTCATATATAATCCTTCGGGATTATTCATTATTTGGCTTCACCTGAAGTTTGCTTCATTTCTGGTATCTCTTATTCATTATTCATGTGAATACCAAGGACCCTCAGTAGTAGAGTCGAATCCTCTACAGGCCTCTGGGTTTCAACTCCCTGAGCTTCTCTTTCCTCTGGAGCACTCTACCATTGAACTCTTTCTGGATTGTTTTCCCCAGACCTTCAATCTCTCTTGCCTCAAATTGGACTCTGGCTGGTCTCTACCTGAACTCCTGCACCTTGCCTCATAGCCTAGAAACTCTCAAAGCACAGCTGGCGTTCCTATTAGGTTCAATCTATTTCTGAATTTGAATATCATTACCCTTTGTTGTCTGATGTTCACCATCTTATTATTTTTGTCTTATGTATTTTTGTCCTTTTTTTTATAGTTAGCTCAAAAGAGGCATACCTATGCTACTTGTCATTCTATCTAGAACAGAAACAGAATTCAAACCTATCAGCTTTCATGTTTTTTAATTTCAGGACATCTATTCATTCAGTACTATTTCTGGTATGTAATCATTGTCTTATACATCTCTAAAGATCTGCTTCATTATTTTTCCTGTCTCATTTTAGGACATTGCCTTTGTGCCCTGCTGGTCATAAATTGTGAAATATATGAGGATGTGTCATACCTAGGCTGAGGTCATAAAATAAACTGATTATCTAGCCTCTGTCTTGTGCTTAGCAGACCAACAATGCTCCAGATAGTCCAGCACTTCCCAGATCAAATCTCTGAATGACCATGTGGAACAAAACCCTCTCAAAAACCTGCAATCAATTCTGTATGACTAAAAGTACTATATATTTGTTATAACTTGAGAGTTGGATATATATATATATATATATTTGAAGTCTAGTCTATTAAACTGATAACCCTGACCCTCAAAAGCAAGGCTGAGTGTGCATAGAATCTCTATTTTTATAACTTCTTTCTTTATATTTATTGATATACATACAATGTAATGTGGTTTTATCACTAGAGATTCTTTAAAGGCAGAGACAATATGCATTCAGCTATTCAAAAAAATTTACGGAATAAATGAAGCACAGTTTTTATGTCCTTTAGTTGACATGTTAAGTATAACTGATATTTATTATTATAAGTATATGGATTGAGATATGTACATATATTAGCAGTAAAATGAAGTAAAATTGCATTGACTATTATATTTAGGGAAAATCCCTATGTTCTCTTTGACTTTTTCTAAACACTTTGTCTTGAGAGGCTCTATTGCATACTAAATATCAATTTACTGAACTTTTTTCTAGAAAATTGCTATAAAAATAAAAGTGTCTGAATTGAATTCTAGGATGTATAAACTTAACTGAGTTTTATTTATTTATTAGTTTTTAAATGTAAGAGTTTTTTTCTTTTTAAATGAGACTTTTAAAAAATGCCATAATATTGGGAGTCGGGCTGTAGCGCAGGGGGTTAAGCGCAGGTGGCACAAAGCACAAGGACTGGCATAAGGATCCCGGTTCGAACCCCGGCTCTCCACCTGCAAGGGAGTCACTTCACAGGCGGTGAAGTAGGTCTGCAGGTGTCTGTCTTTCTCTCCTCCTCTCTGTCTTCCCCTCATCTCTCCATTTCTCTCTGTCCTATCCAACAACGACAACAATAAAACAATAAGGGCAACAAAAGGGAATAAATAAATTAAATAAAAATAAATGCCATAATATAATTTTAAGATAATTTTTCTATCTATTTATTATTTATTTCTTTTTGTTGTCCTTGTTGTTTTATTGTTGTAGTTATTATGGTTGTTGTTATTGATGTTGCTGTTGTTGGACAGGACCTAGAGAAATGGAGAGAGGAAGGGAAGACAGAGAGGGGGAAAGAAAGACAGACACCTGCAGACTTGCTTCACTGCCTGTGAAGCGACTTCCCTGCAGGTGGGGAGCTAGGGGCTCCAAATGGGATTCTTTGGCAGGTCCTTTAACCCGCTGCACTACTGCCCAACTCCCAGAGGGATATAACTTTAAATATGGCATTTTCAAATAAAATTTAGTTCGATTATATCAGATATTTTTGCTTATTTCTTTCTACAATGTCTGTTTTTTTTTTTTTTTTTCCTTTCTTTCCCATGGAAGGTAGAAGGTTTTTTTTTTGTTTTAAGATTTGTTTATTGAGAGAGACAAGGTAGAGAGCCAGAGCCTAATAAATGGAAGTTGTGCATTCTACCACTGAGCCGTCTACCCAGTCAGTGGATGGTAGCACTTATTCCAATAAAATACACATTTATACATTGAAATAACTTTTTTTAAAATTCTGTCTGGTTGACAGATTTTACTTGTAATATTTTGGCAAGCTTATTTTCCATTATAAATGACATAGTCTATTTTTATGAGAATGTTTATCTGTTCTTTTTTTTTTTCTCCTTTGGAATATATACATATATTGTCATTATATGAATTGAATGTTTGAAAAACAGATGTTCTTATCATTAAAATAGCATCTATAAGTAGTGTTAAGTCAAAAGCCAAAATTTAAATTTCAGTAACTGTGAAAAGTGTAACTGGCAATAACTGAGGTGTTTTCTGAATATTTCTCATATTTGATACTATAGAGAAAATATTTTAAGTTATTAAAGTTTCTATAGATTCTTCTCTTTCATTTAATCTGATTTTAGCCATCAAAATTTGAAAGAATAAATTCACTAATATTTACTTTCAATTATTACATTAATGTGTGATTTAACAGCCAGTCTTTTGGAACACACAATTTGACCTCAGGAGATACAGTGTTTATTTTCAGTCTGCTGATTTTGATTTCTTGTCTGATCTTACCCAATAATAGAACCTCCTGCTTGAGTTTCCTCATCTGAAAAACAGAGATAAGGAGTTTCTTACTGTTTCTGTTAGGATCAAAATGTGAGTGACTCTAAAGCTTTACTATACAACAGAATCAAGTCATGGAAATATAGTCTAACAGAACACAGTACCTTACCTTCATCTGACGTTTGGGGTACTTTGTCCTTCCTGCCAAAGTGATTTATCCCACAAGTCACAGCTGTTACTTAAACCTTGGCTTTTTCAAAATTGAAAGTTAAGCTGTTCTGATTAGGATCCCATTCTCTCTATACTACACCATTTTAAAGTCAGACATAAAATAGTTATGTAGAAAAGAAGACAGTTGTGTTATTTGACTGTGTACTCTATCCATCCCACCATTTTTCATTTCCTCAAATTTGCATTGATGAGACTTGCACTCAAATAAGTAATTAGGTTGAGAATACTTAACACACATCACTGATCTTTTTAGGAAAGTTCATGATTGAAGTACAAGGTCCATTTTAAAGGAAACAAATTATTCAGAAATACAAGGTAGAAATTATCAACTGTATCTTGTTGTAATATATTAGGAAAGCTATATCTAAACTTCTTATTTAAATGTTTTGAGCTAATTTTATTAATATTGCTTCTATTTACTTGTACTTTACTCTATTATTACCTCTTCCTCTGTCTATAGATATGACTTTATCAACTTTCTTATTTTGTATTTCATTAAAATCATTTGAAAGTGTATTTAATTTCTATCACATTCCAGTTTCTAAAATAAAGATTAGCCCTTTTAAACATTTAAGAAAATGTTTAATCCAAGGATCTTGAAAATATTTTTTAATAAATATTTTTATTCTAAACTGAAATATATATATATATATATATATATATATATATATATATATATATATATATGCTGGAGAGACAAAGTAAAATGCTGCTCCATCATCCATGAAATTCTACTAACATTGTTTTTCCTGCTTTCTTATATAGTTCTATGGGTATAATTCAGACTTTCGAATATACAGGGCAGGCCCTCAACTACTGAGTCACCTCTTTAGTGCCTACATCTACTTTAAAGTCAGTACATAGCTCTAAAGAAGTAATCTAGTGATCAGCTGAAAGTTCCTTTTGGTAATATACATTTCAGTTTGAAAATGTTTGAACATGACTACACATAATGAAATAATAAACTACTTGGACTTGCATGTGGGATATTTGTTTAATGCAAGAGCTATAGAAACAGATGAGCACACATGTATTATACTGGATTCTGAAACATTAACATTGCTATTGGGGTTATGAGTTTCTGAAACAGTGAATTAATCTTGGCAAATAAAGTAAAATCTTAATTTACATGATGGTTGCTTTTCAAGAAGATTCTGAGTCTTAAATCTACACATACACAAAATGCATTATATCTATATTAAAAGTCATGGGATTATAGACAGAACTAATCCTAACGGCCTGAGGTGGGGCATGGGGGTGCACCCAGTTAAATGCACACATTATTATGAACTAAGACCTGGGTTCGAGCCTCTGCTCCCCAACTGCAGAAGGTCTGCTTCACTAGCGGTGAAGCATTCTGTAGGTGTCTGTCTTTCTCTTCCCCTCTATTTCCCTGTTCTCTCGCAATTTCTCTCTGTCCGATCTAATAATAATAATCGAAAATAGAAAGAAAAAAATGGCCACCAGGAGTGATAGATTCATAGTGCTGGTACTGAGTCCCAGCAATAACCCTGGTGGCAGTAAAAACAATAATAAATAAATAAGAGATAAAAATAGTCAAAAAACTATATAGACTATCCTGTGGATATTTCAAAAGCTGTTGAAGATGAAGGGGAAAACTGTGCTATATGGTACTGTCCTACGAATCATCAAATGTCTAACAGTGTTCTCTCACCTCTATTCTAAACAACAGAAATAATCTCCAAAAATGTGAAACTACAGATGCACAAATATGCACCCAGCGTATCATGTAGAGAATAGTACCCCAAGGAGGAAAAAAGTGTAAGCACATTATTATTTACAATACAGTCTTGTGCTTTGTTATTTATTATTTCCCTAACAAAATGACTGTTCATCTAACATACAACATTTCCATGCAACATTTTATTATATAATAAGCTCCTTTTTTTTTTTGCCCATCCGTTTTCTTCCAGGTGGATATTTAGTTTGCATATAAATGCCATAAAAGTTGTGTATCTTTTCATGAACAGATGCTTTTATTTGAGGAATTTCAGGATTGAAAGGAATAAAGGTGATGGATTATGGAAGAAGTATATATTCAGTATTAATAGCAATGTCCATGTTTTCCAAACTTATTTTACTGTTTTACACTTTCATTAACAAGGCCCGAGATGTACTTCATAAGCCAGCATGATATAGTGTTTTTCCCCTTTGACTTATATATACCATGTAATCAATGTATTACAAATAATTGTAGTTTTAATTTACATTTCTCTTATGGTTCATGGCATGGTTTAGAATTATTTACTGGTTACTTAAAAATCTTCTTATGTCAAATGTATGTTCAAGTTAATTGCCTATTTTTAATTGAATCACTTTGTCTTATTCATTCTGAATTTCTAAAGTACGACAGGTACATTTACACAAAATATTTCTTCCTGGTCTGTGTATTTTCTTGAGATTACATTTCTCAATAATTATCTTTTCACTTTAATAAAATTGAATTTTGATAATTATATAATAGAACAGCTGTTTTATCTCCCATTTAAGAAGTGTTTACTACTACCACCCCCTTCCCTCTCAATTTCTGGCTGTCTCTGTTAAATAAGTAAAGATAATCAAACAATTTGGGACTGGGATGGTAGCGCAGAGGGTTAAGTGCAGGTGACACAAAGCTCAAGGACTGGCATAAGGATCCCGATTCGAACCCCCTGGCTCCCCACCTGCAGAGGAGTCGCTTCACCAGCTGTGAAGCAGGTCTGCAGGTGTCTGTCTTTCTCTTCCCCTCTCTGTCTTCCCCTCTTCTCTCCATTTCTCTCTGTCCTATCCAGCAACAACAGCAACAATAATAGCTACAGCATTAAAAAAAAAAACAACAAGGACAACAAAAGGGAATAAATAAATATTAAAAAAAAGAAATGTTTACCTATCCAAAGGTCTTGAAAATATTCTACGAATTTTTCTAAAACTATATATTTTTATTTTTTACTTAATATCTATTATATACTTGCTTAATTCTTAATTTTTCCCTCTACTGTACTGTGAGGTAAACATCACAATGACTTTGAGCATTTTTTAGCAGGTCTGTTGGCTCTCTGGATCTCTTCTTTGGTGCATAATCTGTCTATATCCTCTCTCCATTTTTAATGCTTTTTGTTGTTACTGTTGCTGAGTTTATTTAGTTATTTATATATTTTAGTAACTAGTCTTTTATGTTGTGTAAACATCTCTCATTCTGTAGAGTGCCTTTCTGCTTTAGTAGTAGTTGCTATGAAGAACTTTTTTGGTTTGATGTAATCCCAATGGCTTATTTTATTTTAAAAATTTGTTTGTTTGTGTGTTTACTTATTTATTTATATTTGAGGGAATATGAGGAGGTAGAGAAAGAATCAGACATCACTCTGGAGCATGTGCTGCCAGGGACTGAACTCAGGACTTCATGCTTGAGTGTTCAAGACTTTATCCATTGCGCCACCTCCTGGATCACCATACTTCTCTTGCTTTAAGTCTTCCTCTTACTGCTCATTAACACAGAAAGTTATTTGATAAACATAGGAAAAATCAAAATCCCAGTTCTTTTTTAAATATATTGGGGGATTAATGGTTTACAGTTGACAGTAAAATACAATAGTTTTTGCATGCATAACATTTCAGCATAGCAATACAACACCCCCCACTAGGTCCTTCTCTGCCATCATGTTCCAGGACCTCAAAGGTTTATTTTTGCTTCTCTTTTTCTTACTGCTGGACTTGAGTCTTAGGAGACATTCCTGAAGCATTGATTCTGAAGTATTCTGTCCATGTTTTCTTCTATACATTTAATTGTTTCTGTTTTAATGTCCATCCTTTGATCCCTTCAGAATTGATTTTTGCACATGGTGATATCACTGAGATACCCTTTACAACTGTGAGAACATTATTCACTAGAAATAATAGAAACAGTAAGTGTTGGAGAGGGTGTGGGGAAAAAGAAAACCTTCTATAATGCTGGTGGGAATGAAACTTGGTCTAATTTCTGTGGGAAAATTGAGGGTTTCTTACAACACTAATAGTGGGCCTAACATGTGACTCTGTAATTTATCTACTGAGAATTTATCCAATGGAAACAAAATCACTTATCTAAATTATCTATATACAACTACTTTCATAGCAGAATAATAGCCCACACTTAAAAGCAATCTAGACACCTAATGACAGACAAGTGACTAAGAAAATTGTGGTATATAGACACAATGGAATACTACTCAGCTGTTTAAAATGATTAACTCACATTTTTTGCCTCATCTTGGATGGAACTTGAAGGCATCCTGTTAAGTGAGATATGCCAAAGAGAGGACAAATACTGAATGATCTCATGCAAGTTTGTTAATAGTTTGTATTTTTTGAGGATGAGTCGAGTTCATGATCAGTAAAGTCCTAGAAATTGCAGGATGCTATTTTCACTTTGTGCATAAAGAAACTGAGGTTCTGAGGAGTCAAATTTCTCTCCAAAGGATACATAGCTACTACGGATTTATACCACAGTTTCAAAACTTTTATTCTTTAACTTCCTATTCTCATTTAGTCTTCACAGCATTCATACCAGCTATTGAAATTGGTGGAATAGTTATCCAAATATATGTATTTGATTCTAATGCTGTAATTTTTACTCCTACACATCTCTAGAATGAATGTGTAACAGCATTTCAAATAAATTAAATAATAAAAAAGAAAGGGAGAAAGAAAGAAAGAAGGAAAAAAGAAAGAAAGAAGAAAGAAAGGAAGGAAGGAAGGAAGGAAGGAAGGAAGGAAGGAAGGAAGGAAGGAAAGATGGCAATAAGGGGAAACACAAAGTGAAACTCAACCTGAGTGTAGTTTATTGCACCAAAGCAGAGTACATGGGGTGGGGGGCGGGGGAGATGGGATGGAATGGAAAGGGTTTGTGATGATGCTCCATGATGGTGACAATAAACACCTATTGTAGGAAGGTGAGAAATTGTACCCATGTGTCAACAATTGTAATAAAAAACACAGGTGCTGTGGCATAACTATCTCTTTATGTCTTTTTTGAGATTAATACTTACCTGGAAACAATACACGAACAAGTACATTAATTACTTATTAATTAGTTAAGTCAACACAATGCTCAAAACTTTCCTGACATTTTAGATTGTATCATCAATATTCTTTTTTTTTTTTACAAAAGGTATTCTTTTTATAAAATATCTTCTATCTTATTCTTTCCCTGTGCTATACTTTAATTTTTTTTTCATTTTGAGATAATTTTTAAATTACAAGAAATAACTAAGGTGGCAACATAACACCTTAAATACATTTTTTCCTTAATATTAACATAAGTTGAAACATTGATATTTATTTATTTATTTTAAATATAAATTTATATTTATAATATCATAATACCCCCAAAATGAAGCAAGGTTGGGGGTGAAAGAGAGGGAGGGAAATATCTTCCCTGCCAGTTCAGACCAGAGAAGCTGCAGCTTCCATAGTCTAGGTCTAGACCCTCTCTATATTTAAGCTACAGCTCTGGCCCCAGGCTGCATTCTGCTTCAGCACATCCTATGGCTTTTTTGTTGTTCTAGAAAGGGGCAGGGCTCCCTTCCCACAGAGCCCAGAGCCTTCAAAGTCTCTGTTTTCTGCCAGACTGCCCCAAATTTTAATGCTATAATTACACAAAGAACTTACCATACATACATTTTGGGGAATATTCAATGTATCTCATGGAAGCAAAATTATTCAACTTATTACTCTTAACCTTTAGTATATTGTGTATTTGAAGAAATAGATGCCTTTTATCTGTTATCAACTTGGAGAGCACTGCCTTGTTCAAAGTATCCTTTTATTATCCTTTTATAAGCTATGGACTATAACAATATACCTAATTTCATTTCCATTAATAATTTATTATCTTATAATATTACTAGTTAAATATTCTGCGTTTCTTTCTCTTGTCATCCCTTTCAATAACTCTTGCAAGCCAGGTCTGGTAATGGTAAACGTCTAGTTTCTGTATGCCTGCTACTATTTTGACTGCTCCATTGAATTTGAATGATAGTATTGCAGGGTAAAGTATGTGTAGCTGACAGTTGTTTTGTAAAATCTTGAATATACCACTCCACTCTCTCCAGTCTGTCATCGTTCATGCAGAAAAGTCTTATGACAGTCTGATGATACTTGCTATATAATTCTAATTTCTCTCTCTTTTTGTTTTCCTGGAAAATTGCTTTTCTGATGAAGTCTTCAATCTTTTGAAAAATTGTCTTATTTTTCCACCACATTTTTTTCATCTTCAACTTTGAAATGAAAGAGTGTTGTCATCTCTATTTCTAATGCTCTCTCTTTGCATAAGTCTATTTTCTTGCCTTGCTATTTGATATTGGAATGCATTCAAAGTGGTGCTCATACCCTGTAACTCTGCTTGCAAGTTTTCCATTTTCCTATGTAGTGACTCTTTAAAGTCATTGATTTATTTCTTAATCCATGTCTCCATAATTAAATTGAGAGCTTTGTATTTCTATGAATTTTCTGACAATGTAGTTCCCAAATTCTTTCTCTGACAGCACTGAATCTGCATTATCAAGTATCCAACCCTCATTTGAGCTGTCTAAAACTAAAGCCCTCTTAGTTTTATTCTTTTTTTTTTTTGGTTTCTGTTGTGTGAGTGGTGATAGGAGGGGAGGAGTTTAGAGTAGCATTGTGGCCTCTGGTATCCCTTAATTAGAACCTTATATGGGGAGCTGGGAGATGTCTCAGACCTCCTTCTCTTCACAAATTGATTCCTGAAAATGGGAACTTCATTTTCCAATGAGCTCAAAAATCACTATTTTCACCTGAAGGGCAGTCTGAACCCATTCAACAGGTTCTCTGTGGCAACTTATCTGCTACCACAAGGATACAATACTCAGTTCCCTGGTTCTTTCAGATGCTCCCTCAGGTCCACTAAAAAGTGTTAGGCTTCTTCAGCTCTAAACAGCACTTCAAGTTGCTTTTCCTAAGCCACTTGGTTTCTGAGTGGTACTGCAGGGCTCCTTTACATCCACAGCATGGATTTAAATCAACTGAAATGAAAACTTGACAGCTTGAGTAGGTCAGTAATTATCAAAGTAGATGAACTTTATGTTTAAAAATGTCCCTTCAGTAAACTACACATTAATGTGGGAGGTTAAGTTCAGTAGGTAAGAAAAAGTTGAGTGAAAGTGGAGGCTGGTCATTGCTTTTTATACCTTTGGGACCATAAAGACTTCATATTATTCTAGTGTATCTTCTAATTACTGTTTAGGATAGAATCTGATTTTTCAAAGATTCTTTCTACCTTTCACATGTGTTTTACCACTCTTCCTTTAGGTGTCTGACATGTTATTCCAGTACTTTATACTTTACTTCAAAATTTAACTATTATGTAAAATCTTTCATAAATTCCTCAGGCAAACTTGAATACTATTACTATAATCTTAATTGAAAAGTTTAATGAAATTGCTCACTGACATGTCTGTAATCTTCCACAAGAGTTATATTTTATCTTGGAAAATAAGCTACAGAAAGTGGTTATTTAATACTAAGGAGTCATAAAATATCTATGCAAAAAAAACTGATGCCTAAGGCTATGCGGTTCCAGATTAAATTTAATATTTAACTACTGAAGGTATACATATATGGATAGAATAGGTGAAGATAAATAGAAAAAATATTACTTAGCCTCAGTCACTTGAAACATAGAGGTTGGATGTAGATGAAATCAGTAAGTTTATTGGAAGTATTATTGTACTGAGATGTGGTTGCTCTGTGGCCAGAGTGCAGACCTTGCAAGCATGATGTTCTAGGTTTGATCCCCTGTCTTCTTATACTGGTTTTCACTCTTTGTGGTAGGCTTCAACATGTGTTTTCTAAAACATTTGTAAAACAGTAAGTTTTACTGTAAAAGGGTAAATTTTTTCCTTTATGTAAAAGGTATACTCTAATATTTTTGTTGAGGATTATAGATCTTAGTTTCTCCTTAATTTGTCCACTTTTGATAGAGAGAGATTATAGGAGTGTGTTATGTATGGGGGCCAGGCAGTGGAATATCCAATAAAGCATACAGGTTACCTTGTAGGAGAAAGTAGATTTAAGCCCTGATCCTAACTTGTAATAGGGGGAGATTCACAAGCAATAGAACAGTGATGCAGGTATCTCTTTTTTCTCTCTCCTTCTCCATTTATTTATGTCTCTTTGGGGAAAAAAAAAAAACTAGGAAAAATATGGCCACCAGCAGTGTTGGAGTCATTATGCAGACACCAAGCCACAGTGACAAACTTGATGAAAGAGGGAGAGGGAGAGGGAGAGGGGGACAGGGGGAGAGGAGAGGGGGAGAGGGAGAGGGGAGGGGAGAGGAGAGGGGGAGAGGGAGAGGGGAGGGGAGAGGGGGGGAGGGGAGGGGGAGAGGGAGGGAGAGGGGGAGGAGGAGAGGGGGAGGGGGAGAGGGGAAGGGGGACAGAGAGGGGGAGAGAGAATGCATCACTTTAAAATTCTGTTATATGAAAAAAAGCAAAAATTATGATGATATACTTCACCTAACATTTGAGAAGACCAAAAAGGAAAATAAGATATGTGGCTATTAAGTTTTGGCATCTAGGTATTTATTGCCAATACTAAAGAGCTACTTTAGTATTGTGAAATCTTCTTATTTTCTACAAATTAAAAAAGGGGGGGTTATTATATAATCTCTCAATTTAAAAATTTCAGTATTTAAATAAATTAAAAATTAAACATGTCAAAGGAAAGCACCAGAGTTAGCCACACCCTTTTTGTAGACTATGCTACCCTGAAGTCAAGAGTTTTGGTTGCCAGCATAGAAACCTTGACATTTGTCTCAGATCATGATACATTGATTTTTAATGGGAGGTTGCAAGGAAATAAACCCATAAACTTATCTTGTGCTATTTCTTTTCTTAGTAATTATTTCATAAATTCTATGGGCTGGAAAAAATCAAAATATAAAATTTATGGAATCTATAAGAAGTTGATAATATGCCTTTCTCATTAAAGCTGACTTCTGCTTTAAAATTAAGCATCATTTGCATAAAGGACATCTTTATTTTTCTAAATCAGGCATTCAAGAATGATATTCAATAGTGGATGAATCACTCCATTCTTAATTTACAAGTTAATTAGCATAACAAAGCTGCTTAATGTGAGAGTTCACAAAGCTCTGATTAATATATTAAATCCTTAGTTTTTACAATGAGCCTTATTTTTGCAGACAATTTCTGGAAGAAACCTCCTCTGCCGTGATTATTTTTTGTCTCTTATAACGTTAACTCCTCAGCAACTGCCTTTTCACTGAATAAAATATGTTTCCAAAGGAGAGTATGGCATTTCGTGTGAGGAGGCTCAGGTCTCCAATGACTGTCAATAATGCTTAGTAAGATATATATTACCTTTCCATTCCACAACCAGCTTTCTCACCCAGCTCTCTGCTAGATCGATCCTGAAATTTGTTTCTCATGATTCGCACAGTTATTATTATCAAGCTTAAAAAATTTCATAAAGGTTCTTGAGCTCTGTGTGTACTCATAAAATACATCAAGATGTCTAAACTCAGGCAGTTAATGCATGGTTCAGGGTTCTGAATTTTCTTTCTGCAGTTTTCATGGGGAAAAGACTTGATTTCAAGTCTATTTACCAAGGTTGATGTCTTAACATTCAAGATGTCATTAACACATAATTTGATTTATTAAATATTCATTTTGGCACTATACTTTATATTGATTTAGAAACAATAAAATTAAGAAAGGGGGAAGGCAGGCTGTGGTGCAGCAGGCTAAACGCACATGGCATGAAGCCAAGGACGGGTTTAAAGATCCTGGTTCGAACCCTGCTCTCCCCTCCTGCAGAAGGGTCACTTCACAAGTTGTGAAGCAGGTCTGCTGATGTCTCTAACCCTTTCCCTTTATTTCTCCCTTTCTCTCCCTCTCTCTCTGTCTTTGTCTTCCCTTCCTCTCTCCATTTCTCTCTGTCCAATAAGGACAACAAAATGGGAAAAATGGCCTCCAAGAGCAGTGGATTGTTAATGCAGGCACCGAGCTCCAGCAATAACCCTAGAGGTAAAAAAGAAAAGAAAAAAAGAAAAGGAAAGGAAAGAAAAGAAAAGAAAAGAAAATAAAATAAAAGAAAAGAAATGACGCTGGTACAGTTGTGCACCTGGTAGAGCGTACATGTTATAATGAGCAAGGACCCAGGTTTGAGCCCCCGGTCTCCACCTGCAGGGGGAAGTCAGGATGGCTTCAAAGAAGTGTCTGAAACTTGGTGGCTGAAAACAGGACACATAACAGGATTTAAAACAGGACAAATTGTTTAATAAATGAGAAACCAAGGCTTATCAAGAGATTTGTTATTGAGGGGGTCGGGCAGTAGTAGAGTTGGTTAAGTGAACAGTCCAGTGTAAGGATTCCAGCTCAAGCCTCCAGCTCCCACCTGTAGGGGGTTCACTTGACAAGCAGTGAAACAGGTCTGCAGGTGTCTATCTTTCTCTCTCCCTCTCTGTCTTCCCCCTCTTCTCTCCATTTCTCTCTGTCCTATCCAACAACAATGGCATCAATAACACAACAATAATAATAACCACAGCTATAAAAAACAACCAGGGCAAAAAAGAAAAGAAAAAGAAAAAAAAAAGAAAGAAAGAAAAGAAATTTCTTATTTATTTTATCACTTTTTTCCCTTTCCCTAGTTTCCTAAAATAAAGAAATTGGTCTAGATAAGGGAGAATTAAGGAAAACTCTACTAGACCTTTAGTGATATCTTTCTTTCTTCCACCTCCTTCTTCTCCTCCTTCTTTTCCCTATATGGTTGTTTTTGTTTGTGTCATTTAAAAGCACATAATCATGTTTGATAGAGATCTCCTTCTTGGGAACATTTTTGTGTTTAGTTAGTTCTCTCCCAGACCTAGTTATCTCCCCAGGCTTCTCTCAGATGATGAGCCCATGATCCCCTACCCTATATCCATTATTTTCATATACCAAAATCTAAACTCCAGGTTTATTTGTTATTATTCTATCTAGGAATTGATAGTACAAATCACAATGTTTTGATAGCAGATTATCTGAAAATAACTTCTGTTTTTGTCTAACAATGATATTCTTTTAGCCCAGGATACACTAAACAAGCCAATAGATTGTGGAGAGAGAAACTGATTCATTGACGTGCTAACACATATTTTGGTGAGAGACAGAATTCTACTCCTACTACAGAGATGGTTGTAAAACAGAACTTGTAGAATTTTTAGTGGGGCAGCTTAAGTAGGGCCTATCAAGATGTTCTTCATCCTCCTTTGGTGAAAGAAAGAAGGAGAAAACATCTCAAGAGGAGAGAAATACAGGTCTCCAAACTCCTAGTTCTGCTTCTTCCTGCTGAGGATGTCTGAAGATAAAAAAGAGAAGGGGGCTGAGTGGTAGCGCATCTGGTTGAGTGCACATGATACAATGTACAAGGATCCAGGTTCAAGCCCCCAGTACCCACCTGCAAGGGGAAAGCTTTGCAAATGGTGAAGCATTATTGCAGGTGTCTCTCTGTCTTTCTCCCTCTCTATCACCCCCTACCCTCTTGGTTTCTGGCTGTCAATATCTAATTAATAAATAAAGATAATTAAAAAAAAAAGAGAGAAAGAGCTGGATTGAGAGACAGCATAATGGTTATGCAAAAAAGGCATTCATGCCTGAGGCTCCAAAGGTCATAGGGCCAATCCTCAGCACCACAATAAACCAGAGCTAAGCAGTGTTCTGGTCTCTCCATGTATCTTTCTCCCTGTATCTCTATCATTAAAAAGAAATAAATATTAAGTGCAGGTGGCACAAAGCACTAGTGCTGGCGTAAAGATCCAGTTCGAGCCCCTGGCTCCCCACCTGCAGGGGAGTCCCTTCACAAGTGGTGAAACAGGTCTGCAGGTGTCTACCTTTCTCTTCCCCTCTCTGTCTTCTCTTCCTCTCTCCATTTCTCTCTGTCCTATCCAACAATGACGACAATAATAATAACTACAACAGTAAAACAACAAGGGCAGCAAAAAAGGAATAAATAAATAAATGTTTAAAAAGAAAAATAAATAAATAAAACTGTTTTTTTAATAAAAATAATATAAGGCAGAAAAGGAATAACCATATTTTTCAATAATAGATAATTAAATTTTCTGTACACTAAGGAATTTTATGCAAAATTATAAATTTTGCTTTATGGCATGTAACAGAATTTTCTTTCACAATGTCAATCTAAAAAATGCTGTCTTAATAATACAAACACATACACACACATACTTTCTCTCTTTCTTTTTCTCTCTCTCTTTCTAGAGGCCTTAATAGTAAGAAGAAGAAAAAGAAATATTACTATCTCTGGGATCATCCTATTGAAGTATCTATTTTAAAAGTGTAGATTTTTAAGTACATCTAGAATTTATTCAATTGTTTTTTTTCATACATATATTTCTACAGTGTGTCAGGGAGAGAGGGTTGGACCTTAGAATGTGTCATGCCACAACTAGTGGTCTCCATATAGGCCCATTTTTCATTCTTCATTTAAGAGAGAGAAGAAGAGACAAAGAAAGAGTGAGAGAAAAGGGACAGACAACGAGAAGAGACATCAAAGCACCACCACAGATGGAGCCTCTCTTGCCCTAGGTGCTATTTATGGTACTATGTGATTCTGAAGTTCAAATATAGGGTCTCGAGTGTGGTAAGAAGTGTATTGAAGGGGGCCAGGCAGTGGTGCACTTGATTAAATGCACACATTACAGTGCACAAGGACATGGGTTCAAGCCGTTGGTCCCTACCTGCAGGAAGAAAGCTTCACGAGTGGTCAAGAGCACTGCAGATGTCTCTCTCTCTTTATCTACTCCCTCTACCGCTCTCAAGTTCTCTCTCTCTCTTCAATAATAAATATATAAATATATATATTTCAAGACTATATATATAATATAATATTATATAATAATATATTATATATTAAGATAATATATATTTCCAGACAAAGTATAAATATAAAATACATATAAATAATATAAATATTAAAACTATAAGTATATATATATATATATATATATATGTATTTCCAGGCTATCTAGATTTTTTTTAACATTAAAACTTCACAGTTAACTAAGTATACCAACTTCTACTGCATCAACTTGAGAGATGCTAGGAAAATAATTTTTAAAAAATAAAGCATAAAAAATACAAAAGTTATGATAGCAATGAAGACTATGCGAACTGTTGGTATACTTCTAGTTCTGCTTCTGGGATCTAGTTCTGCTTCTGTTACATTTCTTGACATTGTGGTCTATTTACATGGTCTTTTCTGTTACATTGGTTTGGTCTCACTACCCCCATCTCTGGGAGATTTGGTTTAGCCCTTGCTAGTTTCGCGCTTCTCCCTTCTCCCTGCCCCCTATCCTACATACTTCCTGAGTTCCTACCGCTGCCACAGGAGGAGAAAGATGCAGGACAGATCTGTGTGGTGATTAGGTGTTGGACTGTTTGCCCGCTCGTGAATAAAGATTAAACTGCGTTCTCAGCTCAGCTGTGTGTTTCTGGTCATCTGTTACCTGCCTGCAAAGTCAGCCCAGAGAAAATGACAGCAAACTGAGACACAGCCTCGAACTGAGGTGATGATACAGGTGGCTTTAGCTTTTGGGATACTTTTCACTTCTATCTGTAGTCTAGATGAATGTTCCCCCTGGTGTGGGTAATGAAGAAACCAATAAAGCTTTTTCTTTTGTTTTGTTTTTACTTATAACTGAAGTATGAAGTGATGAATTTGACACGTGAACAGGCTCAATTCATGCAACAGTTTCCTAGCTGTTGAAATTATGGAGAGCTTAGCTTAACATCTTTTGGTTGCTTTATTGAGGAAGTGTAGATTTACATATTTTTTTGTCACAGGGTACAGTTCTGTATCTCCCCAAGATGGGGATCACCAGATTTGTACTTCATTCTCCACCCCACAGTTATCATCTTCTACTATGAAACACTGATTCCCCAAGACCCTCCTGACTCACTTTCTTGTTTTTTAATATTTTATTTGTTTATTAATAGAGAGAAATTGAGAAGGGAGAGGGAGGTAGAGAGGGAGAGAGAGAAAGAGACACCTGCAGCACTGCTTCACCACTCATGAAGCTTTCAGCTTTTAGGCGGGGACCAGGGCCTTGAACCTGGGTTAATGCGAGCATTTAAGCAGGTGCATCACCACCTGGTCACCTGACATCCTTTCTACTAGAGTACACCAACTCTGAGTCCTTGGATCTGTCATGAAAGACCACAGCCCATTCATCTTGCAATGTACTTCCCTTTGCTTTATAAGCTCCACCAACATGAAATTTTCTTAAAGACTCCTTTATTAATAAGGAAACAGAAACACACTAAAGCACCTGATGGGTTTGCTTTTTTCTGATGATGTTCAAAAACCAAAAAAGATACACACTAAAAAGGAGAAAGTATGTATTTGGATATACACTCTCACAGTTCCTGAAAAGTAAAGAGGCTAGAGAGTCAAACTGAAAACAACTGAGAGAGAAAATTAAATCTTCTGATAGCATTTTAAGGTTCAGGAAATAAATACTCTTGAAATGCCTTACACTCAGGTTAAAGAGAGGTAGACTAGATCTTGCCAAAACAGTAATTTTGCTTCAGCTCAATATTATGGCCTATATTGAAATTCAGCCTAAGTCCAGAAAGGAGAAGTGTCCAACAATTGGAGGGTAATGCTGAATCCTCAAATATTTTTCTATGCATATGGTCTCACATAAAATGTAAAATAAATTACGCAGAAAAGACAATGGCCATAGACCACGTACACATTTATAAAAGTTAGTAGATAATGACAAAAATTATAGTTAATATGTTCAAAATATAGAGGAAAAGACAAATGATATATAATGAGACTTGGATAATTTTGCTCCTGACATCTTCAAATTTACTGGTGAACAGAGAGAGAAAACAGGAAATGAAAGAGAGGAAATCTCATCTTCTTTGATCAAAATATATTTAGTGGAGCATATACACCATAATTTCTTTAAAAAAATTTTTTTATATATTTATTCCCTTTTGTTGCCCTTGTTGTTTTATTGTTGTAGTTATTATTGTTGTTGTCGTTGTTGCATAGGACAGAGAGAAATGGAGAGAGGGAGGGGAAGACAGAGAGGAGGAGAGAAAGATAGACACCTGCAGACCTGCTTCACCGCCTGTGAAGCGACTCCCCTGCAGGTGGGGAGCCGGGGTTCTAACCGGGATCCTTATGCCGGTCCTTGTGCTTTGCGCCACCTGCGCTTAGCCCGCTGCACTACAGCCTGACTCCCTACACCATAATTTCTTTACCTAGTTATCTGTCAATGAACATTTAGACTGTTTCCAAACTTTGGCTATTGTAAATAATACAGTTGTGAACATAGGAGTGCATATTTCGAATTAGTGTTTAAATGTCATTTTGACATATGCCTAAGTGTGGTGTTGCTGTTTTTAATAGGCTTTTAATTTCTCTTAATGCCTTTTTATTTGAATCATAAAGATTTCAGTAATCATTCAGTTCCAGTAATAGTAATGAGTTCTTCCCCTTGTAAACCTAGGAGGCTTCATTTTTCTTTGTTAGTTCTTGAAGTTCCCACTCTCTACCACTCACACAAACATATTGAACTGGTACCATTTTTACTGATTGGAATCTGGATTATTCTATTTAAATTTTTTTTTATTATCTTTACATATAGATAGAGTCAGTAAGAAAGGGAGAAATGGAGAGATGGGAAAGGAGAGAGACAGAGAGTCACCTGAAACCCTGCTTTACCACTTGAGAAGCTTTCCCTCTGCAGGTGGGAACCCGTGGCTTGAATCTGGGTTCTTGTGCATTGTAACTTGCACCTAACCAGGTGTGCCATGACCTGGCCCTGAATCTGAATTATTCTTATCATATTATTAAATCTTAGAAAAGAGATAGAACTATTCTGTATGTAGTAACTCTAACAACTGATATTTATTGGAGACCCTGTGACATTTTTAATCTTGAAAATAAGAATAAAAATTTAGTGGCCTACTGTCAGTATACTGTTTTAAAATAGAAGTCTGGTTAGTGGGCTCCTCTATTTTAACTTCTACAAATTACCCTGACAGGATTAATTTAAACCCAGTTCCTTTATACCTGGAAACACCTCTGCAGACTATTATCTAAACCTCTAATCTTACTTTGTTATATTTTATATGAATTACACCAAACTGCCTCAGATTTACTATGTCTCAGATAATGTCAGCAGTCTAACTTATCTTTTCTTGCATTTCATAGTGAATACAATCTTTATTTGCTCCAAGAAATCACTAACAACCTACAACCCATTACATCTAAACCGCTATTACAGCAACTATTATACTGTTTTTAAGCAGCTATTACAACAGTTATTACACTGGTTGTCAATTTTATTTTACTATCTTTAGTCTCCTTGCTATTAGAAAATGCATCTTGTCTGAATTATTTGTGCTTTGCACAATAAATGTCATGAAAGAATAGTTCAAGAGATATTGAATAAATAAATAGAATAAAGATACAATTCTATTCCTTAAAACTTTCAGTCTAAATAATAAGTAAATCTTCCTTTATAAATGTTATAAGTGGATAAAAATATTGAGGCTTCTGAAACGTCCCTTGTCCTATTTTTCCCAGAGTCCTCAGTAGGCAAGTATAAGCATACTGTGTTCCTCACTATTGACTTATTCATGAAAAGATTCTACCTTGACTTCAACTCTTTTCCTATCGATTAAAATATAACTAACCTAAGTATAACGCAACTCTCTATCTTTATCTTTTAAGAATCAGTACTTTGTATATTAAGGGCTTCTTGAGAAGATTCTTCCCTTCGGAAATTTTGTTAATGGAAAACTTCTTGTAAGAGCAGAATGCTGAGAGATCAAGATAAATAAAAAATGGGCATAAAATGAGGTTAAATTGTCTTACAATGGCAATTGTGGCTTAAAGTTTTTTTTTGTTGTTGTTGTTGTTGTTGTTCTGTTTTCAGTGAGAGCTCTGAAATTGTGCTAGCACCCTGGAGATTCTAGATTGTGGCAAAGGACTCACCTACACTGTCTAGACACTGGCTGCCTATGGCCCAGTCAACATTTTGGGTAAGGAAGCTTCATTCAATTGAAAATAAGTTCCACAATGACATGCATGAAGCTTTTCTCTATCAAAATGAGAATGAATTATTTCAACTGCATGAGAATGAATTACTTCAATTGGGGAAATGAGAATAAATTACTTCAATTGGGGAAAGCTTGCATGACGCCAAATATAATTATTATTTAAAAAATAGAAACAGACTGGTAGGGGACACACACACTCACTCACATACACACAAATGGAGAGAGAGAGAGAGAGAGAGAGAGAGAGAGAGAGAGAGATCACAACACCTAAGCTTCCTTCAGTGTGGTGGGAGCAGACTTGAGTCTGGGTCTCGAACATCGCAAAGCAGCACACTACCCAAATGAGCTACCTGGGGGCTTTAATCTCATGATTTTTGTGATGTTTGGACCCACATACTTCATAGAAATTTTGCTTCATCTAGAGCAACTGTTCTAAGATTTTCATTTGTTCTTGTCTCAGGGAACTAGTTGATGGCAGGTTTAGAAGTGGTTTTATTTTGTTCCTCTTCTACACCTTAATTCAATTTAACTCCCGGTCCTACACACACACACACACACACACACACACACACACACACACACACACACACACACACACTTACTTCTTGACTGGAATCCATACCAAGCTGAACCTATCCGGTAGAGCACCAATGTCTTATTCCTGAGGAATCTGAATACTTGTACAGAGCTATTCTTAACCAGAGTTAGACAGGTAATCATTTCAACAGGCTTGCTTAATTGCTTTTGTTTGTTTTGTTATTATTGTTTTATTTCATCGAGGGAATTAATGGATTACAGTAGAGATGGTACATGAGTATAGTCTCTTGGGTATCTTATTGCTATCTTTATAATGGTTACTTGCACATTTTTCAGATGTTTATTGGTTATCCTGATGTCCTCTCTGGTGCAGATTTTGCCCATGTCCTCTTCCCATTTTTTTAATGATGTTTTTATTACTAAGTTTTATGAGTTCTTTATACATCTTTGTTTTTAGCTCTTTGTCTGATGGATGACTTGTAAAGATTTTCTTCCAATCAGTAGACTGTCTTTTCTAGTATTTATCTACTAGAAAGAAGAGTAAAATACTGTTTGGCTTTCAGGAAGTTATTTATACTGAGAGGCATTAACATAACTGATAATTTACAGACATGTACTTTATTATAGTAAAGACCACTTTTGGTGTTATATGTGAAAACTCTTGGAGAAAATATCTGTTTCTCCATAATGACATTGATATTTGTATATGGCTAGCTGAATTTGAATCACATCTGTATCAGCGTTAATGTGGATATTAAATGGCCTCTACATAGGGTTAAATTTGGCTACTGTCAGTATATTTACAATATTACAATAAACATTAACCAAAATTCTAGCGTTCACCTTTGTAAAGAAAACTAGACTGCTAGCAGAATTGCATTAGTATTAGCAACATACATTGGGCTTTGTTTTCTTTCGGCTGCATTGAGCAACTAACTTTTACCCTACCAACCCAACCTTTCAATTTATTATTTTTAAAATTTTCTTATTAGTGATTTAATAATGATTGACGGGATTGTGGTATAAGAGGGGTCAATTCTAGACAATTCTCAGCAACACAGTTTCATATCCCCTCTCTTCCATTAGATGGTTCCCTATTCTTTATTCTTCTGAGAATAGGGCCCAAAGATAGGGTCTGGCATCTGTAATTGTTTCTCTGCTGAATATGAGAATTTACAAGTCCACCCATACCCCCAGCCTATCTCTATCTTTTCCTAGTTGGGTAGAGCTCTGGGGAGGTGGGGTTTCAGGACACATTGGTGAGGTCGTCTGCTCAGTGAAATCAGATTGGTGTCATGGTAGTATGTGCAACTTGGTGGCTGAAGAGCATTAAGATATAAAACAGAACAACCTGTTTAGTAAGCAGGAACCAAAAGGCAAGAATATAGCAGATGAGATTTGGGGTCTTCATGTTGGAAGAAGACAGGGAGTCTATTTTAGTTGTATTACAAAGGGCCCATGACTTTACCAATATTTTCCTGAGATGGATAACTAACTTGAAGGTGGGCTAACGTACTGTCTGAGAAGATGGTGTCAAAGTTGGTAATAGGACAAGGAATCTGGGTCAGAGCAGAGTATAGTTCCCAAATACGGGGAAAATATATAAAATATATAAATATTATTAACTGTAGACCCTAATGATTTGACCTAAGGCCCATGTCTGTCCATACTTAGCATAGGAGCCTGTGTAACCTCTGTATCCCAGCCGATCTTAATTTACATTCCATGGTCATAGCTAAAAACGTTCTAGGCTGCATTCATTTCAAGACCCATATTCCTTGACGGGCAGAGTATGTTGACCCTGCCTCCCTTCAGAGACTGAGGCAGTTTCTACCATTGTTGTTCTACATTGAGGGCAAGGTCCTATAGAGGCCCTCAAGAGGGTTTATAATGTAGTTCCTCATGGAGATGACCAGCAATGGTGGAGAGAGGGATCTTTTAGAAGCCTAAATCCATCATATCTGCATGATAATCCCAGGATCCCCTGAATAGAGCCCCAGATGATAGGATGGCCCCGTAATGACCAAAAGGACCATCATTAAAATGTGCCAGTTTCTTACTCTTATCCAGCACAGATTATCCTTCAGAATAAAACCTTGTATTATGTCTTATTTGTAAATTAAGTTAATTTTTTTCTTTATAATTATGTTATTTTTATTTCACATTATTTTATTAATATGTCTTCTGGCCTTTACGTCACTATTACAAATTAGAGCACATTCTTGCATTCCTATGTACATTGTGACTTATCTGCATATAACCTTTAATTACTCTCACACTGGCTTTTTCTTTTCTTCTCTTTTTTCCTTTCCTTTCCTTTCCTTTCCTTTCCTTTTCTTTTCTTTTCTTTTCTTTTCTTTTCTTTTTTCTCTTTTCTTTATAAAAAGGAGGGGCACAACTCTATACAATTCTCACCACCAGAACTCCGTATCCTATCCCCTCTCTTGATAACTTTTCTATTCTTTAACCCTCTGGGAGCATGGACCAAAGGTCATTGTGGGGTGCAGAAAGTGGGAGGTCTGGCTTCTGTAATTGCTTCCCCACTGAGCATGGGCATTGACTGGTCGATCTATACTCCTAGTCTGCCTCTCTCTTTCCCTAGTAGGGTGGGGTTCTGGGGAATTGGAGCTCCAGGACACATTGGTGGGCTTGTCTGTCCAGGGAAGTCTAGTTGGTATCATGCTAGTATATGGAACCTGGTGACTGACAAGAGAGTTAACATACAAAGCCAAACAAGTTGTTGACTAATCCTGAACCTAAAGGCTGGAATAGTTCAAATGAAGAGTCGGGGGGGCCTCCATTTTGTAGATAGCTAGTAGACATATTTTAGTTATATTCCAAGGGGCCTGTGGCTATACTAGTTTTTTTTTTTTTTTTTTTCCTGAGCCTGAATTCTGATATAGAGGTGGATCCTAGTTATTGTCTGGGGAGATAATGTCATGGTTGGAAAAAGGACAAAAAAGCTGGATCAGGGAAGAGAGTAGCTCCCAAATATGGGAAAGGTGTATAAGTATTGTTGACTGTAAACCCCAACAATTTGATCAGATCTGGGACCAATATTCAGTTTAGGAGCCTATGTGACCAATGCATCCCTGTAGATCTGAGCTCACATTCTATGGTCATCAGTAGGAACATTCAAAGCTGCCCCAATATCAGGACCTATCTTCCTCAGGTGTAGCATAGAGTATGTTGTTCAGCCTCCCTTCAGAGGATTAAACATTCTCTCCCATTGTTGATCCAAGTTGAGGGCAAGGTCCTATGGGGGCCCACAAAGGGGTCTATTGTGTTGATCCTGATAGGAATGACCAATAACAATGGAGAGAGGGATTTATTCGAGGTCTAGGCTCATCATGTCTGCTTGGGAATCTCAGGACTCCCCTAATAGGGCCTGAGTTGATGGGGTGGCTTGATAGTGACTAAAGAGTCATCATTAAAGTATGCCAGTCTCTTGCCCTTATTCAGCTTTTGCAGTCCTTGCTTTGTTAAGGGTAGGTGGGGAGTGAGTAAGGGAAGTATAAAAGGAAATAGGTGAGGAGGGTATCTAAATTTCAGTAGACACTATTATGAACTTCATATTAACTCACTGCAGACTAAAGTACACAATAAACTGGCATTTTCTAATCCCTAGTACCCAGCTCTCTTCATGAGATAATCAGTTACTTGGCATAAAGGATTCAGCAACAACTAGAATTTTTATGAATAAGACTCCAAAAGCAATAATACTTATAGGACATTGATCCCTTCCAAGACAGACTACATATTAAGAAATAAAGTATGTGTTTCTGATCATGACATTTCATTTCTCTGGAGCTCAAGTTAGTCATGTAAAACCTATAGCAGGTAAATTAATCTTGTCAAGTACCTAGTTAAGCTAGCAAGTGTTGACAACTTATCTTTATTACTGTTCTTCCATATGCTATTAAAATTTTTATATTTTCAATAAGTGAAGTAAAAAATAACACAGGTAATCCACTTAAACTTACAATTATAGATGAACCAAGCATTTCTTCTTTGGTGCATTGCATAGTAGTGCATATTAGTCCTAACTTTTTTAAAATCAAAATTCTAATTCAGATATTTTCACTTGTGCATATAACAGTGAAGATTATCAATTCTTAAAATTTTCAACAATTTAACCAGCATTTTCTACATACTTTAGAACAATAGAATACAAATATAAGAAAATTCATCTAGTACCTCTTCAAAAAGACAGTGATAACTGAGAATTTTTAGAAAACAATAGCTTTTCTAGTTAGCTGAACACAGAGTCAGGTGAATAGCTTTCCACTAAAAAAGAAAAATATACAGTTTAATAAATCAGTGGATTCTGGAAAAATGATAAACATTTAAATATAAAAGTAGCTTTGGAGGTCTGAAAGATAACTATTCTAAAGCTTGTGCAAAATAATAAAATGAAGATAACATCTTTGATCTTCTAATTCATGGAATTTACCTATAGAAAGTAAAGAGTGACTAAAGGTCCTTATGTCAAGAAGTAAGTTGAAAAGGTTATGAATCTGGACTGTGGTGTCAGTCTTCCTGCATTTTAATGCTGGATTTTCCCCACAGTTGTGTGAGCCTAGGGAACTTAATGAACCTCTTTTATTTCCCCCCCTCATATAAAGAAGAAATGCCACATATGGTAGTTATGTATATCACATTTACTGAACAAAAGTATTTTAAATGTTCTGAACAGTTCTATGTACAGAGTAAGTGACATAGAAACTATTTTGAGGAAGGGTATTGGGTCCTGGTACATGATAGTAGAAATAGACTTAAGTTGGCCATGAAGGTGTTTTGACTCTCATGCCTAAGACTCTGAAGCCCTAGGTTCAATCACCAGCATCACCATAAGCCAGATCTCATTGGGACTGGGTGGTGGGCCCTGTGGTTCAGTGTACACAACGTCATATGTAAGGATTCAG